>NC_089254.1:112130172-112730172 GCF_963930625.1 Muntiacus reevesi
CAACTTCCCACTGCCCCCACGGCTCGCCCAGACCCCGCTGCCACACTGGGAGGCCCCCGGTTCCCTGTTTGCTCTCCCTGTGCCCGGGGCACCTGCCCGCATCCCCGCCGGCCGCATCCCAGTCTGTGGGGTGAGGATGGGGTCAGCAGCCCTCCCGTGTTGGGGTGGGGGTCAGGGCCAGGTGTGGAAGCGCCGTCTCACGGTCGGGGTTCTCGCCCGGCTCAAGGCCACCCTCAGCAGAGGTCACGTGGACCGGTCAGGGGGTGGGCGCCCGGGTCTCAGGTGGACCCCCACCCCGCTGATGCTCATCAGAACACTGCTCAGCTGTTCCGTCAGCACCGCCGGCTTCTATTCCAGGAGAAGCGGACGGACTCCGTCCACACCCCAGCCCAGCAGCTCTGACCGCCCGGAGCCGGGGTGGCTTGACGATGCAGCCGTGTTCCCTCAGCAGCCCGTGTGGACGCAGGCGGTGGCCGGCTTCTGGCGGAGACCCCACGTCCCTCTCTGCCCGGCACAGCCCAGGGGACGCGGCTCACCAGGGTCCCAGTGCATCAGGCGACCCTTCGCCTCTGTGTTTTATACGCTTCGCTTGATCAACAGCATTCCTTTTTAGTGAACAGGTGGAATTCCATTTTATGGCATAGAAATGACTGTTTCTCTGGCCAAATAGCTGTTCACACAGGGACCAGGTGGCCCCGGACGACAAGGGCAATGGGTCTTCCGTTCCCGGGAAAGGGAACGTGATGTGTGGGTCCGGCCTGGAGGAAGGGCCGGGGCTGGCCGAAATGCTGGCCGTCCTGGCCCAGAGGCCTGGTTCTGGGTGGAGGGCGCCTTCCTGCACGATGGGGCCCAGGCGGTAGAGCGTGGGCCTCAGGGAGACCCTGTGTCCACCGGCCAGGCCCCCAGGACGCAGCCCGCCGCAGGCCCCCGCCTAGGTCCTGTGCTCCCCAGGGCCGGGGGGTGCAGGCCCTCGGGGGCCGTGGAGGAGGACACGGTCTCCCTGCCCAGCGGGGAGCGCGCGGCTTCCACGCCAGCACCGTGGCCTCTCGGAGAGGCGTCAGGAGCCCAGCGGGCCGCCGTCCTTTCACAGAGGAGACCACAGTCTCCAGGAGTCCGGTGGCTCTCCGCGCCCGCAGAGAGCTGCCAGCGGGCTCTAGGCTGCATCTGACCTGAGGTTTCTCCTCTGACCACCTGGTTACGCTCAGCCAAGACCGGAGCTGTTTTGCGAGAAACTGGACCCCGGGGCCTCCAGCCGTCCACGCCCCCTGTGACATCACCCAGGCCTCCCCCCGCGGACCCCTGGATAGGCAGCCTGGGGGTTAATCAACCCAGCCCGGGTGCTTTGAGGGTTGAAAGGGGCTCGGAACAAACTTGGCCAGGACGACAGGGTGTGTGCCCAGGTCTGGGAACTCACATGCCGGTCCCCAGGGAGCCAAGCACCCTGAGACCTGTTCGGTTTTCAACTACGTAACTTGGATATAGGGAGATGTGTGTACAGATAAGAAGCTGGATTTGACAGTCATGTGTGGGTGTGATTTGCAGACTGTTTCAAAGTAAATCAAACACTTTGTTCCTAAATACTTCTTATGCATTTCCAAAAATAGCATTCTTCACACAACCTCAATACCATTGTAGCACGTGAGAAAATTCACAGTAATTCCCCAAGGCCACTGAACTCCCTAACATTTTCAAAACGACGTTTTTTTTAAAATGTTTTAAAGCCACGCTTCACTTAAGACCCCGCCCTCCTTTGTGGCCACTTCGCCTGACTGCCTTCTTAGCCTTTCTGATGAGACGTCTTCATTGCGGGCCCATCGTGTGTGCGCGTGCACCGAGTCCGAGGCCCTGTCGGTCCGTCCGGCCCTCCAAGGCCTGGCCGCCATCTCCTCTTGCCTCCGAGTATCTGCCACGTTCTCCCTCCACCTCCTCAGCTGGGTTCTACAGAGGCGGGTTTTCCCTGAAGTGCAGCGGGCCCGGCAAAGCCCTGGTACGTGCTGTGCGTTTTCCGACGTATTAATACCAGTCCTCAGAATACTTCCTCCAAGGACACCCAAAGTGACAGCTACAAACGGAAGAGAGTTCCTCTCTCTGTTTAGCCTCAGGTACCCTGACACTGCAGGGCGCTCTGGGCGACTGAGGGAGGTGTGCATCTAGCCGAGGTCCTCCCAGGACTCAGCAGCAGAGGCTCTGGCCTGTGAGCAGACGGGCAGGTGTCTGTGCTGGGCGACGTTGCAGCCCTTCGGGAAGCACTCACGGCTGACGGGTGGGACAAGCAGGCCCCGCGGCCCGCCCAGCTCCCGCAGCGGCCCAGGTGCGGGGGGTGCAGGCCACGCTGCCCATGGCCAGCAGAGTCGGGCCCAGTGGGGGCAGGCGGTGAGGAGAACTCGTGGGGAGGAGGGTCTGGGCGAGAGGACGGGGCTGTGGGCTGGGGCCCAGGGGACGGCAGCTTCCAGGACAAGCAGAGCTCGGGCGTGGCGCTGCGCCCAGCAGAGCCAGCCTGGCCTGGACACAGCAGGCGGGGGAGCGGGCCTGTGGGCCTCTGCCCCCTCCCGCAGCCCATGCTCCATGCTGGCGGGCCGGCCCTGGGGGCCGTGTCTGCCCGCGGAGGGCAGGGCGGGCTCACCCGTGAGGGCCGCTCCCCTGAGCTCAGGCCTGAGCTGGACAGAGGGAGCCAGGTCGGGGTGGGCTGGGGGCGTTGCGGTGATTCCTCAGTGCTCGCACTCTCACCGTGAACACTCGCTGCTCCAGAGGCAGTGACACCGCGTCCTCCGGTGGCCTTGAGGGGTCCCTGATGCATCATGGGTTCTGCCCCCCTCCTCGTGCGTGCTCATCCCTGAGGGGCCCGTGAGGGGCTGCCCCCCCACCGTCTCGTCCACCCTCGGGCAGCACCAAGCAGGCCTGGTGGACGCCTGCATGGGAGAGGAGCCTGGAGGGGGGTTTGGGGCTCGGGGCGGCACCCACGATGCCCGCCGGGCCGAGCAGCCTGGGCGCAGCGCCAGGCCACAGGCATCCTGCTGCCCATGGGCCGCAGCTGCCCGCCTGCCATGCCCCCAGACCCCACGTCCTCTGCAGGAGTCAGCGATGGCCCCAGAATGGGGGTCCACGTCCCAGGCCCGAACTGCGAGCAAAAGGGATCTTTGCAGATGCTGTCCACCCAGCAAAGGGCCTGGTGGTGTGAGCGAGCGCAGCCCCAGCTCAGTGACTGGCGTCCTGAGGGAGGAGGGGGACGCTGGGGGGAGCCTGGGGGGAGCTGGGGCACGGCTGCCATGCCCTGGGTCACACCCTGGCCCCATCCGTCAGTCCATCATCCATCTGTCCATCCATTGATTGCCTGTGGGCCCTGATTAGGGTGATCCTAGCTTAGAATGCCATTTCCATGCTGTAGCACTTCAGCATCTCCACCTAAAAAGGCCCACATCAAGTATTTCCTGAAAATTCCCATGTGTCTATGCAACTTAGAGGGAATTTTTCCTTATCCAAGGTCATCGCGGAGAAAAGTATGTGCAAGACGACTATGACGCAATATTTTCTGTGGCCACAAGAGGGCGCCTCCATAAAGGAAAACGACTGGGCAGGAGCCCCCAACTCCGCCCCAACCAGCGCAGGCTGCACACACTCGCATACGCACGCACACACACGCACACCTTCACACATGCACACCCACCCACCCACATGCATACTTGCACACGCACACACAGGAGCGCACACATATACCCGCACACATGTACATGCTTGCACACACAATGCATACCTAGACACACATGCACACATATGCTTGCACACACACAAACGCACACCTTCACACATGCACACCCACCCACCCACATGCATACTTGCACACACACACAGAGGAATGTACACATACCCGCACACATGCACATGCTTGCACACACACGTGCACACACAATGCATACCTAGACACACATGCACACATATGCCTGCACACACACACACGCACACAGGCACACACGGTAGAGTCAACCAGTTGGCTTTAGATTTTAATAATGTTAGTCAAAACTAAAGTGAGTCCAAGTGGGGGGACCACAGGGTTTCCTGTCCCCATGGTGGAATAAAATAGTTTTACTGGCGAGCAAGGAGCTTTTCTCGTTCAACATTTACCATCTAGTCTCACTGTGTTATAAATAACACATCAAAGGGCTTACAAGGACACTTCCAAAGGTAAAATTTGGCTCCACCAAAAGTTCCAGATTTTTTTCCTTAGGCTCAGAGGCCAAGAACATTTCTACATCTTTTACTTAAATAACATCTGAAAAATGGTAATTTTTAGTTTTCTGGGCTAATGGGAAAAAAAATAAAATCGGTTGTTAATATTTCTAGCACCTTCTAGCTAAAATAATCTGAACCCCACACCTGTCCCCTACTAGGGGGCAACAAGGAGAAAACGGCGAGTCTGCCCAAGCCTGCCCCAGAGCCCTGCCATCGCGACTGCCGGGGCTGTTCACGTGACCAGGCCCCCCAAAGCCTGCGGGCTGGGAGCAGACGCGAGGCGTGTGTCTCTGCACTCGACGACACCTGTCTTGAACTGTTTCTGAAGCCTTTGGTGCAAACACGCAGCTGTTTCATTACTCCGAGCTTTTACGCTTGATGAGCTGTTTCTGCGGGGCGTGGTGTAACGTCCGAATAACCAGCCCCTCGGTTATGTGTGGCTTGTCACCTCAGTGCGCGGTGCGTCTCGCTCCTGACACTTGGCGACATCAGAGAGGGGGACACCTGGTGGCCCGTCCTTGGCTCCCTGCTAGGCTGTTCTTGACACCAAGATGAAAAACTCAAGCTGCGGAAGAAGTAAAGCAAAGGGGAAACAGGCAGAGGCCAGGCCCGAGCTGCCCCAGGCCTACCTAGCACGCCCCAGGGAGCCATCGCCCCCACCCGCGGTCCCCGTGTGAACGCTGGGGAGGACCGGGAAATGCGTGTGGCGCTCTGCCGGGCCTGCCGCGGAGTCGTCCTCGAAACAATCCCCTGATCCAAAGTCGGACGGAGAAGACCCTCCGGCGGCACCAGTCAGTCCAGGGAAACATCCCTCTATGAGACCGACTTCCGGTTTTGCTTTGATGGCTGTGTGGGGTCTTCACTGCGGTGCTCAGCTTTCTCCGGTTGCAGCACACGGGCTTGGTTGCTCCGCGGCACGGGGAAGGTCAAAACCCTGCGATGGAAGGTGGATTCTTAACCCTGGACCACCAGCGACGTCTCCGGGCTTCCGTTTCGATGCCAGTCGACTGATTTATGTGACTCGCCTGTGACCTTCAGTCTGATGCTCAAAGGGCTTACTGTCTGCATTGAAAGCACGGTGTGTGGCAGTGAGGATGGGATTCAAGCTTCCTCATGTAGCGTGGGGGCAGCGTTGCTTCATCTGGGGGCTCGAGAGTCTCCTGACACCACCCTCCCTTCTGAGACTCCAGCCAGACCTTTTTGATCCTGGCGGGTTGGCGGGAGGGGGCCAGGCAGTCACAGCTCCCTGTCATCCAGATTCCGGACGAGGAGATAGAGGGTGGGCTGGGAACTTCTTCTCTCCGCCCCCGTGCTCTTAAATCTACTTTCTTCTAATCTTCGGCTGCATTGACGGGTACTTCTCTGTGAGTCCCAGCCGACTCGCGAGGCTATAAATACAGTGTTATCTGCCAGCTAAATACGTGTCATTGGAGCCAGGCAGCCAGCTTCGTTTCGGGCTCAGAGGCTGTCTGCACATCTCGGGAGTTCTCTTCCTTATATACAGTCTCTGCGGCTTATAGACTTCGATGCGATGTCTCTCGTCCAATCAGGAGCCCAGGCTCCGCCCCCCGGTGGGTTCCCTGGCAGAACCGAACTCCCCGCACGTGTGTGTCTCCCCTTCATCCCGGCTGTGGACTTGCCAGAACTGACGCTCTGATCTTGGCACAGGTTATGTTTATCACAGCCGGCTTAGAAAGAGCTGGAATTAATTAGGGAATGTCTCAAATGTCAGTCGTTCAATGAAACTGTA
Organism: Muntiacus reevesi; assembly: GCF_963930625.1. Taxonomy (NCBI): domain Eukaryota; kingdom Metazoa; phylum Chordata; class Mammalia; order Artiodactyla; family Cervidae; genus Muntiacus; species Muntiacus reevesi. The sequence goes on from NC_089254.1 coordinate 112,136,150, forward strand.
AAAAGTAAATTGTGGTCTTTGGCAAGCAAGCATTTCTAAATTAAGATCCCTGGGATGAAATGGTCATTGCTCTGAAATATATACTTTTATTACTACTTTCAGGGACATGGATTAACAATCTGTAAGTTCTAAATTTAATAGAAATAGTGGTTATTATAGCTGCCCCAGGAAATTCCCCAGGGAATTTCATGTCCGAGACATCATCAGAGATGGAATAGTCATCAAAATGTGTTCGTCAGTCAAAACATGGTGTAGTTAAGGGTGTGTGTGTGTGTGTAAGGGTGTGTGTGTATAGGTAAGGGTGTGTGTAGTTAAGTGTGTGTGTGTGTGTAGGTAAGGGTGTGTGTGTAGTTAAAATTGTGTGTGTGAAGGTAAGGGTGTGTGTGTGTGTGTGTAGGTAAGGGTGTGTGTGTGTGTGTAGGTAAGGGTGTGTGTGTGGGGGGGGGTAAGGGTGTGTGTGTGTGTGTGTAGGTAAGGGTGTGTGTGTGTGTGTGGTTAAGGGTGTGTGTGTGTGTGTAGGTAAGGGTGTGTGTGTGTGTGTGTAGGTAAGGGTGTGTGTGTGTGTGTAGGTAAGGGTGTGTGTGTGTGTGTGGTTAAGGGTGTGTGTGTGTGTGTAGGTAAGGGTGTGTGTGTGTGTGTAGGTAAGGGTGTGTGTGTGTGGGGGGGGTAAGGGTGTGTGTGTGTTTGTGTGTGTGTAGGTAAGGGTGTGTGTGTGTGGGGGGGTAAGGGTGTGTGTGTGTGTGTGTGTAGGTAAGGGTGTGTGTGTGTGTGTAGGTAAGGGGGTGTGTGTGTGGGGGGGTAAGGGTGTGTGTGTGTGTGTGTAGGTAAGGATGTGTGTGTGTGTGTAGGTAAGGGTGTGTGTGTGTGTGTGGTTAAGGGTGTGTGTGTGTGTGTAGGTAAGGGTGTGTGTGTGTGGGGGGGTAAGGGTGTGTGTGTGTGTGTGTGTAGGTAAGGGTGTGTGTGTGGGGGGGGTAAGGGTGTGTGTGTGTGTGTGTGTAGGTAAGGGTGTGTGTGGGGGGGGGGGGTAAGGGTGTGTGTGTGTGTGTGTGTAGGTAAGGGTGTGTGTGTGTGGGGGGGTAAGGGTGTGTGTGTGTGTGTGTGTAGGTAAGGGTGTGTGTGTGTGTGTAGGTAAGGGTGTGTGTGTGTGTGTAGGTAAGGGTGTGTGTGTGTGGGGGGGTAAGGGTGTGTGTGTGTGTGTGTAGGTAAGGGTGTGTGTGTGTGTGTAGGTAAGGGTGTGTGTGTGTGGGGGGGTAAGGGTGTGTGTGTGTGTGTGTGTAGGTAAGGGTGTGTGTGTGGGGGGGTAAGGGTGTGTGTGTGTGTGTGTGTAGGTAAGGGTGTGTGTGTGTGTGTGTAGGTAAGGGTGTGTGTGTGTGTGGGGGGGTAAGGGTGTGTGTGTGTGTGTGTAGGTAAGGGTGTGTGTGTGTGTGTGGTTAAGGGTGTGTGTGTGTGTGTAGGTAAGGGTGTGTGTGTGTGTGTGTAGGTAAGGGTGTGTGTGTGTGTGTGGTTAAGGGTGTGTGTGTGTGTGTAGGTAAGGGTGTGTGTGTGTGTGTGTAGGTAAGGGTGTGTGTGTGTGTGTGGTTAAGGGTGTGTGTGTGTGTGTAGGTAAGGGTGTGTGTGTGTGTGTGGTTAAGGGTGTGTGTGTGTGTGTGTAGGTAAGGGTGTGTGTGTGTGTGTAGGTAAGGGTGTGTGTGTGGGGGGGGTAAGGGTGTGTGTGTGTGTGTGTGTAGGTAAGGGTGTGTGTGTGGGGGGGTGTAAGGGTGTGTGTGTGTGTGTGTGTAGGTAAGGGTGTGTGTGTGTGTGTGGTTAAGGGTGTGTGTGTGTGGTTAAGGGTGTGTGTGTGTGGTTAAGGGTGTGTGTGTGTGTGTGTAGGTAAGGGTGTGTGTGTGTGTGTGGTTAAGGGTGTGTGTGTGTGGGGGTGTAAGGGTGTGTGTGTGTGTGTGTGTGTAGGTAAGGGTGTGTGTGTGTGTGTGGTTAAGGGTGTGTGTGTGTGTGTAGGTAAGGGTGTGTGTGTGTTGGGGGGGTAAGGGTGTGTGTGTGTGTGTGTGTGTGTGTAGGTAAGGGTGTGTGTGTGGGGGGGGTAAGGGTGTGTGTGTGTGTAGGTAAGGGTGTGTGTGTGTGTGTAGGTAAGGGTGTGTGTGTGTGTGTAGGTAAGGGTGTGTGTGTGTGTGTAGGTAAGGGTGTGTGTGTGGGGGGGGTAAGGGTGTGTGTGTGTGTGTGTGTAGGTAAGGGTGTGTGTGTGTGTGTGGTTAAGGGTGTGTGTGTGTGTGTAGGTAAGGGTGTGTGTGTGTGTGTGGTTAAGGGTGTGTGTGTGTGTGTGTGTAGGTAAGGGTGTGTGTGTGTGTGTGTGTGTGTTTGTAGGTAAGGGTGTGTGTGTGTGGGGGGGTAAGGGTGTGTGTGTGTGTGTGTAGGTAAGGGTGTGTGTGTGGGGGGGGGTAAGGGGGTGTGTGTGTGTGTGTAGGTAAGGGTGTGTGTGTGTGTGTGGTTAAGGGTGTGTGTGTGTGTGTAGGTAAGGGTGTGTGTGTGTGTGTGTGTGTGTGTGTAGGTAAGGGTGTGTGTGTGTGGGGGGGTAAGGGTGTGTGTGTGTGTGTGTAGGTAAGGGTGTGTGTGTGTGTGGGGGTAAGGGGGTGTGTGTGTGTGTGTAGGTAAGGGTGTGTGTGTGTGTGTGTGTGTGTGTGTAGGTAAGGGTGTGTGTGTGTCGGGGGGTAAGGGTGTGTGTGTGTGTGTGTGTGTAGGTAAGGGTGTGTGTGTGTGGGGGGGTAAGGGTGTGTGTGTGTGGGGGGGTAAGGGTGTGTGTGTGTGTGTGTGTAGGTAAGGGTGTGTGTGTGGGGGGGTAAGGGTGTGTGTGTGTGGGGGGGTAAGGGTGTGTGTGTGGGGGGGGGTAAGGGTGTGTGTGTGTTGGGGGGGTAAGGGTGTGTGTGTGTGTGTGTAGGTAAGGGTGTGTGTGTGTGTGTGGTTAAGGGTGTGTGTGTGTGGGGGGGATAAGGGTGTGTGTGTGTGTGTGTGTGTGTGTGTAGGTAAGGGTGTGTGTGTGGGGGGGGTAAGGGTGTGTGTGTGTGTGTGTGTAGGTAAGGGTGTGTGTGTGTGTGTAGGTAAGGGTGTGTGTGTGTGGGGGGGGGTAAGGGTGTGTGTGTGTGGGGGGGGTAAGGGTGTGTGTGTGTGTGTAGGTAAGGGTGTGTGTGTGTGGGGGGTAAGGGTGTGTGTGTGTGTGTGTAGGTAAGGGTGTGTGTGTGTGTGTGTAGGTAAGGGTGTGTGTGTGTGTGTAGGTAAGGGTGTGTGTGTGTGGGGGGGGGTAAGGGTGTGTGTGTGTGGGGGGGTAAGGGTGTGTGTGTGTGTGTGTAGGTAAGGGTGTGTGTGTGGGGGGGGGTAAGGGTGTGTGTGTGTGTGTAGGTAAGGGTGTGTGTGTGTGTAGGTAAGGGTGTGTGTGTGGGGGGGGTAAGGGTGTGTGTGTGTGTGTGTAGGTAAGGGTGTGTGTGTGTGTGTAGGTAAGGGTGTGTGTGTGTGTGTGTAGGTAAGGGTGTGTGTGTGGGGGGGGTAAGGGTGTGTGTGTGTGTGTGTAGGTAAGGGTGTGTGTGTGTGTGTAGGTAAGGGTGTGTGTGTGTGGGGGGGTAAGGGTTTGTGTGGCACTTCTCAGGTGTTCTTCACATTTTAAAAACCATTTATGAAGCGTTCAGAATGATAGATAATGTGGAAAATACAGGGAAATGGCAGCCCACTCCAGCATTCTTGCCTGGAGAATCCTGCGGACAGAGGAGCCTGGCGGGCTGCAGTCCATGGGGTCGCAGAGTCAGACACGACTGAGCGGCTAATACATACATGTACATACTTACGCGAGGTGACTCGGGGCGGCCAGTGGCGGGGACGCAGCCTGGACACCCGCTGCCTCGCCCCTGTCACAGTGGGTAGCAACGACTCTGGAGATTTCCCTGAATTGAGCATCCTGTCTTCTTCCTAAATGTGGTTCTGATGACACAGAAACACTTTCTCTTTCGATGCGTTGATGTTGATCACAGCAAACAAACTGTGACAAACGAGTCTATGGGGAGCACTCACAATTTTTCTTTTCTTTTTTTCAGTGGTTTTTGTTGAAACCCTTCTTTTTCAGGGTGGAAGGAACTGGTAGGGCGGTCTAAGCAGGGTCTGTCTGGAAAAGCCTGGCAGCGGCTGAAACCAGGGCAGAGTCCAGGTTTGTCTGAAGTCCTCGCGCTCCTCAGGGGTGACCGGAGTCCGGCCGCGTGGAGGGAGCGGTCAGGGGAAGGTCTCCACAGGCGACGCGCCGTCGTCCCGGGGAAGCGCCGTCCTTGCTGGACAGTGCAGGAGGGCCTCTCCAGACGAAGCGGCAGGACTCGCGGACCCACAGGCTTTCCGCGAGGTCTCTCGTGGCAGCGGCGCCTGAATGAGAGGCGCTTGCAGCCCCTGCAGGCCCCGAGGTGCCACGTGGCGCGTGTTCCAGTCCACGTCTGCGGGTGTCACAAACACACGGTCACAGCGCGTGACGGGTCCAGCTGCGCGGCTGTGCGGTGGACACCTGGAAGGACAGCGGGCTGGAGGGCTTGCTGTGCTCGGCTGAGAGCGTTTGATCCTAGGAACAGCCAGGGGCTCACCACGGAACCTGCCGAGTGGAGGGGAGGGCGCGGCAAGGTGGGCCGCCCAGCGTGGTGGGGCGCGGTGGGGCGCGGTGGGGCGTGGTGGGGGAGCGACAGGGTGGGCCATCCAGCGTGGTGGGGCGCAGTGGGGCGTGGTGGGGCATGGCAGGGTGGGCAGACCTGCGTGGTGGGGTGCAGTGGGGGTGCTGTGGGGCGCGATGGGGAGGCGTGGTGGGCGGAACGCGGTGGGGGCGTGGTGGGGTGCGGCGGAGGTGTGGTGGAGGCACGGTGGGGGCGTGATAAGGGGGCGCGGTGGGAGCGTGGTGGGGGGCACGGTGGGGGCGTGGTGGGACGTGGTAGGGGCGCGGTGTGGGCGTGGTGTGGTGGGGGAGCGCGGTGAGGGTGTGGTCGGGGGGCTCCATGAGAGGGAAGCAGAGATTTAACCTGAGCTGGTCAACACCAACACTCCGAGGCGGTCCCCGAGGGGGCACCTACAAGTGTCACACCAGCCTCCACGCGGGGTCGCTTGGGCAGGAGGAGTCGGACGTTAGCTCCACGTGTCCCGGTCGTGGCTCAGATGTTCTGCCACACGTGTGTGCACAAGCAATCAGCCCCCACCCGTCATCCCACTGAGAGACTGGCGCGGCCCGTGCGCTCCAGCCTTCCTGAACCCTCCGTTACCTTCGTGAAAGTCAGGGCCAGAGCGGGGAGGAGAGCCCCGCGCAGGGCCCCAGGGGCGCGGCCGCAGGGCTGGCTCTGGCCTGGGCTCCGGACTCGGCGGCGGAACAGGTGAGGGGCCGCGGCGGCGTCCGGCGCCCTGAGCACCCCGGGCTCGGGGCGGCTGGGAACCCGGGGGCCACCGGCCGGCCTTGGGGCGGGTCCTGGCCTGGGGCGGGTTTAAAAAGCTTTCCGCTGAGGAAGGACGTGCTCACCTAGCGAGCAGTGGGGCCGTTCCGCCGCCCAGCCGGCGCCCGCGGTGCTGCTGTCCTGACAGGGCAGCGTGTGTCCGTCTGGCCAGCTTTCTGTCCTGACTTCAGTGGCGTCTTGCCCTCATGAAGCGACGCGGCCTTGTCCCATCGCGATGACATCTGCCCACGTACTCCGTTGTGAGCGTGTGCTCACACTCACATGTCTGGTGCCCTCACAGGCCTGTGGGTGAGGGAGGCGTCGGGGCTGGGCTGGTCTGTGCGCTCCAGGAGGAGACCATGGCGCTGTGTGGTCCTGGTCTGGGGACCGTAGCACGGGGGTCACTTCCTCCCTGATGGGGGCGTCTTTGTCCCCGGAGGCCGCTGGCTCCTCCCGCGGCTCCCCGGACCCAGCAAGTGGCCCCACCCTGACCTCTCCTCCTGTGTCTGCTCCCCAACGCCAGTCCCAGAAGCCCCTCGGCCTTCGAGGGGAGCTGCGGTCAGCGGGGGCACCCGTAGCCCCTGCCGTCTGCCGAGCCCCTTTGCCCACCGCCGAGGGCGCCCCCGGCTCCGGTGGTCAGTGCTGGACGTCTCTGGGAGCGTCACTCCATCCCCACCGCTGTTTTCCCTGTTCAGTGACTGCCAGCGGGCAGCTGCAAACGTCCCCAGCGTCATTCAGGGGAGTCGGGACTCAGGGCATCGCCTGGTGCAGACACCCAGCCCTGCGGAGGTGAGTGCTGAGCTTCGCGGAGCTGCTGGGGGCCAGGCAGTCTAGGTGCCCCCTGCTCTGGGCTGTCACTGTGTGGGGAAGCAGGGGTCCGGAGGGGAGGGGGCGCAGAGGCTGGCCTCTGCCCCTCACGACCACCATTCGGCCCCTCCAGTTCCCAAGGGACCAAGTGTGGCCACCATCAGCTGGGTGGGGCGGGGGGCGACACTATCGCTGGCCCAGGAGCCCCGGCCTTGCTGTGGTCGTCAGGCTGGGAGTACTCTCCTTCTGTCAGCCTGGAAATCATGACGAGAGAGAGACTGAGAGATGGAGAGAGACCCTGGGTAGGGGCCTGCTCAGTGGCTCAGATGCAGAGACCCCCGACGGGCAGACGGTGGGCGGGGGTGGCCCTGACTCTGTGCGCATGAGCCGCCCCTCCAAGGGCAGTTGTGGGGTCACCACGTGACGGGGGACGTGGCCGACAGAAGTGGTGTGAGTGCCCGGGGGCGCAGCTGAGCCAACAAGTTGGACGGGGGACCCCCAATGCAACAGGTGATGGAGGACGTGGCGATGAGACGTAGGAGAGCCAGACGGGGCAGGAAGAAGCCTCTGCTCCCCACTTTGCTGATGGGCTGTGGACGTCTCCTCGAGGGCAGCACCCGTGGGCAGCCTCCCTGAGTGGACAGGGCGCCCGTGCTCGGAGCTCAAGCCATGGGTTCCCGGCATCCCCAGGGCAGAGACGCCTGCTTGGGCACATTCCTTTCCAGAAGGGGTGTCACCGGCCAGCAGGGACTTCCTGTCCTGAAGGGGCTGTCCCCTTGCCTCCCCCGCCCCCGCCCACTGGCCACCCCCTTTCCCAGGGTGCTGCCCCCCGACATGGGCCCCCTGACCCTGCACAGAGGGGCAGAGCCTGAAGGAGGCTGTCCTGAGCGTCAGATTCAGGTGACCCGGGGCCTCAGGGCGGGTCTGTGGCAATAGCTGGACAGGAGCCTCCTGAGGATACAGGCAGGCACGGCCATCCCCTGGGCGGGTTTGAAGACAGGGGCCTGGAGGGTCCCCTGCCTCCTGTGTTGGGGCCCTGACCCCCCACCGGTGGCGAGGAGGTGATGAAGGTGAAGAGGAGTCACGGGGTGGATGGGGCCCGGGCCCACAAGATTAGCGTCCTCTTCAGGGGAGAGAGCTTCCAGGGCGTGCAGGGGCAGGCACCCAGGTGGGGTTGGGAGGACTGGCTGGCCGGGCAGAGGCCTGGGGGCTGTGAGCACACGAGCACTCCGGCCGGCAGCGGTGGGTCCTGTCCTCCTAGCCGCCTGCCCACGGCGGGTGTGGGCTCCTCGCCGGCTGAGACGGGACCGGGGGCTGCGGCTGAAGGCTGGGGCAAATGGTATGGGGAAGACCCACTTCAAGCTCTGACTCCTGGGTTCTTCCTGCTTTTATGCTAAGGCCCCCACTCCCGGGGTGGGTGGAAGGAGAGATCTGAGTATTTTTTAATTATTAAAAATTTTCTTTTTAAAAGCAGATGCTGTTCAATAATTAACTTCCTCTAGATCTTGCTGTTTCCCACACAGAAACAGAGGCCAAAGGAAGTGTCGGAAAGAAAGTAAATTCGGCAAGAGTGAATTTTCAGTGACTCATCGAGTGAGCCCCCTCCAGGTGACCCGAGTCAGGCTTCCCATCGCGTCCCAGCCCTGGGTCCCCCTGCATCCCGGAGGGCGGGCACTTGCCCTGGACACGCTCTGTCCAGGCCGCACTGCCTGGATCTTTTGCCTTCACACACACATCTTGGCTCGAGGGGCTCCAGCTGGGTGGGGGCCCCCTGGGAAAGCAGAAAAGGCCCCCCCCCCGGGGGGGGGAGGCTACTGGCTGCTCCCAGGTGGGCAGGGCCCTGCTGACCATTCATTTCAGAGTCTGGCCCAGACAGGGGTTTCATCAAGTATTTGGCCATTTGCCACTGTGTTCACACTGGGGGCAAAAGCAGGTGGAATCTTGACGGCCACTCGGCCCAACCTTGGTGCGTCCAGATGGAGGCCGGCCTCTTGGTCCTGGTGCCCGGCCTCCATGCTGAGCCGCCCTCTGTACTGCTGGGGCCTGTGTGTCCACGTCCGCACACCTCCTTCCTACTCCCGCGCCCCTGACTGTAGGTGAGAGGGTGTCAATAGCATGGCACGTTGTCCCTGCCCGCAAACCCGTCAGTCCCACTGGGCACCATCTCACAGGAAGGCTGCGGTGAGCCCCACTAAGCCTGAGGCTTCCTGGCTGTGTGACCGGGGGCCTGGGCCCTGCTGGTTCGGACACGCCTCTCGCTGGGCACACAGGGAAAGCTCATCTCCTGCAGCTTGCATTCTAGTGGCGGGAATGACACTGCCTTGGCTCTTTTCGGGTCCCTTGAAGTTTCATGTGAATATTAAATCACTTTCTCATTTTTTAAACTCTATCAATCAGCTGGGATTCTGACCAGGACTGAACATCAGATCTGTAGCTGAGTTTGGAGAGAATCGTCATCGTAGCAATGTCGTGTCTTCTGACCTGTGATCACGGGAGACTTGTCATTTATTTAGACCTTTAACTTCCTTCAACAATGTTCTGTAGGCTTCAGGGCGTAGGTTTTGCTTTTATTGGTTAAACGGATTTCTAATTATCGCCACACCCTCTTTTGCAAATTCCAGGGTGGTCAGAACTCTATTCACCCCTCTCACCTTTTGGAGACTTCCCCCAAACTGAAATCCTCCATCTTCTAGATGCCTGGTTTTCACGGTTAGTGCTTACTGATGCCCCGCGGTCAGTAAGCACTTGCCATCTGTAAGCCCCCGCACGTGGAGCCTCGTGTGATCTTCACAAAACCCTCTGTGGGGGGTACTTTCACCACCTTTGTTTTAGAGATGAGGAAACTGGAGCCATTGGGTGACCTGCTCGACTGTCCACACTTAACCAGGTCTGGCCCGAAGCTGCCCCTGGCGTTCCCCTGCCCTGCTCGGGGCTCCGCGCCTTCAGGAGGAAGAAGAGGCGTGGACACATCTTAGGCCTCCTCGGCAACTTGTTCTTTAATCAAAATATCACAACTTGTGACTCTGTCTTGATTAGGTCCCTCTAGCGGGGCCCCCCTGCCTCCCTGCCTTGTCCCTGATTTTTTAATTTTTTCCCACTCTTCAGATTTCTGGGTCAGAGACTTTGGGACTCATTCTTGCTTCAAATGGGCTCAGAGCTTCCGCCTGGCGTGAGGGATGGGGCGTCTGGGGGGGCAGTTGGGGCCCCCACAGTGCAGTGAGGGGCCTGATCACCTTCATCCTTGACCTCTCTTGAACCCTAACCCCTGCTGAGCCAAGGGCTAAAGGTCACGTTCTCAGCTTCCCTGGCTGGGCTCACCCCAGAGGCTGTCCTGGGCAGCCGTGGGAAGCGGGCCCAGGCTCTGAGCATCAGCTTGTCTTGGGAGGACAGGCCCCAGATCTTGATGCAGGAAGGCTCCCCCCGAGCCCAGGGTGGGTGCTGAGAAAGGGGGAAGAGGGAAGACAAGACCCAGGGCTGTCCTGGGCGGGGCGGCGCGTCCCCCTCTGTGCCTTTGGAGGAGGAAATCAGAGTCTGCCTCACTGGCTACACCGCGGCCCGTGAGCGGGGTCAGCAAGGGCACGTCCCCTCCAGGAAGGGGGACCGTGCTGTCTGACCTCCTCTTCCTCCCCTCCTGGGGGAGGAGCTTAGGGGAGTTACCGCCAACCTCTTGCTCCTCAGAAAGTGGAAGGCGAGGGAATGGAAGGCCGTGTGGGGGCCTGTGCTGAGGTCGAAGGTCCTCGCGGGCCTGCATCCTTCCCCGTCCTGCCCTTGGGCTGCGGGACTCGTGCCATAGCCTCTCTCCCGCCCTCACCTCAGCCCCCATCTCCCACCCTCGTGGCAGCCCCCCTCTTCGACCCTCGCTGCTTCCTGGTCCTTTGAAAAGTCCCAGCAGCGCCAGAGGCAGCCGTTGGCCCTGCCACCAGGCCATAGGCTCCAGAACCCTCGGCTAATGGCACACCCCTGTCACAAAGACCCTGGCTCACGAGAAGCCGGAGAGCAAGGGAAGTGGACAAAGGCCGTGAGCAGCGTTAATAGCCCGTCACGGAGGGCGCTGTTGTGAAAGCGTCAGAACACGCCTTCCGTCCTCCGACTAGGGAGCAGATTTGTGTACATGTTTCGTTACAAACAAAGTGCATCCTCATATAGACACATCTGTGAATCCTGCCTTCCCACTTAACAGTACGTGTCCTGGACATTTCTCACGTCATCAGCCCTTTCCAGGACATCATTGAAATAGCTATGGAGCAACACCTTCAGAGGTGTTGCAGTGTGCTTATTCTTGTTTCTTTTTTAATTTTATTTTTTAATTGAGAGGCCCAGATTTGATCCCTGGGTTGGAAAGATCCCCTGGAGAAAGGGATGGCCACCCACTCCAGTCTTCTTGCCTGGAGAATCCCATGGACGAGGAGCCTGATGGGCTATGGTCCGTGGAGTTGCACAGAGTTGGACACGACTGACGGACTCACACACACACACACACACACACACACACACACACACACACACACGATTTACAACGTTGTGTTAGTTTCAGGTATGCAGTGCAGTGACTCAGTTACTATTGCTGTATCTATTTTTCTCAGATTCCTTTCCCTTCTAAGTGATTACAAAATGTGGAGTAGAGTTCCCTGCGCTGTGCAGCAGTCCCTCGTTGGTTACTTATTTTACACAGTGGTGTTAATATGTGTTAACACGTGTTATACGCGTTAATCTCAAACACCTAGTGTATCCCCACCCCTTTCCCTTTGGTGACCACCAGTGTGTTTTCTGAGTCTGTTTCTGTTTTGTATGTGAGTTCACTTGTGCTTGGGTTCTTGTTAAAGCTCAACATGGAAACACTTCCAAACCCGGCTGGCTCTCATAGAGACGCACTTCCAAGACAGGAGCTGAGCAGTGGACACACGTCCTACTGCTCGCTTGCCAGCCCAGGGGGTGACCATCTTGAGGCACAACAAAGCCAGCAGGTAAAGAAGTAAACCTGCATGTGAATGTGTGTGTGCACACATGTGTGCCTGAGGTCAGACCCAGGCACAGAACTGGCGACATGGAGGTCTTTGCCTGCTCCTCTCTGGGGGCGGAGGGTCCAGGTTTGTCTGGGCTGGACAGGGGTTCGGGAACCCTGACATCACCACATGTCACAGTCACACAAAGCCCACAGAGGTGACTCAAGTGGGGCCCAGAGTCCTCTTGGGTTGGGACCGCCGTGCGCGGGTGTAGCCAGGCGGGGCCGTGCTGTGGTCTCGGGGCCTGAAAACTGTGGATGAGCACCATGAACTATGCCATCGATGCCCAGTGGGCCTCCATTTACTGTCACCCGGTGGGAGGAGGCAGTGGTGACTTCAGCCATGAGCCATTCTCAGGGAGAGGCTTGCTCTTCCGGGAGCCGAGCCTTCCGCACATCTGTCACTACTGAGTGTATGCAAGCTCTCTGCTCCCCATGGGCATCTGATGATGATGGGGGCGCCACCAGGGACTTAGGTTGCTGCCCGATCTCCAGGGTCTTTTTTCTTTTTTAGGGAATACATTGTGATAAAGGAGAGTGTGCAAAGGTATTTAAAATAGCAGGTATCTTTTTTGATTTCTACTGCAAGCTTTTACCAGTATGAGAGGAAAAAAAATGTCTTCACTGGAATTCTGTGCTCCCAGCAGCTCTAAAAGCTTGCTTTCCTCAGAGGATGTCCGCAGGGAGTGTGTGCCCCTGAAGGAAGCAGGGGTGGCCAGGAGCATCCTTCCTAGCTGGTGTGTCTTTCAGCCACATGCACCAGAAGATCCTAGGGTGATTTTAATAAAAGGTCAGATCTGCTGCACAGAGTCTTCCTTCCTGTGACTAAATGCAGGGCAGAAAGGATAGTGATGTGTCCCATTATCGACACCCTGAAGCCTCTCGTGTTTCCATTGCAGTGACTGCCTCTGGCTGTGTTTGTCTGTCTGCTTTTTCTTTTTCAAATTAAAAAGTTTTTTTTTTTTTGGTCCCATGGTATGTGGGATCCGGGGCTTCCCTGGTGGCTCAGTCTGTAAAGAAACTGCCTGCAATGTGGGAGACCTGGGTTCAGTCCCTGGGTGGGGAAAGGAAAGACTACCCATTCCAGTATTCTTGCCTGGGGAATCCCATGGAAAGAGGAGCCTGGTGGGCTACAGTCCACAGGGTCACAAAGACACAACTGAGTGACTAGTTCCCCGACCAGAGATTGGACCAACACACCCTGCCTTGCAAGTGCTGAGTCCTAAACCTCTCGACCACCAGGGAAGACCTGTGCATTTCTTCCTTAAAGTCTGATGAGCTTTGCAGAGCCCATTTGAGTCTGCAGAGATGTCAGTCTGGTTTTAAATCTAAACCATTGGCAAAGGCGTTGTTCTCATTTGACTGATGGAAAACACCCCTTTCAACAAAGAAAAAAACCACTGATTTTTCAGAAATTAATATTTTTTGCAGTAACATTTGAAGAGCCATCAGTATGAACAGAGCCAGGGAATCACCACCTCTCTGGAGCTCTCCTTCCAGAGCGATTTTGAAGGTGAGCCCCTCACGCTTTCCGGAGGGGCTTCCGGGCGGGACCTGGGCTCGGTGGGGATCCTGCAGATTCCGCTTTGCTCTTGGCAGCTTGCCCAGACTCTTGCTAATTTATTCAATTCACCGGATTCAAGGCAGGGCAGCGAGTCCCCAGACACGGCTTGAAGCATCCTTAAGAAATGTTTTAGTTGCTGCCAGCACCCGAGGCTTCTCTGGTGTCTCCTCGTGGGACGGGCACGCTGAAGGCTCTGCCCGCATAGACAACACCGCACGGTAACACCTCCGAGTAGAAGGAGAGGGTGTCTGTGTGTGCGAAGTGGAAGCTGAGATTTGCAGGGCCCGACGCCCAGATTCCGCTGCAGGGCCCAGAGCGGGTACCAGGCTCGGCCTGTGCTGTGGTGGGTGCGCAGTTCGCCGGTGGTGGGGTGACTTGAACAGAATCCTTCCAGAGAACCAGCGGGCTACGCGGTGTGAGCTTCGCTGTTATTCCGTCGAGAGATGGCTCGGGGTGAGGCAGTCGCTGTTGCCGTGAGCGCGTCGTCCTGAGAGACAAACGCGCCCGCGGCCTGGTCGGCCGGCAGACGCCCACCTCCACGGGTTGCTGGGGCTCCTCAGCCGCCGGTCCCCGGGCGGTGGGGGCCCCGGGGCCAGGGGAAGAGCCGCACCCTCACGGCCTGCTGCGGGAGGAAGGCTCTGGCTTGCGTGTGGGTTTCCAGCAGTTGCGGTGCCAGAGCACGTCTCAGAGGAACGCAAGCCCAGCCCGTGACTGGAAGAGAAACGGGAGCTTCAACGAAGCTGTTCTCACATGACGTTCCCTCGAGCGCCAACAGGGCTCCTCTCAGACCGGCAGTCGGGGCCTGTGTCGCATTATTTTTGTGAAGACTGCTGGCTGGTGAGGGAAGGTGTTGTTTTAAATTTAGTAACGCGGGCTCTCGCGTCTGCCAGCGGGCGTGGCGGCTACCGCGGCTTCAGAAAACCCAGGCCATGTCGGATTTTAAGCGGCTCTAGTCCTCCCGCCCGAGCTGAGCCGAGCCGAGTCGAGTCGAGTCGAGCCGAGCCAAGCCGAGTAGAGCCAAGCAGAGCCGAGCGGAGTCGAGCCGAGTCAAGCCGAGCCGAGCCGAGCCGAGTCGAGTCGAGCTCAGCCCAGCCGAACCGAGTCGAGCCGAGCTGAGCCGAGCCGAGCCGAGTCGAGCCGAGCCGAGCTGAGCCGAGCCCAGTCGAGCCGAGCCGAGCCGAGTCGCGCCGAGCCCAGCCGAACCGAGCCTAGCCCAGCCGCTCCCTCCCGAGCAAGAGCCCCTGAAGCGGATGCAGGCGTGAGGCCGCCACAGGCACGCGTCCCCTCCTCCCGCGGGCGGCGAGCCCGCCCCATTGGCTGCGCCTCGTTGCCAGGACTCCGTTGCTAGGATCTCGCTGCCTCCAGCCCTGGCAGGAAACATGCCATGAATTATGGATGCTTGATTTTCTCGGAGAGGCCTGATCTGTGATGCAGATGAGCTCCGAGTTACCCCCTTTCTTCTGGCTTCTTAAGGGGGAAAAAAAAATCAGAGTTTTAAATCAGAAGCTGGCATTTACGAAGTCCCAGTTGCCACTAGAGGGGCTGGGCCGCCGGCGTTAATTCTTATGCAAAGAGAGGGCCAGGGGTCAGTGCCTGTTATTTGTTCTGGAAAAGCTTGTAGGATTTTTCACTGAACCCTGTGACCCTTTGGGGGCATCCTTTTTGTGTGTGTGTGATCAGAGACAAAATGGGATAGAAACACTAGAAGTGGCATTTTCTGCATTTGAGACACTCTTCCTCCGGGCCCGCGGGGCCGGGAGCCGGGCGGGGTCGTGTCCTTAGCTGGCGGATCAGCGAGGACCCGTCTCCCACCTGCCGCTTCGGCTCCCTCAGCCTCCACCCCAGAGGCAAAGAAACGATTACCGACAGCCTCCCTCGCCTTTCTTCCGTCCCTGGAGCGTGGACCACCGAGGCCGCGGTCATGGCGCCCTCCCTCCCTGATGCGGGAGAGCGGCCTGGCCCCGTTTCCGGGGCCCTCCCGCCCATGGCGGCTTGTGTTTCTGGGCCGGCCTCCACACGGTGGTGTCTGCTGCCCTCTGGGCGCAGCGGGGACAGAGGGCCAGGCACCCCGGCCCCACCTTGTCGCCGCCCCCGCACTGGGCTCAGAGCAGGCCAGCTGGGCAGCGTCTGAGGGCCCAGAGCTCGGTTAGCAGCGCAGGAGCTCGTTCCGCAGGGAAGGCCTGGGGATTAGAGCCCCCCTTGAGGGCCCGTCCTGCCCGCGGAGGGGAGTTGGCTGTGCGCCCTGGCTTTGGGCTCCCCCGTTCCACCCACGTCCCCGCAGCTCCCCTAACCCCAGACCTTGCCCTGGAGGCAGGACTTGAGGCTCCTGAGGACAGACGGGACTCACAGACGTGGCCTCCGCGAGAGAGGAGGTGACCTATGCCCAGCACTCAACACAAGAAGCCTGTTCTCTGGAAAAGCCGCGAAAATACCTGTCATTACCTGCCCAGACCAGCAGGCCGTCTCTCACCACCCGGAGCCCCACGACTCCTACGCGGAAGAAAGAGGAGAGAGAGAACTTTATTTCAAAGAGGCAGAGGCTTTATTCCAGAGGGACGGAGAAGTGGTTTAGGTGAAAATTACATTTGTCACCCCCGCATCACAGCATTTATTGAGCGATGCCCGGTTCAGCCCAGGAATTTCTAAGCATCACAAGACCCCAAAGATGAGAGGAACAATCAACCGAACTTCCTTCCAGGACATTGAGTCTGCGTCTGAAGTCTGAGCCTTTCCATCTTTTTGTTGCAGGGATGGTGGGGGTGTGTTGTTTTCAGAATCGCAGGGACAGTTTTCATGAAGAGCCATGGGTTACCCACTCTTTCCAGGGTCACCGGGAGACAGTCACTGTCTAAGAATCATCGATTGTGTAAGAATTTAAAAGCAGCGAAACAGAAGAGCTGGGAGTCCCTGGCTTTCTCCCGCATCCACCCGCAGAGGTGGCGGGCAGACAAAGGTGGTCAGTTGGAAGAAGGCGGCAGAGTCCGGGTGCTGGATGCAAGCGTGCAAGTGGCTCGGTCCTTCCTGCCCGAGGCCTCCGGTCTCGTCACTTCCCGTGGCGTATGCGGCCGGCCTGGGCACCCTGCGGGGAGGTGAAGACGGGGCACCCGGACAGTCACCAGGGCTCCTGTAGCTGGTGGAACTCGGGTGACGGGCTGACGGCACCCACGCTGGAGGCCCATGAAGGGCTCCTTTTGGGAGCGTCTGAGGCAGGGTCACAAAGGGTCAGACACGCCTAGGGCAGCCGAGCACGGACGCTGTGCAGACAGGCTCGGAGGAAAATGGTGTCTGAAAGGGATGTTTGGTTTTATCCAGTTTCTTGTCATGAAAACAGTGAGACAAACCAACACCGAGGAGAATCCATCCAGGATTCAGTCTGCGAGCCAAGAGGTGACACCTCAGCTGAAATAGAACAAAACCAGGCGTCCCTCCGTTTCTGTGCTAGGCAAAATCTACGCCAGTTCCAGGACTAGTGACTGTTATTGAAACACGGCCTGTCTGGTTGAACAGCTCGGAGTGACTGTTGGCGCACGGTTAGTTCTGTGGGCCCTCCGACATGTCAGGCGCAAGCAGCAGGGTAACTGCTGGGAGGACAGATGGGTCAGGATGAGCATCGCATCCCACGTCACCGCCCACGGGAGACGCACGGAGTGCGAGGACAGGCTGGGAACGGCGGGCTTGGGCCGTGGACCAGACGGCTGAGTGTGGCTTTAGCAGAGTGGATGAGACGCAGGTCAGAAAGGGAGGCGATGCTGGCCGGCCCAGGGGAGCCTGTGTCCGGGCCACTCCTGGTTGAACTGAGGAAGCTAAACCTCCCGGTGACGATCAGGGGCCGGCCAGCTACCCCCACGGGGTTCACGGGGACCCCTGCCCAGCTGGGGATGCGCGGTGCCTGAGCCTGTTCGGGTGTTTCACGTCGAGGAAGTAAGGTTTCTGAGGGTGGAGGGTGTGGGGGGAGGTCACGGTGCCTGGGTCTTGTCCAGGGAGACCAGGTGGAGGCCTGTGTGGTTGGCACCTGTGCTTTGCACCTGGAGAAGAAGCTCACCTGGCCGCCTCTGGCCGCACAGAGCATGGGCTCTTGGCCGGAGGTGAGGCGTGGACGCCACGGAGAGTGGGGAGGACGGTTCCTGCCCGAGTGCCCACAGGGGGCCGATGCCTCTCCACGGAGCTTCAGGAGCCTGCATCGGACCCAGTGGGTGAAGGTCCCGAGATGCTGTGGGCGTCTTACAGGATGTGGGCTGCTGTCTGACTGCGGTGGGTCCAGCCCAGTGCCCTGGGGGTATGGCCCCGAGACACGGGTCAGGATCACAGGAGCCGTGGGGGTCCACACAAGGGGCCACATGGGCCAGTCCTGTGAGTCTGAAGACAGGCCCCTACTGATGGCGCGGGGGGCACCCCGCTGGGGGCAGGGGCGGCCCTGCTGCTGGAGCAGGCGAGGGCACCCAGCCTGCGGTCCCCACGCTGGACAAGCCAGTGGAGGGGTGCGGTTCGGACGGAGGGGTGAAAGCGCGTGTCTGGGCAGACAGGGTCCCTCCTGTGTCCTTCTCCCCAGTGGAGAGTGGATGTGGTCGGCCTCTCCTGCCTCTTTAAGACCCGCTCCCCGTCTCTGGTCTCATGTGTGTCACTATCTTACTGTCTCCTGGGAACTTCCCTGCTCCCCCTCTGCTTCTGCACTTTTTGGGGGACTGGAAAACACGTGTCCTAAACTTGGGGTTCTTATGCTGGTCTTCGCTGCTCGGCACGCGCCTGGTTTAGTTTTTGCATTTCTTTTGTTTTTTTCAAACCATTTCATTTTAGACATGTTCTTCTCAACTGTATATATTTTTCAAGCTCCAATTGGAGATTCTATTTTAACCGATAATTAAATTCAGTTGCATTTCTTGTGAAAGTGGATGACTTGGGATTTCTCGCTACAAACCCATTTTGTGTTATTTCTCAGTTTCCTGTCATTGCTCCTCCCCCTCCTGCATGGTTTGCTGTTGGATCCATCAGGTTCCCTTCTTCTCTTCATCCCTGCAGGATCCCGTTCTCGTGGGACGACCTTCACGGAAATAGGACGCCCGATCCCCACATGAGCAGGTGTCCTCTGAACACACTGACCTTGGGTGGCTTCACCTGATGGCTCCACCCTTCTCCCGTGTGATTTCCATCTGGCATTTTAATTCCATTTTGTTTACAATCCTACCCTAACATTAGCTATTTTTTAAAAAATGTATCATTTATTTATTTTTGGCCGTGGGGTTTATTTTGGCCAGGTCTTCGTAGCTGCGCGCGGGCTTTCTCTAGTTGGGGCAGGGGACTGCTTTCTAGCTGCGGTCTGCGGGCTTCTCACTGGCTTCTCTTTGCCGTGGTGCACGGGCTTCATTACCCTGAGGCATGTGGAATCTTCCTGGACCAGGAATTGAGCCATGTTTCCTGCCTTGGCAGGCGATTCTCAGCCACTGGACCACCAGAGAAGTCCCCCAGACGAGTTACCCTGATCATCGCTTCTTATAGCCAAGTCTTTCTGAGATACACTCAGGCCTTTACGACGGTTCCCATGGCTTTGGCTTCGGCTTTTCACCATCTTCCACCAACATGCGTCTTTCCTTTGTGTTTTTCCCCCACGTTAGATTGTGCTTATTTGCTTGTCTTCTTTCTTCCCGTTTTTAAATCTGGAAACACTGCAACCCCCCCGGGATGGTGCCCAGTAGCACCGCGACCACCTGCGTGACCGCCCCCTGACCCACTCCTTCAGGTTCACATCTCTCTGTTCTCTCTCTTCTTAGTGTGTGTGTTGACTGACAGGGGCACAGTTTTTTAAACATTGTAAATGATGCACTTTATTATTTTTATGCTCAACTCTCATTTATCTTTATTTTAAAAAATTTTTATTGAAGTATAGTTGATTTAAAATGTGTTAGTTTCTGCTGTATGGCAAAGTGAACCAGTTATTAGTCACCCAGTCGTGTCCGACTCTGTGTGACCCCACGGACTGTAGCCCACCAGGTTCCTCTGTCCGTGGGATTCTCCAGGCCAGAATACTGGAGTGGGTTGCCATGCTTTCCTCCAGGGGATCTTTCCAACCCAGGGATCATACCCATATCTCCTGCATCTCCTGCATTGCAGGCAGATTCTTTACCCCAAGCGCCACCTGGGAAGCAGGGAAGCCCTCACATGTTGGAAAGAAACAGCTACTCTTGGTTCCTGCCCAACAGCCGTCAGTTACCAGCGTGGGGGATCTGGCAGTTCACATGCAGTAGGTCCAGAGCTCTACACATGCCAAGCTGAGAGTGACGTGAATTGATGTCACATGCGTCCTCAGCGGCTACGCACAACCACTGCATACACCAGCTCAGGGTTCATACGTCATGCCCTCTGCAACTGCAGACTGGAGCAGAGAGGGCAAGAGCAAGACTGTGGGTCTGCTGGAAACCTCCTCCGAGACTAGCACACCCCTGCTGTCTTGAAGGGAAGCTCTGGCAGGAAATAGTCCCGGGTCGTGCTCAGGGCCCCCATCCCTTCCCTTGCCAGGCGGTACCCGGTGCAGCTGGAGTTAGCCCCGTGGGGGGCAGTGTGGGACCCGCATGGGCCCAGTGGCCTCCCCGTCCTCGCTGTCTGCAGCCCTTCCCACCTCATGCCAGGCCCCCGGATGGAGATAGTGCTCCGCATACCCTTTCCCCTTGGTTCAGCCTTAGTTTCACTTTTAGGGCCCTTCCCTCAGCTGTTTCTTCCAAACATTCTATTAAAATTTTTATTTCTCCTGTCACAGGAGTTCTTTTAGATTCTTTGTTCTGTTCTGTTTTAAATAGCATCTTGCTTTCCCCCCCGTGGCTGCAATATCTTCTCTCATCTCTCTGAACATTCTAATTATATTTTCTATGAAGTTTTCCTCTCCCTGTAGCTTTTGTTCCATAAATAAAGCCCTTGGGCGTGGGCGTCTCCGGGTGTGCAGGGATCTGAGTCAGGCTCTCGCAGCTGGCTCAGTGGCCTGCGGCCCTCTCCCCATGGGGCCCGTCCACCGCTGCCTCCTCAGGAGGCCACAGCCTTGCTCAGCGTGTGAGCCTTGCTGCTGGTGTCTATGTGTCCCCGTGTGCCCACTGTCCGGGTGTCCCCATGTGCCCACCGTCCGGGTGTCCCTGTGTACCCAGTGTTAGGATAGCCCCGTGTGCCCACTGTCTGGGTGTCCCCATGTGCCCACCGTCCGGGTGTCCCTGTGTACCCAGTGTTAGGATATCCCCGTGTGCCCACTGTCTGGGTGTCTCTGTGTACCCAGTATTAGGATATCCCCATGTGCCCACTGTCTGGATGTCCCCATGTGCCCACCGTCCGGGTGTCCCTGTGTACCCAGTGTTAGGATAGCCCCGTGTGCCCACTGTCTGGGTGTCCCCATGTACCCACCGTCCAGGTGTCCCTGTGTACCCAGTGTTAGCATATCCCCGTGTGCCCGCTGTCCGGGTGTCCCTGTGTACCCAGTGTTAGGATATCCCCGTGTGCCCACTGTCCGGGTGTCCCCGTGTGCCCACTGTCTGGGTGTCCCTGTGTACCCAGTGTTAGGATATCCCCGTGTGCCCGCTGTCCGGGTGTCCTCGTGTGCCCGCTGTCTGGGTGTCCCCATGTGCCCACCGTCCGGGTGTCCCTGTGTACCCAGTGTTAGGATATCCCCGTGTGCCCGCTGTCCGGGTGTCCTCGTGTGCCCGCTGTCTGGGTGTCCCCGTGTGCCCACTGTCTGGGTGTCCCTGTGTACCCAGTGTTAGGATATCCCCGTGTGCCCGCTGTCCGGGTGTCCCCGTGTGCCCACCGTCCGGGTGTCCCTGAGTACTCAGTGTTAGGATATCCCCGTGTGCCCGCTGTCCGGGTGTCCCCGTGTGCCCACCGTCCGGGTGTCCCTGAGTACCCAGTGTTAGGATATCCCCGTGTGCCCGCTGTCCGGGTGTCCCCGTGTGCCCACTGTCCGGGTGTCCCTGTGTACCCAGTGTTAGGATATCCCCGTGTGCCCACTGTCCGGGTGTCCCCGTGTGCCCGCTGTCTGGGTGTCCCTGTGTACCCAGTGTTAGGATATCCCCGTGTGCCCGCTGTCCGGGTGTCCCCGTGTGCCCACCGTCCGGGTGTCCCTGTGTAACCAGTGTTAGGATATCCCCGTGTGCCCACTGTCCGGGTGTCCCCGTGTGCCCGCTGTCTGGGTGTCCCTGTGTACCCAGTGTTAGGATATCCCCGTGTGCCCACTGTCCGGGTGTCCCCGTGTGCCCGCTGTCTGGGTGTCCCCGTGTGCCCACCGTCCGGGTGTCCCTGTGTACCCAGTGTTAGGATATCCCCGTGTGCCCGCTGTCTGGGTGTCCCCGTGTGCCCGCTGTCTATGTGTCCCCATGTGCCCACTGTCCGGGTGTCCCCGTGTGCCCGCTGTCTGGGTGTCCCTGTGTACCCAGTGTTAGGATATCCCCGTGTGCCCGCTGTCTGGGTGTCCCTGTGTACCCAGTGTTAGGATATCCCCATGTGCCCGCTGTCTGGGTGTCTCTGTGTGCCCGCTGTCTGGGTGTCCCCGTGTGCCTGCTGTCCGGGTGTCCCTGTGTACCCAGTGTTAGGATATCCCCGTGTGCCCGCTGTCTGGGTGTCCCCGTGTGCCCGCTGTCTATGTGTCCCCATGTGCCCGCTGTCTGGGTGTCTCTGTGTGCCCGCTGTCTGGGTGTCCCCGTGTGCCCGCTGTCTGGGTGTCCCCGTGTACCCAGTGTTAGGATATCCCCGTGTGCCCACTGTCCGGGTGTCCCCGTGTGCCCGCTGTCTGGGTGTCCCTGTGTACCCAGTGTTAGGATATCCCCGTGTGCCCACTGTCCGGGTGTCCCCGTGTGCCCGCTGTCTGGGTGTCCCCGTGTGCCCGCTGTCTGGGTGTCCCTGTGTACCCAGTGTTAGGATATCTCCGTGTGCCCACTGTCCGGGTGCCCCGTGTGCCCGCTGTCTGGGTGTCCCTGTGTACCCAGTGTTAGGATATCCCCATGTGCCCGCTGTCTGGGTGTCCCCGTGTGCCCGCTGTCCGGGTGTCCCTGTGTACCCAGTGTTAGGATATCCCCGTGTGCCCACTGTCCGGGTGTCCCCCTGTGCCTGCTGTCTGGGTGTCCCTGTGTACCCAGTGTTAGGATATCCCCGTGTGCCCGCTGTCTGGGTGTCCCCGTGTGCCCGCTGTCTGGGTGTCCCTGTGTACCCAGTGTTAGGATATCCCCGTGTGCCCGCTGTCTGGGTGTCCCCGTGTGCCCGCTGTCTGTGTGTCCCCGTGTGCCCGCCGTCTGGGTGTCTCCGTGTGCCTGCCGTCTGGGTGTCCCCGTGTGCCCGCTGTCTGGGTGTCCCCGTGTGCCCGCTGTCTATGTGTCCCTGTGTGCCCGCTGTCTGGGTGTCTCCGTGTGCCCGCTGTCTGGGTGTCCCCGTGTGCCCGCTGTCCGGGTGTCCCCGTGTGCCCGCTGTCTATGTGTCCCCGTGTGCCCGCTGTCTGGGTGTCCCCGTGTGCCCGCTGTCTATGTGTCCCCGTGTGCCCGCTGTCTGGGTGTCCCCGTGTGCCCGCTGTCTATGTGTCCCCGTGTGCCCGCTGTCTGGGTGTCTCTGTGTGCCTGCTGTCTGGGTGTCCCCGTGTGCCCGCTGTCTATGTGTCCCCGTGTGCCCGCTGTCTGGGTGTCTCTGTGTGCCCGCTGTCTGGGTGTCCCCGTGTGCCCGCTGTCTGGGTGTCCCCATGTGCCCGCTGTCTGGGTGTCTCTGTGTGCCCGCTGTCTATGTGTCCCCGTGTGCCCGCTGTCTATGTGTCCCCATGTGCCCGCTGTCTGGGTGTCTCTGTGTGCCCGCTGTCTATGTGTCCCCGTGTGCCCGCTGTCTATGTGTCCCCATGTGCCCGCTGTCTGGGTGTCTCTGTGTGCCCGCTGTCTGGGTGTCCCCGTGTGCCTGCCCTCTGGGTGTCTCCGTGTGCCCGCTGTCTGGGTGTCCCCGTGTGCCCGCTGTCTATGTGTCCCCGTGTGCCCGCTGTCCGGGTGTCTCCGTGTGCCCGCTCTCTGGGTGTCCCCGTGTGCCTGCTGTCTATGTGTCCCCGTGTGCCCGCTGTCTGGGTGTCTCCGTGTGCCCGCTGTCTGGGTGTCTGCATGTGCAGACTTTGGCATATGGCCCCCTTCAGTGTGGCTGGCCTCTGCCCTCAGTTGGTCCTGGGGTCTCGGTCCAGAGACCTCCCCTGTTGCCCTCCCTAGGGTGAGGCTGTCTTGAGCTGGGTTGGGCAGGGTGGCCTCTTAGCTGGGCAGCAGGGGTGGGGGGTGCAGGGACCCCCTCCCGAGTGGAGGGCCTGCTGCAAGTGGTTGGAAGGGCTGGGGGAGGCAGGCCTCTACCAGCCCTTCTGGAACAGTCCCAGCTGAGACGGAGGCTCCTCGGGGCCACATCTGTGCGTGTGCATGTGTGCGTGTGCACATGTGTGAGCACGTGCATGTGTGTGTCTGTGTACATGCGTGAGCATGTGAGCATGTGAGCATGTGTGTATGTGTATGCGCATGTGTGAGCACGTGAGCATGTGCACGTGTCTCTCTGTGCACATGTGTGAGCATGCTACGTGTATGCATGCGTGTGAGCATGTGCACGTGTGTCTGTTTGAGCATGTGTGCACGTGTGTCCATGTGTGTGAGCATGTGCACATGTGCGTGCGCGTGTGCGCACGTGTGTGAGCATGTGTGCACGTGTGTTTGTGTGTGCACGTGTGTGTACATGGGTATGCAGCCCCATCCTTGGGCTCAGCCTGTCAGTTCTGAAGGGCGCTTCAGTTCCACTGTGCACTGCTGGGCTGGCAGGGGCTCCAGTGAGACCACATGCGACCACCCCCTTGCCCCCAGAGCCTCTGGTCCCACGGTCACCCCAATGCATGTCCTGCTGGCTCAGCTCGATCTCGGAGTTGGCTCCCCGGGTAATCCAGTGGGCAGCTCTCCCACACTCCCACCCCACTATCCAGCCCTTCCCCCAGCCTTCCATCTCGAGATGTCCAGGGTCTGTGGTTTGAAAACAACCACAGTACACCCATGCACCCACTGTAGACCTTGGCACCCCAGTATAGACCATATGTCCCCATACAGACCACAGCACCCCTTGTAGACCACAACACCTCACTATAGACAACACCCACTATCGACCACAGTACCCCACTAAAAACCATGACACCCCACTATAGACCATGACACCCCACTATAGATCATGACACCCCACTATAGACCATGGCACCCCATTAAAGAACCATGGCACCCCACTATAGACCATGGCACCCCACTATAGACCATGGCACCCCACTAAAGACCATGGCACCCCACTATAGACCATGGCACCCCACTATAGACCATGGCACCCCACTATAGACCATGGCACCCCACTGCAGACCGTGACACTGTACCCTGAGCTGTGAGTTCAGATGGTTTCAGCGTGAGCCGCCGGTGGATGTCGGGGTTGGTGCACGAGTGTGGGCCCGGCACAGGGGGTTTGACACGGGGCCCCTTTGGTTCTGAACATGGGCAGTGTGCTCGGAAGTCGCCCCGCGGGGCTCATCTCCCCTGCTCCTGCTTGTCCTGTCAGCTCCCGCCGCCCTGCTGAGAGGGAAGGGCGGCCCTGGTCACCTCCTCGGGGCTTCCTCTACTTAAGCCGAACGTCTGGAGGCTTGTATGCAGCACTGGACACCTTTCCTGGGCACCCGACACCCGGCCTCCAGCGCCCAGGCCAGTCCCCTTGTGGTCGTCTGGGGTGGGGTGAGGATTAGGGTCATCTCAGCCTCTCTGCTGCGCCTTGCACTCCACTGATGAGTCTGATTTAACAGGCATCATTGCAACGATAGCTCAGCTGGTAAAGAATCGCCTGCAATACAGGAGACCCTGGTTTCATTCCTGGGTCGGGAAGATCCGCTGGAGAAGGGATAGGGTACCCACTGCAGTATTGGGCTTCACTGGTGACTCAGCTGGTAAAGAATTCACCTGCAATGCGGGAGACCTGAGTTTGATCCCTGGGTCGGGAAGACCTCCTGGAGGAGTGGATGGCAACCTATTCCAGTATCCTGGCCTGGAGAATCCCATGGACAGAGCAACCTGGCCAGATACAGTCTTTGAGGTCACAGCTAGCTGGACACGACTGAGCAACTGAGCTCTGCACAGCACGGTTGAACGTGGACAGGAGAGGAATGGTGGCTTCTGCCCCGAGACGCAGCGTGGATCCGGGCTCATGCCCGAGGGGCGCCTGGGGAGGGGGCCGCGTGAGGGGCTCGAGGGGAAGGAGTCACACGGGGTCAGGGAGGAGTCCCAGGGAGGGGCTTACACGGGTCATGAGGGGTCACGGGGGGCACAGCGGAGTCCAGCGTCTCTGGATGGCCCACCCCGGGCTGGAACCTGGACTCACCTGGACCCTCTGCCGCCCAGCAGTGGAGGCAGGCCTGCCCTTCCCCAGGCTGGCATGCGTGTGGGCGGGACGGCTGCTGCTGCAGGACCACGTCAGCCCGGGGTTGAGGTGTGGGGGGCGTGACCGCTTCCTCGGGCCAGGCCAGACCCGAGCTGCCACGTGTGCACCGCCCCACCCTGTCACGCGCTCTTGGACTTAGCGGTCAGCTTTTAAGAAGGCGTCCACATTTCCACTAAATTCTGTCCTGTTCTTTAGGGTTTAAATGGCAGTGTTTTCTTTTTCATGAATCGAGAGCCAAGTCCGGGAGGCTGGTGTGTCCCCCTGCCCCCTTCTTTGGGCAGATTTTCAGATCAGATGAGTCTGATGACAGATGATTGGCCCACATCCTAGGAGATGCGGGTGGACCTGACTTCACCCCCTTTTAAGCCAAGGTTGCAGGTGTCCCAGGTGGGCGCCCTTCGGGACGGAGCCCCCTGTGTGCCCGGGCAGCAGAGTCACCATCCGGGCCAGCTCAGGGGCCTTCTCTCCTCGGCTTCTCATCTCCTACTTCCTTCCTCGGAGAGTGACTGTGGCCACCACTCCACACTGGGTCTGGGAGGAGTCAGGAGGGCAGGCGCCAAACACGGAGCCCGGAGCGCACAGCCCCTCCGATGGGGGTGGGGGTTGAGGTCACGCACCGTGTGGACCCCAGTACTCTCTGTAACATCACGGCTGAGAAAGCCCCACACAGTTTCAGGGGCTGCAATGGGCAGACACACAACGGAAAAAAAAATAGGAATTTTTTAGGTGAGAATGTACAACTCAGTTTTGCAGACAACACACCTTGGGCTTCCCTGGTGGTTCAGATGGTGAAAAATCTGCCTGCAATGTGGGAGACCTGGGTTCGATCCCTGGGTCAGGAAGATCCCCTGCAGGAGGAAATGGCAACCTACTCCAGTATTCTTCCCTGGGGAATTTCACGGACAGAGGAGCCTGGTGGGCTACAGTCCATGGGATCAAGGAGAGTCAGAACGGAAGCGACGGAGCACGCATACGCACACATTCAAAAGCAGGGAGAGCTTGGGCTTGTATGGATTCGCTCGTTAATCACAGGTGAAGTCAGGGTTCCCCAAAGCACTCTCTGAACAACAGCTGTGGGTGTCATGCGTGCCCCGGGGGCCGAGCGACTGGCAGGCGGTCGCCCGCGGGCAGGATGGGAGCCTCCCGCAGCCGTGTTCATGTCTCAGCCTGACGTGGTCTGAGCGGGTGCAGAGCAGCAGGCGGACAGCGGATGTGATAACGGGGTTAGAACACGGGGGACACATCTGCCTAATGAAGCAAATTTCAGCCCTGGCCTGAAACGGGTGCGATCGGACGTAAAATCACACTTCCGTCTGCGCACAACCTTGTCCTGGTGGGAGGGCGGCTGCCGGCAGAAAAGCCCAGAGCAAGCTCTGCTCCCTCTTCTCTGCTGTGATGGTCGCACACCCGAGGCACTCGGGGCGTTCTGGGTGGCTCTGTCGGCAGGTGATGGCAGCCTTTTGTGTTTTGTGCAAGGCTGGCTGTGGTGTGTGTGCGTGCGTGTGTGTCCCCCTGTAAGATTTTTTTGAGGCAGGCTGCTGTTTCTCTGAATTCAAATAATAGCCTAATTAATTTTAATATTCGCCTGACTGTGCATCTAAGTCAGTTGCAGGATGTGTCACAGGAGGAAAATACTAATAGGAATGTGCCAATTTGCAGCTGAAGTAGGGCCGCCTCTAATAGGAGCTGAAGGGCTTTGTATTAACCCCCGACAATGGGGCGAATCAGCCCACACGCTGATTACTTAGGCAACCCCCAGACGCAGTCACGGGCCTATTGAAATTCCAATCACTCCCTCCCACTCTTCCCACCTATGTAATTGTCAACTGGCCCTTATCATCATTTATTATGCAAAATTGAATTTTTTTGAAGCGTGGAGAATGAAGTAATTTCGTATGCAAACAGTTAAAACTCTCATGTGTATTCTGATTCCATACATGTTGATAAATTCACTTATGATGAGTGACAGTGTGAGATTTTGGGGTCGGGCCGGTCAATCCGTGGAAGACACTGATGAAAATGATAAAGTAAATGCCAGAAGTGTCCCCGACGCGTCTTGGGATGAAATGTGCAAAATGTCAGTCTCGCCGACGTCTATTAATAACTAAATATGATTGTGCGTGATGAGCAGAGATTTCCATGGTGATTGAAGGAGAGTGTCTTCTGCTCCTTCCAGCTGTCGTTGTTAGAAATTCCTATTGCTTTTCTACTGATAAATGCATAATGACCTTTAAAACCCTTTCACCGTTAAAGCCCCTGTTGTTCGTGATTCTGGAGTTGAGCTGGGGTCTGTCTTCCCCTCGCGTTTGGGGCAACATCCAGCCTTTGTTACGAGTCCCTCTTCCCCATTTTCCCCGCCGCACTCTCCTGGCTGGGCTCCAGGGTGGATGGCCTCGGCGGCCGGCTCCTCCTGTCCCCTGGGACCAGCTGCTCTCAGGGCGCCTTGGGATGCCACGGGAGGGAGGCCCAAGCTGGACTCTCCCGGGGGCAACCCCAAGGTGACCGCCCAGAGGGCTGGGGCTGAAGAAGCACCGGTCCTGGGGGAGGGAAGCCGGTGGGAGCTGTCAATCAGAGCATCTCCGTGGTTACAGGCCAGGCGCTCTGTTATCATCACTCCATGCTTGTGAGCTTTTAGTCCACAGATGTCCTCATGGAGCCTCTAAAAATGTTCCCAGTGTGTGCTGGGGGCGCAAGGGTGAAGATGAGTCAGACAGCCCCCGCCCCCGCCCCCCTCCAGGACAGCACAGGAGGAGAACAAAGGAGGGCTCGGGGGAGGCGCCGCCTCTACTGAAGCCCTTCCCAGAGGGTTGGTGGAGCAGGGCCGGGCGGGGGCTGCCTCTCTTTGTTCTGACCTGCAAGTCCGGGCAGCACCGCTCCTGTCCAAACGGCGGAGATCCTGATGTCATGCGGCTCTGGCCGCTGCGGGAGGGACAGAGTCTTCCCTCCACATTTGTTGTTGGTCAGTTGCTCAGTCATGTCTGACTCTTTGTGACCCCATGGACTGCAGCACGCCAGGCCTCCCTGTCCTTCACCATCTCCCGGAGCTTGCTCAAACTCATGTCTATCGAATCAGTGATGCCATCCAACCATCTCAGCCTCCGTCTTCCCCTTCTCCTCCTGCCTTCAATCTTTCCCAGCATCAGGGTCTTTTCCAGTGATGCTCTTTTTTCCTGATACTCTTTGCATCAGGTGGCCAAAGTGTTGGGGCTTCAGCTTCAGCATCAGTCCTTCCAATGAATATTCAGGATTGATTTCCTTTAGGATGGACTGGTTGGATCTTAGGATGGTGCTTAACTCTTGAAACACCTTTCCTAGGGTGCATTCCCAGTCCAAGTTCTGATGACAGAAAGTAGGGAGTAGATCCGTCAAGACTGTGGGTGATGCTCGATGCTTTTACAGTGAACATTGTTTAACAAAAAAAGAAAAACTCAAAAAGTCAAACACAAAGAAATCCACGCAGGCAAAGCGAATGAGCCAGGACACGGCAGGACCGCAGGCCGGTGGATGGACGGGTGCTTCTTGGTGACACGACCTCCTGCCCTCTGGTGTCCCCCAGGCCCAAGGAAGAGAGGTCAGTAAAGCATGTGCTAGAGGCAAGTCCCTGTGGCTGGTTGAGGGTAGGATGTTGGCTTCCCTCTCACTAAGCTATATTAAGTATTGACCCCGTACTTGGAGCTGGGTCTCTGCAGTTATCATTGAGAGGAGGGCACCCTGGAGGAGGTGGCCAGCCCAGCACAGGCGTCCAGAGGGGAGAGGGAGGTGCAGACACGCAGGGAAGGCCCTGGCAATGGAGTTGGGGGCTGGGCTGATGCTCTGAGAGCCTGGGAGACCCGCGGTGCCATAGGTACATGGGCTGGAGGTGTGAGAGCCTCCCCTCCGGGGGCCACAGAGGGAGCCCAGCCCGCCCACCCGGAGGCAGACTTCTGGGCTCCAGAGCCGTGTGGGGTTCAGCGTGCCCCAATACGACCCTTGTTACAGCAGCTTCTTAACTTCTACGAGGAAGAGGGCTGGTATTCTGATGTGAAACGGGGTGATCTGCCCTCAGCCTGGGGAATGCTCCATCTTCCATGAACATGGGATGTCCTTCCATTCTTTCAGATCTTCATTTCTCACAACAACACTTTGTAGTTTTCAGAGTGTACATTTTATGTTTCACTTGTTAAGTTTATTCCTAAACAGTTCATTCTTTCAGATATTATCTTGAATGTAACTGTTTCCATAATTTCACATTTTAGTTTGTTCATTGCAAGAGGATAGAAATATAATTGCTTTTATATCCTGACCTGATCATACTATTTTGCTGAACTGGTTTATTAGTTGTGAGAGTTTTTCAGCGGCTCCCTTAGGATTTGGCACACACTGCATCATGTCGCCTGTAACTGAGGACAGTTCTGCTTATTCCTTTCCCACTTGGATGTCTTTTATTTCCTGTTCCTGCTTCGCTGCCCAGGGGGGAGCCCACAGCAGGTTTATGGATGGCTGGGTGAGACTGGACATCTGTCTTCATGATCCTACAGGGAAATAAGCCATCAGCCTTTCACAGTGAAGTGTGACATTGGCTGTGGGTTTTCCTTCAGCTGCCCTTTGTCAGGTTGAGAAATTTCCCTTCTTTTCCTAGTTTGCTGAGTGTTGTTACCACGAAAAGATCATGGATTTGTCAAAGGCTGCTTCTGCATGTGTTGAAATGGTCATGTGGTTTTTTTGTTTTTTATTATATCGATTTGATATATCCCTTTATTGATCTTCAGATTTAAATGATTTGTGTTCCTGCGATAAATCCCACCCAGTCCTCATGTATCACTCTTGCACGTTGCTGGATTCAGTATGCTGGGGTTTGTTCAGGGTTTCAGTTCAGTTCAGTCGCTCAGTCGTGTCTGAGTCTTTGCGACCCCATGGACTGCAGCACGCCAGGCCTCCCTGTCCATCACCAACTCCCAGAGCTTGCTCAAACTCATGTCCATTGAGCTGGTGATGCCATCCAACCATCTCATCCTCTGTCGTCCCCTTCTCCTCCAGGCTTCAATCTTTCCCCGCATCAGGGTCTTTTCTAATGAGTCAGCTTTTTGCATCAGGTAGCTGAGGTACAAAGTGCTTTAGGATTTTGCTAATGGTCGACTTGAAATTTGCTGGTATTGCTATTGCTAAATCTCCAGTCCTGGGACCAGGGGCAGGAGATGTGCCAAAACGTGCCCTTGAGTTGTGTTAGACACCACTCAGCTGGCATCTCATTGGACCATGGGCCCCCCAGCCTCTGCTCTCGAGGTGGCCCTGGGCCCGCGGGGGCGGGTGCTGTCCCGCACGGCGCTCGTGTCCACAGCTCCCCTGTTTCTGTCCTGTCACGGCTGGTCCCACGTGGGTTCCCTTCCAGAGGCCAGCACTTCACTGTTCAGAGGAGGCAGAGTGACTGCAGGGGCACTTGGGGTCAGAGCCTCAGGGGTCCTGATGGCAGATGAGGAGGAGCTATCGGAGTGGGGACAAAGCCGACTGGTCCCCCCGACCTCAAATGGGGGCAGGAGGGCCCGACTGGTCCCTCCTGACCTCGGATGGGGGTGGGAAGGAAAAACTTGTCCCCTCCGACCTTGGATGGGGGCAGGCAGGACTGGCCAGCTGGTCCCCCCGACCTCAGATGGGGGACAGGAAGGACTGGCTGGCTGGTCCCCGCTGACCTTGGTGTCTCGTCTGCTGTCCCCCGTGCTCTGCTCACTGGCCTCAGTGGGAGGATGTGGCCACCCAGCACCACTGTTGCCTGATTTCTTCTCCAGGGCAGGTCCTGCAGAGAGCGGAGAAATGGGGAACATGGGCCGAGCAGATTGCAGTGGGAGAAAGAGCCTGGGAGGCCCTCCGCCTCTGAGAAGAGTGGCCTCTCGGCTGCTCTGGGCCAGCCTCGGGCCAGCACCCCCTGCCTGCCCGCCGGCAGCTCCTCGGTCAGGGTAGTCCCAGGTCCCAGCTCCCACGCCGTGCCCTCTGGGGCCGCCCCCTGCTCCCAGCCCCATTGCAGCACTGGGTGTGAGCACGCGTGCGTCCTCGGTCTGCACGGCTGTCCATCTCCCAGGTGGGCTGGACCTCAGCCTTCCTCGCCCTCCGTGGCTCCGACCTCCCCGCGGGCTTTGTGCCCCCTCGGCCTCGCTGGAGCTGCACTGTGACTGTCCACTGCCCGCCCCCGAGTGTGACATGGCGGGGCTTTGCGCGCCATGCTCACCCCCGGTGCAGACGGCATCTTGCGGGTGAGTATCCAGTACGTGCTGGATGAGTGGACGGAGCAAAGTCTGCCTGCAGTTTGCCTCAGCCCCCGCCCTGGAGTCCCCCGCATGCGGATCTCTTTGCAGAGGCCATGTCCCTCTCTCTCAGTGGGTTTTCCTTCAGAGAGACCCCCTCCGGTGGAGCAGAGAATCAAAACCTCCTAGTTCCCGACACGGAAGGGCTCTGAGGGACCCCGTCTAGCCCCCCTTTACGGGGGTGAACCTGAGACTGGATGCAGCTGGGGATGGTTCCCAGGACCCTGCATCCCTCCTGCCCAGCTGGTGTTCCTGACCCCTCTGTGGGAGCCAGCCGCCTGGGTGGACCAGCTCCTCAGAAACGTGCTCACGTTCGAGGTGGGGGGCCCAGAACTAGTGTCTTCTGCAGCTCTTTTTCAAAGAATGGATTAGCGACTTCTCACTGCCTTCCCCAGGATCATGTACAAACCACAGGCAGATTTGGTTTCTATCCAAACCTCCAGAATCAAGAGGAAAATCTGGCTTCCGAGAACGTCCAGGGTGGACTTGGACCTGGGACTGAATCACTGCTGCACTTTGAGCTGAACACGTACTTCTGGGTCGAATGAATAGATTTATCATTAGGATCCCAGGAAACCAGTCTTTGTGAAATTTTGATCAAAGCATCCTTCAATCCCTTTGGAATGAGGCAGAACAGAAATAATACCTGTGAAGATGGTGGATGTCAGCGCTGGGGGAGGGAAGGAGTTCGTGGTTTCCATGTCCAGCAGACGTCCACTGGCTGCCTGACCTGTGCAAGGCTCGGAGGGTGCCAGGAAGAAAAGAGAACCCTTCCAGGAGAGGGCTCATGGGGTGGGCAGCATAAGGAGACTCCGGGACAGCGCTGTGGTGAGGGAGGCATGAGTGGTCTGCTGGGGAGTGTCACAGCCCCTCTGCTGCGATGTCCCAAACCTGGCCCATCTTTAAGGACTAGCAAGGGTTTCCTGGAGGGACCAGAGAGGATGCTGCTGTCATGGGAACAGCCCTGGAAGAAGGTGGGACCCTGGGCTGCAGGAGTGGAGCGTGACCAGAGTGCAGTGTGCACTGGGGGGTGGGGGCAGGTGGGAGGTTGTGAAGGGCCTTGAAAGCATCTTATCCTGGGATGGAGAGCTGCTGACGTCTGGAGTGATGCCATCAGATTTGCTGTCGGAAGGATGGAGCCCTGGAGGTGGGCGTGGATTAGGGGCCAGCCTAGAGGGAGACAGTGGCGGGGAGGGGTCTGGCAAGCACAGGAAAAGCTGCGCAAAGGTGGCCCCTGGGGACGGTGCAGACAGAGGGAGGGGTCTGGAGGAATAGAGGAGGAGGGACGGAGAGGAAGCTTCAGGAAGCCCCTCCCTGGGCTTGGGGGTGCTTTGGAGGCACGCAGGGCGGAGGCCTGGGGGGAGGTGCTCAGTTTTGCCACTCAGATCCGGGGTGTTCCCGGTGGAGAAGCCACGTGTAGCTGCAGGTCGGGGGGGGGGACAGACTCGGACCTCGTGTGTGCAGGGTCGGCGGCTGACGAGGACTCCTTCCTGGGAAACATGGCCGATTTGGAAATGGGGCTGCGGGGGATGCCTGCCGCCGTTCCCAGACCCTCCATCCGTGTCCCAGCACCCCGCAGATGCAGGTACCCCTGTTCAGCTTCATGGGTTCCCGCACACGGTGTTTTATTTGTCCTGGTGACACGGGCAGCAGATGTTAGATGTCTTTCCCAGAGTGGGACCCGCCCACCTTCCACCAGCCTGTGCTGTGAAAGGGCCATGCTCGACAGGACTCCTCATGAGAAAGAGCAAGGTGGGTCTCCCTGCCTGACCCCTGGGAGCTTTCCCGAGACGGGACCACTCTTCTGGGAGCCAGGGGTGGACACTGCTGTGAGTCTGGGAGCAGCGTTTGTCAGTGAAGTAATTTAATCTGTGCCGGCCCGGCCAATACTGCAGCGGAGGGGCTGACTCGGTTGCCATCAAGGGGGTCCCAGGCGGGGCGGAACATGCCATGGCCTTGGGGCATCGGTGGCTCAGAAGGAAGACAGCGAGGAGGGAACCGCCCTTCCTGGGTGGGGGGCTCCGGCTCTCGGGAGGGACACACCAGCCCTGCTGCTGTGGCCACCCATGTCGCCTCTTCTTTGCAGGATGGCTCAGCCCAGTGAGGCCTCTTTGCTGCGTCGGTGGTCTCTGGCTAGACCCCTTAACAGCTCCCGATAGCTCCAGGAGAATTTCTAAGTTGTCAGCCTGACGCCAACCCTGGGAAAGGGTTCAAGCTCCCATCCTGGCCTGCCGCCTGTTGGAGCTGGCGCCCTGCCCTGACCTGCGGGTCTGCCCATGTTCCCGGGGTCCGCGCTGCTGGAACAGCGGCACAGGTCTCTCTGTCCAGGGGCCACCCCTGCGACTGGCCTCCTGTGCCTCTGGCCGTTTCCTGCCCACCCCCTGCCTTGGTTTTCAGGGCACCTTTGGTCTCTGCTGTAAGCTGCTGAAGGGCAGTTGCCGTGTTCTCACGCCACTCAGACAGGCTCCTTGGAGCCTCTCGCCTGCCGTGAGTGGAAAAGGAAAGACACTTTCGTTGCCTGGACGCTTTTCTCTGCTGGAATGAGATGTGTCTTAAGGGGAACCGGCCTGAGGGTGGGCTTGCTGCTACAGACGGTCTCACCGGGAGGAACGCGGACGGTCACCAGCAGCGGGGCCGCTGGCGCGTCCTCAGTGGGCTGTGGTCACTGGAGAGTGGCCGGCAGGTTTGTCCCGGGGCAGCCTCAGCGGGTTCCCCTGCTGCTGGGCCATTGCGGTGATGGGTGCGCCTCCTGTGGCTCCCAGAGGGGAGGAAAATGGAGAGAGACCCCCAGATGGAGGCAGATGGGCTGAGCTCGAGGGTGACGTGTGAGGGGCTGGTGCACCCTCTCCTTGGGTTTAGCGAGGTGTGAGTGTCTGAGGGGCCATGGGAGGAGAGGAGGGTGGAAGGAGAAGGACCCAGTCTGGCAAGGCAGGCCTGTACCACCCCGGGAGACACAGGGTGTGCTCAGCACACCTGCCTGGCTGGGGAGGGAGCCCAGGGGGCGAGCCCCGCTGGGCGGGGGCGGGAACTCCCGGCTGAAGGCTTATTAGCAGCATCAATCACTGAGGTGTCATTTCCAAACGCCCTCTCCTCACCTAATTTGCTAAACCTAATTCTTGATCACACCCAGAAGCTGGATGAGAGATGGGAAGGCTAATGAGTGCTGGCTGGAGGCTCCCGGCGGGCGGGGGCGGGGCTGGGGAGGGGGGTCCTCCAGCTGGGAGAGCCCCACCCCCGCCGTCTGCACCCCTCAGTGCAGCCTGAGCAAGCCAGGGGTTCCTGCCTCTCCAGGGACCTGGCTTCCAGGCTCCTGCTTGGAAAGCAGCTTTGCAGCTCGGGACACGCCGGCATCCGGTCCCTGCTCACTCTTAATCCCACCACCAAGGCTCTCTTTACCCTCTTGCAGAAGTCCAGGGGTTGGGGGTGACTGGAGTGGAAGGGGGAGCCCTCGTCCACTATCGACTCACCATCTTGACCTGTGAGTGGTCAGCGCCCATGTGGCCCTGAGACATCCCGTGAGATGGGCAGACCAGTGAGATGGGACAGACCATGGAGATGGGACAGACCAGCCATCCCTGAACCCCATCCCCTGTGGTTCCCCTGCGGGGGACCGAGACCCAGGGAGCGTACAGGCCCCCCTTGCAGCCTTGCCCACCCCGGCTCGGCCCCAGCCCTGCCCTGCCCAACATCCGAGCAGAGCTGCAGCAGGAACGAAACAACCGGCCTGGAGCATGAGCAGTCGTGGGGGTCCTGGGCTCAGCTGGAGGGACCCCCAGAGTCCACGGGGGCGCCTGGCAGCGGTGAGGCTCAGCAGGTCGGAGTCTGTGCCAGGCAGAGGGAAGACACGGCCTTGGTGCGCCTGGAAACAGAGGTGCAGCTCGTGGTGCTGGGGTCCCTAGCTTTCTTTTCAGCAGAGGAGCAGGTGTGGTCAGCCTGCCGGTCAGACTCCCTGTGTCCCAGGACAGCAGAAGCCTCAGGCCCTCGCAAGTTTGATTCTGCACAAGAGCAGGCCGGGCCCTGTGAGGACAGGAGCATGTGTGAGCTTCCCTGGGAGGTGGGCTGGGGCCACAGCCTGCCCAGGTCGGCCTATGCAGCTGTCGTCTCCGGCTCTGTCTGCAAAGCCTGGGAGTGCGCTGAGTAAGACCGCTTCTGCCGCGCCAGCACGCATGTGTGGGGCCAGCTGTTAGTGTGGCTCGTGCAGACGTGCTGGGGTGGCCGGTGAGCCACCGGATCTCTGCCCTCCTTGGTGCCCACGCCTCCGGCATCAGGGCACCCAAGGGCGGCCGGCTCAGTCTCTGGCGTGGACGCATCTGGGCCCGGCTTGAGGGCCGGGCTTGGCCGCCTCCGTGACGCGGCACGTGTGCGCCTGCCTGTCTGAGCCCCCACCCGGTGCAGCCTGGGAGAAGCTCAGGGCCTCCTGCATGGCGGGCCCCATGCGTGCGGACTAGGGCGGCCTCTTAGCATCTGGTGGACGGCTTGGACTCTCCTGAGCACGGCCGGCCCCCGGGGCCGTGGGGGACCGCGGACGGGGAAGCCGTGGGGCCGGGTTCCCCCTGCCGGCTCGCCCACGTGGCTGCTCTTGCTGCGGGGTCGGCAGTTGACTCTTCTCTGCGGCCACTTTGACGGCAGGCAAGCCCTGCCCCCGGGGAGCCTCTGCTCTGGGAAAGGGCTCCAGGACAAGTAGGAAGTCGTCACACGTGGTCCCCGCGTACAGGTTCTAATGTGTTTCTAGAAACTCCCTCCCTCTCTGCCCAGATGCTGCCTGTGTTCTGACTCAGGAAGTCAGGCCGTGGCTTTGGGCCCTGCGTCCTCGGGTATGTGACGTGTGTGCACAGGCATCGTGGTGTGTGTGTGTGTGTGTGTGTGTGTGTGTGCGCCTGTGCGTGCTCACTGCTCAGTTGCTCAGTCATGTCCAACTCTTTGTGACCTCACGGAGTGTACATGCCCGGCTCCTCTGTCCATGGGATTCTCCAGGCAAGAATACTGCAGTGGGTTGCCATTCCCTTCTCCAGGGATTGTCCTGACTCAGGGATTGAACCGGCATCTCCTGCATTGCAGGTAGGTTCTTTACCCCTCAGTCACCAGGGAAGCCCTAAATCAACTATACAATTTAAAAAACCACAATAATAGTGAACTATTGTTCCTACAGTGTCTGTGGGTGAGCAGTTTACCCCGGGCATGCGGGGAAGCCTTGTCTGTCTCGTGGTGTCTGGCGCTTCACCAGGAGGACGGCGTCCGTTTGCACCTGAGATGCCTTCCCCACAGTCTGGCCGGCAGTGAGGGCTGCGGGCCGGGGCCCAGGGGGCGATTGGCAGGTCACGCACATACGGGCTCCCGCAGCCTGCACACGGCGGCTGGGTCTGTGGGTGACCACGTGAGGCAGAGGAGCAGGATCGTGCAGTGTGACCCCCGCTGCCTCCTCTTGGTGGAGGACCCGCCAGTCCAGACAAGACTCTGGAGGGAGTGTCCCTGTGCGTTTGTTTCCGTAGCAGCCCAGGGCCGAGCTCAGACTGCAAACCGTCCTCGAGGGATGGGCCAGCCCCAGTTCAGGTTTATCCTCGGGGAGCGAGGCTCCGCTCCAGTTCAGGTGGTCGTCCTTGGAGCCTGCTCGGAACCCTGTGCCTGCTTCTGGAGGGCTGGCGGGGGTTGGGGCGGTGGTCAAAGGCCCCCCGTTGGGATTCCTCCCATGCTTCTCAGAGGCTGTGGGTGCCCTGGATGCCGGGGCCTGCCCTTCGGTAGCGCCGGCTGCGCTGCGGCCCCAGCTCCAGGCTGCCTGAGGGTGACACCAGGCGCTCCCCCGTGCTGCGCTCCTGCTCAGGGTCGGCCTCTCCAGAGTTCTGCCTGCTGAGCTTCACTCTCCCTGCCGTGGGGTAGATCTGATCGCCCCCAGCGTCTGCAGTCACGTCTAGGGAAGCGTCCATGTGGTGGGGACTCACGTGGCCTCAACAGAGGCAGAGTCCAGCGTCTTTGTCTGAAGACGAGGCCCCTGGAGCCCTGGCTCCCTCCCCAGGCTCCCTCGCAGTCACGCCTCCCTGCAGGCTCCCTGCCATCCCGAGTCCCGAGGCCTGGTCACACGCAGGGCCGCCCAGTCGCCCAGCTCAGGGATTGTGCAGTGCACGACCCGCACCGCCGTCTGGGCGGCCCTGCCCTGTGTTGCCGGCCTCCTGAAACTCCCTCCTGCCTCCTTTCCCCCTGAGGCCGACACCGACTTCTGGCCAGTTGGGGGTGTCATCCGTCTCCACTTCTGGGCTGGGGCCTTTCACACGGCTTTAAGCCCCCCACCCCGTCCTTACTCCTCTGGAAGTGCTCACTGTCTGACCGCCGAGCAGCAGCACCGTGTGTCCTGAGCCCGGCGGCCTGCATACCTGTCCCACCAGCTGGCCGTGTGCCCTCAGGCAGGCCCCCTGTCTGGGGGTCCCCATCCGTGACCTGCCTGGAGGCCGGTCCGGCAGAGCCCCCTGCACAGCGGCCCCCCGCCACCTGTGCCCGGCGTCCACGGCTCCTGTTCCCGCCAGTCCTCCTCGCCTGACCCCCACCCCAGCCGTCATCCCCCTGAGAGACAGGCCTCCTCCCACGCAGCATCCGTGTCTCCAGGGCCTGCAGCTGCCCTGGCCCAGCCGAGGAGGATGTGAGCTGGGGGCACTGCCCAGGGCCCCGGGCCGCTCGCTGTCCATGCCCTTGAGGGGCCTGGGGCCGGGACGGAGCTGGGCCTCCCGCTGCTGTCTGAGGGCCCAGCCTGGACACACAGAGGCCCTTCCCACGTGTCCCAGAGAGCCGGCGACACACGGGCAAAGCCTCATGGAGCCTGTGCACAAGCAGGACGAGTGTTTTCTTCTAATAAAGCGGAATACCTACCGCATAGCCCGCATGGAAAACTACGGAGTCCAAAAATGTCTGCTGAGCAGGGTGTAATTTTAGCCGACAGTTCTAAACCACTTACGAAAGGCAACTTGTTCCCAAGCCAAGAGGACACCTTCTCTTTCAGATAAAAAGAGAGATTGCCCTGGACTGATGGGTCCAGAGCCGACCACCTCCTGGTTGGAGGTTCTCCAGCGGTGTCCCCGCGCGTCCCCAGACCAGGCAGGGAGCCAGGGCCCTTCACCGTTCGGGCCACCGATGCTTCAGCTTGCTGCCCGTGGGGCCCTGGGGCACACGGGCCACTGGGAGTTCTGGGGAGAAAACCAGAAGTGCACATGCGTGTGTGTGTGTGTGTGCGTGCATGCGTGTGTGTGTGTGAGACAGAGACACTCACAGGGGCCCTGGTCTGTCCCCCCCTGGGGCCCTGGCGGGTGACAGAGGCATCCTGGGCATCCCAGCACAGCAGTCACCTGACCACGGCCCCACGAGAGACCCCAGTGATTCCTGTAGTTGAGTCTGCTCAGCGCCAGAATCATGACAAATAATCAAGTGGCAGTCGTCTGAAGCCAGGGAGCCGGGGACGCTTGTTACACAGTGATGCCTGACGGGTGCAGAGGTGCTGGTGGGAAGAAGCCCGCGGGCAGGTCTGGGAGGTGGGGCTTGGCCCGTGGCCCGGAGCTTGGCCACTCCACCTTCCTCTGCTCACTGTCCCTCCCAGCCCTCCCGGCCCAGCTGGGGAGCCCTCTTGCTTCTCTGTCTGGACCCCAGACTCCGGGACCACCCGCAGGGCCCCTCTCCCTCCTGGCGAGGCCAGGGCAAGCCTCAGGGTAGGGGCTGCAGACCACAGACCCGAGCGTCTTCACACACACGGGCCCTCCCTCCATCCCCGTCACCCCCACACCCTCCTCGGCCGTCTCCAGGCCCAGGGCTCTGGTGCAGGCTGCACACGCTGCGTTGTAGCCACACGCGTGTTCTGTGTGTGTCCCGGCGCCCGGCCGAGCGTGCCCAGGACCCGCTGGTCATCCTGGGGCTGGCAGGGACGAAGGGAGGAGGGCGGGGTGGGGCTGGTCGCTGTCTCGGTCCAGCAAGGCTCCGACCACAGGTGCAGCTTCTGACCAAACGTTAAAATAAAAGCCAGTCCACCCTGGGACAGAAGCCAAATGTCCCCCTCACAGGAAGTGCTTCGGACCAGTAATTGCACAGACACAATTTTATTATTAGAAAGCAAATTAAATTTAAGGAGTTTGTGTAGCAAAGCTCGTACTTCTAAGCACGCCAGCGGCTGGCCCTGCGTTCCGCGTTGCGTCTGTGATGAGAGGACGCCTCTGACGCGGTCGGTGGGACGCAGGACACATTCGGTCCCTTACATACTCTTCTTGTCCTCATACACGCTCTGTTTTCACACTTGAATCAAAGTGACGTGTCCACAGATGAACTTTTTCCTACCTGGAAATAAGTGGATGTCCATGTGGACTTTTTTCCTATTTGTGAAATTTGTGAATTTCCTATTTGTGAAGTTAACATTCAGCTTTTCATTCATTCTCAAAAGCGGAAAAGTATTCTCAAGTCAGAATTGTTCTTGACTTTCTAAATATAGGCAAATCACTGAAAATTCTCAAGCATGATTTAGTTTCATTTTTTGCTTGTACACCAAATGATTTTATAAAGCTTGTAAACATGACATAACGTGGTCTCAAGTTTTCTGCCTCATGCTACCAGTCACATTGGTATATGTATTTTTTTGACGCCCCAAAGTGTAACACCTCGGTGAAGTTCCCCTGCCTCTCTGACCGTCCACAGTGTCGGCAGTGCTGGCCCGTGTTGGCGGGAGCTGCAGCCCCCTGTGGGACGGTCTGTGTGGCCCTGGGTCCCCGCCGGCTCCTCCCCGCTGGTGGCTGAGCTGCGACCCGCATCTCCCTGGGCGGGACGGGTGTGCGGACCGGGAGGCGGGGCGGCCAGCGGAAGACGGGCGTCTCCCAACCTTGCTAAAGTTTATGGACTCAGCCTTTACTTCAGATCAAAGAATATGGTTTTGATTTCATATTTTTGGTAAAACTAAATCTGAAGCTACTTCTGTCTCCTACTGCAAATATGCTGTGGCTGAAATCGAAGTTTAGTAAGCCGTGAGGAAGGACACAATCGTTTCTGGCTTTGGCCGAACACTCACTAGGCAGGCAAAGCTTCTCTTACCGCCCAATTTGATTTCCCTTTGCTTGGTTTCTGAGTCTTTCAGAGCCCATGATAATGGCTTCCCTATGCTTACGGGAGCCTGGAAACCTTACTTTGGCCACCTGATGCAAAAAACTGACTCACTGGAAAAAACCCTGATGCTGGGAAGTTGAGGGCAGGAGGAGAAGGGGACGGCAGAGGATGAGATGGTTGGATGGCATCACCGACTCAATGGACATGAGTTTGGGCAAGCTCCAGGAGCTGGTGACGGACAGGGGGAAACCTGGCATACTGCAGTCCATGGGGTCGCAGAGTCGGACACTAGTGAGCGACTGAACTGAACTGAATTTAAAAGGACCTGCGTCTGTCTGACATTTACCCTCCACTTCTTGCCCTGGTTTGGGGACAGGACTGGGATGCAGGGTCAACTCTGGGCAAAGAAGCCACTTAGGACGACTGGCGGACTTGGCGTGGGGCGGGCAGACCAGGTGGCCTCTGGGCAGAAGCTCTCCAGGTGACGGGGGTTGCCGCTAAGTGTCGTTTCTGTCTTCTGTCTTGTTCCACAATAGAACCGGCAGTGGTTTGCAAAGATGAACAGGTGGAGGGGATGACGGGGAGCAGAGTGCAGCCCAGGGGTGTGCCCTGTCTCTGTCGCTGTCTGCCCCATGTTCCTGCCAAGCCTGAGGTTGGGTGTCTCTCTGGACGTGGACCCTGATGCTCCTGCAACGCTTGTTACAAACCCAGGTGCCCAGCTTCTCTCAGTGAGCTGGGCCCTGGACTCTGCCCTTGGCTTCCCCACGGCCCCCATGGCTAGATGGGACCCCATGTCCTGAGCCTGGGCAGCTGGCGGGACTTGGCGCCACCAGCTCGTGGCCGCCTTCCTGCGCCCATCCACCTGCTGCTCAGCCTCGTGTGCAGCAGGCCAGCTACCCTGGCTTTCCACCACCCGAGTGCAGTTGGGTATGTTGTGCACTGCACAAAGACCCTCAGCTGAGGGGACCAGCTGGGGCTGAAACCCAGCCCTGGCCTGTGGGCCAAGGCAGCACACATGGACGCAGGGCCAGCAGCTGCTCTGGTGCCCACCGGCCGTCTGGGCCTCAGTGACACCTCCTCCCAGGTGACCACGCCGCCGGGGACTGACTGACCACGCAGCCTTGCCAGCCCTGAGCACAGGCAGCCCCAGCTGCGGTCCACAGGGCCAATTCCACCTGCTCTGTGACTCACCCCTCAGCTCTGCGCCCCGACTTTCTCTGGCGCCTCCCCCACCCTCCCCATCACTGCCCCACGGCCTCGCCACCCGCCTCTCCTGCTGCTTCTCCACCTCCTCATGCTGACA
The DNA here is from genome assembly GCF_963930625.1 of Muntiacus reevesi. Classification (NCBI taxonomy): domain Eukaryota; kingdom Metazoa; phylum Chordata; class Mammalia; order Artiodactyla; family Cervidae; genus Muntiacus; species Muntiacus reevesi. The sequence goes on from NC_089254.1 coordinate 112,178,010, forward strand.
CACGGGCACACACACGAGCACACACGCTCATGTATACGAGCACACACATGAGGAATGTGTACACGGGCACACATGCACACATGAGCACACCCACGGGCACACACACATGAGCACACACGCACACACACGTGCACCCCCTCTGCTGACCGCACGCCCGCCCCCTCCCACCTGCCAGCACTGTCTCTCTGTGTCCCCCTGTCCACAGCAGAAGGTCTTCTGTGAGGTCAGCCTCTTAACAGGGGTCTTGCAGCCCCTCCGGCAGCCCTCGTTGGGGTGTCCTCACCTCTGCAGAGCCAGCCTCCAGTCCTGGGCCTTCCAGATGCTAAGCCCCCCAAGTCTGGAGGGGCCAGGATCCTCGGGCTTCCACTGGGTCCCATTTGCTATGAGACTGGGAATTCTCTGTAAATCTTGACTTTAGGATTTTGGAGTTGACCAAAACAGCCTTGTTTCTCGGTATTCTGAAAATTTTCATTGCTTTTTAGTGAGAATGTGTTCCGATAATAAATATACACTTGAACATACAAAACTAATTATCAAATGAGATTATACAAGGCATTGGCTGCCGACATGGCGAGAGGGAGGGGACCACGCCCGCCACCCGCCCTCCTGGCTGCGGCTCCCGCTCGGGGCCCGGCACACGGTGGGCATGGTGGGGCACCGTCTGCCTGCAGGAGGCGGGCGCAGGGGAGCCCTGGCAAGGCCCCGGGGACCCTGCTCAGGGGTGGCCTGTTCCTCCTCTGCAGGGGCTGACCAGTCTGACTGCTCCTGGATCGATTTTTCTAATTTCCATGAAAAGGGAAAGAAAATGAGTGTGTGAAGCCCTCAGAGCACCACAGGGAAGCAGGCTGGCCGCAGACAAGCAGAGGGGGGCTTCTCCAGGTGGCTGCATGGCAGGCAGGGCCCAGTGGCCCCGGAGGAAGCAGCCGGGGCTGATCCCAAGCTCGTGTGGCCGAGGCGGGTGAGGGCTGGCCTGCCCGGGGCTGGGCAGGAGACGCGGCTGGGCCCCCTTCCATGCTGGTGGGGACTGTGTCCCTCTTCTTCTAAACCTGGGGACAAACCGAGGGCTCAGGGCTCAGGGCAGAGGCCGGGCGTGAGCACACCAGAGGCTGTGGCCTCGCGAGGGTGCTTCCTCTCCTGGGATCGTTTACAGGAGTCAAGAGAAAGAACCCCAAACATCCCGCCACCAGGCATATGGCAAAGTCGGTCTGACGGACTCGGGCCTGATGAAACAGTGTCTGTGGACGAGAGAAGCTATCTTCAATGACCTGATAAATTATCACTATATTGTAACTATGATTGTGTCAGGAAATGAAGTAGAGACGGGAGAAAATGTTCAAGAAAGATGGGTTTTAATTAGACGTTGAGCTAGTCCGAATCCCGAGACATGTGTGTCAGCTGCTCTTTCAAAGCAGACGCCCCAGCAGGGAGGAGAGAGACAGACAGACAGGCAGAGGACAGACTAGCCGAGAGAGAGTCGGCAGCGGGGCTGGACACGAGGCAGGGTGAGCAGAGGAGGGCGAGCCCAGGGCGGCGTGGAAGTCAGGTTCGGCCGCGGAGGCGCCTGTCGCCTCCTTCCATCCTGAGAAGCGGCCCCCTCGCAGGCGGCCTCTCTGGGGACTCGGGTTCTCTCAGAGGCGGAAGCAAACCCGCCAGCCCGCGGCGCCCCGGTGTGTGCGGGACGGACTCTGGAAGCCCGGGTTCCGGACAAGAGCGGCCCGCGGGGCGCGGCGGTCACGGCCCGGAGGAAGCGCACAGCCCCGGCTTCCGAGAGCGCTGTCCCCGGCCGCGGCATCCATCGGCGGCGCTCAGCCAGACAGACAGACGACACGCGCCGGGTGGTTCCTCTAAGAAACGAGCGGCCTAGACGGCGAAGACCAGTCTCTGAACAAATACCCCGAACAACATGAAAACCAGCCACTGTCGAGGAACAAAGGTGTAATCAAATTCTAATTTTCTATTCCAATAAACATCTTTGAATTACTGCCTGTTCCGCTAATTATGAAGGTTTTCTATTAGCGCTCTACTTGATTAATAAACACACAACACAGCCGACACAGAATACCGCTGTCACTCCCCCGCGGGATGAGAGCGGGGAGGCGCGGGGAGCAGAGGTGAGCAGACCGGCTCTGAAAGGCGCGGGTGTCACTTTTGTAAGAAAAAAGTAAAGCTTCCTGAACGTGCCCTCTCTGCGTGCACTACCCAATAAATCAGATCAACAGCACCGACTCTCGGGCCAGTCCTGGCCAGGGTTGGGCAGAGGTTTGTGGGGACCATTTTCAGCCACGACCCTGCAGAGGAAGCGCTGCTCCCAGCCACGGAGACGAGCAGCCTGGACATGGGGTGGACCTGGGTGACCCAGCTGCAGGACCTCGGCGGTGCCAGGCCGAGGTGGCCAATGGGCTTGGTGTGGGTGGAGAGGGGGATGCTGACCCCCGTGACCTGGGTGTCTCAGGGGAGGATGGAGAATTATGTACAAGCACTGACCTCGAGGGCAGGTTGGGGTGCCTGAAGACACTGTGGTTAGTTTTGGGGGTGGGGCTTGAGAGTGACACCGGGGGAGGGGCGTCAGGCTGTGGGCTGCTCCAGGGACCCCACGTCCTCACGTGAGGGCTCAGGGCTCCCAGGGGAGGCGGGCATTTTTAACAAGGCTGGATCTGCCAGCTGGTGTGTGGCTGTCCCCCCCCGCCCCCTCACATCTTCCGGGAATTCCAGCGAGCCCGCCCCCGCCCCTGACACAGACCCCGGGGCCGCTGTCTGGAGAAGCGCTGGGCACGCCGTGGATGGCCTAGTTTATGGCCCTCGATAGGCGGGCTGTTCGCTTTCTCTTTGCCAGATCGCATCTAATAGCTTGTGAAAGGCACCATCATCTCAGGCAGCAGTGACGGTTCAGCCCCAAGGTATCGCAGAGGTGAGCAGTGAGACGCCCGCTGTGGCATGCTCTGTGCCCAGGGAGACGTGGGGGCGTTGGCAAGTGTCAGGACGAATTCAGAGCCTGTGTTGTCCCAGGTGTGCTCTGAGAGCTGCCGAGCCCGTGAAGGGGGCTGGCTCACCCCCCAAGCCCCTCCTCATGGGGCCCTGGGGAGCACTGGGGTCCAAGGCAGCATCGCATGCTGCTCTGTGGCCCCCCCAGGTGCCCGTGTTTCCTGGTGGATCTTGAAGACCAGGGACTGAACCTCCCACCGCATGGCCCACCCCCAGCAGGGTATGCATGTGGCACACACTAATTGCTGGGTATTGTCGGGGAAGAGCGCCCTCCTCGTGGTTGGGAGACTCATAACCTGGGTCCCTGGCGCCAATAAAGAAGGAAGGCTCAGTTCAGTTCAGTCGCTCAGTCGTGTCCAGCTTTTTGTGACCCCATGGACTGCAGCACGCCAGGCCTCCCTGTCCATCACCAACTCCAGGAGCTTGCTCAAACTCATGTCCATTGAGTTGGTGATGCCATCCAACCACCTCATCCTCTTTCGTCCCCTTCTCTTGTCTTCAATCTTTCCCAGCATCAGGGTCTTTCCAAATGAGTCAGTTCTTTGCATCAGGTGGCCAAAGTATTGGAGCTTCAGGTTTAGCATCAGTCCTTCCAATGAATATTCAGGACTGATTTTCTTTAGGATGGACTGGTTGGATCTCCTTGCAGTCCAAGGGACTCTCAAGAGTCTTCTCCACCTTGATAATAAAACTTCACACATTGCCGCTACCGGCTCTGAGCTGGAGCCGGGCGTGGGCAGGGTGCTGAGGGCCCGGCTCTCCCAGCTGAGACGGGGAACGGAATGTGGGCTCTGATGCAGCCTCGGCGTCTGCCCTGGAGGAGGCCGCCACTCCTGCAAGCCTCGGCACCCTCTTCCGGCCCTGGTTCAGGGCATGCATCCTGCCCGCTGCGACCTGCATGCGGTCACGTTGTCGCACACTCACTGTGTGTTTCCAGCTCCATCCTCTAGTCCACAGCTCTGGCTTTAGCTGCTGCCTCCCTTCTCTCTCGTCTGGACTGCCTGTAAAATGAGAGCTGGCCCTCTCTGGTTTCTGAACAACTGCTCCCCTTGGGTTTCCTTCCAGAGCTTGGTTGGGTTCTTTTCCTTTCTCCTTCCAGTCTCATAAGCTATAATTTACATACACACGGGGTAAGTAAGGCATGTAGCAGAATGACCGGACACATACATCATGAAATGATGACCACAGTAATTATGGTGAACACCTGCCATTTCAAACAGATGCAAAATTAAAGAAACAGAATTTTTTCCTTGTGATGAGAACTCTTAGAATTTACTCTAACAACTTTCTTATATAACACAGTGTTGATTATATCAATCACGCTGTAAATCACATCACTGGTACTTACTTATCTTACAACTGGAAGCTTGTACCTTTGACGGCCTTCATCCACTTCCGCTTCCTCCCACCTCCCGCCTCTGGTAACCACAAACCTCATCTCTTTTTCCACAAGCTTGTTGGTTTTTGAAGTAGCATTTACCTTCAACGCTATGTAAGATCTTGTCACACAACATAGTGGTTCAATATTTCTGCACATTTCAGAACCGTCGCCGGGATGTCTGGCTACCACGTGGCACCGCGCGAAGATGGTAGGTAGTTGCTGACTTCACTTCATCCCGAGACTCATCCTTCGTGCCTGGCAGCCGCCCCTCCCAGCCTCCCGCACGCATCTCTGCCTCCCCCTCTGGCAGCCTGTCCTGTTTCTCGGATGCTGCTTCTGCCTCGTTGGTTTGTTGGTTCTTTCTCAGAGCCCCTTGCTCTTTGCTTTGTTCTGGTCTTCCTCACTGCCGTTTATGGTGTTTCAACCTACGATTGTCTTCCCGGGTCGCGTCACCGCGCGTCATCACAGCGGTGACCTTGGCCTCCCGGGCTCGGTGACGGTTCATCCGGAGCTGAGCGCCACGGGGACGTCTCCTCTGGGGCTTGCATGTGGTCCATCTGAGTCGTTGTCCCTCCATGAGCTGGAGACCTCAGGGCTTCTTCTGTGTCTCATTGGATTTTCATCCTGTTTATGTCAAGGACTCCCTGAGCCCTGTGGGCGTGGGGAACAAGCTCCAGCCTCTCAGACAGGGTGCCCACCTTCTTCGGGCTGAATGGTGGGGCCGGCCTTTCTCCAGACTTCTCCATGGTCTCGAGGCAGAGGCGTACCACAGCCGGCGCGTGTGGACTTGCAGTAGCAGACTGTTAAATTTTGGGGAGTGCTACAAGCTGGTTGTTAAATATAGCCACGATTAAAATCAAATTATGTTAACTGACACATTAGATGAAGACATAGGTAATAAACACTCAAAACGTGTCCCTTCCTGTTTGGAAGGCAGTTCCCTCTTGCGACTCCAGGAACTGTCTTCGCAGCTTACCAAGTGAGCCGGCATTAACACCATTCCTGGCGGGTGTGTTTGTGGCCCAGAAATCAGCAAGTCTGGCCAATCAAAGCTTTACTGTTGTCTGGGGGATTGCCTAGACCTTAACCACGGGCAGGGAAGACACTGCTAACGCGGATTAAATGTAAACGCGTGTGGCGTCTGCAAGTGAGAATCTGAAGAGCACGTAGACACGTGGACATGGCCGTCCAGGCCCCGAGACCATGACCCAGCTCCACAGAGGAGTCGCCAGCAAGTGGATGAGCATGTTCCCGCTGCCCTGCCGGGCCGGGTGAGTGGCCGCCAGTGTGCACGGGGTCGCCGCCGACGTGGGACTCCCCGGGCACAGAAGTCAGCTCCTGCGAGTCCATCAGCTAGGGGGCGACGACGGCAGGAGGCTGGCTGTGTGCAGCCCCAGCCCCTCCTGTGCTGGTCCTGCGTGGACTCGTGGACGCGGCCCCCCAGCCCGAGGGTCCGCCCTCCCTCCGCATCCCGTCTGTCTTCAGAGCTGGCTCCGCAGGACACTTTCAAAGTTCATTTTGTGCAAATCAAAACCACAATGAGGTACCATTACACGCCAGTCAGGATGGCTGCTATCCAAAAGTATACAAGCAGTAAATGCTGGAGAGGGTGTGGAGAAAAGGGAACCCTCTTACACTGTTGGTGAGAGTGCAAACTAGTACAGCTGCTATGGAGAACAGTGTGGAGATTTCTTAAAAAACTGGAAATAGAACTGCCATATGACCCAGCAATCCCACTCCTGGGCATACACACCGAGAAAACAAGATCTGAAAGAGACACGTGCACCCCAATGCTCATCGCAGCACTGTTTATAATAGCCAGGACATGGAAGCAGCCTAGATGCCCATCAGCAGACGAAAGGATAAGGAAGCTGTGGTACATATACACCATGGAATATTACTCAGCCGTTAAAAAGAATTCATTTGAATCAGCTCTAATGAGATGGATGAAACTGGAGCCCATTATACAGAGTGAAGTAAGCCAGAAAGATAAAGACCATTACAGCATACCAACGCATATATATGGGATTTAGAAAGATGGTAACGATAACCCTATATGCAAAACAGAAAAAGAGACACGGAAGTACAGAACAGACTTTTGGAGTCTGTGGGAGAAGGTGAGGGTGGGATGATCTGAGAGAACAGCATCGAAACATGTGTATTATCAAGGGTGAAACAGATCACCAGCCCAGGCTGGATGCATGAGACAAGTGCTCGGGCCTGGTGCACTGGGAAGACCCAGAGGAATCGGGTGGAGAGGGAGGTGGCGGGGGGGGATCGGGATGGGGAATACCTGTAAATCCATGGCTGATTCATGTCAATGTATGACAAAACCCACTGCAATATTGTAAAGTAATTAGCCTCCTACTAATAAAAATAAATGAAAAAACAAAAAAAAACAAAAACAAAGCTCATTTTGCTCAGCACCCCTGAGCGCCCTGGTCGGAGGGGCCTCTTGAGGCCCACGCAGACTCTCACACGCGTGTGTCTCGAGACGTGTCACCCGTTGTCAAGTGCGCGGGTATGAATGACAGCAACTCCCAGCACACGGACAGCAGAAGTGAGCTGGACCCCGGGCGGGACCCTGATGAGAAGCAAGCTCTGGGAAGGAGGGCCCGCAGGGGTGGAGCCAAGACGCAGCGCAGGTGAAACGGGGCGGGGCTGGGGCTGACTTCCCAGAAGCAAACCCCCGCGTCTGCTCTGGACCCCCGCGTCTCACCACCGCCCGCGGACACAGACCGCACAGGGGAGAGCGGGGCAGCGGGTCACGGCGGCAGGGCCCCCGGGCTGAGAGGCTGCTGGGGCGGCTCATGTCTCTGTGAGATGCGGGAGACCCCCACCCCTGTGGGCGGCAGGACGGGCCACCGCTCCCGGGCGCTCCCTGGGCAGACGCGCGCAGCCAAGCGGTGGCAGGGACACCGGGGCGCACCGCGCCCCAACGCTCGCCCGGGGCTGTTCCATCACTTTTTAGTGAATGGACGCAGCCACACTTGGCACTCTGGCGCCCTGTACACACCCCGCTCTTTAAATAAAACTGGAGCTCAGTATGGAGCTCCATGGATGTACACACTTTGTTCTGGCATCTAGAGGCCCACACCTTCAGGAAACAGGATGGATGGGACAAACAAACAAAACAAAACTGCTCTCTCATCCAAATAAAGACCATTCAAATGTGAAATCAGAAGTTTAATCAGACACAATTAAATATATTTGTATATCTCACACTGAAGAAACATACAATGTTAGAAATTACAAGTAGGTATATGATCCTATGTTCAGATAAACTCGTTTCCATTAATTGTTTGGATTCCAGGTAGAGAGAAACAGCTTTGGGAAGGAAATGATAGGTATGTTAAAGCAGATACACACAACAACACCGTTTAAGGACACAAAGAGTATTTTGGCATCTTTCTCCCCATTCGGTCGGCCACCTTCCCTATTCCCTTTTTTTGAGACGTGGAATCTATTTAAGATGAAAGAACGGTGTCCCACACGGGAAGCAGAGGGCCCAGGGTCGCTGGGAGCATTTTACTCCCTAAAGCGAGGCCAAGGACACACAGAACAGTCTGCACACCTCCCTAGGCATTTAACTGTCCTCGGTTCAGTGAAGTGCATTCTTGTGTTTTGGGGTGTGGGTGGTAACTTTGGTGCCCAAGTGCCATTTTGGCAAATGTGAAGGATCGCTAGATGCGTGTCTGTGTGACATCAGACGGGATCCGCCCGAGAGGCCAGGAACCTGAGCCCCGGGAGGGGCCTGGCTGCCACTGTGCCCCAGATGCCTGGATCCCACGCAGGCAAGAAGCAAGAAGCCGCGGGTCTCCTGGCACATCCCCCATGGTGAGGGCACTCCTGGTCCTCTCTGGAGGCCAGCAGGCCCCAAGCCTTCCTGGGGAGGGGACCACACAGGCCTGCCCCCCATTTTTGTTACCCCTCAGGGAAGTGTTTAGCTGCATCTGGGTGAACTCCCGTATTCTTGCCTGGGCAATCCCATGGACAGAGGAGCCTGGCCGGCTACAGTCAACGGGATCATAAAGTCAGACCCAACTGAAGTGATTAGCACACACGTATAAGACCCTCTTTGTAGTTAAAAGCCATGTCTGGAGGTTGGGGCTCCGCCAGAGCCTTGCCAAGTGTCCCTGGGCTGCTGGCCTGGAAGGAGGCACTCTGGGTGGGGAAAGCGTTTGCCCCTGGGCCCCTGGCTGTCCTGGGGGAGTGGAAGTTTGGGAGGGGCTGTCACTGTCCCCTAACAGTGCTTGGGGGAGGGTGTGCAGCAGCCTAGATCGGACGAGGAGTTGCACAATCGTCTTTTATGATCCACCCCAAAACTGCAGAATGTCACCATCACGTCCACCTAACTCCTGAAGAAGCCGGCGGTTTCTCCCGGTGGTACACAGCCAAATGTGTCTTCTACTGGGGGTGGCCCGGTGGCCCCTCTGGGCTCCACCCCACATGGCTGACCCTCCTTCAGAAAGTGACAGATCACACACCAATCCTCTTCTGGGGACCTCACTGACGGTACCGTCCACACCACATGATTGGCAATTAAGAACATGGATGTGCGTGTTAAGGAAAAATAAAGTTTTTTCAAGAAATCGAAAATAGAAGAACTGATTGCCCCTCATCATTGCATCTGCCCATAGATCTCCCTTTATCATTATTCGGCTGAACAAAAACACACATTTCCACTGCTGAGCTGCACCGACTGCAGGAGAGTCCTAAGGACTAGATCATCAGGCATTTGCACTAGAGATGCAGTCATGTCGTCGTGGTCGCCGACGGGGCCCCCGGCCACGGGCGCCTCCGGCTTCACTGGGGAAAGGCTTTGAGGATGGCGTTCACCTCCTCGGCCACGGCTGTCAGGGCAAACTCGAACTGCTCCTGGAGGGACAGAGGAGGCAGACGTGAGCGGGGCCCCTTCTGCTCCAGCCGTGGGCTCCCGTGTGCCACCCTGCTGAGAGACGCTCTTTAGGGAGGAAAGGGACGAGCTGCGGACTTCCGAGGGAGGCGGGCAGGGTGCGGGTTTGCGGGACGAGACCCGGTGCAGACAGGCTGCGCGTCTCGTGTTCATCTCCGCTTCTGTCGCTGGAGAAGCTGGGGTGGATGTGTGCGTGGGACAGCAGCTGCCACAGGCTCCGTGTGCCCCCTCCCCCAGCTCCTTCTGACCGCAGCCCCAGCGGGGCCCCCGAGGGGCGGGGCTGGACTCAGCCTCCCGTCCTTCTGAGACTCACTGGAAACGGTCACAGTCACGACCCCTCGGGGTTCCCTGGCCTCAGAATGGAAAGGATGGTACTCACGCTCTGAAAATCCCACCCACCATCCGGCTCAATCCGACTCACTTGTTTGCCAAGAAACCTCGTCTCACCCTCAACCGTGCCAGCTTAAGCACACGTGTGCCCACAGACACCAGTGCACTCGGGATGGGACATGCTTCTCGTGCAGGCGGAACCTGCAGGACTGCCGAGTAGTAACTGGGGCCGAGTCCCGGGTGTCGGAACCGTCTGCTCCTCCAGAAATGGGCCTCAGCAGACAGGGGACAAGTCCACCTGGCCTGCAGGCTCCCCGGGTCCACAACCTGCTCCCAGCTTGGCATGAAACACTCAGAGCAGTGTACCCAGTACTTCCCCATCACACCAGAGAAATGACAAAAGAATAAACTATGCAAACGCTCCCTGAACAGCAGTTAAGGATTTTTGATGGAGGAGAGCCCTATCAATGGCTTAGATACTTGATAACTCCAGTCATCGACAGACTTGAGTCCAATGCCAAAAAGAATGATAAGTTTCCACTTCGAACGACCAGCGTATGATAGAAACGTATGTGCTGTTCTGTGCTTTGTCGCTCAGTCGTGTCCAACTCTTTGCGGCCCCAGGGACTGTAGCCCGCCAGGCTCCTCTGTCCATGGGATTCTCCAGGGAAGGATACTGGAGTGGGTAAACATTCCCTTCTCCAGGGGATCTTCCTGATCCAGGAATCAAACCTGAACTGCCAGACCCAGGGAAGCTGCCTCCCGCCACCGTCTCTCAAGCCAGCGGTCAGCCAGAGGGCATGGTGTGTGCAGGACACCGCCCCAGACACGGGCGCAGCCTCCCTGGACGCCTCCTCCGGCACGGCGGCCTGCTGACGGCAGGCTGCAGTCTTGCGAAGACACAGAAACGGGACAGGACGCAGGGCAGCTCTTTGGGCCCTGCTGCTTAGTAAAGTGACAAAAGCGGGGCAGACCTGCCCTGTGCCCCGACCGCGATCATTAAACCCTCTCTGCTCATTGACCATGTGGTGGACGGGGCCTGGGGCCAAGCAGGGCCATTCACAGCGCTGCCGAGGTGCCGGCCGGCCGGGAGGGCAGGCCGCAGGCCTCAGAGCCCGGGGCTCGCGGGACCAGGAGGCGGTGCACGAGCCAGAGACAACCTGCTTCTCCCTCCTGGGCAAGAGCTGTCCCTGCCCTCAGCCCCGGTTCTGGGCCGCGTGGAGCTGTGAGGCTGCTGGTGCACGCGGGGCCAGACCCTCCCGGACAGTGAGCCGACCCTGGATTTCTGGATGAGCAGGCCACCACCCGTGGCACGGGCAGTCCTGCAGGACGGCCCCGCCAGGGGCACTGGACCCATGGGCTGCCTGTCACTGGGATGGCAGACGGCGTGGGCAGGGTCCAGCTCTCCCCAGGGCCCCGCCAACCGCCAGCGGAGAATGGTGGCGGCCGCAGAGATCCGACTGCCAGGCGAGCCCTCTGGTTCTGCCTGGAACAGTTTCCTGGCTCTACATGGAGGAACTGAGTTGGTTTTGCCTCCATGCTTGGGACTGACTTTGACAACGTGGAGCCAGCCAAAGGGGCCCTCGAAGGTGTTCTGAGAAATGACCTTTGGGGGTCAAAGTGTGCTCGCCCAAGCTTATGGGGCTCTGGGCTCCTTCCCTCCCAACAGAGCAGGCGGAGTGAGGACTGTGCTTCCTCCCCCAAGGCTCAGATGCTGCCCGTCCCGTCTGTGGCACGGAGCAGGGCCCAGGAGCTGCTTATGCCCTGTGGGGATAGTAAGACCCTGAGCTGGGACAACGGGGGTCCCAGAGCCTCACTACTCAGCTCTGGAGCACAACGCGGCCTGGTCTCCCGGGAGAGCTTTTATAACTTTTATGACTGAAGTCCTTTGCAAGGGCGGCTTTAGTGGAGGCGCTGACAGCACCCGGAGAGTCCGGGCCACACCAGAAGGAGAGGGTCCTGTGTTTATGACTGCAGGACGTGCGTGCGGGGTGTCTGTGGCTAGACACGGACACTTCTCCAACACTAAGGGGACGGGCCATCACGTGGACCTTGGTTCCAGCTCCAGTGAACCCAAGGCTATCCAGGGATCTTTCGTCTCTGCTCCTTTTGCTGCAAACTTAGCCTTTTCAATAAGCTACTCAGGGTGCTCAGGGGCCCAGCACGGCCCGGGGACACTCTGGTGACCGCTGTCCTGATAACCTCAGAGCAGAGCTGTGGCTGTGGGCTTGGGTGGGCAGAACATTCTAGCCACGTTGCTGGCCTCTGACGGGGAGAGCGCGCTGCTCTCCCGCTCCCCTGTCTGGCACATGGGGGTCCCGGGCCCTGAGGTCTGACCGCATCTGCTCAGGCTGGAACATGGGGGCTGCGGCTGGAGCCGCCCCAACCTCCTGGGATGGACAGCCCACGTCCAGTCCTGAGCGGAGCTGGCGTGGGAGGCAGCTGGCCAGCCTGCCCCGCGCTCCTCTTGAGAAAACCGCCCCCCACGAGCCCCGAGCCCCAGGCCCGGCCGCGTGTACCTTGGTCTGGACCATGCCCGGCCGCTGGTCCCTCAGGTGCTCCAGGGTGGCGGCGATGTCGATCTCCTTGGCGCCTGCAACAGACACACACCCGGCTCAGACAGGCGCAGTGCACGCTGGTGCGCCTCACCCGCTGCCAGGGCCTCCGGGCTCAGCGGCCAGATGACGGTGACCGTCATCCTGCGGCCGCCTGGCCGGGAGGGGCATTTCCGGTTCACACAGGAACACAGGGCAAGGCGGCTTTCGTTTGTGTTGGCTCAGGAAAGCTGGGCTGAAGCTTGCTACCAGAGGCAGATACACACACCCACGGCGAGCCGTGGCCAGGACAGACTAGGGCTTTGCTCGGCTTTATCTGGTGGCATCTTAAGACTTTCGTGTTTTTTTGGCTGTGACACCTGCAAGATCTCTGTTCCCTGATCAGGGACTGAACCCTGGCCAGGGTGGTGAATGCTCTGAGCCCCAACCACGAGGCCAGCAGGAAGGCCCCAGGAGGTTTTCCGTCAGAGAACGGAGCACATAAGCTCTACCTTCTCTTGCATAGGATTTTCACTTAGAGAAATGGAAAGGTAGACTAACCTTGTCCACCTTATACCCCTAACGCTGGCTTCTAAAGAGCTGCCTCAAGGAGCGAGTGTTCTGAACACTAAGGAAGGCTGAGGCGCCCGTGTGCTCACAGGGGGGTTGGCGCTGTGGCCCAGCGCCCCTCAGACGTGCCCGCACCCCACCCCCCCACCGGCTCCAGGTGCCTCGGGGGCCGCAGAAACAATACTATTCTAGTTAAAAATGCAATCTCATGAATTATGAATCCCACATATACTCTCACCTTCCTGTCTTGCCAGGACCTCTGGGAGGTGAACAGTGAACTGGGCTGGGTCCCCAGCGCCCGAGCCTCCTACAGGTCAGAGGTGAGCGTTTGCAGTGCGATCTTGCCAGATGCGGGGGCTGGGCGGACGGCACAGTGGGGTTGGCTGGGGCCCATCCACCAGCCCCCCAGTGGGTAGGTGTCCTGTCAACACTTCCTCTCATGCATCAGGCCGGTTACCACCCCCCATTCAGAGGAAATCAAGGTGGACCCAGACGTGGAAGAGACCCCGGGCCGGGTGCCCCCCGGGGCAGCCCAGCCCCACATCCGTCACACCTGTGTGCGTGCGGTGTGGATTCGTCAAAGGGAGACGAGCCTAGTCCTTTACAATGAATGCCTCGGGGGCCCAGGAGGTCCAGACCTAACCCCTCTCTTCTCTCTTAAGTTTGCTTAGGTGCATCTTTGCGCCTTGAAACTGGTTTGAAATACTCTTCCAACAGCTGTTTGTCCCCGAAAGGCTAGTCTGAGCAGGAGACCCGGCATGCAGTCTCGGACCCCCGTCAGTCGGTCGCCCTGAGACGACTCCCTGCAAGGCTCCACGTGGGGCCACGGGAGGTCCCCTCCCCAGGCAGCGTCTGCATGACCCTCCGATCAGCTGCCATGGACAAAATCTCTCTGAATTTACTGCAGTGATGCCGGGCGAGGAAGCGACAAAGCGGACAGAGAAAGTGTCATTAGGTTTTCCCTGGACAGGGTCTTTAAAATGTGAAACGCCAGGGCATGATGTCTCAGAATCATGCTTAGACTGAACCCAAAACTCAGCAGTGGAGGAAATAAAAGGAATGCTTAGAAATGTGCAGCTGGAAACAGAGATGGAATGGATTTATCAGGTGGGTCAGCGCTGTCTCCCTGCACATTAGGACTGGAGTGATTAGTCACCTGAGGCGTGCAGGGAGACGTTTTAAGAGCACACCCATGCAGGACCTCTTCTGAGGGGTAGGGAGGCGTGGCCCTGAGCATCCTGGTGATCTGTGGTGCGGGAGTGGCACAGGCTGCCTCGGGGCAGGCAGGGTGGGCGGTGTGTGTCCTTCTAGCAGGCTTCACCGAAGGTGAGAGTATTTACTTAAATCCCTCAAGCACATAGGAAGCTCCCTTGAGTGCATTTAGATGGAGTTCTCTCTACGAATCCCATTCTACCGACCACACATTAGAGTCCAGGCGAACGGATACACGCGGTGCGCTGCCCAGGTCGAAAGGCAGGTGAAGAGTGACTCTGTGACCCCACAGACTGCAGCACGCCAGCCTCCTCTGTCCTTCACCATCTCCTGGAGCTTGCTCAAACTCATGTCCATTGACTCAGTGATGCCGTCCAACCATCTCATCCTCCGTCGTCCCCTTCTCCTCCTGCCTTCAATCTTTCCCAGCAGCAGGATATTTTCCAATGAGTTGGCTCTTTGCATCAGGTGGCCAAATTATTAGAGCTTCAGCATCAGTCCTTCTGATGAATATCCAGGTTGATTTCCTTTAGTATTCACTGGTGTGACCTCCTTGCAGTCCAAGGGACTCTCAAGAGTCTTCTCCAGCACCACAGTTTGAAAGCATCAACTCTCCAGGGTTCAGCCTTCACAGATGCAAATAAAACTCCGACAGAAGATGGGCTAACAACCAATACAGGGGAGCGTCGGTGTGGTTCGGGGGACAGGCTTCCAGTATCTTCTACTGGAGAGGCGTCACCACTGTTCAGACGCGAGAGGAATGTATGTAAGTCGTTCTGTGGTCAGTTTAAGCTGCTGACTCCACGAATGTGCAACCGAGGCGGAGGCAGCCTGTGGGCGTGGACGCAGCAACATAGGAGGTGGTTGTCCAGCCTGACCCATCTCTCCCGGTGCCCACGATCCCACGGGCTCGCTGCAGGCTCCAGGCACACGGGCTGGCAGGCTGGGTCCTGAGAGAGGCTGGCCTGCTGCCATTCCGGCACCGCTCCGTACAACAGCTGGGGCTTCGGCTTCCTAACACCAGGGGCCGTCGGCTCTGGAGCTCATACATGGTTAAATGCGCTTTTGGGACAACAGAGGGTTTTTGAGCTTTAGCTAGAAGTAGCAGCCATTATACGAGGGGCATTAAAAGAGCAGTAGTATTAAAGATATTAAAGCCGCTGTTTTTTATGACGAGAGAATCAATTCCAAGTGGGGGAAAGCCGCGCACAGAGGCCACCGGCGCCTCGTTCCCAGGCCCGCGCTGACTTCTCCCGGAGCTGGCCGCGGCGCGGGGAGGCGTGGGACTCGCGATCCTGGCCGCGCCACCTCCTCCCACGGGACCGGGGCCGCGGCGCGCGGTCTGCAGGCACCCTCGTCTCTCCCTTCGGCAGCGCGTCCGCGCGTCCTCGGCGACGTCACGTCAGACACAGAAATACCTTTTGGTCCGGCTTCTACCCAGAAGGCTCTGCGAACCGCACTGCAGGGCTGCGATGCATCCTTCCCTCTTCAGCATAAAAGACATTACGTGGCGAGTGCGCAAGAGAGAACGCTCTGAATTTTGCAAGGAGCAAACTGTCTCAACCCCACCCTCTGGGAGGGCCCAGGAAACGCCAGATACGCCTGAAGGGACCAGGGCCAGGGCGGAGCTGTCCGTGCGCTGAGCTGGGCCCCAGGGTCTGTGCTCGCTGGCTGACCTCCGTTTTGGAAGGAAGGGCTCCCATACGCTCCCCGGGGTGCGCGCATACACATATGCACACGCGCGCGTGCGCACACACAGGAGCGCATGCTCTGTCCTGAGGCTTCCGTGCCAAGCAGTTTCTACTTCATGTTTCCGGATGCTCTGAATCGATGGAAGATTTGTTAAAATTACAACTAGGACGATTTTTTGCAGGCTCTCTAGATTAACTGTAATCTCCCTTTCATGAGGTTTCGCTGGGATGAAGGAGACAAATAAGCATCTTGTTCACTGATAATCAGGGACCTCAGAACCAAACAGCCCAGGTACTTCTCAAGCTTTTAGAAACTAACTCGAAAACACCTTTTTCAGGAGAAACTGGGATGCCTCCAAGTCTTCATAAAAAACACAAGTAGGACTGTGTGTGTATCGCCCCAGTAAGGTCACCACCACGTAACACGCCGGGAGGCACTGGAACCACGCGACGTGTCCGGCGATGCTCCGTCAGGGCCGCCTGTGAGCGGTACCACCCCCGGGATCAACACCCAGACCTGGAGCCCGCGGGCCCGCGAGCACTCGGCGGCTGCAGACGCAGGGCATCAGGAAGGGGAGACGGTTCAACTGGTAGAGGAAGGGTGGGCGGGAAGGCCAGGAGAAGCTGAGAGGCCCGAGTCGTCAGACGCTCGCTCCCTGCTTGCATCACCCCAACCCTGTCCCCTGATCACATCCCTAACCCCATCCCCTGATCACCCCTAGCCCGCCCCAAACACCCTAACCCCGCCCCCTGACCACTCCAACTCCGCCCCCTGATCACTCTAGCCCCGCCCTCTGATCACCCTAACCCGCCCCAAACACAACCCTAACCCCGCCCCCTGACCACTCCAACTCCGCCCCCTGATCACTCTAGCCCTGCCCCCTGATCACACCCCCAACCCTGCCCCCTGGTCGCACCTCAATCCTGCCCCCTGAGAAGCCCCCTAACCCCACCCTCTGATCACCCTAGCCCCGCCCCAATCACAACCCTAACCTCCCCCCCTGACCACTCCAACTCCGCCCCCTGATCACTCTAGCCCCGCCCCCTGATCACCCCAACCCCGCCCTCTGATCACCCTAGCCCCGCTCCCTGATCACACCCCCAACCCTGCCCCCTGATCACAACCCTAACCCTGCCCCCTGACCACTCCAACTCCGCCCCCGATCACTCTAGCCCCGCCCCCGATCACCCTAATCCGCCCCAATCACAACCCTAACCCCGCCCCCTGACCACTCCAACTCCGCCCCCGATCACTCTAGCCCCGCCCCCGATCACCCTAATCCGCCCCAAACACAACCCTAACCCCGCCCCATGACCACCCCAACCCCGCCCTCTGATCACCCTAGCCCCGCTCCCTGATCACACCCCCAACCCTGCCCCCTGATCACACCTCAACCCTGCCCCGATAAGTCCCCTAACCCCATCCCCTGATCACCCCTAACCCCGCCCCTGACCACCTTCTAACCCCGCCCCTGACCACCCTAGCCCCACCCCCTGACAAGCCCCCTAACCCCACCTCCAGATCACCCCTAACCCCGCCCCTGACCACCCTAACCCTGGCGCCTGCCTCCTCTCCTGGTGAAAGGAGACGCAGGGGCCCAGGGAGGCCCCAGGGACACTGTGAGCTCGTGAGGGCAGCACGGACGTCAGCACTTTTCACAGAATGTTCTACAGGAGTTTTTTTGGGGGGTCGCTAATGCAAAGTGACAGAGGCCTGGTCCCTGACCCCACTGCCTGCCCAAAGCACAGGCCTCAGAGTCCTTCCTAACAGAGCGTTTGGACCACCTCTCTCCAGTGACTGGGTGGTTGTGCTCTGGGGTTTCCTATCACCCGCACGGGACAAGAGGTCCTCGGCAGGAGCAGGGACAGACTCTCACCGCCTGGTGAGGCGTTGTGAACTACTGCTGAAAGGGGCTGGGGCGTGGCAGCCTTCCTGGGCCTCAGAGGCCTCCAGAGAGACGGTGCATGGGGTGGGGGAGGCAGCCGGGAGCAGAGTGGCCACACGGCTCTGCGGGGCACCTGTGCGGCAGGAGGGCTCTCGCGGCCTCTGAGCTGAAGTGATGCCACTAAGCGTGGAGAGCCAGGCCTGCCAGGGCCAGCAGGACAGGCAGGGATGACACTCTCGGGGACGGGGACAGTCTGGGTTTGGGGACGACTGAGAGGAGGACCCAGAGGACAGGCTGGCTGCTGCCTGTCCAGGAGAAGGGGGTGCTCCGGGAGGGACGGCCCTGAACCGGCGGCAGAGGGGGTCCAGCCAGGTCTCCTGGTTTCTCTTTGGGTGAGTGAGGAGGGAGGAGAAGCCTGGGGGCTGCATGAGCGGGTCTGACCCCCGAGAGTCATGGGGCGGGGGTGGCCACTCTGGTCAGGAGCCCCTGCTGTGGTCCGAGGGGCACAGGGCCCCTGTCCACTTGTTGGCAGGTGGGAGAGAGGGAAGAACCGTCAGTTGTACCTGCCCAGGCGTGATCCACAGGTTGGAGACCATTTAGGAGGCAAATTGTGGGATACAGTTCACAAAACTATCCAGATCAGATGATGGGCTTGTCAGGAACTTTTCCAGGAACATTTGGTTCCATTTGTCTCATTTCTGTCCAATTAATTCACATTGTGTATCATGTCACCCAGACCTGGGTCACACCCCCAGCCATGCAGCTCCTGGACCCCTACCCCCACCTGAGTCTCAGCTCCAAATGGAGAGAAGGACAAAGGAAGAGGTGGGCACGTGTCACCTCCCGGGACACAAGTTCTCCAAGCAAAAGGAAGACTCTCTTCTCCCCGGTTCTGAACACTCCTCTCAGACTGAAACTCCAACGAGCTGAAGACAGGGCGTTACCACCTTGAAGCCACGCAGAAGGCAGACCGGTCTATAGAATCCGTTTTCTGCTGGGTCTTTGTGCTTCAGCCAAACATAAAAGTGAGCCGTTTCCCCCGACGTACCCTGTTCTTTGCAGCCTGCCTCTCCCAATCAGTCCTGCCCGTGAAAGGGTCATCCGTGTGTGCATCCACAGCCGAGGTCAGCTCAGCCCTCCCTGCAGAGCCCCGTGGGTACAGACCCTGGGGTCCTTCCCCCTCAGCCCTCTTGGCCAGTGGCGCCAAGTCAGTCCTGCCGGGACCAGCTCTATGTGCTCCTTATCCGTGGAGTCAGGCGGACCTGAATCAGCGAGCTGGCAGTTCCAGGGCTCCATCGTCCGATCTCCATCTCTCCTCCCTGGCAGAGTTTCTGCTGTGGCTGTAACGGACCAGCTGCCCGCTCCACCCTGTCCCTGGCCCACGCAGCCTGGCGGCATCTCTGCTGTGCTGACCACACCCGCCTCAGTCGCTGGGGTTTGACCAGTTTGCAGCAAGGCCGGGGCTCAGCATTGCCCGGCCAGCTGGGTGCTTCCTAGCAAGCCCCCAAACCTTGGAGATATACTTTCTCAGTTTGCAACCAGGCGTCAGAATCGGTGAGCCCTCAGGGTCCTCGGTGCTGTGAGGATGGGCTACAGACGCACGCAGGGCTCTGTGATGAGGGCGGGGGGCAAAGGAGACCCCAGCCCTGCGCCCCGGGGCCTCGACGGCGCTCAGCAGCCCGCTGAGCTGCGGACACAGCCCGTTTCTCTCTGCCGAGTGCAGACCCAGGAGGATGGGCTCGCCTCCCGTCTTGCTCGCCGTGGAGTCCTGGGGCTCAGGTAAGAGCAGGTAGGAAGGCACTTCCGTGGTCCAGCCTAATATCTGCCGGGATGGTATGGAATAGGATGGTAGTGGTGGCCGAGAGGAGCAGAAGGACCCATGAGAGGGCAAAGGGGCTGGGGAGGGCGCCTACCCCACAGTCCGGGGCCGGGACCTGGGTCCTGCAGGAAAGAGTCGGCATGGCCCCAGAAGACCCCTCTCTTGGGGTCTTACATCCCACCGACCACCATGAGCAGAAGAGACCAGTCAAGGGGGTCACAGAAGGGGAGACGCAGGGCCAGGGACCCAGGGAGACAGAGAGATGGCGGTCTGGACACGTGTGCACACACGACTACCCTCGGCACGTTCCCTGGAGCAGAGCCACCGCACGGGGCTTCCTGCCTAGGAGGCCTTCTCTGCACCGTCCGTGTGGCAGGCCCTGGGCACCTGTGCTATTGGGGCGCTCAGCACGTGGTCCGTGTTTTAATCTCACCACGTAAGCTGCCACATGTAGCTGGCGGCTGCTGACTCAGCAGTGCAGCTCTGGAGGAGTGCTGGGTTTTAAAGTTCAAGGAGAAATGATATTTCTCCCAGAATGGGAGGAAGTATTTGCACCACCACATTTCTGATAAGGGGTTGATATCCTCAATATATAAAGAACACCCACAACACAATAACAACCAAACAACCCAGTTAAAAGATGGAAAAAAAGAATTTGAATGTCATTTCCCCAAAGAAAATATCCAAAGGGTCGACAGACACATGAAAAGATGCTTGACATTTCTCATCTTCAGGAAAATGCAAAGCAAAACCGCAGTGAGACCTCTCGGCCACGAGGATGGCTATTGTCAAAACCCCGGAAAACGACAGTGTTCACGCGGGTGTGGGGAAGCCAACCACAGTCCTTCCTTGTGCGCTGCTGCTGGGACTGGAAAACGGTGCAGCTGCTGCGGAAAACAGAAATGGAGCTCCTCGGGAAATCAAGTAACAAGGCCACATGACCCAGCAATTGCACTCTGGGTATTTAACCCCAAAGAACTGAGAGCAGAAGCCAAACAGATATTTGCACACCATGATTGGAGTAGTATTGACCCAACAGCTGAAAGGTGCAGGGAACCCGTGTCCCCGGATGGATGGTGAACAAGGTAAGTGTAGTCCATCCCGGGAGGGGATGCTGCTCCGCCTCAACCAGGGAGGTGATCCCGACACCTGCTGCAGCCCACCTGAACCCCAGGGCGTGATGCTCAGAGGGAAGGCAGACTCAGAGGGACACGCCCTGTGTGCTTCCACCACTCGAGGTCCCTGGAGACGTCGGAGCCACAGAGACAGGAGGCACAGGGGAGGTGATACACCCCCCTTGGACGAGGAGATGTTCACCGAAGCCACAGTGTGACAGGGAAACAGGAAATAGGTGAGCTTGCTGAGGACGGAGACCGGGGGCTGGACAGATGGCCACGCAGGCGCTGGACATCGCCATTCACGTTCCATGCTGAGACCATCTAGAACCAACTCCCAGCCGACGCGAGCTTCCAGGGCGTCTCCGGGCGCACCTGTGGACTTGGGCCCACGCTCCGCATCGTGCGATGAAATCCCAGTCCTGCAGCTCCCGCCAAACAAAAGGGACGGGCTCCCAGGCTGGCCCGGGCCCGCGGACACCCCAGTGGTTGGGGCTCAGGCGGCACGGCCGGCTTCCCAGAGGCGGGGCTCCTGCTTAGCGGCCCCCAGCCAGCGAGGCTGCCGCCTCCCGGCAACCCAGTCAATGCGATCCTTGGGAAGCCCCTCCATCTGTCTGGTGCTCTCCATTTATTTAAGAAATTGTGGTGAAATATGAAAAACCCTGGGCAAAGAGAAGTCTCGGACGAAAATGTAAAAGGCACGGCCTGGAAAGCACTTTAGCAGCAAAACCAGTGTTGCTGCATTTTCGTCCATGAGAGAGGAACATCACCAAACCCTGATTCTACCGAAAATGTTAACCCCGAGTTAGAAATTTGCGGCCTGTATTTGCGGCCACAGGAGAAACATGCAGAAGGATTTCCCAGGGTCTCCTGCTTTCCCACCACCTGGCGGAGCAGCAGCTCCCCATTCAGATGCCGAATCGCCCCCCCAGTCCACGCACTAACAGCCCAGGCCCCGGGTGGTGGCCCAGTCCGGCCGTTGAGCGTCCCCCGCGGGCCTTGGGGCCCAGGGCTGTCGCAGGGGCCCGGCTGCAGGAGAGGCCTTCTCTGGTCCTCGTGCAATTCATCCCTTTTAAGAAAAGGAGACGGGAAGAAAGCCTTCATGTCCAGGCCTGCGGCCTTTGATCATTTGATGAACACAGGCGGGCAGTTGGGCCTCCGGCTTCTCAGGCCAGACAAAGGCGCCCCCACCGCCCGGGCCCCGCAGCCGGGCCCAGGACAAAACCCTGGTGGCCGCTCGCTGGGGCGGCCCGGGAAAGGGCCCCTCGCCGGCTGAGGGGCCGGCCTGCCCTTTGATCTGCCTGGGACCGCGGCCGGGCCCCGGGTCAGGGGATGGCTCAGCGTGGGCCCCTAGGGCAGAGGGGAGCAGGTCAGGAGCAGAGTGAGGGGTGACTGATCTCAGAAAGGGCCCAGCGCCCGCCCTCCCGGGCCAGTTCCACACGGCTGGGCTCACATTGTTGCCGCCAGTCTGCACTTCCAGTGAAATCTGACAGGACGCGGCAGGCAGGACTGGCCGGTGAATGCGGGGTCGGGGGTCGGGGCCAGCTGGGAAGGGGAGTCGCTGCCCCTGCCCTGGGCTGTGGTTCTGCTCAGTGCCCGGTGACATCACACCAGCGAACCGGACACCGACCCCCTCCAACGCTGCTGGGGCCCGCTCCTTGGGGGGAGCCGGACTCCACGTGGCGGTGTGTGCCCGTGAGGCCACGTGCCACCTGCCTGCTCACACAGACGTCTCCTCAAATGTTCGAGATGACCCACATTCCCAAAAGGTGTTTGGTTTAGCAGGTGGAAGCACTCTGGGCCTGACGGTGGGGGGTGGGGGGGCAAGGGTGGAGAGGAGGCAGGAGTCCCGTGGAGACTCTGGGTTTGCAGAAACCATGTGCTTGCAAATAAAGAGCCAGACCCTGTCGATGAGATACAGAGGCACAAACGACCTTCCCACTAGAGTTAGCTTTGTGGATCTAAGACCAAGTCACGTAATTAAGAGCATCATCTGAACGGTGTGTTTGCATCGGGCCTGCTGCTGCTTTGTCTGCATGTCTCAGCACCGCGCTGCCTCGGGTGTGAGAGACGGCCTCTGGTGTGCGTGCTGGCCCGCTGTCCCCGCCCCCCCGCAACCGGCAGGAAGCTTGTGGCACCCACGGGGTGGGGGGCTGCCTGGGCCCCGGCTGGTCCTCTGGTTCCCAGGGTAGGGCTCGGAACCTGCCCATGCTCTCTACTCCTGCGTGTAACATGATGGCCATCCTTTCATCTTCACGCAACCATATCCTTGGGCTAGAGGTGTGTTCTGCTTTTCTGCTTTTCTTTTAACCGGGAGAAGATGGAGTAAGAAAGACGCCTATTTCAGAGTTGCTGGCACTTGTCTGACGATGTATAGAAACCCACTTCTGCAACAGGTGTCTGCGCTTATTGCCAGGCACAGGGTGACAGGTGGGCTCCTGGAAGCTAGGCACCCTAGCTAAAGACACACGTGTGCGTGTGTGCACAGGTGTGTGTCCATGTAGAGGAGACAGTGTTTCCTCTGGAGGGAAGGAGACCATGAGACGGCACCATCCCAGGGCTTCCTTCCCAAGTCCCCAGAGGCTGAGGACAAGGAGGGACCTCCGCAGGTCAGGCTGGGGTCTCCCCGCTGACATGTGCCTGGTTCCCCTAGAGGTGGGTCCGAGGGAATCTCCCACTTGGCTCTGGAGAGCACCGGCCTCTCAGGGGACGCCTCACAGGTCTGGCAGGTGAAGCACACTGGGGAGCCGCCAGCCCCCTCAGTCCCTGCGCTCTCAGGGACTAAACCCCACCCAAGCCACGAGCTCACCCAGGGTCCGTGCTCAGATCACAGTCCTCCGAGCCCAAGTGCCCAGACGCTGTTACACGCGGGGCGTCTGAAGGGGGCTACTGCAGAGACAGTCTCCGCCAGAGAGTCTAGGCTCTGAATTTTGCAAATACAGCTCTAACAACAGGGAGGGTTTGTTTAAGGCTCTTCTGAGCCACCGCAGCCCTGGAAGATCAAGATGGCCTTCTCCCCACTTGTGATGTTAACACAGGACGCGGATCGCCCACTGCGCCCTAAGCCCGCCGTGCGACCCCGGGTGGAGGTAGCGACAAAGAAGGACCCTCAGAAATGAACGTGCTTGCTGCAAACAGCTTCCCTGCGATTCAGAAAAGGGACAACAGGCTAATTTCCCCACGGCTCTCTGTGACTGCGGCACCGAGGTTGCCATGGCAACACCATCGGCTGGCGCCTCGCAGAGCAGCCGGCTCCGAGTCTTACCTTTGGCCATCTTATTGAGAACCATGTCGATCAGGACGTAGGTGCCACTCCTGCCCGCACCGTCGCTGCCAACAGAAGGAGAGAGATGAGGACGCGACAGGCTGTGCTGCCCCTGCTCCCCAAGTGCCCACGACAGCCTGCGCCCTCTGCGATCAGGGGGCCCACGGGAGGAGGGGAGGGTGGGGGACCGGAGAGGAAGAGACACAGAGTGGGGCATGGGGGGGTGGGAGGGGAGGAGGAGGGAGGAGGAGGGAGGAGATGGGGAGGAAGAGGAGGGGGAGGGGAGGAAGGTGAGGGGGGAGGGGGAGGAAGGGGAGGGGAGGGAGGTGAGGGGGGAGGGGGAGGGAGGGGAGAAAGGGGAAAGGGAGGGGGAGGGGGGAAGAGGAGGGAGGGGGTCGGAGGAAGGTGAGTGGGAGGGGAGGGAGGAGGGGGAGGAGGGGGAGGGAGAGGGGAGGGGGAGGGGAGGGAAGAGGGGGAGGAGGGGGAGGGAGAGGGGAGGAGGAGGGGAGGGGGAGGGGAGGAAGAGGAGGGAGGGGAGGGGGAGGGAGGAGGGGGAGGGGAGGGAGGGGAGGGGAGAAGGGGGAGGAGGAAGGTGGGGGAGGGGAGGAGGAGGAGGGGGAGGGGAGGAAGGAGAGGAGGAGGCGGCGCAGCTTCTTTGGCCATGCTAGATGCAGCTCGGATCGGCCATTGTGCCTGTGTTGGTTTGTTCCTTTCTTCCCCTTTTCTCCCCTCTTTGGTCAAAGATTCAGCAAATTTTGTCAGGGAAAAAGGAAATAAAGAACTGGCTGGCAGTGTCAGAGCTGATGGCACTTGTATTCAGAGTCTGCAGGGGGCTGGCTGCAGGGGAGGAAGGCTGGGTGCAGGCCTCGGCAGGCCCACCCCGTGGAGGCCGGTCCTCCGTCCCGTCTGCCCCCATCTCCTCCTCCAGCCTCCTTGCAGCCTCCCTCGGCCCCAGTGGAACGTCCTCCTCAGGACAAGGGTTGTGAGAGTGTTCCAAGCCGTGGCTCGGCAGCAGGTGGCAAGGGGAAAGGAAGGTGGCCTTTTGGGGGGCGGCCCGGCGTCTCTGCTCCCCCGTGCAGTGCCCTGAGCAGGCTGTCGGTCAGCAGGCAGACCCCAGCCCACCGGCGCCTGCAGCGGGCGGAGGCGCCAATACGCTCGCTCCTGGCAGAACCCGCTGACTTGGGAGGGAAGCGTCTCTGTTTCAGGCCCCGGGGACCTGCGTGGCCACCGTGTCTGCTCTGTCTCAGACCTGCCGGCTGGCTGCTAACCCGGAAGTCTGTCGGTTGTCCTTTCACAGCAAAGAGTCACTGGTTTTGGTGTCAACGTATTTCTCAAAGAGCAGAAAAAGCCTCAGGTGGAAAGAGAACCACCCTGCATAGCGCAGTGGGGTGGGGACACAGCCACGCTGAGGTCTCTGGGGCTCCGGTGACGCGCCAGCCCCCGAAGGCTCCTCCCAGACCTGCCTTGGAACCAATGCCGACTGGAGCTGCTCCTCGGGTGGGTCAAGGGTGTTCTGGTCCACTTCCCGGGGACCCAAACCATACTCTGTACTCCTCCTCCCTCAGGGACACACACGACACACACACCGATGCAAATGTAGACACACGACACTCATGTTCGGACACATGCAGTCTCACACACATGCACACAGACAGGTGCATGCACTCACACATACTCAGACACACACTCACATACACACCCACACAGATGCACACTCAGGTGTGTGTATGCACTTACATACACAGACACATTCTCACACACATGCAGATGCACACACACACTGAGACACACGCTCAGATGGGTGCACACACTCAGAAATGCACAGACACATGCAGACACACACTGCATGCATGGGTGCATGCACTCACACGCACACTCAGACACACACACACACACACTCAGACACACACACTCAAACACACACACACACACTCAGACACACACACTCAGACACACACACACATACACACTCAGACACACACACACTCACATACACACTCACACACACACAGACACACACACATACACACTCAGACACACACACACACTCACATACACACTCACATACCCACACACTCACACACACACTCAGACACATGCAGTCTCACACACATGCACACAGACAGGTGCATGCACACACACTCAGACACACACACTCAGATACACACTCACACACACACTCAGACACACACACACTCACACACACACTCAGACACACACCCACACGCTCAGACACACGCACACTCACATACACACACAGATGCACATTCAGGTGTGTGTATGCACTTACATACACACTCAGACACATTCTCACACACATGCAGATGCACACACACACTGAGACACACACTCAGATGGGTGCACACACTCAGAAATGCACACCCAGACACATGCAGACGCACACTGTCTGCATGCATGGGTGTGTGCACTCACATGCACACTCATGCAGATGCATACACAGACACACACTTGGGTGCATGCACTCACACACACACTCAGGCACACACAGAACACATGTAGACTTGTGCATGCAGACACACACTCACATACACTCACGCAGGTGCATACACAGACACACCCCCAGACACATGCACACCCAGACACACACACTTAGAACACACCCAGCCTAGTGCACGCACACACACACATGCACACACTCTTGACGGAATGGGCAGACTTGGTGTTTGGTCTTTGGAGGCCTAGTTCTTCTTTGTCCCAGACAGAGGGAACAGTCTGTGATACGTTCTGGAAGACAGAGCACACTTCGTCACTGATGCAGGCAGGTGTGGAGCCCACCCTTGGAGATAGCTCTCTTCCAGGGAATCTCTCTTCCACGCTGGGTGTAACCTTCTCAAGGACATGAGCCACTGAACCTTCACCCAGAGGCCACTCCTTTGATTGCAGGTTCTGTCCCGTCCACCGGTAGCCCCGAGTGCTTGGCACAGTCCCACATGTCTGCAAAGGGTGTGGGGCTGGGACCCAACCACACAACACACACACCATCTCACGGTGCTCGCGTAGCGGCCCCAGGAGGTTTAACACAAAATAAGCTATTATCCTGTTTCCTTAAGAAGCAGCAGTGAGATATGTTACTAAGCAATTAGGAAGCTGAGCCCCTATGCTTAGCAGTGTTTACTTTCGAGGCAGCGGACGCGTGTTACCCAGGGTGGAGCTGTACTTGCCTGCAGTGGACAGTTATTGGACAAGAACGGCCCCTGTAGCACTTGTTTACTTTTCTGAAACAGAGAGAGACACAGGAGTTACGACTGCGTGCCAGGCTCCGCCCCACAGAAGAGCTCTATGCCAGGCGCCGTGGCAGCCACCAAGCAGCCCGCAGCCAGAGCAAGCAGGCCGTCTCGTGGACATCGTTCTGTAATGGCCTGTTTTGACAAAGAAAATCAAAATTACACACACATTTTCCAAGGTTTATTTTTCTTTCCAATATTACATTATTAGACAGAGCTTTGAAAACAATTCTTACATTTGTGCACTTTGCTTTATCCCTTAATAAGCATGAACTCTGGCCTCGGGTCAGCCGGTCCATTGACCTGGGCCACCCCTCTGGTCCCCCTGCCCTTTCCTCCTGTTGCTCTAGTTAATTTGACTTTTGCTGTGGCATGTCTAGACTCCTCACTGAAATTTTTGAGTTTCGCACTTTACGCTCTAAATTTCTTACAGTCTAGACATCATACTAGAATGTATTATTACCGTGACATCTCAAAACAGCATCTTAAAGATATTTCTTGATCTGTCAGTTTTGTAAGGACATGTAAATTTTGGAGAAACCTCAACTATGTCCAAGACAAATTTTTCCATTTTTGTAAACCTGATTTTATGTAAAACAACTCTGTTGTGCAGACTTTAGATCAGAGTTTACGAAAATTAACAAGAAGCATAGATTAGGATTTTGTACCCAAGTCCTAAATCAAAACAGAGTATGGTTTAAAATTCACTGTGTAAGCTCGAAATTTTTTGTAATTCAATGAAAGAAGTAAACATGTTTACAAAGTACATCCAAGTTCTCAGGAAAATCTTCCTAAATGAAGAAAAGCAAACACAGTTTTGGTTAATTGGAAGGAAAAGTGTGTGAGTGGGTGTGTAAGATGGGCTGTGAGTGTGAATCTACACAATTTAAGGCGGAAAATAAAATTTTGAAAAGGATGACAGTGGAGAAAAACCTCTTACTTCATGCCGGAAATGGGAAAATGTCACGTTTCTCTGCTAAGGTTTGCCCGCTCAGCGCGGAGATAGCTGAACGTGGACATTCAATCAGCGGGTCCTTTTGCCAGGAAAGCCTGAGAGGGTGTGGGGCTGGGAGGAAGCCCAGGGTGGAGTCTGACGGAGGAGCTGAGGGGTATTCCAGCATCATGTACAATGACGCTAATGCCCAGATATTGGAGCCGGGCTGAGCTCCCACTTCCACTGTGGACCGAATAGAACAGGTGCCTCTAAGGGAGACTCCACCCTGCTGACCAGCATGAGGGCGGCGGGCCTGGCCGTGCAGTCCCACTAAGACGGGCCCGGGGTGGCCACGCCTGGGCCCAGCCCTCCCGCTTGGGGTGAGGACCTGGTCCCATAGGCTGCTCCCCGAGGCCGTGTCATCACCGCTCGGGCTGGCAGCTGGGCCAAGGCTTGGGGCAGAGGGAATGCGGATGGCTCAGAGCTGAGGGTGCAGGGGCGTGGGGTCCCTGGAAAGTGCTCTGCCTTCTGAGGATGAAAGAGATTGGAAAATAGACCCGCCCGCTCCTCCTTCTAAACCTCCCTTTCCCGACTCAGGTTGTCAAGGCAACGGGAGCTTCAGCTCCGACAAAACAGATGCCAGACCCTGAGGACGTGCCTCAAGTGTGAGTGGTGGGGAGCCCGCCAGGCCCATACAGGTCGTGTGCACAGGCGTGCGTCCAGGCGTGATGCACGCACTGTGTGTGTGTGTGCAGAGCCGGGAGCTGGGGCGGCTTGCTGCTACAGGCCCGGCGCCTTCAGAGGGCAAGTCATGCTGGACACTTGTCCGTCTCTGCACCTTTAATGTGTGGACCACCTCGGCGTGGCCCCTCCAGTTCTATTTCCTGCCTGAAGGTCCTGCCCATGTTTCTAAAGGCTAAAGCCAACTTTTGGTCAGTCACCCAGTTTTGCTCATTTTTTTTTCTGATGGGACCAAGCACAAACGGGTCCATTGAAAAAGAAATAAATGTAACAACCACAGGGTGTTCTCTAAACTGTGTGGGTCCGGCCAAGGACACTGTAAGGGATCGGCAGACCAGCGGAGCCCCCTGTACGGCTGGTCAGGCTGCCCTTTGGCAGAACGCAGTGAGCATCACCTCCCTGGCTAAGAAACGTCACTGAGAAGCGGGTTCCTGCCTGCACGGACTTCCCCGTGCCGGTCTCCCCTGTGGGACCTGTCTAAAGTGTTACTCTTGCACGCGCGTCGTGACCAGCTGCCTGGGGGCGGTGGGTGCCCAGGGAGGTCTCGCTGCAATTTGACATCCACGCCAGCCCCGCCCTGTGCTAACCCTACTTGTTGACAGCCGTGAGCAACTGAGGAGGTGGGCAGTGAGGTCCGGGGTGCTGCTGCGGTGGAGAAGTTTATCACAGAGAACCGGGCACTTGTGTTGTTACCACACAGAACATCACAAGGGGCAAAGCAGAAGCAGCACAGAGTCCACACAGCATCCATCTGGTCGACCCGAGACAGAGACGCGGGTTATTCATGGAGAGGAGCAAGTTTACTGGAACAAATTGTCAGTCAGCAAGAGGCCAAACATTGAGAAAAGTGGCTACCGCGCATACTGCAACAGGAGGAATTCGCCGAGAGAGAACGGTTAGTGATACAAACCAACCGCCATGCAACCAGCAGCAAGCAAAGGTCAGAGTCGTGAGAGGCTCGGAAAGGGGGCTCCCACACTGTCCCTGCAGTACAGTCACAGTTTCCAATGATCACTTTTGTGACTATGCAACTGGGCTCATATTACTAGCTGCAACATCACAAAAATGACACTGGCCACCGCTAATTAGCTGGCAGAGTAAGGGCTGTCCGTGTTTACAGAGAGCGGCGTCAGTGTATGGCACTGCACACGGCCACGAGAGAGAGACAGACAGAGACAGAGTTCCTCTAGAGCACGCCCTCCATGTGATGCTAATTATCTCTTAGCTTAGCAGTTTCTCTTAGAAGTGTAAATGTGCTCCCTCTGGGCGCCAGAAATATTTAATTACACATCTCGGTCTCTGACGAACGCGCTGGGCCAGAGAGGGAAGGAGCTGGGTCTATTGTTCAGAGGGGGCCGCGCGGCCCGCTGCCCTGCAGTGACCAGCGTCTTCCCAGCCGTCAGGGTCACAGAGCAGCGACTGGCCACGTCTGAGCACCATGCGCCCTGAGGATGTGACGGGACCAAGGCCCGGGGCCGCATGAGCAGCCCCGACCGTCGCTGAGGGCGGGATGGCCTTCTCCAGCGAGATGGGCCCTCGGGCCGTGGGCCTCTCACTTCCCGAAACCTCCTCGGGCCCTGTCTCCTGGGACTCTGGAGAGAGGGAAGCGGGGAATCGGATCTGTCTTCCTGACGGACTGCACACACAGAGGGTGGGTTATGGACTGTCTGATCCCATACACGGATGTGGAGCTAGAAGCACGCCTGTGTGCACACATGAGCAAGAACGCCGGCCGGAGTGCGGGGATGGCCGTCTGGCAGCTGCACCGTGCTGCCAGTGATGACTGCTTGTTGAAGATTCTATGAGGAAACAGGCCCTAAGCAAGGCTTTTAGAAATAAATTTGTATTAAGAAAATGTGAAAAATGACCAGGCAGTTGGGATGGGTGGGGGCGGGGGGCTCGTCGGGGTGTGTCTGCGCCGCCGGCCTCTCTGGGGACAGTGAGGGTGACGGGTGTGACGCCAAGCAAGTGTCTCTCCTGGAGCTGTTTCACCTGCTATTTGATACAAAGGATTATCCAGTAAAAATAGAAAACAAACCCGGATTTGCTTTTCCAAAGTGGACTAAAAGGAAAAGAAGTAGTATCAAAATAACCTTCAGAATCTGGACCCCAAATTCAAGAAACCCAGCTTTATGCTCGAAACCCCGCCTTTATGACAACAACGCTTGCCATTCTGACTTCCCAGGAGTTACGTGTCTGTGAACTGTTCAGACACAAGTTGGTTTCTGATCACGTGCAATTCAAGTGGGTTAAAGCCTGTTTTGTCTTAACTCTCCAATTCCTTGTTTTGAAGATTTACTGGACTTCCAATCAGTTACATGTAAGGGAGGTTCTCGGGAGTGTAGAGTATGGTTCTGGGTAGCCCTCAACACCTTCATTTTCTTTCTAGATGTTTAAAACAGTCAGTTTTGAAGTTGTACCACAGATAGAGGGTTATGTGTGACCCCCAAGCCAGGCGTTTTTCCAAGGTCACCCATTAGCTAGTCATCTGGGCCTCATTCTCACCACCATCTCTAACCAGCTGAGTAGCCAAAACTCTGGGCTGTATTCATCCATACCCGTGAAACACGAACCCCAGGAATTCTCCCCCACGTGAAGAATCTTACTGATAACCATGACCACATTTCCACAATTCTAAGATACACAGCCCCCCTCACGTCCAACACCTCTAAAGCTAAAGACGTCTTACAACCAACATGTGAGTTACCACAATCTCCCGCCTTTCCACTGTAGCTAACACGGGTATACCTGTGGCGTACAAGCATAAGACAGACGGCACGTCTTACAGCAAACAGCCCCTGGGACCCAGATGTCCCCTCTCTCTGATGGCAACCGGAGTGCGGTTACCCCGCTGGCGGGCCGTGGGTCTTACCTGCGGAAGTCCAGGAGGGACCTGGTGGAGGAAGGCACGCCCTGGTCATACCAGCTCAGGAAGTGGAACTGTGTCACCGTGCGCGTCTCGTTGGTCTGCAGGTTCTTCAGGTAGAAGCTCCTCACGAGGAAATCCTCGCACCAGATGTGCTCAGAGACCAGATGTACCTGGCGGGGGGAGTGCACAGGGCGGGGCAGGGCAGAGAGAGCGTCGGCTGGGGGCCCGGCCCCCCAAACGTGGAGCCACTTTGTCAGAGACGGCTGGGCACCCTGAGGGCCGACCGTGCGTGGCAGGCGGGTGGCCTGTCCAGCTTTCCAAGTTCAACACGGTTTTCATAAAAGGTTACTTCGTGCTTTTTTTTTTACATGTCACTCAGGGGCAAAATAGTCAAATTATTGTAAAAAATGTGTCACAATCCAAACGAGTCCTGTTTCTGTCTTTTCTAAGCCATATAAACCTCCAAGAAAAATCACCAGAAAAAAATTATACTTTTGGACAAAAACTCAAACGGGGTTCTATTCTCACTGGCATTTCATAAGAGAGGCCCCACCCAGTTGCAGAAAGATGAAACTGAAAGGTTTGTATAGACGCTGCCAGGCCCTGAGCACTGGAAGCCCAGGGCGGGGACCCCAAAACCATGACCAGCTTAGAGGGGAACATCCAGGCATCTGAGGTGAGCCCTCCTGAGGGCCTCTGGTGTTCTGACGAATTTTAATGGGAAATAAAGTCAAAGGGTACACTCTGGTATTGGGATAATTGCCCAAGGTTATTTACTTCCTTCTTGATGTGGGCAAAAGTCCAGCCAAGGAAATGAGTTTGCCAGTAGGGGACCCCGGAGTCAAAAGGCTGAGTGGGTGCTACGGACGCAGAGCCCAGAAAGCAGCGGGAGCCGGGTGCAGGTGAGCCCTGAAGAATTAGGGTCAACGGGGGCTTCTTCCTGAAAACAGACCACCCAGTGAGGTCCTTTCTTGGGTGCTTTCTGTCCAAATTTGGATTCATAGAATTTAAAAATGGAAACCACGCCATTTCTGGCAGAGTTCCTGTGGCACGGCTGTCTGGAGGGCCTGCTGACCGCAGGGCTGGGCAAACCTCCTGTGGACTTGCAGGGACAGCGGCCCAGTGTCTGCCCAGGACGGGCCCTCACCCGCAGCTGCCACGGCCCCCTGCCCACGGCCCAGCGGGCGCCCTGGAAGTACCTCGTAGATGTGGTAGAGGTTGGAGCCCTCATCGGGCCAGTAGTGGTAGCACTGCCGGACGCCGTTCTCCGAGAGGGGGGTCAGCATGACGATGACCACGCAGCCGCTCTCCCACACCATCTGCGGACCGAGAGGCGGGTGAGGCGCTGAGCCCCGCGACGTGCGGAGTCAGCGCCCCAGGCACACGGCTCATGTGTGCTCCGTCCCCAGGAAACTGGTTCCTTAGGCGGCGAGCTCTGCCTTTGCAGCTGAGAACTCGGGCCCACAGTCTGCACGTTCCAGGAGACATTACAAACAGAATCCAGTAAACCCATTCCACGCCTTGACACCCACTGGGTTCTCTGCTCCGCTCAGCCACGGCTCCTCACTGCTGGTCTCCGACGCGCCACAAACAGGTGACTGGGTGTTGGGTGCTTGGCCCCAGGTAGGCAGCCTGCCAGCTCGGATACACCACTGTTCCGAGGGACATGGGCGGAAATCACGGGCACGTTTGTGTTCCAGGGCTCGTCACCATCGTGGGACCAGAGAAGCAGTCTCCTTTGCGGAGCTGCCATCCCACCCGAAGCCGACTCTGGAAGGTTCCTCCCCATGTGCATTACAGAGAGTGAGTGCCCACTTCTACCAAAATACAGCAACTCTGCCCACAGGAGAGGGCACCCTGAACGGACAGTCATCGACCGCAGCCCCTAAACCCGCTCCGGGACATGCAAGCAAATGGACCCACACTTGAACCCCAGACCCGGCGAAGACACAAAGGCACTCGGACTTGACTCTTCAGACACGTGTCACAGCCAGCGGCCGTGGACTTGGAGCCCAGTCGCTCAACTCACTGATTCTAAGGGACTGCTGAGTGGCCTGGACACTCGCTGGCACGGTAAATACACTGACGACGTCTCCGCATTCCTTGCACTGGGTTATGTTAACTCCTCAGAAGTCTTTACAAACAACTGCATCTAGATGTGAAGTTTGTATCACAGCTTCTGTTTCTTTAAAACGTAGATTTAACAATCTGATTAAGATCTTGTAGTTTATAAAATCCTCATAACTCAGATAGAAAATGCTTTCTCTTCATGTTCTTGTTACTAAATTCCCCTTTAAATTATATTCTGAAAATCACATGTGTGCACAGTATTTTCTCTTTTAATGTTGGTTCACCCCCCACCCCTGTGATAGAAACAGCTAATATTCTTAAGGCCCCTCATGGTGTATCATTTGCGGTGGAATTTAATGGGACTTGCTACAATGTTTACAAAAAAGCCCACACAAATATGAATTACACTCAAGCCCACACGCTTCCCTCTTCTTCAGTGCAAATGCAACAATTCAAGGCGGGCGCCCTGCTCTAAGCTTTGCTGGCTCCCAGGCTGGCCCTAATCCGTCCTTCTCGCACGCAGTGGTTTAATGTGCCTGGAGAAGGTGCAGAAGCTCATTGAAGCCATTAGGAAAATGAGGAGAAACACAGGTTTTATGAGTGTAATAAAAATACAATGATCCGGGCCATAAACTAATCACCGAGGCTCTGCCGAACCCCCGAGTGTGGCATCCGGAAGCCCTCCCCACCGAGGTTCCTTCCGCCCGGGGACCCTCCGGGCTCTCTGAAGGTGTGGTTGAGAGTGAATCCAAATGAAACAATTTAGACCAACAACTCCAAAAGCACCCCAGGGGATAATACTTCTTTTCAGGTCACCGTGTGGAAGCAGAGAGGGGCTGACTAAATTGAAGCTGTCTCACCCGCTTGGGCACCCACTCCCTGCCCACCTCCCACCGCGGTGCCCTGCTCACAGGGCTGGGCTCGAGCGCGCACCAGGGAATCCACGGTGGGTCTTGGAGGGAACACAGGGTCTGGTGAAAGTCCCGGTCAAGTCGGGTCTGTTTCTGAACGGGAGAGCGCACTCTTTCCTGGCTGAGATTCACAGGGTCGTGCCCGGCACAAGAAGGGCACCACTTCTATGCCCAGCCTTTGAGATACCTCTGGCGCTCTCTCCAAGGACGCAGACAGCAGCCTGGAGTCCTCCCTGATCCTGCTGTGGTCCCCTGCAGCGGCGGCTTTGCTGAGCCCAAGAGTGGATGGTTGATACCAGAAACGGCACCTTCTACACTTCCCGTTTGGCTGGGGCTCAGAGAGCAGCGTCGTGTCCCGGAGCACGCGGCACGTTTACTGGGCGCCTAACGCAGGTCAGGACACCAGAGGCCGCGATGGGGGAGAGGGTCGGGCCGGAACGTCTCTCACTGGCAAAAAGTGGGCTCCTTCTCCCCAACAGGAGGCAGGCGCTGCCGGTCCTGGGTCGGACGGAACATGATCTCGGGTGGGGATCCCAAGGACAGGTCCCGGCGCTGCGCTTGGAGAGCAACCAGAAATGCCCCCTTCTCCTGAGTGTGTCTTCAGATGCACAGCACCAACCGTGGAAGGCCACCCTGAATGCACGCCATCACCTGGCACACAGAGGCGGGGCGCGACGGGGCCCCGGTGGTGACAGTCACTGCTTCACCCGTGGGTATGTCGTGGGAGTCGGGGTGGCAGCTCAGGGGTCCTGGGCTGCGCTCAGGTGCTCGGTCGGGTCCGACTCTGTGCGACTCCATGGGCTGTAGCCCGCCGGGCTCCTCTGTCCATGGGATTCTCCAGGCAAGAATACTGGAGTGGGCTGCCATGCCCTCCTCCGGGGGATCTTCCTGACCCAGGGATTGAACCCACAGCTCTTAGGTCTCCTGCACTTGCAGGCAGATTCTTAACCTCAGGGGTCCTGGGCTGTCATAAAGCATACCAGCGACAACCTACAGCCCCAGCCCCTCTGCGGCACTCAGAGGCCACCCAGAGAAGGGACACGTGAGGGCAACACAGCGGACACAGCTGAGCATGGGGGCCTGTTCACGGTCATCAGACCTGGGCGAGTGGAAAGGCTAACACGCAGCAGTTCACACCGTGGGCTCGAGTGACGCGGAATACATACTTTGGTGACTGTTTGAGCCAAAGGAGTAAGTTTCCCAGGTGGGTCAGTGGTAAAGAGTCTGCCGGCACTGCAGGAGACGCAGGACAGGTGGGTGCAATTCCTGGGTTGGGAAGGCCCCCTGAAGGAGGAAATGGTGACCCACTCCAGGATTCTTGCCTGGAGACTCCCATGGACAGAGGGGCCTGGTGAGCCACAGTCCATGGGGTCACAGAGTCAGACTCGACTGAGCAACTAAACAATAACAGCAAGTTTACCAACTGCTTAAAAAAGAAACACCATGCTGGTCTGGGCTATGGGCTGGACTTTGTCCCTGAAATGACATGCTGACGTCTTAACCCCCGCCACCGGTGACTGCCGCCTGATTTGCAAAGAGGGTCTCTGCAGATGTCGCCGAGACAAGACGAGGTTCCGATGCATCAGGGTGGGGCCTAATTGAACACAAAGAAGGGAGATGCCAGGTGAATGCAAGGACGGTGCTACGGAGATGCTGCCGTAACACGGGGACCCTGCGGGCAGGAAGGAGCCTCATCTCGGTGCTTTGGGGGCGGGGGAGTGGCCCTGCCAGCAGCAGGGCTGGACTCGGCCTCTGGAACTGAGAGGGAGCACGCTTCTGCAGCTTTCGGCTGCCCCGTTTGTGCAAATCTGTCACAGCAGCGCAGGAAACGAACACACTCACCAAGGCCCAGCCTCTGTGCCAGCCCCCGAATCATCCACAGGAGTTGGTACATGTCCATTCGAGGCTTCTTTTATTCATCGAACTAAACCAAATGGAAGGAAACTGTAGAGTCTCTTCACCCGAAGTCGTTCTTGAGTACTAAGTGTTCAGTGAAAAAACTTCGGAGTGCACTGAGGCCTGATTAAAGGCAGATGGTCCACGTGGACAGGTCAAGTCCGGGCCTCCTGCTCGGTAAGGTGCTCTGGTCCCTCCGGGGGGGCGCATCCCCTCTCCTTCCCCGCATCTGCTGTGAAGCCCCCCTCCACCTTGTTCTGCTCTCGTCTGTGTGGGCACGGCTTTCTTCCACCAGACTGTCAGCTCCTTGAAGACGGCAGACCGTCTGGCTGCCAGCTCTACCTCCAAGGCATCTGGCGCCAGGCTTTATTATAGTTGATGCTTAGTTGAAAACAATACCTATTTTAAAAAGAGACCATTTGACTGCCTCTCTGAAAACAGAACTCAAAGAAAACGCTATCAAAGGCTCGCCTGGCAGAAGTCCTCCCAGGACCTGTTCGGTGCAGAGACACGTGCCTCTTGAAAGCCCATGTGCTGCTGCACGCCCACTGCAGCAGTCGCTACGTGAAGTGGAGACAGCTTTTCTCCAGAGCAGGCCGAGCGCGCCCCTCCATCCCTGATGCATGATTCATTTCCGCTGCCAATTCCTCTTCATAGGTGGAGGAGAGATCAGCTTAAGCCTGGCAGTGAGGATGCTGACAAAGAGGTGTGAGAACACATTTTATGTCAATCAGCTGGAACCACGCACTCTGAAGTCGATGAAAGAAGAGCAAACAGCAGTGTCTGAGCACCTTCTGCAGAGCAGCCCCAGCCCCGTTTCTGCCCCGTCCAGAGGGCGGTCCTTAGGAGCGCGCCCTGAGGTCTCCCCACCTTCTTGTCTGTTTTGGCCTAGTCACTGGCCCTGAGTCAAGCTGTGAGTGAGGTGGGTGGCGATCTGGCTAAATGTGGACGAAGGTGATGAAATCTTCATTACGTCTTAATGCAGGACTCATAACACAAACCCACCTGGTTTGTTTCTCTGTAAACAAAGCCGTCAGCATGGGCCTACTTCGCAGATAAAACCCCGAAGTAACGGGAGCAAAGCCAATACTTAATCCTGACCCCCAGGAAGGGCTGAGCAGGGAGGAAGGAGTCTTGCAGATAATAAGATTGGACCCAGGGCCTCCCTGGTGGTCCAGGGGTTAACAGTCGGCCTGCCAATCCAGGGGACGCGGGTTCAACCCCTGGTCCAGAGGCTCC
This sequence comes from Muntiacus reevesi, assembly GCF_963930625.1. Classification (NCBI taxonomy): domain Eukaryota; kingdom Metazoa; phylum Chordata; class Mammalia; order Artiodactyla; family Cervidae; genus Muntiacus; species Muntiacus reevesi. The sequence goes on from NC_089254.1 coordinate 112,215,615, forward strand.
CACATACCACGGAGCCAGTAAGCTCGGGCACTACAGCTAATGAGTCTGTGCTCTGCGACAAGGGAGGTCTCCACGGTGACGAGCCCGCGCACCGGAACTAGAGGAGTCCTTGCTCGTCTGAACCAGAGAAGGCCTGAGTGAGGCAACGAAGACCCGGAGCATCCAGAAACAGATAAGCAAATGAATCTCAAAAAAGAATCTGACCTGAGCTCGAGTCAGCCCCGATGCTGACAAACTGCAGTAGGCCCCTCTGGGTGTTTTCCCACCAGCAGGGTTTGTGCCCAGGCAGGAAGGAGAGCCATCTACACAGAAACACTTGCCCACTCACTGGACTCCAGCAAGCGTCCTCTTGCAAAGACAGAACAGCCTGCTTCCCTTTGAGCAGAGGCGAGGTGGCTCGTGTGTGCCATTCAGGCACTTCCACGGCGAGGCCACACGCAAACCAAGCTGCCTGTTCGTCCGAACGACATGCAGCTGCCGCGGAGGTATTTCTGTCAGGTACTTGACTGTGTGGGAAGTCCCTGAGCCGCGGTGTGTTGTCACTTAGAAGCACTTACAGCTCCTGGGCTGTGTTCACGTTTCACATTTAACACACACGTCGACTTCTTTAGGTAAAAGCGCCACTCAGGCTGTCATCGTTTCAAAACCAGGCCTGACGTAGATGCATCAGACCCACTTGTGACCCAAGAGAAGAAGGAGGAGAAAAAAGAAGAAAAAGTCAAAGAATGAATGAAAAAAGAGTGAAAGAAAGAAGAAAGGAAAGGCAGACGAGGGAACCGATATCACACATGAGAGCAGGGTGTTTTCGGCTGAGGGCCATAAAAATCAGTTAAGAAGGAAACCTGTGTTTCTGTGTTTCTCGCCCTGAGCCTGAGCTCTGACCCGCGTGCCTGGTGGCAGACACACACATATCCGGGTGCCAGGCTCGCCACGCCCGACCACACACAGGGCACGTCCCAAATCCCACCTTGACGTAAGATGATCTGACAAAAGTTTCCTTTTATCTGTAAAGATTTGTGAATTCATGTGCAGAAAATTCAATCAGAATAAATGTTTGAAGAAAAATGTCCTGGAAAATCAAGGGCCTGCGGTTAAAATGCTTCTGAACTCACAGAAACAAAAGATCAGGTTTTTCTTAGGAAACTCACTGTCCTCAATTCCTGTATTCCTTTAATTTAATTAGATAATCCTGCTTGTTTAACTTATATGCAGAGAACATCATTTGAAATGCCGGGCTGGATGAAGCACAAGCTGGAATCAAGATAGCTGGGAGAAATATCAATAATCTTGGATACACAGATGACATCACCCTTATGGCAGAAAGTGAAGAAGAATTAAAGAGCCTCTCAATGAAACTGAAAGAGGAGAGTGAAAAATTTGGCTTAAAGTTCAACATTCAGAAAACAAAGATCATGGCATCCGGTACCATCACTTCATGGCAAATAGATGGGGAAACAATGGAAACAGTGACAGATTTTCTGTTCTTGGGCTCCAAAATCACTGCAGATGGTGACTACAGCCATGAAATTAAAAGATGCTTGCTCCTTGGAAGAAAACCTATAACAAACCTAAACAGCATATTAAAGAACAGAGACATTACTTTGCTGACAAAAGTCTGTATAGTCAAAGCTGTGGTTTTTGTGTCTGGATGTGAGACCTGGACCATAAAGAAGGTTGGGACTCAAAGAATGGATGCTTTCAAACTGTGGTGCTCGAGAAGACTCTTGAGAGTCCCTTGGACTACAAGGAGATCCAACCAGTCAATCCTAAAGGAGATCAGTCCTGAATATTCATTGGACGGACTGAGGTTAAAGCTGAAGCTCCAATACTTTGGCCACCTGATGCGAAGAGCTGACTCATTGGAAAAGACCCTGATGCTGGGAAAGACTGAAGGCAGGAGGAGAAGGGGATGACAGAGGATGAGACGGTTGGATGGCATCACCGACTCAACGGATATGAGTTTGAACAAACTCTGGGAGATGGTGAAGGACAGGCAAGCCTGCCGTGCTGTAGTCCATGGGGTCGCAGAGATTTGGACACGACTGAGCAACTGGACAACCAATCAGATAATGTGCTCTAGAAACAACCAATCTGTAAGTTAACAGGGCCCCTGAGTACACTGTTCCATCCGCAGCCTCTTAACATTCCAGAGCCAGTACCTCTCCAAGCCCTCCTCTCCCATCACTAGCTGCCCAGAGCTTGTGTAGGATGAACAGTGGAAGTGACTGTGGGCATCACGGGGGGACTGGGGACCTCCTCCTACTCTGTGTCCTGCCTCTTAGGACCTCCAGAAATCGCGAGCCCTGATGTGACGTGGCCTCTGAGCCAGTGGGTATGACTTGACTGGGTGTCCTGCAGACTGGGGGGTGCTGGGTGTCTGCAAGGGTCACCTCTGGCTTCTCCAGGCTCAGCTCCTTGGGCCTTGGTGGTCCTAGCTATAAAGGGGTCGCCCTTAGCTGACCTGCCAGAGGTGGGGGTGGGGGCTGCCGCCTTCCGGCTCCACGTCTGCTGGACCCACCACCGCCTGGGTGCACCGCTCAATCGTGGAGCTCATCACTGCTGTTCTCATCATAAGTTCCTGGAGGAAAACCCTTAGGTTCCTTGGACCTCCTACAGCCCTCCACTTGCGTCTCTCCTTGTCCATCCTAAGAGTGGTGACTGATGGGTGCTGAGGAGCTTAAGCTCTTTAGTAAACCAAGCCCCACTGCTCGGAAAAGAAAGTACATTGCCCCAGTGAAGACTTCATAGCAGAATATACTTTCAGAAAGTGGGAAATAGAAAGCAACATAGGCTTTTTTCTCGGTAAGATGTTAATAATAAGTGTCCGTACTAATTGGGCATCAGCTGAATTCCAGCTGCCTTCAGCGCCTCGACCTGGGGGTCGGCCCAGCTCCCCAGCCTCTGATTGCATCATCTGAAAATTACCAAAAAGTCTGTCAAGCAGAGAGCGCAAGGCTGGAAATTCTAGAGTGTCTTCCCTGCCCCTCAGCTCCCATTGAGCAGGGCCGGCCACCAGTCCCGGCGCCGGAGAGGCCCCGGGCTGAGCTCAGGTACTGCTCGACCGACTGCAGGGGCCACGTCCGCAGAGAGTACTCAAATGCTGAACCAGCTGACTGCGCTGCCTGCACTTCTGCTTGGTCCGAAAATACAGGGGGGACGGCAGACAGCCCCTGCCCATGCAGAGAGGGCTCCTTGGATGGTGGCGAGGGGGCTGGTGGACTGGGGGCCGGAGCAGCACTAGTTGGATGGGTGAAGCCTGACCGGGCGGCTCAGCACCAGCAGCCTGTGCCCGGGACTCGTCTTCCCTGCTCACAGCCCCGCTGTTCTCTGAGAAAGCTGTCCCCGTGCCCCCGAGTTGCCTGGTGCTCACGTGTGAGCCTGGCCCCTGGCAGGTGACAGACCTGCCCCCCGCCCTGTGTGGAAACCACGGCCTCCTGAGAAGCCTTCACCCCGATCTAGCCTGGCTCTAGCCTTGCACACGTGCACACACATGCACACCTGGAGAGGAGGCACCCCGAGGTCCTCACAGCAGGGGGCTGGCCCTGAACACAATGTCCCCATCGCCGATGGCCTCTCTCTCCTCTTTGCAGAGACACGCCTGCCCACTCACCGCCCCCTCACTTCACAGCCTGTGGGCGGCAAGAAGCGCTGTGGGCCACACGGTGGGGTCTGATCACGCGGTCAAGTCTGATCACAGGCTCAAGTCTGATCACAGGATCAGGCCTGATCATGGGGGTGGGGTCTGATCTCAGGGTCGGGTCTGATCACGGGATCAAGTCTGATCACAGGGTCAGAACTGATCATGGGGGTGGGGTCTGATCTCAGGGTCGGGTCTGATCACGGGGTCAAGTCTGATCACAGGGTCAGGTCTGATCATGGGGGTGGGGTCTGATCATGGGGTCAAGTCTGATCACAGGGTCAGAACTGATCATGGGGGTGGGGTCTGATCTCAGGGTCGGGTCTGATCACGGGGTCAAGTCTGATCACAGGGTCAGGCCTGATCATGGGGGTGGGGTCTGATCTCGGGGGTTGGGTCTGATTACGGGGTCAGGTCTGACACCTGTGCAGCTGCTGTGGGGATCGGGGGTGTCGTGTGGAGCCCTGGGCCTCAGTGATCTGCTGGATCGGGATCCTGACTTTCTTTTATTATAGTAAAGTATACGTAACGTAAAAATACCTTCCTAATGGGTTTTGATGCTGTGAAAGTGCTGCACTCAATATGTCAGCAAATTTGGAAAACTCAGCAGTGGCTACAGGACTGAAAAAGGTCAGTTTTCATTCCAATCCCAAAGAAAGGAAATGCCAAAGAATGCTCAAACTACCGGACAGTTGTACTCATGTCACACACTAGTAAAGTAATGCTCAAAATTCTCCAAGCCAGGCTTCAACAGTACCTGAACCATGAACTTCCAGATGTTCAATCTGGTTTTAGAAAAGGCAGAGGAACCAGAGATCAAACCAACATCTGCTGGATCATCAAGAAAGCAAGAGAGTTCCAGAAAAACATCTATTTCTGCTTTATTGACTAGCCAAAGCCTTTGACTGTGTGGATCACAATAAATTGTGGGAACTTCTGAAGGAGATGGGAATACCAGACCACTTGACCTGCCTCTTGAGAAACCTGTGTGCAGGTCAGGAAGCAACAGTTAGAACTGGACATGGAACAACAGACTGGTTCCAAATAGGAAAAGGAGTACATCAAGGCTGTATATTGTCACCCTGCTTATTTAACTTATATGCAGAGTACATCCTGAGAAACGCTGGGCTGGAAGAAGCACAAGCTGGAATCAAGATTGCCGGGAGAAATATCAATAACCTCAGATATGCAGATGATACCACCCTTATAGCAGAAAGTGAAGAAGAACTAAAGAGCCTCTTGATGAAAGTGAAAGAGGAAAGTGAAAAAGTTGGCTTAAAGCTCAACATTCAGAAAACTAAGGTCATGGCATTTGGTCCCATCACTTCATGGCAAATAGATGGAGAAACCGTGGAAATAGTGGCTGACTTTATTTTTTGGGGCTCCACAATCACTGCAGATGGTGATTGCAGCCATGAAATTAAAAGATGCTTACTCCTTGGAATGAAAGTTATGACCAATCTAGACAGCATATTAAAAAGCAGAGACATTACTTTGTCCACAAAGGTCTGTCTAGTTAAGGCTATGGTTTTTCCAGTAGTCATGTATGGCTGTGAGAGTTGGACTATAAAGAAAGCTGAGCACCGAAGAATTGATGCTTTTGAACTGTGGTGTTGGAGAAGACTCTTGAGAGTCCCTTGGACTGCAAGATCCAACCAGTCCATCCTAAAGGAGATCAGCCCTGGGTGTTCACTGGAAGGACTGATGCTGAAGCTGAAACTCCAATACTTTGGTCACCTGATGGGAAGAGCTGATTCATTGGAAAAGACCCCGATGCTGGGGAAGATTGAAGGCAGGAGGAGAAGGGGACGACAGAGGATAAGATGGTTGGATGGCATCAGTGACTCGGTGGACATGAGTTTGGGTGGACTTCAGGAGTTGGTGATGGATAGGGAGGCCTGGTGTGCTGCAATTCATGGGGTTGCAAAGAACCGGACATGACTGAGTGACTGAACTGAACTTCATGGGTTTTGAGTTCAGGGGCATTGAGGACATTCACCAACCCCCCCAGAGCCTTCGCATCTCGCCAGACTGAGCCTCTGCACCATCAAACACCGCTCCCTGACCCCCCCCCCCCCGACCCCCAGCCACCTCCTCTCTGGCAGGACTGCGTCTGGGGATCACGCACTCGTGATAGCTTCACCCCAGGTCATCAGGTGAGGTCACGTCCCCTGTGCCTGCCCAGGGTCCAGCATACAGTAAGTGCTCAATAACTGTTGCCTCCCCTCTGTGGACTTGGATGCTGGCTGACTTCTCTCAGAGCAGGCACGTCAGGCCCAGGAATACCTGAGTGGCCATCACAGGTCAGAATACATTTCTATAGGAAGGTTGTGGGTCTTATGTGCATTTGGTTTTGGAATCACATTCTTAGAACATGAGGTGTGAATTCAGAGAAAGAATTCTAATCGCAGAGCCCGAGGGGGTGCAGGGTCGGGAGGGAGGGCCTGGCTGGGGCAGGAGACACCAGCTTGAGGTGACCGCGGTGCAGACTGCCGCTGCGTCACACCCACGATGGAATGTTCTGGAAGCGCCAGGCTTGCGTGGAGACAGAGCCTCCCCCAACCTTGCCTCTGAGCGTCGCCCCTCACCCTGAGCCCGTGGGGCCCACCTCGTGCGCCCCCTGCCAACGGCTCGGGCGTCTCTGCTCCGCCGGCCTCCTCCATCCGCCCGCCCACTCTGCCGTCTGTGTCCAGTCTCCTGGTCACGACGGTGCCACCCTGGGGCTCCGGGTCTGTCTTCCTCCTTGGCATCCTATTGTGTGGAATAATGTCCCCCAGGTTCAGGTCCACGGCGCCTGTGAACGCGGCCTCGTTTGGAAGCCGGTGGAGGAGCTCCCCGCTGTGCTCCACTCCTGGCCTGGGCTCTGTGCTGCCCACACCACCCACTCGCCAGGGCCTCTCCTGAGGGACCCTGCTCACACGGACAAGCCCCATGAGCTCCTCGGGGGAGGCGCCCAGGGCAGCCCCCAGGGCTCAAGTGAAAGGAAGATGCTTCGATATTTTCTGTTATGTGTGCTGGGTTCCTGTGTCCAAACTTGTCAGAGGCTGTGTGTACTGTGCTTAGGTGCTCAGTCATGTCCGATAATTGGCAACACACTGGACTCTAGCCCACCAGGCTCCTCTGTCCCTGGGATTCTCCAGGCAAGAATCCCGGACTGGGTGCTACTTCCTCCTCCACGGGATCTTCCCGACCACAGCTCAAACCACGTCTCCTGTGTCTCATGCGTTGTAGGCAGACTCTTTACCTGCTGAACTATTGGGGAAGCCATAAATCCAGACGTGAACTCTCACTCAGAACGTATTGTCTTTCCAACAGAAAACTTCTTATGCTTCAAAGCAGGTTTTATTCTTAAAGGAACTTCCACTTCACCGTGGTTTTTGAGAGGCTCTGTCTTCTGCAAGAAGTTTAAAGGCAGGCATTGTCTCCCCCACGCACTTTTTGTAGAGCCCAAGGCAGTGAAGGGAACCTGGAATTTTGAGCCTGTGACCTTGGGTGGTTAATAAGGAGCCGTACTTGCTAGATGCCATTTCTAGAATATATAATCTAGAGGCCAATCCAGCCAGTGTGACTGTGCTAAGAAGCAGATGCTAAGATACCCTCTGTCCAAGGCCAGCACCCCTCCACTGTGTTCTTCCTGCCACTGGACCCTGAGGCTTGGTGTGGAGACCACGCATCTGGCTCAAGGGCACCTGGGGAGACACAGTCAGGCAAGTCTTTTTGCTGCAGGGGGTCTCAGAGGCTGTGATGAGCTGACGAGCCTGAGATGGCCTGGGAGGGCGGCCTACTGGCCAGAGTGTCCACTCCCGCCTCGAGGGATGCCAGTGTGTCCCGGAGGTTTGGTAAGTGCTGACAGAGGTGTCTCTCAAAGTATCTCGCACTTCAGCTCACTTGAATATTTTTCTCTAGTGGTGTCATTTAGAGATGTTTTTCCATTTCAAGAATGCTCCTTGATATCAGACCTCCATAAATGCTCTAGGACATCCTGTGGTTTACAAACGCTGGCACAAAGAATTGCCCCCAACAATGGCAATTACTCAGAACAAGCAGTAAGAAAAATATACCAGCGGCCCCGTGTACTAACCACGTGAACCGGGGCAGAGTATGAACCACGAGTCTCGTAGAACACAAAGTCTAGGGGTCAAAATATACAGACCCCAACACAGGGCCGGCCACAGGGTATGCGGTCCATGGATGCAAGCGATGACTGTGTGTGTCGACACGACCTCAGGAACTTGTGCTTCTGTTGGCAAGAGATGCTTTGCCCACAAGCAGTTACGAGCGGGACCTGAAGCTGGTAAAAATGAAACCACCCCTCTTTGAGGCACTCCGACATAAACGTGCACGTTGGTATGACGGGTTGAGGCTGACCGGAAGACGTGGTGACGGTGGAATTCTGCTGGTCCCTTATTCCGCCACACGACTCGGGGTTTTCTGTATTCTTTCTGTCTGACCACGAGGAGCCTGGGGGGCAGCAGGCAGGTGACCGAGCAAACCCTCCATGGAATTCCAGCAGCCTCCGTAGGCAAGCCGGGATGGGTGGGCTCACGGCTCAGGGGGACAGCTCTGCATGGGGTGCCTGGTCCTCCCAGGCTGCACGACCTCTCGGCAGGTGTAACGAGGAGGAGAGTCAGCCCTCGGGGCGGCGGGACCCGCTGGTCCAGCCTGACGGCTCGAGGCCGCGATCACGGGGCTCAGCCTGGTCTTTCCTGCCCAGAGTGTGAAGCAGCACGCAAGGGCAGGGCCACGTGGACGTGTCCCATCTGGGCTCCTGCCTGCAGGTCCGGGTGAGTCGCGTGGTTTCACTGACGCGTGCCCATCTTGCCCGTGAAGAACCGAGGTGCTGATGCCGGTGCATGAACACGCTTACAAGGCAAGAGCGGATCCCAGGTCCCTTCCTGACTCCCGGAAGCCCGCAGAGACTCAGGGTTGGTAGGAGTGCGGGCCTCCTGGGGCGGAGCCAGGACAGGGCTGTCTGGAGAGTTGGAGATGGGGCACAGGGAGCAGGGAATGTGGACTCTGCCAACTTCAGCGGGTCCCTCTGGGTTAGAGATGGCGTGGCCACCGGACCCCGACAGCTTGGCCCTGTGGCCCACACGCTGCTCCCGCCTACCACCTGCGGACCCAGAGGCCGCGTCTCCCTCATCACGTCCTCAGGGCGCACTCTGCCAGTCCTGGGACGCCCGGGGCCCGACACACAGGAGGGCTTTGCTTCAACTGCCAAGCAGTGGCGTGACAGCGTGTGCACACCCCTCGGTGCCGCCTTCCCAAGGCCAGGCCCCCGGAGCTCTGCCACTTGGTGGACAGTGGGCAGGGAGACGGGGCGGGGAGGGGAGGCCTCGCTGGCCTCCTGGCTCTCCTCTTACTGGCCAGTGTCCCCAGCGCCTGAGCCTGATCTGAGTGTGCAGTATTTGCTGGATGAAAAGAGACCAGCCTGGCTTCTCAAATGCATTATTACAGAGAATCCACAAGGAGAGAGGCTATAATCTGAGCACAATTTTTAACCTTCTAACCTTTTAACCATTTCTAACCTTCATAAGATTAAAACTATCTATAAGAGACACATCTGACTAAAACACAATAATTTACGCATGTGTTATTTCATTATATTTCATAAGATAAAGTGACTGAAACAGCTTAAAAAGTAAAAGTCTTTAAAGGTTTAGTATCTCAAAGGGAATTTTTCATACTCAAGTTTTGGGAAAGATGGTTGATCATAAAAAATATGAACAAGCTCATGCAAATTCTGAAATCAAGGAACATGTGATGAACACCTGTAAACAAACCTGAATTGACTTAATTGAATCCAAGGCATTACTCAGGATCAATTTATTAAGCTGTTAGACTCAGAACAAAATTTAATTTAAAAAGAGTCACCTGCCAGAAGTCAGCCACGGTCGAGGGCAGGGGTCCTTGGGTGGCGATGTACGCGGGCTTCCTGGGGTCGTGGTCCATCTGCGGAGACAAGACCAGGGGAGGAAGATGAGCTCGGGAAGGGCACGGCGGTTGAGGGCCTGGGGCCGTGAGTCCCGTGCTGACCGCCCCCAGGCCCGACACGCAGCACCTCTGTGGCGGTGGAAACCCGGCGCCCCTGCCTGACCTAACCCCCTAGATTTTAGGAGGGCCTGGGGGCCTGGTGCCTGGATTTTAGGGGGGCCTGGGGGCCTGGTGTCTGGATTTTAGGGGGCCTGGGGACCCCGTGCCTGGAGCCTGGCGATGGGGCTCAATGTTCTTCTGACACCTGGAATGGCGGTAACTGAGCAGCATCAGTAGAAATGGAGGTGAGTGAGCCAGAGACCGGATGCCAGAGCACCAACCACATAGGGGACGTGTGAAGCGGGGCCGTGGGGAGGGAGGGAAGGCGCCCGGGTCACCCACATGGTGACAGGTCCATGGACGAGCGGGACCGCGGAGCTGTTCAGCTGGTGTGCGTGGCCTCCACGGCTGCCATTGGCCACACACAGGGCTCAAGAGTAATGCGGCTAAGGTTGGCACTGCGGGCGCTGGGCTGGGCAGAGGGCGGGCAGCGCGCGGACCTGGAGGGGCCCAGCAACAGTGCCTCCTGCCTCCCAGGATGCGGTAAATCCCCTCCCGGGCTGCTGCACCCCGAAAGGGCCCAGCCGAGCCACTGGGGTCCGAGATCCAGCCCAGGCTTCCAGCAGCTCATTTCATATTCTCTTTCCACCTCACCAGACAAGGACTGAAAACAAACAAACAAAGGAGAATGCAGCGCTGAGCTTCCTGGCTGTCGGTTTGCCTGAACGCGGCCTGCTGGCTCCGAGAGAGGAAGTCTGGCTTAAAAGACCTTCATTAGAACAGCTAATTCCAAGACTGACTAAGCAGAAAAAAACCATGAGAACAAAGCCTGGAGCAGCAAATCGGATTAAATCAGACGGTGTTCTGCCTCTCACGCTGGTGTCCCAAGAGGGCACGGGAGGGACCAGGCGAGGTGTCAGCTGGACGTCCTCACTGTCCCCCCCTGGGGACCAGAGACCCCCCCCTCCAGAAGAGATCAGGCGGGTCTCCCCTGGGTGTCAGGCGACCGCTCACTTATCAGACATACAGTCTCCTTTACTCTTTCCATCCAGCACTGGTTTCTACTCTTTTGACACCAGGGTTTGACGAAAGATTTAAAACGCTCCGAATTTAAAGGTACTTGTTAAGGACTCATTTCCCAACATGGTGAAAAACAAGAAAGGTGTAACCATGCACGATTCAATGGTGACACGTGAGGATGTCGGCTGGAAGCCCCCGGGTCACCTGAAGGCCCCCGCTGAGTCTGGGTTTGAGAAGGGCTCGTGTCCTCTTTAACGTGAATCCGGTGTCGCCTGCCCATCAGCACTTTCAGAGCTCACGGCTGTCAGCCTGAAAGGACGCCCCCAGTGCACCTTATAATTATGTGCACTGAGAGAGCGGGAAAGAGCGCAGGAGAGCAGATGTAAGTCACTCCATCAGCGCAGCAATGTGACGCTAGCTAACGGGTGGGGGGGGGCAGGAAAAAACGCTTTCTGTGCATCTAATTTAGTGATTCGTAATTAAAACTGGAAATTCACAACAACACACAATACAGGTAAAATTACGTTACTCTTGCTGAAAGCCCCAATTAAAATGTTTCAGTGGGAACGTGCTTGGCAGAAATAAGGAGTTTTGATGTTTAAAATATGCATTTGTTGGGGGTGACAGCTATTTACAGGGACTCTGTCTCATTCTTGCAAATAGTTCTGCATGAAAAGTATAACCCCACCTCCTTTTCAAATGTGCTTTTTTGCCCAAAGCAATTCGGAGAGCAACGCATTTTAAAATCCTTCGTATGTACAACCCAGCACATTTAGCTGCTTTCACAGTGAGAAATATGTGATTGAAAGCAAAAACTGGATCAGGGTTTCGGGAGGTAAATAAGGCCCCCTGAGGGGAGAGGGCTCCATGTCACTGCGTTTCCGTCAACCTGAGTTGGAGATGGGAGGACGTGGGGTTCGGGGTAGGGGGTGTGTGATGGCCCGTGTCACTCCCCTCCCCCTTGACTGTATCACGTGGCTGCTGCTTGGAAGGCAGTAAATGATCACAGAGCGGCGACCTGTGCCACCAGCTTAACAGTCGCTCGGAAGACAAGCACCATCACCTCACCCGCTCACGTTCTGTGCGTGTAGCAAAGATGAGGCCTTGCTCATACACGGCAGCCTCTGCCCAGTTTTGTGCATCTGTGACTGAACCAAAGTAAAGCAAACGTTTAACTGAACAACAGTAGTCTCAGCACACTTGAGACTTGCAGGCCGGGATAGGCGTGGTTATTAGAGGAAATTGTCAGTTTCTGCGAACACGACTCCTCGTGCAGCCATGTTGGCTGCCGCCCCAGCGGGTGGGTGAGGATGTCTCCGCTGGCACTCCTGGTGAGATGATCGTCGGCTTCTGCTGATGTCAAGGCTGATCGTCCCCCTCTTCCTCACTTCTTTATAGTGCACTTTCATCTGTATGTCTGTTGTGGTCACACAAAGCTCCAGGATCGTGGGCAAAGTCAGGCTCTCTGGCTTCCGTCTCAGTGTCTGTGAAACGCGGTGGGAGGGGCTGGAGAAGAGGGACGTGGTCTCTACAGGTCATTTAGCTTTGGGATTCTGGGATTTTTTTCAGAAAAAGTAGACTCCCAAAGTTTGTGTTGAGTCTACTGTCCATGTGGCTTACTGACTCTCATGAAGACGCCGCTTGGATAACCAACAAGGACCTACTGTGTAGCACAAGGAACTCTGCTCAGTACTCTGTAATAACCTAAATGGGAAAAGAATTTGAAAAAGAATAGATAGAGACATTACTTTGCTGACAAAGGTCCATCTAGTCAAAGCTATGGTTTTTCCAGTGGTCATGTATGGATGTGAAAGTTGGACCATAAAGATAGCTGAGCACCGAAGAATTGATGATTTGAACTGTGGTGTCGGAGAAGACTCTTGAGAGTCCCTTGGACTGCAAGGAGATCCAACCAGTCCATCCTAAAGGAGATCAGTCCTGAATATTCATTGGAAGGACTGATGCTGAAGCTGAAACTCCAATACTTTGGCCACCTTTACTTCTTCTTTGCAAAGAACTGACTCACTGGAAAAGACCCTCATGCTGGGAAAGATTGAAGGCGAGAGGAGAAGTGGACGACAGAGGATGAGATAGCTGGATGTCATCACCAATGCGATGGACATGAGTTTCAGTAAGCTCCAGGAGCTGGTGATGGACAGGGAGGCCTGGTGTGCTGCAGTTCATGGGGTTGCAAAGAGTCGGACACGACTGCGTGACTGAACTGAACTGAGATACATGTATATGCTTAACTGAATCACTTTGCCATACACCTTAAGCTGTCACAGCATTATTAATCAACTATTGGCCAATGTGAAAAAAAGACACAACCTGAACCAGGGTGCCTGCAAGGTGTATCCCTAGGGATTTGGTTCAAGCTGTAGAAGGAGAGTTAGAATAGAGTGACTAGCTCTAATCTGCATCAGAAAATGTACCAATACTTCCCCGATGTTCCAAACAAAACTCATCTTAAAAGTTAAGACTTCTGCATATTAAGACCAGGGCGCCCATGTTCTGAAGCCTTGAAGAGTGACTTGGGGGAGGCTGCGGGCTGGTGTGCAGGTGAAGGCAAGGTTGGTTCTGCCCCTGGACCACTTACACTTGCTTTTCAAATATGCAAAACAAATTTCACACATGGTTTTTAAAAACAAGACCCTATCAAGCAGAGTTTTCAAGTCACTTTTCCAGACACAAAGTCTTACTGTGCGACTTTGCTGGAAAACTGTAGTAAAATCAGTGGGAGAGAGTGTGGCTTATGAACTTATTTTCATATTCTTATGAGTTGAGATTTAAGAAAAATATTGGATATAAACTATAATTGGGCTTCCTAGGTGGCGCTAGTGGTGAAGAACCCACCTGCCAATGCAGGAGATGTAAGAGATGTGGGTTTGATCCCTGGGTCGGGAGGGCATGGCAACCTGCTCCAGTATTCTTGCCTGGAGAATCCCATGGACGGAGGAGTCTGCTGGGCTATAGTCCATAGGGTCGCAAAGAGTTGGACACGACTGAAGTAACTTAGCATGTACGCATCCCGACTATAAATACATGGATATTCGCTTATAAATCTGAAAACCAAGGAATTGTTCCCCCTATTTGGAAAATTTCTTGTGATGTTCAGTGCATCTGAGCAGTTATCATTTTCTGAAGAGTCAATTTGTACTACTTAAATTTGTTAAATGCACTGAGTTTAAAAATTAAACAATTCTCCCCCTTTATTAATAAATAAAGTGAAGAGTAAGTTTAATTTCAAGTGTCACTGAGATGTTCAGACCTGCCCCTGGGGGGGAACTTGTGTGCTGTTGTGGTAACACCACCCCTAGTCCACGCCCAATAGTGACCAAGCTCCAGTGTGACTGACGGTTTCTCTCACAGAATTCCCATAGACTCTGGTGACCAAGCTCCCGCATGGCTGACGGGTTTCTCTCACAGAATTCCCATAGACTCTGGCGACCAAGCTTCCATGTGGCTGGCAGGTTTCTCTCACAGAATTCCCATAGACTTCGGTGACCAAGCTCCCGCATGGCTGACGGGTTTTTTCTCACAGAATTCCCATAGACTCTGGCGACCAAGCTCCCGCGTGGCTGACGGTTTCTCTCACAGAATTCCCATAGACTTTGGTGACCAAGCTCCTGCATGGCTGATGGTTTCTCTCACAGAATTCCCATAGACTCTGGTGACCAAACTCCCGCGTGGCTGACGGATTTCTCTCACAGAATTCCCATAGACTCTGGCGACCAAGCTTCCATGTGGCTGGCAGGTTTCTCTCACAGAATTCCCATAGACTTCGGTGACCAAGCTCCCGCATGGCTGACGGGTTTTTTCTCACAGAATTCCCATAGACTCTGGTGACCAAGCTCCCGCGTGACTGATGGTTTCTCTCACAGAATTCCCATAGACTCTGGTGACCAAACTCCCGCGTGGCTGACGGGTTTCTCTCACAGAATTCCCATAGACTTTGGTGACCAAGCTCCTGCATGGCTGACGGTTTCTCTCACAGAATTCCCATAGACTCTGGCGACCAAGCTTCCATGTGGCTGGCAGGTTTCTCTCACAGAATTCCCATAGACTCTGGCGACCAAGCTCCCGCATAGCTGACGGGTTTCTCTCACAGAATTCCCATAGACTCTGGCGACCAAGCTTCCATGTGGCTGGCAGGTTTCTCTCACAGAATTCCCATAGACTTCGGTGACCAAGCTCCCGCATGGCTGACGGGTTTTTTCTCACAGAATTCCCATAGACTCTGGCGACCAAGCTCCCGCGTGGCTGACGGTTTCTCTCACAGAATTCCCATAGACTTTGGTGACCAAGCTCCTGCATGGCTGATGGTTTCTCTCACAGAATTCCCATAGACTCTGGTGACCAAACTCCCGCGTGGCTGACGGATTTCTCTCACAGAATTCCCATAGACTCTGGCGACCAAGCTTCCATGTGGCTGGCAGGTTTCTCTCACAGAATTCCCATAGACTTCGGTGACCAAGCTCCCGCATGGCTGACGGGTTTTTTCTCACAGAATTCCCATAGACTCTGGTGACCAAGCTCCCGCGTGACTGATGGTTTCTCTCACAGAATTCCCATAGACTCTGGTGACCAAACTCCCGCGTGGCTGACGGGTTTCTCTCACAGAATTCCCATAGACTTTGGTGACCAAGCTCCTGCATGGCTGACGGTTTCTCTCACAGAATTCCCATAGACTCTGGTGACCAAGCTCCAGTGTGGCTGACGGGTTTCTCTCACAGAATTCCCATAGACTCTGGCGACCAAGTTCCCGCGTGGCTGACGGTTTCTCTCACAGAATTCCCATAGACTCTGGTGACCAAGCTCCTGCGTGGCTGACGGGTTTTTTCTCACAGAATTCCCATAGACTCTGGTGACCAAGCTCCCGCATGGCTGACGGGTTTTTTCTCACAGAATTCCCATAGACTCTGGTGACCAAGCTTCTGCGTGACTGATGGTTTCTCTCACAGAATTCCCATAGACTCTGGCGACCAAGCTCCCGCATGGCTGATGGTTTCTCTCTCAGAATTCCCGTAGACTTTGGTCACCTCTGATTTCAAAGCAGAGATGGCACATTATTAAGGACTGATGGCTTCCCTGAACTTTAATGAGGACTAAGTACAAATATGATGGGTGTAATTACTGTAGTATTGTTCTGCACAGCTGGGGCTTCTTGGGCTCTAATCGTAAGCTTCTCATTCAGCTCTGCCAGGAAGCTTGTTGTCACAGGACCGTCAGTCATTTCAGGGAGAAGAGGAGTTGAGGAGTTCTTCTAATTCATATGTACACCCCAAATTTGAACAAAAAGAATTGTGGGGTGAAATAAAAGGAAAACATAAAAAGAGTGAAAAATCATGTCTCTCTCCTGGCCTCACCTTCTGACCCAGGCCCCTGCCCTGTCGTTGGGTCTGGGAGGCTGTTCTAAATCTCTGCCAACAGGAGAAAGACGGGGAGGGTGCAGGAGTGGGGAGTTGGGCAGCTCGGAGAGGAGGGGGCGGCGATGTGGCCTCCAGCCCCTTGTCCTCCCCTGGTCCTAACTAGCCTGAAGTGGCCCAGACGTCGGGAAGCTGGAAGCCATTCAAAGGGGAGAGTCGGGCACCCCCTACACAACTCCCGTCCCTCAGACTTGAAGGGATTTCTCTGGTGTGTCACGTGTTCATTCCAGGAAAGGAGCCCAATAGGACAAAGGCTGCTCCCCGCTTCTGCAGCCCACCATCAAGACCTGGCGGGCACAAACCCCAGCCTCACCCGAGGAGACGCGGGGAAATCAGACGAGATCGGGCGCGTTCAGGGTGGTATGGCCGTAGACGGCGCGGGGAAATCAATGGGGCTTTCGCTTGGCTTTTTGGATTAGAATTGATGGAGAAATACCAAACTCACCAAGACTGTTTACCGGGAAGACTGACTGAAGGGCTCAATGAGGCCTCTGCCCACATGGAGCCAGCATTTGACGCCTACGCTGCCGGAAACAAAGGGGTGACTCCTTAAAAACATCCGCAGAAACGCGGGCCTGGGCCTGGGCTTGGGCAGGTGAGGGGGTGCTCACTGCAAGTCCCCTTCTCACAGCGACTGCGTTACACGGAGCTCCCGCCATATGGTTGTGAAGTGTCAGGAAGTGGGACTGACCCGCGCTGCACCGGCGTCATGATGATAAGGTTTATACAACAGCTGCACTGAAATAAACCACCATGAGGACAGTGGTTTATGGTCGGCGGTCCTGCTCGTGGCAGATGGTGAGCTGTCCCACCAGGTTCACCACCGAGGACAGCGGGGACTGTGGCTTGTGGCTCGCATAAGGCTCCGTCAGGAATCAGAGACAATCCCGCCCCCTCGGCCACCGACACTCCCATAACCTCAGTCATCAGAGCCCCAGAACGTGCTGCATCTGGCACGCCTGTCTTTAGCCAACTTGAGAACTTAGTGAGGTGGCCGGACCCTCCCCGACCAGCGCCGAGACCAAGGGGACACTGCCCACACCCACTCCCCATGCTCTGCTGCGGGTCCAGGTGGTGCCAACCCGGCGCTCTGAGTGTGGATAGCAGGTTCATCTTACCACTTGCCAGCTACACTCACTCCAGCCCTCTGGCCCACCTTCCAGCCCCTCATCCCCCTGTGTTGGGGGGCCGCTCCAGGGTTTCCTCCTAAGCCCCTCCCCATCGGGTGCAGGGCAGGAAGCAGTGGGAATAGTGGCTGTGGCCAGGGCCAGGGGGGCTCTCCAGAAGCCAGGAATGCCTGCTGGCCACAGGGTCTCCAGGACAGAGACCCTCCCCCAGCCCCCCATCTGATACCAGCTGCCCAGGGAGGCATGGCTGCGGCCCCTCCACCCAAGGAAGTGAAGACCCTGCCCGCTGGAAAAACCAGAAGAAACCAACCTAGCTTCCACCCACCTCCAGGCCATCCATCACTTCAACACGCACCAGGTTTGGGTCTGTTTTTTCCCGTTTCCCCCAAGTAGGGAATAAAGACTTCCCCAAAGCCATGGGTTCCAGCAGCAGCTTCTCAGGACGCTGTTGCTATGGGGTGACCAGGCCCTGCGCCCTGCACTGTGATCCCTCTGCCCTGGACGCTGGGGACAAGGGCCATGGAGAGCAGGCAGGGGCAGTGCACCAGCCTTGGTACCTGATAGGGACCAGTAACCTGGTGGAGGTTGGTTACAGGGTGGAGGCTAGTTATCAGGTGGGGACTAGTCACCAGCGGAGGCTAGTTATCAGGTAGAGACTAATTTCAGGGTGGATGCTAGTTACCAGGTGGATGCTAGTTACAGGGTGGATGCTAGTCACTGAGTGGAGGCTAGGTATAGTGTGGAGTCTGGTAACTTGGTGGAGGCATTACTGGGGGGAGACTAGTAACAAGATGGAGGCTAGTTACCAGGTGGAGACTAGTTACAGTGTGGAGGTTGGTAACCTGGTGGAGGCTAGTTGCAGGGTGGAGGCTAGTTACAAGGTGGATGTTTACCAGGTGGAGGTTAGTTACCTGGTGGAGGTTAGTTACCTCATGGAGACTAGTTATCAGGTGGAGACTAGTTACCAGGCAGAGGGTAGTTATCAGGTAGAGACTAGTTTCAGGGTGGATGCTACTTACCAGGTGGAGGCTAGTTACCTGGTAGAGGCTAGTTACCAGGTAGAGACTAGTTACAGGGTGGATGCTAGTTACTGAGTGGAGGCTATAGTGTGGAGTCTGGTAACTTGGTGGAGGCTAATTACCAGGGGAGACTAGTTACAAGGTGGAGGCTAGTTACCAGGCAGAGACTAGTTAACAGTGTGGAGGCTAGTTGCAAGGAGGACGCTAGTTACAAGGTGGATGTTAGTTACCAGGTGGAGGTTAGTTACCTGGTGGAGGCCAGTTACCTGGTGGAGGCTAGTTACCAGGTGGAGACTAGTTACAGACTGGAGGCTATTTAAAGAGGGGAGACTAGTTACCAGGTGGAGGTTAGTTATCAGGTAGAGGCTAGTTTCAGGGTGAATGCTAGTTACCAGGTGGAGGCTAGTTACCAGGTAGAGACTACTTACAGGGTGGATGCTAGTTCTTGGGTGGAGGCTAGTTACAGCATGGAGACTAGTTACCTGGTGGAGGCTAGTTATGGGGTGGAGGCTAGTTACCAGCTAGAGACTAGTTACAGAGTAGATGTTAGTTACCAGGTGGAGACTAGTTACAGGGTGGATGTTAGTTATCAGGTGGAGATTAGTTACAGAGTGGGGGCTGGTAACCTGGAGGAGGCTAGTTACAAGGTGGATGTTAGTTACCAGGTGGAGGTTAGTTACCTGGTGGAGGCCAGTTACCTGGTGGAGGCTAGTTACCAGGTGGAGACTAGTTACAGACTGGAGGCTATTTAATGAGGGGAGACTAGTTACCAGGTGGAGGTTAGTTATCAGGTAGAGGCTAGTTTCAGGGTGAATGCTAGTTACCAGGTGGAGGCTAGTTACCAGGTAGAGACTACTTACAGGGTGGATGCTAGTTCTTGGGTGGAGGCTAGTTACAGTGTGGAGACTAGTTACCTGGTGGAGGCTAGTTATGGGGTGGAGGCTAGTAACCAGGTAGAGACTAGTTACAGAGTAGATGTTAGTTACCAGGTGGAGACTAGTTACAGAGTGGGGGCTGGTAACCTGGAGGAGGCTAGTTACAAGGTGGATGGTAGTTACCAGGTATAAACTAGTTACAGAGTGGATGTTACCAGGTGGAGGCTAGTTATATTGTGGAGGCTAGTAACCTGGAGGAGGTTAGTTACCAGGTGGAAACTAGTTTCAGACTGGAGGCTACTTACCCGGGGGGAGACTAGTTCCTGTGTGGAGGCTAGTTACCTGGTAGAGAAGAGTTACTGGGTGGAGGCTAGTTACTGGGTGGAGAGTTACCTGGTGGAGACTAATTACCAGATGGAAGTAGTTACCTGGTGGAGACTAGTTACCTTGTCGAGATTGGCTATCAGCTCGTGACCCAGGGCCGGGCTGGCCTACTCCTCCCCCCAGTCTTGGCAGATGGCAGGGTTGGTACTCACGATGGGGCTGGCGTTGATGTAGTCAGAGCTGCTGTGGCTGTTCTCTGATTTCAGCCGGATCCGGGAGTGGTCATCTGCAAACCCAAGAGCAGAGCGTTAACCCATGTGGTGCATCTCCAGGGCCACCGCTCGCCACCCCCCGGCTGCTCCCAGTCTTGCCTCCTCCCATCATCCCCCACTGGGGTCCTTCAGTCCACCAGCAGAGCATCAGGGTGTATGGGCACCCAGCGTTGCTCTTGGGTCAAGGTCAATGTCAAAGCTGGCTATCACTCAGTTGTGTCTGACTCTTTGCGACCCCATGGATTGTAGCCCACCAGGATCCTCTGTTCATGGAATTTTCCAGGCAAGAATATGGGAATGGGTTGCCATTTCCTTCTCTACGGAGTCTTCCAGGCCCAGGGTTTGAACCTGGGTCTCTTGCATTGCAGGCAGATTCTTTACCTTCTAAGCTAAAGATAATCAATTCCCCGGCAATAGCTCATGCAGTGTTTGCTTTTAAATGACACATATTCAGTAACATAGAGAAAATAAATACCAACATAGATATTAAGCTATTAGCCCACCATTCAATACACCCAGTTTTGTGGTCTAGAAATGACAAGATACTCGTGTTTAGAAGAACGTAGATTTAAAAGGGGAAGAAGGGCAAAAGAAAATGAGGTTGAAGAGGGAGCCAGGAGCCACATGGGGACTCATTGACATGAAAATGTGCTTTCAATGGGCACAATACCTTGACCGATGCTGAAATCAGACACTTGGGTGGGGAGTAAGGACATGCTCCATCATAGCTTGATGTGTCTGATCCGTGAATCATCCCTAATTTTGGTTCTGGAACAAGCACTCCCCTGCTTTCAGTGATGACTCTTTGCCCATTTGCAGAGACTTTGCAGCGAGCAGGGCACCCTGAGGGGCCCCGAGGCTCCCACCTTCCTCCTCTCCCTCAGCAAGGCGCGACTGTGAAAGCGGAAAGCGCTGAGCTCTGCTGTCAGCCCGTGCTACAGCGGGGCCCGAGGGCCCCACCCTGCTTCTTCTGCCAAGAAGACAGAGCCCCACTGCAGCCCCAGAGGCCTGCATTTCCATGGCGGCGAGCAAGTCACCCCAAGTCCGAGGCCGGATTCCTGGCCCTTCAGTCTCTCCCCACTTCCTGCCCCCAGCCCTGGGAGCAGCTTGGGCAGTGGGGGCAGCAGAGCTCGGGAGCTTTGCTGTGGTGACGTCTTTCATTTCTCTGGGAGACTTTATTCACTTATTTCTTGTTTTAGACAGTTCTGGGGGTCAGGAAACTTGGCGAGGCCTATAGCTGACTGAACTTGGAAGGTACCGTCTACTGGAGACCGGATACCCTCCAGTGCATCTTATTGAGGTATTAATGGTGGCCGTCTCCCAGCAGAAATAAGACAGGTAAGAACCATCTAGATATCAGAAAGGAGTTCACACTTGGTATGTTTACCTGAGCACACCCTGCGGAATGTTCTGAAGGTGTTTACGACGGCAGCTGCCAAGCCTCCTGCTAAGACGCCACCAATTCTAAAGTCCCCTGGACCCAATGACTTTGGGTCCTGCACAGACTTTTCTTGAGAGACTGTGAAACGGCTGCAGCAGAAAGTTGAAATAAAACTTACAAGAAAAGTCTGTCAACTCTGACATTCCAATGCGCTACAAACACCAACCCTTAAATGCACATCAACAGCCCAGTGTCTCGGTGTGCTGGGGGAGGGGGGCGTTCAGACACCTCAAAGCCAGAGATTGGGCGAGCCGCTCAGAAGCCGGGCCGCTCTCTGAATGGAGGCTGTGCTTGCTGCAGCCACACAGGGGTCTGGACGCGCAGGGTAGGGCTGCCAGCACCTTCCAGAGGGTTCCTGAGGGTCTCACTGCATGCATTATCCACGAGTCACTGTGGGCTCTGCTGATAGTGGCAGTCAGCCGCTCCCAGGGTCTGAGAACCCAGGACCCAGGGCAGGGCTGCTGCCGATCGCAAGGGAGTGGGGCCCGGAGCTTCAGAGGGCGCCCATCCCACCCGGAGCAGAGTGGCCCCCATGCAGCACTGAACTGGCACAGCCTTGGGGGGCTCTTGGGCCCCCTTCATCTCCACGGAGCCCCACGAGCAACCAGGCACAGTGAACAAGCACCAGCTGGTTTTTCTAGCAGGAGGATGTAGAAAGCGCATCCTAAGTTCTGGCGTCCCGGTGAGCTTGGCTCTTTGATGGCTGACGGGACAGAATGAGCAGGGCCGGAGCCCGAGCGTGTCTGTGAGGACAGCTTGCAGCCTCCGCACCTGCACCAGCCTCCTGCGGGCACTGGCCCGGCCACCTCTGTCCCTGCAAGGCGCCCTTTCCGAGACGCCCCTGAGTCTGGGGCAAAGGCTTCCAAAGCTCAGAGTTCCGCTTCCTTCCCATCACGTATCTGACTCGGCGGCAACATGCTCATTTTAAAATTGAGAGTGAACTTGACTTTTTTAGCGTGGCACCATCTTGACCTCCCTCGGAGACACTGAGGGCCACCCCGGAAGGGCCAGAGTCCAGTGAAGGGCGGTTGCGTGTAGCAGGGATGGTCCAGGGGACATTTCACTCGGCTGGGTACGCCTTATATTTTGTGGCTCGCAGTTCCTGTTTTGAGGGCGGCTGCAAGTTTTCTTCATGATGTGAAAGGCAGAGAGAGTGCCTGGAGGATCACCAGCTTGCTCCCGGTTGGCAGGGGCGGTGGAGCTGACGCCAGGGCCGGGGTGAGCAAGCCCCTGCCCCTCCCCCGGATGATTCCTTCGTCTTCCTCGGATGAACACACACGCCTTTCTTGGAAGCAAACTCAACACAACGACACCAACCACAGAGCAAGACATTTCACAGCCGCAGCGCTGGTGTCTGAATGAAGAGGTGGGTGTGTCCTCAAGGTGTTCGTCTGAGACGCCCTCGGAAGCCAGGACACGAGGAAATTTGGGTCGCATCTCCCTGCTGCACCTGGCTCCATCACTGGGCCATTCTCCTCTCATGAGATCCGCAGTGGTAACTTCAGCCAAGAAGGGAAGGAGGAGAACCCCTCTCAAGAAGTTGGCTGAACTAGTCCTCTGTGAATGTCCCTTTCCTGAATCCCTGAAGAATTATTGGTGCTACTCCCGTGTTCAAGAGCAGTGCTTGAATTCCTCTCGTGTTCTATCCACTACCTGTCCTAGTGTTTCACACTCATCACCTTCTTCTTCCTGGAACACTGTGCAGGGGCCATTTTCCAATTTCAGGTTGAAGGCTAAAGAAACTAAAGACCTTTAGACTGAAGAAACTAAGGCTCTAAAAGATCAAGTAACTGACATGGCCAAGGCCACAGAGCTAAGGGCTCGACCCAGTCCGGCCTCCTGCTAGCCACAAGATATCCGATAAACGGTTCAGCATCTTTAAGTGTCAGATTTATCAGTTGAAGTGTAAGGCGATGATGTCCAACTCACAGGGCCATTGTGCTGAATGGCTTCCGTAAGGTGCCACGTGAGGCCTGGCAGACGGAAGGGATTCAGAAACAAGGTCAGGATGACAGACGAACACACACCTGATGGATGAAGGGTCGGCTGGGCTGGCGAAGCTCTCTGTGTGGCTGTGACGAGTCATCAGTGACCTCAGGAAGGTTTTCAGAAACGCCAGGGAGGAACAGGTTCTCGAACTGCTTGGCTACGAGGGCAGAGGAACCTTGAAGCGGCAGACTCTGGAGGTCACTGAGCTTCGCCATCCAGGCTTCCTTCCAGCCTGGACCACGGTGTAGACCCTCACCCGCATGGTGGGACCCAGCTACGGACAGTGTGGAGGCCCCCGCCACTGTGATCTCCTCACATGGATCCCTCAGGATGCGGCTTTCCTGGGCTCCCCAGTCATGTCACTGACACTGCCGAGTGTGTGGATACGTGGGTGGGTCAACGGTCTTCAGTTCCCTCGAGGCTGTGAATCATCGACGCTGCTGAGGTAACGTGAGCCGGGGGTCTGTAGAACCCGCTGGTTGACAGGGGCTCCAGCCGAGCGGACTGCTGCCTCTGGATGGTCTGCCAGTGTTGCTTCAGGGCCCTTGAGCTTCTCAATTTGTTGTTAAGACCGAGAGGGGACCATCACGCTGGCTGACAGCAGTTTCTCCACTTGGAGGGCGTGGCAGGGCTGTCTGAGATGGGCCAGCACTGTCCAGAGGGCTCCGAGTCCTCCACAGAGACCCCGCATCGGGCCAAGCTGGGGAGTGACCCGGCGGTCACCAGTTCCTTCCTGAACTTTGTGGGTTTCCCGATGGGTGAGCAAACCGCCAGCATCACCGGGGCTTCCTGCAGGAGGGCTGCCCAGCTCGGCAGATGAGTGGCCAGGAAGGTGGGTCACAGGGGCTGGAGCGTGGGGACCCCCTTTTCTAACTAGGCATGGACCTCGCACTCAGCGTCCATGAGGGGAAGGCCCCTCAGGGCTCGGCCTGTGTGCCGGGCAGGAACGGACTCCACAGGCTTCAGGTTGTGGCCCAGGCTGTCCTGGGGCTCCTGGGGTCAAAGGTTAAATGTCCCCCAGGACCTTGGGCTGTGGCCTTGATGGGGAGCTGGGTCTGTGCAGAGGGGGTGGGCACAGCGAGCTCACAGGCACGGGTGGGCCTCACCCCACACGTCTGGGGCCCGGAGAGAAGCAGGGGGTCCGGACTCAGACCCAGGCAGACAGAAACAGGCATGCAGACGTGAAGACCGAGGAGACGGCCTGGGACGGACGCCCTCCAGAGCCCCGAGCGGGCAGCGTCACCCTGGGCCCGGCCTGCAGCCCGTGAGGACACAGCTCCGCGGCCCGGGCACGCCCGCCCCCGGGGCTGGCCTGTGTCTGGGCCTGGCTTCCTTAGGACGCACCCACCTGTGTGTCCTGCTCCTACGTCTCAGCTCTTCCGGGTCCCACACCTTCAGTGACCGACAGCGGGAGTTTCCTACCAGCTGAAAAAAGTGAGTTTCCTCTGAGGAAAGCAGGGGGCAGGTGCGAGGTGGGCCCTCAGGAGCCTGCAGGAAGGGGACGGGAGCTCTGCCTAGGGGTCCCAGCGGCCCCGGGACCGCGGGAGGCTGCGGGCCCGGCCCTGGGCGGGCGCAGTGCAGACACCAGGGCCCCCTCCTCGTGCTCGGAGGCAGGGTGGCGGGGAGCACGGTGTGTGCGTTTGCTGCAGCAATCGTGTGGCACACACACAAGAACAACTGCGGAAACAGGAGCACAGGCCCCGACCAAGGAAACCGCGCCGTCCGCGCCGTCTGCGCCGCCCACGCCATCCGTGCCGCCCCACCCGGAGACCGTCACTCGGCGCGCCCCGGTCACCCGCTTCTCCGAGCGAGGCACCCCGCCCCGGCTGAGTGGAGACTCCGGTCAGACGGCGAGGGGCGCGGCCTCCAAGGGCCTGGGTGGGGGGCAGCTCAGCCATGCTTACACGAAGTGGGAAACCCTGGTCTGCTGAGCACAGGGCGGTCAGCAGGAAGCAAGCGGCCTCCTCTGGGCTGACTGAGGGTCGCCGGACGGTGACCCCGGGGTCACCTTTAG
Organism: Muntiacus reevesi; assembly: GCF_963930625.1. Lineage (NCBI taxonomy): Eukaryota > Metazoa > Chordata > Mammalia > Artiodactyla > Cervidae > Muntiacus > Muntiacus reevesi. Next base: position 112,240,792 of record NC_089254.1, read on the forward strand.
CTGACAGCCTCAGCATCAACAGGGACCCAGGCGGAGGTGTGACCCGAGCCTTTGGGACGGGGTCTGAGAACAAGATGAAACCCCTCCACTCCCAGGCCTTGCCAACAAGGATGCCTGGGGAAGGAAGGGGAGCAAGTCTGGCAGGAACTCAGTTACCTTAACCAGAGAAGGCAATGGCAACCCACTGCAGTGTTCTTGCCTGGAGAATCCCAGGGACGCGGGAGCCTGGTGGGCCGTCTGTGGGGTCGCACAGAGTCGGACACGACTGAAGCGACTTAGCAGCAGCAGAAGTCACCTTAACAGAGACGCACCTGCGACGGCAGGTGGGGAGAGGGGCCCAGAGGACACTCAGGACCGAGGCTGATGTGGCAGGAAGGGGGCCGGGGCGGGGGAGGCCCGCGGGGTCTGCGGACGGAGTCACAGGGACACGGGGTGGAGCAGCACGTCTGGCTCCGCTGCACCTGTGACCCGGCAGGGGAGTGGCCGCCCGCAGCCCCGCCCCGCACGGAAGCCTGGCCTCTGTGTGTGGCGCAGGAGAGGACAGCATGGGAGGGTGGATCTTACAGGAAAGAAGAGCCCTCGGGAGGGGCGGGGGCCAGGGCCCAGGGAAGCCGGGGGAGCGCGGGGCTGGGGTTTAGGTCGAGACTTGAAGGAGCTCGGGCATGGGGGGGACATGGCCCAGAAGCCCCCGAGGCCCCCAGCGCTTGATGCTGCTGCCGCAGATAATCTGTCCTCCTGGGTGTGCGAGTCGCTCAGTCGTATCCGTCTCTTTGTGATCCCATGGACGGCAGCACGCCAGGCCTCCCTGTCCATCACCAACTCCCAGAGTTTACTCAAACTCATGTCCATGGAGTCAGTGATGCCATCCAACCATCCCATCCTCTGTTGTCCCCTTCTCTTCCCGCCTTCAATCTTTCCCAGCATCAGGGTCTTTTCCAATGAGTCAGTTCTTCGCATCAGGTGGCCAAAGTATTGGAGTTTCAGCTTCAGCATCAGTCCTCCCAATGAACACCCAGGACTGATCTCCTTTAGGATGGACTGGTTGGATCTCCTTGCAGTCCAAGGGACTCTCAAGAGTCTTCTCCAACACCACAGTTCAAATGCATCAATTCTTCAGCACTCAGCTTTCTTTATGGCCCAACTCTCACATCCATACATGACCACTGGAAAAACCATAGCCTTAACTAGACGGACCTTTGTTGGCAAAGTAATGTCTCTGCTTTTTAATGTGTTGTCTAGGTTGGTCATAACTTTCCTTCCAAGGAGTAAGTGTCTTTTAATTTCATGGCTGCCGTTACCATCTGCAGGTAACCACTACTGCCAGTTATAATGATGGGGTCATAGTTACATAGGAGAAGGTCTTTACTTTTAAGAGACACAGGCTAAGCCATTTAGACACATAAAACCCACTTTGAAATAGTTCAGCCAACAATGAAGTAAAGCAGATGGATCACACAAAAAAGGCAAAATAGTGAGTGGCAGCCATGTGGAGTCTGGCCCGTGTGGATGCAGGCAATCGTCAATTTATCACTTCAACCTGAGGGTCTGAAAACTTGTGCAATAAAAAGTGTGGGAGAAATGGTGCCCAGCCGGCTTTCTTTGCCAAGCACCCCTGGGACTGGGCGGCCAGGAGGCCCCGGGGTCAGGAGGACGGGGGACGACCCTCGTCACCCCCTGACGCCCTGGCTCGCCTCTGGCTCCAGGTTCTCGGGTGGACGTTGCACACGTGGCCTTTCCTCTGTGCAGGCGTGTCCGGGCTGCAGGGGCCGCAGCAGGCGGGCCGGGGTCAGGCAGGGAGCAGCCGCGGGCATGCCCCTCTGGGTCCGTGCCTTGGGAGGCAGCGCCCTGCGTTCATCTCCTTGAATACGATCTCATCAGTGACTCGAAAGCCTCTGAAACACGTTTATAAACTGTGCGGACGGCAAAGGCTGCCAAGGAGGCCCTGTGGTGAGCAGGTGTCAAACTCCCCTAGACTTTGAACAAGGATGCGTCTGTCGCAGGTGAATGCACAGTCCAGTGCCAAGTTAGGATGGATGGGGGCTGGGTCCTGTGAGGAGCCCATCACGTAATGAACGGACACTGGGAACATCTGGACGGGGCAAACACAGCCCGGCGAGGCCCTCTGAAGCCTGTGAGCGGCTGCTCGGGGCACAGGAGCCAGCACGGGTCCAGGAGAGGGGCCCAGCCCTGGCCCCCACCCCCGAGTCCCCCCAAAGCTGAGGCCCTGTGCACCCTCGGCTGTGAGGTGAGACGCACGGACCCCAGGTCACAGGAGGTCGGACATCTTACGTGTCCAGTGGTCCAGCTTCCAGGAAGGGAGGGAACTGGAGGCAGAAGCTGGACCCCAGTGGCTGAACTGTGTAGACAGCCGGCGCAGCCCCCAGCCCACCAGGCAGCCCCTCCGCTCTGGGGGGCTCTGGGGTGTTGTGCCCACAGCCTCGGGCTCTGATCCCAGAGGCTCTGGACCTGCAGGGCTCAGCCCCATGAGGAGGCCTGGGAGTATCTGGAACACGGCCTTTGCCTCTTCTCTGCTTCCCTTAGAAACTCTTCAGCCCCAGGCAGCCCAGCCTCTGCGAAGGAAGAAGCCCGCATGCATGCGGCTGTAGGATTTCCTTTTTGGCACCAACATGTCCACGGCCTCCGCCGTCTGGAGGCAGTCACTCAACTCGTTCTGAGGCTGTGCAAGGTGGGTGAGGAAAAGATAGCGGATCAGGAACTTCTCTGGACATGTCGCTTTCTGGGGCAGCTGCCTCACACGAGATGAGAAGAAATCCGGCTCGCTGTCAGATTCAGGAGAATTTCCCACGCCTGATCGCTACAGGCAAAGCCAGTCACTCAGATGTGACCACAACAGGATGTTCACTGCGGAGATTCTGCTCAGAGTGGGGAAAAGCGTCAACCAAAGGTTTGCTTGGAAAGAAATTTCCTGTGTGTTTTGAGGGAAGTGGGGCTTTGTCAAGGACGGCGGCTGTGGGTGTGTTTTAGACGTTCAGTCCATGGAAGTGTGAAGTCTTTGCTCACTTTCCTGACACGAGAGTCTCAGGTGAGTCCACAGAAACGCGCTGGGTGTTCTGTCATCACAGGGGATACAGACAGACTCGAATCCCAGCCCCTTCATCTGTCAGGTGGAGGAGGCCCGGGAGGGGCGGGGGCAGGCCCGGGAGCTTGGGGGTGGCACGCGACATGCTCAGCCAGCCACTGTCCTTTTCGTCACACGCGGCAGAAGCTGGGGCCGTGGGTGATGCGGCTCCCGGGAAGAGCCGGGCGGGAGTCGCTCAGAGCTTCCCCAACCCTGTCTGCCAGGTAAGGCCGTGGACGCGGCTGTGAGGTGTCAGCAGCAACACCCTAAGGGCCACACCTCGAGACCCGGCTTCAAGGATCCTTCTCTCCGTCCTCTGTGTCTGCGTCCTCAACTTGACCTTCTCTCCAGTTTCATCGCTAAGTACCCTGTACCTCCGTGTCTCTCTCTTGCTATTGTAAGTCAGAATCACAGACTTTGTTTAAGATGGCACACCACCATAGCATCATATTCCTGTCCTTAGCTTGTAAAGAACAGGAATATGAGGGAATATTCTTTTAAAAATGCAAAAAAAAAAAATTAGAAAGCATTTTAAATTCTTTAAACTTCTGAGCTATATAACTAGACCCGGCACAGCACCAGCCAACATCTTGTAAATCTGCCTTCTTCTTTGAAAGACAATTTGTTTGCAGCTAGAACCTCCGGACTGTCAGGGATGGGAAAATCGCTGGTCCGGCCACTTTGAACCTCCCACCAACCTGCTGATGGGGACACAGGGGGTGTCCCTGCCTCAGCTGAACCGGCCCCAGTGTGGGCGGGGCGTGGGGCGTGGGGAGATGTTTCAGGCAGGTGGCGGACCAGCAGAGATGTGGACGGGTGGAGGGGCGGAGCCGGCACGCTGCCCGGGGGGTCCAGGTGGGTGTCCTGGCCGTGCCCATCAGGGAGCATGGCGGATGTCCAGCAGCACTCCTGTCTCTGGGGCATAGGGCCGACGTGGGCGCTGGGGGAGCCTGTCTGACACATGACGCTGTAGTGAGCGCCCCGACACCCATGTGGCGTCAACATTGACTTCAGGGACCAGGGTGCGTGGAGGCCCACCCTGTCTACATGCTCTGCTCCATCACGGACATCGCTGCATGTGCAGAGGGAACAGTCGGACAACATGAAGCAGGTCTCGGGAAGCGGCCGTTCTTCCTGGTGGAATCTGGTGAGACCACCTGGAGTTAGGGCCACGCCACCTAGGGTCCTGCACTAGGACCTGATCACAGGGTCTCTTTCTGCAAGCTGAGAAGGCGGGAGCGTGGAGGACCAAGCCAGAGATGTACGTGCAGGACCAGACCCACGCACCCGGGGACGCTCCGTCCGCCCGCCTGTCTCTGCAGGCTGGGCTCTGTGACGGCCACACGGTCAGAAATGGCAGCTTCTGTCTCGTGCCCCGTGCCAGAGTCTGGCCGAGAAAGCACTTCCGTGTGGAGCCCTGGCTCCAGGCCACGAGCGGGCGATAGGCCCAAGGCTCTGGTCCGAGGGCTCCCAGGGCCCTGGTCCCCTCGGGGCTGGACCCCCGCCCCCGCTGGAGGCGGAAGACAGGCTGTCCTACGTCCCTGAGGCCCTGGGCTGTGGACCCACTGGCTGCAGGGCGTGTGGCCTGGAACGTGTCGCATTCTGGTTGGCGCTGCAGGACGGCACTTGAGGAAGAGCCTTTGAACTTGAGTGTTTATCGTGCCCGACAACCAAGCAAACCAGAGGTTCCCACATAGGCTGACCATCTGCCCCATACGGCTACTCATCTGGGGTGCAATTGGAATCCCTCACTCAGATCCTCTCTGAGGACACGGGCTGAGCTTGTTGACTGGACGCCCCCGTGTCAGTCAGCAGTCCTTGGTGCTCAGTTCAGTTCAGTTGCTCAGTTGTGTCTGACTCTTTGTGACCCCACGTACTTCAGCATGCCAGGCCTCCCTGTCCATCACCAACTCCCAGAGTAATGTCTCTGCTATTTAATATGCTGTCTGGGTTGGTTGTAACTTCTCTTCCAAGGAGCAAGCATCTTTTAATTTCATGGCTGCAGTCACTATCTGCAGTGGTTTTGGAGCCCCAAAAGATAATGTCTGTCACTGTTTCCACTATTTCCCCATCTGTTTGCCATGAAGTGATAGGACCGGATGCCGTGATCTTAGTTTTCTGAATGTTGAGCTTTAAGCCAACTTTCTCACTCTCCTCTTTCACTTCCATCAAGAGGCTCTCTAGTTCCTCTTCGCTTTCTGCCATTAGGGTGGTGTCATCTGCATGTCTGAGGTTACTGATATATTGATATTTCTTGGCGCACAGCAGGCACTTAAATTTTTATCTGTTTGTGATTGGCTTTCCTTCTAAATATAAAACATAAATTGCAACGGCTCCTATTTTTGGAGCTCTTTAGGGACAAGCCCTTCAGACATCACAGAATTGGTCTGAACACCAACTAAACTGTTAGAAAAAGCTGACACCTAGAAGCGTGTTCAGATTTTACAGCAGCGTGTCATTCCTGGGCTCGGGTCCAAAGCCACACGGGCGTGTGTCTTGGCTCTTCCTGTCCTGTGAGCAGGGAGTGAGTCGCTGCCATTGCCCAGGAGCCAGAGTGTTGGCCACTGCTTCCTCCGGCAGACGGGCAGCAGGGGCTGGGCTCCTGCCTTTGGGTGGCACCGTCTGGCCCCCTGGCTCCCAGCGCAGGATGGAGGCTGTGTCCCCGCGAGGGTGCCGGCCTTCCCTCTGAGACCTGAGTAGCTTTGCTGAGCTCTTGGACACGGCAGCCCACAAAATATGTGTTGTCACGTCTGAAGTCTGCCTGAATCCCTCCCGCCCTCTGCCACAAACTCACTCCATGTGCACAAGTCACTCATCACGTGAAGCTGGCGCTTACATCAGACACTGTGCTCACAAACACACGTCAGACTCCCGCCCCCACAGGGGGTGTGTATTAATCACAGACACCCCCCCCCCCCCAGCCTGGAATCTGCTGGAACATGGGAGGCTGGAGTATCTCCAGACACTGACGGAAGGCAGGAACGGCCGCGTGGGAAGACACACATTCAGCCCGCGCATCCCTTCACGCCCCCAGGGGCCTCTGCCCCTGCAGTCTCCTGTCGGCTCACACGACGTCAGGGAGACGGAGGGCTGGCATCTCCCCGTGTCCCCTCTCTTGGCAGCGACTCCTGGCCAGGCAGCAGGTGCCCAGCGATGCTGGGGACACTCGTCTGCTCCTCCCATAGCCTGCCCGGCCTGCAGGACTGCCTCACTGACCCCACAGCTCTGAGAGTCCAAGGGCGACGGTGTGACCCCCAGGACAGGGGGAGGACGAGGCTCCAGGCGTTCAAACCTGAGTCCAGAGCAATAGCAGCGGCAGAGCCTGAGCCCACCCCCACCGCCGCGCCACCAGGACCGGTGCGGCTTGCAGGGCTCGGAATCTAAAATCGACACAAGTGAACTTATTTACAAAACAGGGAGGGACACAGAGACACAGAAAACAAACTGACGGTTCACAAAGGGGAGGCGGGGAAGGGGTGACAGGAGTTTGGGACCCACACACACGCTTCTGCAGCAAGCTCCTGCGCGCTGCACGGGGAACTATGCTCGGTATTCTGCAATCACCGCAAGTGGAAAGAATCTGAAAGAGAACCTGTGTGTGTCACGGAACCACTGCGCCGTACACCCCGAAGTAACACAACAATGTAAATCATTCTGCGTCAGAAAAGGAAACCAAGAGACATGGCCGTTTGCCGGCAGAGGGGTAGATGCGGGGGAGGGAGGGCTCTGCAGCCGCTGAGCCAGAGGAGACCCCGGAGCCGGGCGGGCGCGGCCCCTCCCCGGCCCCGCCACCCCACCCCGGCGCCGGGCGGTACCTACAGGTGAGCACCGCCGGGCAGCGGTTCTTCGGCAGGTTCTCCTCCCTCTGGGCCACGAGCGAGCTGTTGGGCTCGGCCTGGTAGGCACACAGCGCCTCCCACTCCTTCTCCAGGCGGTTCTTGTTCTTCAGATGGTCCTCCATGTAGGCCTGGAACAGAGAGCGAGCGTCGGCAGGGCCGCCTCGGGGGCGTGGGCCCGGGGCGGCCCCAGGCGGAGCCCCGCTTCACCTGCGCGCACGGGCGCGCACGGGCTGGCACCGCGGCCGGGAGGGGCGCTGAGCACGAAGCAGACGTGGGGGCGTGTGTCCCACGTCCCAGCGCAGGGAGCCCGCGCGAGCCCGCGCTGGGGCTGCTGACCCTGCCCCCACCTCTGTTTGCCCAGGAGTCGTTTTCCTTAGAACTGGCCGGCGTCTCTGAACCCACCAGGGGGATGCAGTCTGCTCTGATGCGCGCAGTGTTAAAAAACAAAACCCCAAACACAAACCAAATATCTGACCCTCTTCTGCCCTGATCTTAATTTTTCCAGGCGCCTGCCTCTGGGCAGTGACACAGGAGAGGTGGACGGGGAAACTGGCCTCAGGAACATTCCCTCCACAGACTCTGGAGCCAGTCTTGTTCACTTGCCTTGCTGATCTGTTTAGCCCAGAGATGACCGCGGTTTTAAGGAAAAGAATTTCAAAGGACCGACCCAGGTGGTGTTATTGGGCCCAAAGGAAGTAGTCTCATCTTCTAACGTCTTGCTTGTGGGTTTCCTCAAATATGTCCACACAGCAAAATGAAACACACACGCGCGTACATTCACATGTGCACACACAGACCCAGGTCTCCAGCGGTCAGGCACTCCAGTCTCCGGCCAAGGTTTACACCTCTTCCACGCCCACCCCGACCCCTCTGTCGGCCCCTTCCTCTGCTCAGTCCAGCGACCACCACTGCCCTTGGCTGCCCTGGCTCTTTGGCACCCACCCCCAGGGGGCAGATGGGCGCGTGAAGAGGAAGGAAGCCCACCAGATGGTCGTGCTGATCTCACATCTCCCAGTAAAACGCGGAGCACAGCTGATCTGAACAAACACCGACTCCGTCCACGTCGGGCCACCGGCGTGTGTATGAGTGTGCACGCGCTGAACCAGGGCGTGGAGGCCGGGTGCCTGAGGGCGCTGCTCCAGGGGAGGGGTCACGCTCCAGGTTGCCCGGCCCAGCCGAGGTGCCCCTGACCTGTGGCCCCGGGAGGGCCATTGAGAAGGCCCCGGGGGATTATCACATGTCCCTTGATCCCGTGCTACAGCCGCTTAGGGGACCAGCAGATGGCCTTGCGTGCCGATGACTGAGAACTGTGCCTATGAGCCCCTTTTCAGGGACAGACCGTGAACCTCAGTAGCTCACCCTCATGAGGAAGAGAACCATCACAGCAGTTCTAAGCCCACCCCCCGACACAGCCCTTGGGTTTCAGGAAAAGAATTTCAAAGGACCAACCCAGGTGGTTTTATTGGGCCCAAAGTAAACAGTCTCATCTTCCAACATCTTGCTTGTGGGTTTTCAAATATGACCACACAGCAAAATGAAGCATCTTTAAAGAAGGAACTTTAGGGAACAGTCCAGGAAATGTAAGCCACAGACTGCTTTCTTTTGGGACAATCGCCATGGAGCATCACATACATATTTTTTGTACCAAAGTTACTCTAATAAGGATGACATTTTTGCATGATACAGCACTTAAATCTGTGGAAATACTGACCAGCTTATCATCTAGCCTAAATATGGTGTGTACAGAGGTCCCAGGAAGGAGGGGTGGTTCTGGGTAAGTGTATACTCTCAGTTCTTCTGGGGTTACTTTTCCCAAGACCGGTTAATGTACAGCCTTACACATGGACATAAAACGGTTCCTGGCAAAATGATTCGGGATCCTCAGTTTTCTTGGGAAAATGCTCTGTTCACAAAATCCATCAAGGAAGAATGAGCTTCTTTCTGAGAACTGTTGTTTTCTAGAAGTAAGCTATATGGAGAACTGTTGGATCTCTCCTGTAACAGTAAGTCTCAGTTGTGTCTGACTCTGTGTGACCCCATGGACTGTACGTAGCCCACCAGGCTCCTCTGTCCATGGGATTCTCCAGGCAACAATAGTGGAATGGGCTGCCATTTCCTTCTCTGGGGGATCTTCCTGACCCCGGGATCCAACCAGACTCTCCTGCATTGCAGGCAGATTCTTCACTGCTTGAGCAATCGGGGAAGCCCCGGTTGCTTTCAATAAAACATGATGGATTCTAAAATGATGAGCCTTGGAAGGTTTAATCCAATTTAAATGTTGTCTGCAAAAGGGGCATCGTACTCTAGAGCCTGCGAGCTGCAACCACTGCGCCGTGGGCCCTCGAGCCTGTGCTCTGCCAGAGAAGCCACCGTGGTGAGGGGCCCCGACTCCTGCAACTGGAGAGAGCCTGAAAATAAATATTTTTGGTGCAGCCAAAAATAAAAATAAGCAAAAGAAAAGCAAACACCGGGGTAAAGTGTCCACCCTCTCGGCGCGCACTGCCGCAGTCCTCTGTGTCTGTCCTGCTCCGGTCATCTCAGTGTGAGCTGTTCTGTGCTTCTCTGTTAGCGTCTTTACAAAGCGTCGTTCGCCGTAATAAACGCATATAATTCCCATCCACATCTGAGGAGCCTTTCCTCCTTACACTTGTGGATTACCTGCTGTTCTAAGAGACATGGGAGTGGGTTTCACATTGTCTGTGGGGAAGCTAGGCTTTGGTCGTAAAAGAAAGTTTTATACAAAACCAAAACCTGCTACCATGACTTAATACCACGAGGCCCCTTCTTTTCAAGGAAGTGAGGACAGGTGGAGGGGTCCTCCCCAGACACAGTTGCCTCCTGGAATAACTAGGTAAGTGAACATGAAATTTAAACACTCTGCGTGCTCCTCCCCCAGACCGTAGGTGTTCTAAAAGCTGACGCTTAAAATACGTTCATTTCATGTACGTGTCTGCGTGTGTGTGCAGGCATGTGTGTGTGTGTGGGGGGGTAGTGGGAATGGCAGGAGGGCTTAGTTTAAAAAAAGGTACCTATTTATTCCATCAACAGCACAAGTAGAAGAGGATAGACAATGAAGGGAAGCAGAGTGAAAACAGAAGCCGCTGATAACTCCCCCACCCGGAGCGAAGCCGCAAGACTGCGGTAAACACCACCGTTCTTGGCACATGCATGAGCTGCTTTCTGTTGTTGCTATTGTTTTTCCGTCCTGACAGCTGTTGCCCAGGCCTTGGATGACATCAATACTACAGGGTTTTCTCACTTAAGCCGAAAAGATGCTAAGACAAGGGTCTTCCAGATGCACCATCCTGCTGCCTCCTCTCTGCTTCCTCCCTCAGGCCCCCTCCGGTTCCTTCACAGGCTGGGGCTGTGGTCACAATACCACCTGCTCCAAACGCCGCCACTGGTACCCCGACAGCGTGTGCTTTGTCCAGACTTCATGTCACCAGCCTGCCAGGCTGGCCCAGTAACACTTCCCCGTTTGAACTCTTCCCCCATCACCATCATTCTCAACACTTCACGCCGATTCTTCTGCCATGGATCCACCCAGACGCCCAGGTCAGTGCAGATGCCACCTCCTCCTTCAGGCCCGTCCCCGCCCTGACCTTCCTTTCCCACAACCCACTCCCCACATCAGATACTCACTATTGTAAAACCTGTGTCTCTGTGACATGAATCCCTTTTTGCTTTGTGGGCGCCAGGCCCTCCATCCTCTCGTGAGGTCACCTGTTCCAGGCTGGAGCTAATGTTGCCTGCACTTAGCACAGAGTCGATATTTGTTGAATGACGGACATAACTTGGAAACCCTGTATGTTGTTTTCCAGTTGCTAAGTCACGTCCAAGTTTTTGTGACCCCGTGGACTGCAGCATGTCAGGCTTCCCTGTGCCTCACCATCTCCCAGAGTTTGCTCACTCATGTCCATTGAGTCAGTGATACTATCTAACTGTCTCATCTTCTGCCTCCCTCTTCTCCTCCCGCCTTCAACCTTTCCCCAAATCAGAGTCTTTTCCAACGAGTCAGCTCTTTGCATCAGGTGGCCAAAGTATTGGAGCTTTAGGTTCAGCATAAGTCCTTCCAATGAATATGCAGGGTTGCCTTCCTTTAGGATTGATTGGTTTGATCTCTCTGCACCGATCCATGGACTGGTGCAAGTGACCCTCAAGAGTCGTCTCCAGCACCACAAATTGAAGTAATTTGTATTACCTCAATTGTCTATTGTTTATTGACAACTGGCATTCCAAAATTTTTGCCATCAAATCTAAAACTTGGAAGAACTGCCCCCAAAAGTACCATAAGGACTTTGGAATGTTCCATCGAGTATTTCCTGCTGCCTTCTTCCTTTCTGAGTTACCCAAGGAATATCCATACAATTCATGTCGAATGTTCCTATGACAATCTCAAGGTCTCACAGGTTTGAAGGCGCGGCCAGAGTTCAAGAAGCTCTTCTGCCAGTCTCCCCCACTGTTTGATCTTAACGCCCTTCAGCGTCCAGGTCTGTGTTGTCTCTGCGGGTCACTTCTGTGGACCCTGTGCCCTGGGTGAGCAGCCGCGTTCGGGATATGCTGTGCGCTGTCCCAGTGTAAGGAGCCTGTCTTCCCCACGGGTTGTGAGCTCCCGGGGCGTAGGGACCTGTCCTACACCAGCACCATCACCCGCACAGGGGAAGCGCTGGGTACACAGGACAGAGCTGAGTCACCAGCACTGCAGGGGGGCTGGCCAAGTGAGGGAGACCCCCGCATCACCTGGAAGACCCCAGTCAAGCGCAGTCAGGGCTCCACTTGAAGAGCTTAGATAGTTGAGTTAAGACAGCTACCGTAGTTCATAAGGGACCTTTGGAAGCAAGTCTTTAATCCTGAAGAGTTGCTCAGTACGCTCCCCTGGACATGGGTTATGGTGGGCTCTGGGCTTACGGGCATTGTGTTTCTGTAAGCCTGGGGTCCATCAGAGGAACTTCACTTGGGCTGATTTTAGGTAAGTCCTGAGTGTGAATGTTTCGAAAATCTTCTTGAATTGCAGTACTTTCCAAGAGCTTAGGTTTGATGTACTTGCATAGAAGATAATCCCCAGACCAAACCATTCATGGAAAAAAGTTTTGAGCTTTCAGAATATGGGTTTTCTACATTTGCAGTCAACCTGGCTGACACTAACCTTGAGCCTTGACCACATGACGTTACCATGAGGATGGCATCAGCTTTCACAGGACCTAGTACATGAGATACTGACTCAGTCTAAGGTGTTCCTCTTTAATCTTTCTCGTATTTCTGACTTTTAACCTTCCAGTTCCTGAGCTCGCATGCCCTTTTCTGGCCCACATGATTAGACTGTTTGGGTAGGAAAATGACCAACAGTTTCTGGGCCACAAGGACCACATGCCACAAGATGACTTTTCAGGAAATGTTCTCCATATGTTGGGCAAACCAACTGGCTTCCACATTTAATAGAATCAATCTACACAGAATCCTGAATCTTTGGGACAAAAGTGTTACTGCATTATAACATGGAGACATATGTCCACAATTTGTTAATATTGCCCCAGTATTTTTTGCATAGTTTCCTGATCAAATTGTCAACACCTTCAGGTCAAGAAAGTGATTCCTAGGAATATCGAGTGTTTGGGATGCTCTGGAGTATAAAAGAGTTTTGTTAATAATCACAGACACATATTAAAAAAATAATCACAGGCACAATTTTGTATCTTTGGGAAGTTAATTTTACATCACTCTCAGAGCCTTTGTGAATGCCTAAGGGAGTTTTTCAATAGGAAGGCAACTTTAATAAAATGGAGAAGGCACTGAGCTTGATTTCAAAAAACTTCTTAATGATGTAAGAATAAACAAAAAGGTTTGGTCCCTACACAGAGACTTTTTGGGCAAACCATCTAATTTTACTTACCCTTAATATACTACACAAAAACGGGAATTCTAGTACATATTTCTAAGGTAGTTCTGGGGCTTGACCGAGTTAATATATGAATTATACTCTGTGACTATAAACTATATACAGATGGAGAAGATGGTGTCTCTCATTAGAGAATCTCTTAATGTCTCTTCCATATTCTGTGATTACAGTGTTCTGGGGACAGTACCAACATCTAATGAAATACAATATGTTAAGTCTCCACAGACAGCAGCTGCCAGCTGTGGCCTGAGCATAGGAGTGGGGATCACAGTAGAGCTGTTACTATGAACCCGCCTTGTCTGTGGCCAACCCTCCCTGACAGCATTAAAGAGATGAGAAGCAGCATCACTGAGTACATTGTTCATGGTTTCAACGCTGCTTCCCATTCACCAGGGACGGTGGTCCTTCTAACAACCCCACCGCCTCCGCACAGCATGGATCAGGGTGGATCCTGGACTCCTCCCCACTGTGTGCTTCTCATCACTGGTTCCAGACGGAGGTGTTGTGGGCCAGTCTCGAGGTGCCACTGGAAATGCCAGATTAGAGGCATGAAGATGAGCTGCCGATTTCTGGGTGGAAAGATCTGGTGATGCCCTGTGGGGCTGTGACCTGGCACCTCAGATCATGTCAGGAACTGAACTGTTTCACCGGCCCTGTTTTACCAGCATCGACATCAAGGATCAGTGTCCAGGGTCACAAGGAAAGAATCCCAGTTACTAAAATCATCTACTTCACCACATGCAACAAGCCAGCACTTTCCTCATGAAACAGAATATCCATTGGAAGGACTGATGCTGAAACTGAAGCTGCAATATTTTGGCCACCTGATGCAAAGAGCCAACTCACTGGAAAAGACCCTGATGCTGGGAAAGGTTGAAGGGAGGAGGAGAAGGGGACGACAGAGGACGAGATGGTTGGATGGCATCACTGACTCAATGGACATGATTTTGAGCAAGCTCTGGGAGAGTGAAGGACAGGGAAGCCTGGTGTGCTTCTGTCCATGGGTCACACAAACAGTTGGTCATGGCTTAGCAACTGAACAACAGTAGAACAAGCCGGCACCTGTGGTCTCAAGGGCTTTGGGCTGTGGCTGCTCCCGGGAGAGCCGAGGGCACCCGGGTCCCTGGACCCCAGGTCGTCCTCTCTGCTGCAGCAGTGGTGCTGCCCACCTGTGAATGCTGGGAGGACGGGTCTGGAGACCTGTGGAGCTGGTCTGAATCCAGCCCACAGAGCTGGGGTCCTGGCAGATCCCGCCTGCCAAAGCGCTCGGCCAGACTCACGTGGAGTGGCCACAAGAGCCTGGGCGAACAGTGCAGTTTCAGTTCTGTTAAAAGTCACAGAAATGATGTTATATTGGCGTTTCTTACCACTAGCAATGGGGCTTCCCAGGTGGTCCAGAGGTAAAGAATCCATTTGCCAATGCAGAGGTTGCAGGAGACATGGCTTTGATCCTGGGGTTGATTCTTTACCATCTGAGCTGCCAGGGAAGCACTGATCCTGGGGTTGAGAAGATCTCCTGGAGAAGGGAATGGCTACCCACTCCAGTATTCTTGCCTGGAGAATCCCACGGACAGGGGAACCTGGCAGGCGACAGTCCATGGGGTCGCAAAGAGTCAGACATGACTGAGCAACTGGGCATGCATGCTTGCACCACTAGCAACAAGAGGGTAACATCCTAAGAGGGGCAAGATGACTTAATAAAGGGAATAATGAAAATAAGCTTTTAACACAAAATTTGGAAGCTTTTAACACAAAAACTAGAACTCATAAGGAGGGCAGACCATTGCTAAAACCTAGCAAACTCTAAGATCCGGTTGGCTTTATGTCACAATGACCAGTACAGATGGAAACCACTCATGTCGGCATAGAACCATGTCTGCACAGATCTCTGGAGACTTCTGTGGCTCTGTGGGTCTTCAGACACAAAACCAGTACAGACTGTCCCAGTGAATGTCCAATTCACAGTGACATTGCCAGAAACAAGCTTCTGTCACAGGAGAGGGTGTCATAAAGGAGGCTGGCTTTTGGAAGATCCAGTTATTACTAGGAAAGCTTTGTCTCTATCCTCTACTCTATATGGGCACTTAAGCTGTTCTGCATGCATGCACGCTCGGTCATGCCCGACTTTCTGTGACCCCCGGGACTGTAGCCCACCAGGCTCCTCTGTCCTTGGGATTCTCCAGGCAAGAATACTGGAGTGGGTTGCCATCTCCTTCCTCAGGGTATCTTCCTGATCCAGGGATTGAACCCACATCTCCTGCATTGGCAGGCGGACTCTTTACCACGGGGCCACCTGGGAAGCTGGTATGGGTGCCCATGACAGCAATCAGACCGTTTGTTAATAAGAATACATTCTTTACGTTTTCTTTCCTTGTGAGAGGGCCCGAAGTTTGGTGCTTTAAAATCAGATGGAATCAGATACAGGCTTTTAACAGCAAGAAGGGAGCTGCTTCTGCTGCCATTTGGGGAGATGATGACCTTTCTCCCTTAAAAATAAACATGGTCACCTGTCTTTATTAATGCATTAAGGGAAGATGTGTATGCTAAACGTTTGAATTCCAAAAGTAAGACATTTAAGTTATGAACAAAGATACATGGAAAGATGAAAGGAGAAACGAGGTGGGGTCAATTGTCTGGGCTCAGCCCATATGGACACAGATGCGGGCACAGTAAACTGCTGGACTAGGAGGGTATTTTGTCTGTCATAGATTGATGCATCTGGTATATTTTAAATGGTATTTGTTAATATTATGCATCAGGCAGGCTAAGATAATTGGAATTAGAAATTCAAAGTAGTCTGTTCAAACTCAAGGAAGGGCAGATATGGTTAGGTGATCAGAGGGTAGTTTTGTTGTTTCTTAACTTAGGAAAGATTTGCTTGAAATGGGAATCACAAACCGTACAATCAAGCGTATTCACATTGTCATCTGACTCCAGTGACAATAACCACTGGAACCTCCGGACACGGCCGGCACCCTCCTCCCAGCAAGTTCACACCTGCCCCGCCCGCCCAGCCTCACCTGCCGAGGGACGGAGGGTCCCACCCGATAGTTAAACATGTGCTGTCTTACCTCCTTCATGCCGGAAACTTAAAGTGCAGAGTAGCTACACACGCATCACGTTAGAGAAAAGGAACACGCGGGGCCAGACCAGGCGGCTCAGTGCGTGGCCCTGTGTTGGCAGCGGGCACTCGCTTGGGAAAAGTCAGCCTGCCTTGGAATCCAGCCCCCGGGCTGCGTGTGCAAGGCCTGAGGGAGCCCAATCGGGAGAGAGGAATTAGGAAGAAGGAACAAAAGCCCGTTCACGCGGCCTTTCCTCTTTCTATTACACTTTCAGCATCGCCGCCGAGGAAACCCGTTTTTGAGGAGGGGACGTTCGCACATGAACTCGCAGAGGGTAGTTCGGCTCCCTTATCCTGGCGAATTGGGAAGAGGACGAGAGCCTGACACGGACCAGCGAAAGCATCGGGCATGCTCAGCAGAGGTGGCCTCACCAACACGTGTGAATCAAGGCCGTTTCCCCCCGTCACCCCCTGGAAGCTCTGTTTCTCAGGCCGAGCTGTTCTGAAGATGGAATGGAATCTCGGCAGGCCCAGTGACCCCTGAAAGCTGTTCTCAGGCTGTGTCAGCGAGAGTTAGGATCGAGCCCCCCTTTCTGGTGTGGTGACCGACCTGACTGTGTGGTGGTAGAGACGCTAAGCTGTTAAAAGAGTGCTGAGAAGCTCACATGCCTCCAAATGCAAACCCTTTAAGAGGGAGTCCCAGCTGACGCTCACACAGGCGGAGACGGCGAGTAAGTGGCAGTCCCGGGCAGAGAGGCAGCAAGGGAGAAACGGAAGACGCTGCGCTGGGCTGCGGGCCGTGAGCCCTGGACTCTCTGTTTGGTCTAAAGTTCTTTTTGTACTTGAAAAAACAAACTACATGGAAGAACAAGAAAACAAAGAAACAAAAGCTTTAAAGAAAACCACGTGCTTTTTCGAAGTCCTGCTGGGAAAGCCTCCCCGGGATGAGTTCTTTGCCCCTACGTGGCCCCGAGAAGGGCCGTGCTTTTGGAAGAGAAGGAAAAGGCAACCGGTCGCAAAGCAGGGGGTTGAGAGCACACGAAAACTAGTTAAACCTCAATTTTGCAGAGCTTAACTGATTGGAGGCTTTAATTAATATATTTTTATTACAATTCTGAGTTTTGGTATTCTAACTCTAGAAGAGTCCTTAATTGCGGGGAGGTTTACTGATAACATAGGATTCCCTCATAGCTCAGCTGGTAAAGACTCCGCCTGCAATGTGGGAGACCTGGGTTCAATCCCTGGGTGGGGAAGATCCCCTGGAGAAGGCTACCCACTCCAGTATTCTGACCTGGAGAATTCCATGGACTGTATAGTTTATGGGGTCGCAAAGAGTCGGACACGACTGAGCGACCTTCACTGTTACTTACTGATAACAGGAATTTCCTGAATTCTGCAGGGTCAGGCTCAGGAAGCCTCCAGCTTCATAGCCGGGTCGTCCCCCTGGAGGGCTGAGGGGGTGGGAGATGCCCTCAGAGACCCTCCCACGCTAACTGATGTGCCCATCAAACCTGCAGTGACCTGAGCTCACCTCGCTTTATAGATTCACGGAAAAGGAAAATCACAATTTTATGAAGACTTAAACTGAAACCCTGGTGGAAAATGTTAATAAGGGACACACTCTGTTCCAGAAGTGTTCTAATCAGTAAACTTTAAAAAATAAATATTTTGTCCTCACCACTTCCTCTTAATAAACAGCAGAAAGTCTTGCTCTTTTCCACAACCGAGTTTGTTACATGCTGGGCACTTTAGTGACATGTAATTTTGGGTGTATGCGTAGGAGAGAGTGACAAAGGTCTTCTGCAGTGAGGCTTAGGGAGGACCATGTGGTAACAGTAACAACAACAATAACTTCACCTGCATTTCAGGGCTTGACATGTTCAAGAAGCTCAAAGAATTTTAAATGAACAATTGTTTGAACCTTATTATCTTATTTAACATCTTAACAATTAAGGTTATATGAACATAGGCAAAATACAAAGGTGAATACTTATAAGCAGTGGAAAATAATTAAGAGAATTACACCATATTTCCATAAATGTACAGCTATTTATATCTAAACTGAAGGCAAAAAAGCTTTGCCTGGCGTTATGAGTGAAACATGGATTCTGCCTCTAATTGTGGAAGAGGAAGCTAAGAATTGCAGTATTATTTCAGATTCTTGCTCATGTGTTGGTGGGTTCAGCCATTTATTTGTTCATTCAACTAGCTTTATTAAAAGCATTGTAGGAGCTGGGGTGTCGTATTCTGGGGACCCAGCAGGTCAAACACTCTGTCCTCAGGGTGCTGGGGTTTTAGCTGGAGAAAGACCACACACAGTAGGTCAGCACCGTCTAGAAGATAGCTTCAGACAACAGCGGAGGGTGAGGGGACTAAAACGGGCGACTGGGCGGTGAGGAGCCCGGGGGGGAGGCCCCTCCTGAGAGATGGCGAGGCTGCAGAGGATGGCGGGGTGTCACTGGAGGGAGGGCATCCCGGGCGGGAATGGGCCCCGCAGTTCCAGAACCAGGGAGGAGGCTGGGGCAGGGCCCAGGAGGGGGGCATCAGGGGCCAGGGCTGGGGGCTTGAAAACTGCAGGTGGGGGGCGGGAGACGAGGCTTACTTGAGAGCGACGAGGGCCAGCCGGGAGCCTTACGCAGAGAGGCGCAAGATGACAAAGATGCCCCGCTCTGTGCCAGCCCCGGGCAGGGCCGAGGACACCAGCCAGGCGTCCCGAGAGGAGTCAGGGACTGGACTAGCAGCGGCAGTGCAGGCAGAGCTGCCAGGATTTGCTGACAGAACTAAGCAAGGCTTTCGGTCGAGTTAATACAGATTCTGCTCATTTCATTCTCCTGTCTGCTCTTCCTCACCCTCCTAAATGTCTGCAAATCCTGACCCCTCACACGACTGGTGAAGACAGGTCTGGTCTCAGAATCAAAGCTGCGGCCTAGATCCACTTGAAGTCAAAAACCTGGGTAGAAATCTGAACAACAACAATCTCAACAACCCTGACACTTCTCACAACCCTCATGCTTTGTTACCCAGACAGAATCTTCAGATAGTTGATGACACTAATTTTTATCTTAGCTTTGTTCTACAACATCTCATTGAAGATCAGTTCCCCCAACAGAAAACAAACAGTCAATACTTAACCCCAACTTAATATGCAAAGTCAATCTAATAACTAAACCAACTTGATACACTTGGATGTGCCGTGCTAAGCTGCTTCAGTTGGGTCCAGCTCTGTGGGACCCTAGGAACTGTAGCCTGCCAGGCTCCTCTGTCCATGGGATACCTTCATATACTTCCACAAACAAGGCAACTCCTGAAATACAGACAAGGGTGTGTGGGCATGCATGCATCTCCAAACACAAGAACAGCCCTGAGGAAGCACGTGGTAGCCGGTCACGGCCCCAGGGAGCAAATTCTCCTGGTGGCACAGAAATACTGATAGGCTCTTCAGGTCACCTGGGTCCAGGAGTTCAATCACCAAGCTGATTGTGATTGGTCCCCAGATAACACGAAAACATCCTGAGAGATTTGCACCCTGGAGTAGCCAACAGGCCCAGCGTGCTCGAATACACTTGAGTGAAACCAAGGTGACCCCAGGCTTTGAGAGAGCGAGAGCTTCTAAGAAAGGACCAGAGCACACACCAGTACCAGGTGTCCTTGCCGGGTCACCATTTTCGGGCCCCACGTGGGAAGGGGGCCAGGACTCCTAGGGAACCACTCAGAGCCCGGGCCCAGCTGCCTCCTCCAGCCCGTGGGGCTTCAGGACCATCCCAGAGCGCCCAGAACGCTCGTGGGGTCTGCCACAGGCCCTAGAAGCCACGGCCCCCGCCCAGACCAACCTTCCCACGCTTCAGGAAATCCCAGCGAGGCCTTCCTCCTGTTCTCAGGACACCAGGCTCTAACCAGGTGATGCCATAAACTGGCTATCGATTCAGTGGGAGAAACCAGTGCAGAGAAATGAAAAGTGCGTTTTCAGGCTGGTCGCTTTACTCCTCACCGCCCCAGTGCCTGGCGTGGAGCCCAGCACGGCCTAGGTGGTCAGTAAACACTTGATGAACGAGGGGGGTGCACCCACCCGCCGAGCCCCATCTGGAGAAGGGGCCCCAGCTCCATGGCCTCCGATGCAGCCTCGGCCCCAAGGCCAGAGCCGCACAGTGGACACGGGGGTCCCCCTGAGAGACAGTGAGCTGTGCCGGCCTCAACAATGAAAGCCCTTTGGAAGAATGGGTCTCAGTGCTTCATTCTGCAGTTTTCTCCACAATATTTACTGTCTTAAATGAGCACTCAGCTGAGGGAAGGACAGACTTCTATGCTATGAAACAAATTTTAATTTCTTGCAGAATATTCTCATACATTTTATTTTTTTACATCTCGCTTTTTTTCTCTGCCTAGCTTACCAACGCTCTCACCTTCGTTGGGATATTTGGGAATATTGCATAATCTATTCCTGGGATGCATGAGCAGCTCTGGAGCTTATAAAATATTCATTCACTTTCAAAAGTATTTGCACCCTGCTGTCAAACGTGGACAGATTCATACAGAGTATCGGAAAATGGCTATTTTAATGGCAAATGCTTTCCTCAAACCTCTCTTTCCACTAAAACATTTTCTTCAAAATTATTTTCATAAGATGAACAATTTCAACATTAGCAGCTAATCCCCTTTCATTTAAAACTCTGCTGATAAAATTCTTTGCTTGTCATTCAAATAGTAAGTAATAATTATAGACTGGAGGCTCCCATCTCTGGATTCATTAATGGTAAATTGCATGGAAGTCTGAAGCATAAGGCGGCTTTGATACATCTCAAAATGCAATTTCCATAGCTTCCCTTGGCTATGTACAATTAATTATACAGTTAATAAGGGAAATATGTTAATGAAAGAAACATTATTCATCCGGACCACCTGCCTTCACCAAATATCTTTTGTGAGCTTCTCTTCTTTTTGTACTTTTGGTCTACAGACAGTAAAAAAAAAAAAAAAGACCTCACAATTGACAATGTGGTGATTTTAAACATCAGTCTCCCAGGCTGCAGCTACTTCCATTAACACAAGTCTAAAGAAAAATTAATTCAACTTTATTATATTTCTACTAATTTCTGCCTTTTAAAAGCTTAAGATGTCTACCCATGGCATTTTAAATGCCTGAAACAGCTGTTTAGCAAACAAAAAATTACTATTTAGCTGTCTTATTTCTACCAACGATACACTCATCTTCACAGATAAATGGAAAGCCCTGGAAAACTGAGCAGAAACTGCAAGAAAGATGAAGACAGAAGCCCCAACCATTCTGAACAGATTAAACTCTCCTAAGTCGTTCTTATCCATGGCAAACCCCCGTGTTTAACAATAATTAAACCCTCTCATTCTTTGGATATCCAGAGTTTGTCTGTAGATGGTTTAGTGCAGAAGTCAATGTTAACCTTTACGAAGACAGGTAATGTTTCTGAGGCTTTGATGTGGAAGAGAAATCAGAATGGCTTAATTAAAAAGTAAACTGTCTAGCTGTAGCTACCTCTCTGATTACTTTTTATAAATTACTTGGACAATAGGAAAGAATGCATTTGCAAATATTAGTCTTAAACAAATTTTTATTGATTTAGATTAATAAAGTCTTTGTTAAATGAGATAATAAGCATTTGATTTCAGCCTCAATCATGTCTTTTAGATATATGAAAAACACTTTCAACCATGAGTTATTCAGAAATTCCATTAATGTTCAAGATGCAGTTGGAAACCAACCTTGGATTCCAGAGCTGATAGGCAATAAGAGGAAAAAAAAGAATCATGACAATGCAGTTTTAAGATAACCAACCTTCAGAGATCTTCTAATGAAGAAACTAATTCTGGGAGACAACACTCTCCCAAAGAACACCCCTGCCATCTCCAGCATGGGGTGGGGGTGGGGCCTGACGGGCGACGTCATACAAGAAGGTGAGCGATGAAGAAATCTCTGCGTTTTCACTGTCATTCGGCGACTCAGGCAGTGCTGCCTTAAGATCGTCTTGAAAAGCAGTTGCGAATAATGTTTCTATGTGTGCACCAGCAGGTCCATATGTTTAAAGGGCCATCCAGCCACACCTCCCCAAGCAGATGGCCACCTACAAAATCAAGTGGCCAATCTCAAATCACAATGGTAAGAGAAGATTCTAAGACCCAACACCTTCACCATCACCTAGCTGACACGAAAAAGCTGAGAGGAGGCAATTTTCACTCGAAAGATGACGGCAACCGCTTAACAGGGAAACCTCTCAGGAAGAGGAAGGGGGGGGGATGGTTGCCTAGCAACACACAGACAGTATCCCGCGCATCATCAAGCAGCAGGGCTTTTCTTAGCAGCAGTCTTTTCTGTTCTGTACCAGTGATGTACTCATTACAATTTTTCTGATGAAGTTTTTAGGAATAATAAAGAATTCCAGCGGGTGCAGTAAAGGTTAGCTAGGAAAGCAACATACACATGAATGTCCTCTCCCATATCCAGATGGGAAAGGCTGGACTCTACAGAATATTATTAGGGGATATTTGCAGATGATCTAAAAGTGCTATTTGGAAGTACAGTGTCTGGTTTTTAATTTTCTGAAATCAACAGGCCACACGCTCGTTGGCAATAATATGAGAACAGGGGAACAGAAGTGACACCAAGACAGGAAAAGCTAATATAAGACACAAATATTTATCCTCATCTTTTCACCAACCAAACTTGCTGAGAGGGAATGAAGCCTAGACATCTGTCTCCTGTCTTCCCCAAGACCTTCCAACCAGCAGCGAAACTGCTAAAATACAGCAAAGAAAAAAGGAAAAATGAAGATTTAATCGTCAGCCACAATAACCAAGAGTTGCTTGACAAGTGTTCATTGTTCAGTTGCTTTCAAATGGGGAGTTCAAGGTGGAAGAGAGAAGAGAGCTGATCTATCAAAACCCATTTTCACTTTTTAGGGTGAAAAGTTGGAGAGAGGACTACCCCATGCGTTGTGCATCTCTCCCCAGCTCAGCGGCCATCACACCATGTGCTGCCTGAATGACACGCCCATGCGCTCTCGAGGTTTGGTGGGTGAAGCGGAGGACTATCAGGTGTCAGTCTTCCTGCTCCTCCTGCACAACCCGACTGCGAACCAGCCCAGGCCCCACCCAACAGCACCCTCGACTGTCATGGCAACACACGCATCACTGGCATTTCCCCGTGGCCACCAGACGGGAGCACCCAGGGTCCACTCACCTGCCCAGCTGCCTGCTGACCAAGGCATCTGTCCACGCACGTTGACAGCCAGCCTACGCTGCACACACAGCTATGAAGGCACTTCCTGAAGTGAGGTGATCCCTTTCAGTTCAGTCCCTCAGTTGTGTCCGACTCTGCGACCCCATGGACTGCAGCACGCCAGGCCTCTCTGTCCATCACCAACTCCCAGAGCTTGCTCAAACTCATGTCCATCATGTCAGTGATGCCATCCAACCATCTCGTCCTCTGTCGTCCCCTTCTCCTCCTGCCCTCAGTCTTTCCCAGCATCAAGGTCTTTTCCAGTGAGTCAGTTCTTTGAATCAGGTGGCCAAAGTGTTGGAGTTTCAGCTTCAGCATCAGTCCTTCCAATGAATATTCAGGACTGATCTCCTTTAGGATGGACTGGTTGGATCTCCCTGTAGTCCTAGGGACTCTCAAGAGTCTTCTCCAACACCACAGTTCAAAAGCATCAATTCTTCGGTGCTCAGCTTTCTTTATAGTGCAACTCTCACATTCATACCTGACTACTGCAAAAATCATAGCTTTGACTAGACAGATCTTTGTCAGCAAAGTAATGTCTCTGCTTTTTAAAATGCTGTTTAGGTTGGTCATAGCTTTTCTTTCAAGGAGCAAGCATCTTTTAACTTCATGGCTGCAGCACCATCTGCAGTGATTTTGGAGCCCAAGAAAAGAAAGTCTGTCACTCTTTCCAATGTTTCCCCATCTATTTGCCATGAAGTGATGGGACCGAATGCCATGATCTTAGTTTTATGAATGTTGAGTTTTAAGTCAGCTTTTTCACTCTCCTCTTTCCCTTTTATCAAGAGGCTCTTCATTGTCTCTTCACTTTCTGCCATAAGGGTGGTGTCCTCTGTGTATCTGAGGTTATTGATGTTTCTCCCAGAGATCTTGATTCCAGCTTGTGCTTCATCCAGCCTGGCATTTCGCGTGATGTACACTGTATATAAGTTAAATAAGCAGGGTGACAATATACAGCCTTGATGTACTCCTTTCCCAATTTGAACCCAGCCTGTTGTTCCATGTCTGGTTCTAACTGTTGCTTCTTACCTGCATACGGATTTCTCAGGAGGCAGGTAAGGTGGTTTGGTATTCCCATCTCTTGAAGAATTTTCCACAGTTTATTGTGATCTAGACAGTCAAAGGCTTTGGCATAATCAATAAAGCAGAAGGAGATGTTTTTCTGGAATTCTCTTGCTTTTTCTATGATCCAACAGATGTTGGCAATTTGATCTCTGGTTCTTCTGCCTTTTCTAAATCCGGCTTGAATATCTGGAAGTTCACAGTTCACATACTGTTGAAACCTGGCTTGGAGAATTGTGAGCATTACTTTGCTAGGGTGTGAGATGAGTGCACTGTGCTGTAGTTTGAACATTCTTTGGCATTGCCCCTCTTTGGGACTGGTGACCCCTTTGCCCGTGTACAAAAAGGCAGTGTGGGAACTGGCCTGAATGAGGTGTCTCGTCAATCTTTAGAATATGGGAGCACCTTGCGGTGTCTCATTTACTATGTAGAACATAAAGTTGGGCCTTAGATGTGATTCTGAAAGTGACATGAAATCAACTGGAAGCGGCCATCTACACTGTGTTTAACTTGCAATGAGTCTCATGTTCCTGAAGACGAGAACAAATAACCTGAAAGGCCTCCTCTATGAGAACCTGGAGATGCTGGGTGGACGGCACAGTCTGCCTTTCACAACATAAAGGGAAGTTCCAGGTGCTGGGCTTCCACTGTCCACATGAGACCTTTGGGCACCCAGACATGTAGGAGGCAGGGTGCTGGGTGTGACACCTCCTCCCCCAAACCAGGACGCTCAGAGACCACACTGTCAGTGAAAGCATTTGCTCAGGCCACAAGGAGTTTACCTGTCTCCCTACAGACTCAAAATGGGAAAACATTTGGACCTGGGGCCTCATCTAGGATTGAGGGTCAAATTCACAACACGTACTTCACCTGGGAATCTCTGGGTAGGGAGCTGATGTAAAGATGGTCCTGGTTTCATGAAAGCCAGGAGTGGCTGGTATATCAATCTCAAAACCTGTCCTTTGACGTCAACACTGTCAGCATGGGCTACATAAAATTCTGAGAGATAAAGCCCCACTGATGAGGAGCTTATAATCTGAAATTCCAGAATCCAACAGATGGCAAACATACCCAAGAGTGAGTTTAGTTCATAGGAACCTAGATAATAGAAGTATTAATATTACATGGAACCAGTCAAATGCTACATTTAAAATAACTGTCAAAGGAGGTTCAACAATATAGGACAAGTACAATACAGCAGGCAGACTTGGAAAAGAGTATCAGAACAACTGCAAATGAAAAATACACTCCTGGAGACTACAGACACAAAGGATGTGTTACATGGTGAACCAGACCCTGCTGAAGGCGCATCCAAGGCACACTGGATGGGAGGGTGGGGGAAATTCCCTGGAATGAAAGGCCGAGGGACAAAGAGAGAAAACACGGACGAGGGTGTGAGAACACCCTACAGTCAAGATGTAAACTGGAAATGGCTTTTCATCTTCTAAAATCGGTTGCAGATAGGAATTCTGATTTCAGGAATCGTAGTAAGTCTGGAGCAAAAGAAAAATATATAATAAAGTAGGTCCACACAAAGACAGGGCACAAGGAAGATCCTGACACAGAGCTGTAGACTTCAGGAAGAAAGTGAGATACATCACGAAAATACAGCCTCCGCACCCGCAACAGACAGCCTGGCAACAGCATCGAAGGCAAGAAAATAGTGCTGCTAAAGTAACGGGGGAAAAGTAACTAGGATTTGATCCTTGTCTCATCTATCATGCAAGTGGGAGGATTCAATAAAGACATTTTCAGACAAAAATGGGAAGGCTTTCCTACTAGAGGACTGAAAGAAGAGTATGTTTTAGGACAAGAGGAGATTTTACCCAAAACAAAGAACTGAGAAAGAGTGATGTTGATGGGGAAAAAAATGAGTCAATCTGAATAAGGACTATGAAAATCAGTAACTAAAAAACGGTTAGTTTAAGGGTATAAACATACAGTGAGACTAAAATACTGGATAATGACAATACATGTCTCAGAGGGAGATATCAGGGTCAGAGTCAGCGTCCCCGAGGTTATCGGGGAGGGGGCAGAGATGTGCCTGGTAAAATCACCCGGACAGTAATTAAATTACAACTGCTGAGCCTGCGGGCGGTGGGGAGAGGGCCTCACGGCAGCCAGGCCTCGCAGAGGGAGCGAGGGGACGACGCCCCGGCACGCGGGCGCGGGCGGCCCGCCCCACACCTGTGTGCACGGAGGCCTGGGCAGCCCGCACAGGCGGAGCGGCGCGGCCCCTCACGGGGCTCCGTGAGCCGCCCTGTTCCGCGGGTGCGGAGACCGAGCCGATATTCCTGAGCGGCCCCACGGGTCACCCTGGGAGGCAGCCTCTGGATTTGGGACCACCTTCCTTCAGCGCGTCTGCCCTCTGACTCCGGAAGAGAAACCGTCAGAGGGCAGAGGTCGCGACCCCTCGGGTCCCGCTGGTTGGTCACGCCCTCACCTCCGGCAGACGCGCTGAAGGAGCAACGGGAGAGCTGGACTTCCCCTGCTCAGGGAGCCGCAGGGGCTGCGTGCGGACGGAGCGCAGCCCCCCACGCTGGCCAGGGCCACGGCCGTTCACGGCTGTGTGCACGCCCGCCTCTCCCGAGCACGCTCACCCTGGGCGCGGGAGCGGGGTTCCCGGGGGAGCTGCGGCCTCTCCTGCCGTCTCCGGCCCACCGGGACAGTGGCCCCTCCCTGCCCAGGCTCCCAGGACAGAGGGTCTCCCAGCACTCGGCTGCATCCAACCTGCCCAGCCGCACCCGTCTCACCGCAAGCGGACTGGAGCCTCCTCGGGGCAACACTGGCCGACTGCTTCACTCAGGCACTCAGGAGCGCTGCTCTGCCCTGGACCGTGCCACATGCAGGGATGGAGGATGAGCACACGTGCTTCACCGATGGACTACTGGCGGGGTGCAATTTCAGAAAGTACATGCTATACAGAGAAGCGGCGGCAAGCCTGGACTGCACGTTCAGAAGCAGAGACATTACTTCCCCACAGAAGTCTGCACAGTCAAAGCCACGGCTTGTCCAGCAGTCACGTATGGATGTGAGCGTTGGACTGTGAAGAAAGCTGAGCGCCGAAGACTTGATGCATTTGAACTGTGGTGTTGGAGAAGACTCTTGAGGGTCTCTTGGACTGCAAGGAGATCCAACCAGTCCATCCTAAAGGAGATCAGTCCTGGGTGTTCATTGGAAGGACTGATGCTGAAGCTTAAGCTCCAATAATTTGGTCACCTTATGTGAAGAGCTGACTCACTGGAAAAGATCTGGATGCTGGGAAAGATTGAAGGCAGGAGGAGAAACGGATGACAGAGGATGAGATGGCTGGATGGCATCACTGACATGATGGACATGAGTTTGAGCAAGCTCCAGGAGATAGTGAAGGACAGGAAGCCTGGTGTGCTGCAGCCCATGGGGTCACAAAGTCAGACACAACTAGGAGACTTAATAACAACACGTTATATCTTCTGATTTTACACATAGTTCCGCCCTGGGCCTGGACTCACACTGCCGTGACTCAGTTTGCTGAACGTTTCTAAACCTGCCAGACTCCAGAGGCGCTCTTTGGGCTGGAAGAACATGGCCTCTTTTCTGGGCAACACGTCAGGTTTCGCTGAGGGAGGTGGTCAGGCTCACGGGATCGTTTCGTGTCTGTTCATGTGAACAGACACTTTCCAAGTGCTATCTGGACACCAGTTTCCATTTTTACCCCTCGGAAACGTTAACTCACGGACTTACTACCAGATTGTGTTTGAGCATTCAATCTAATTCAATAAATACTAACTGAGCGCTTGATCCCACTCTATCTTACACAACTCACTCTCAATAGAAGTATGACAAGCAAGGAAGTCATTCTGGCATCATACTAGCACTTTAAACGATAAATCAGATGTTTAATAATCACAAGACGAGTTGCACCCCACCAAACATGTAGCGTTAGTTCAGTGCCCCCTAGCACTGGGCAGGGGAGACGGCACCCTGCCGTCAAACGGCACGAGCACTGAACGGTGAGGAGCCATCAACATCACAGGACCTCCCCGGCGGTACAGTGGTTAAGACTTCGTGCTTCCAGTGCAGGGGGTGCAGCTTCAACTCCTGGTTGGGGAACTAAGATTCCACATGCTTCGAGGCGCGGCCAAAAAAAGAAGGCACTGACCTCGAAGCGCCAGAGAAGCCCTGTGCAGAGGGCTGGCCGAGTGGGTGGCACGGCCAGCAGGGGCCGCAGGTCGGCTCTACAGAAGCCCAGGGCCCAGGCCCGTGTGTCTGAGTGCTGGCCCCACCTTCCCGCACCTTCAATGCCCCACTGAGAGGTGGTCCCCGCCCCAGCTCCTGGTGAGAAGCTGACTGCCCAAAATGGTTCCTGCCACATGCTGTTGTTTCCTGGGCTAACACCTTCCTTTCCTGAGGACCCTCCTGGAGGTGCGCCTTCTCCCAGAGGAAGGGGAGGGGTGGGG
This sequence comes from Muntiacus reevesi, assembly GCF_963930625.1. NCBI lineage: Eukaryota > Metazoa > Chordata > Mammalia > Artiodactyla > Cervidae > Muntiacus > Muntiacus reevesi. Next base: position 112,269,414 of record NC_089254.1, read on the forward strand.
TCACTGCGCCCGGGGGGGAGGGGTGGGGTCACTGCGCCAAGGGGGGCAGGGGTGGGGTCACTGCACTCGGGGGGTTCACTGTGCCCCGGGGGGGTCCACTGCACCCAGAGGTGGGGAGACAGCCTCCATCCACCAGCCTCCCCCCCAGCCCCCTCACCGTAGGTTGGGGCTGCAGAGCAGACGCCCCCGGAGCCTGGGCAGCTGGCTGCCTTCCGGCAGCGTCAGCCCATCGCCTCCAGCACAGTGCGTGCCAGAGGGCTGGGGCAGAAAGGAGTCGGGCCTCTCCCGGCCTTCACATGAGCAGCAGACAAGCGCGGTTCAGGCCTCAGGCCTCATCACGTGCTAACCGTGTGTCCCAAACCCACAGGAGGACGTCCAGCTCCCGAGACCTCGGGTGTGAGTTTGTCTGGAGGTGGAGCCTCGAAAGAGGTGATTACATGGTGGGTGGGCCGTGGTCCACCGTGACTGGGGTCCTTATAAGAAGAGATCAGGACCCACAAACAGAGGGATGGACGTGTGAGGACGCAGGGGGAAGACCGCGTCCACGTGGCAGAGAGAGACCCAATAAATGAAAACTTTCCACACCCTGACCTCGGGCTTCCAGCCTCCAGGACTAGAGACAGTCCCGGAGGCAGATTCCATTGAGAATCTGAGGCAGATTCTGTTGTCTGAGCTACCCCGTCTAGGGTGCTGACCACTGAGCTGACTAAGGCCACGTGAGGGCCACAGACCCACAGCAGCTGGACACTCATGCCTCCGGGGCTAGGAACACAGGTGCCAAATTTAAAGACCAAGAAGCTGGGGCTGCCCACCCCCTCCTCCGACAGACCAGGCCTTGGGGAAGAGACCCAGCTTCCGGCTTGAGCCTCTGACTTCTGCCATCGGGGCGCACAGAAGTGTGAACACAAGCTGAGGAGCCTGGGGGGCAGGAGACCACACCAGCACTTGCAGGCCCTGCAGTCAGGTGCAAAGGAGGTCCGGAGAGCCCCGCCACATGGCCGGCCGTGAGGGCCGAGCGGCTGACCTCTCTGTGGACACAGCACGTCCTCCGCCCGTGTAGCCCGTCACCAAACACCCCGGCTCCGTCCGTAAGGGTCCTCCCTTCGCCGATGAGGGGCGGCCTTGGTCACCGTCTGTAGTGTGGTAGCCTCCCAGTTTCCAGGGGCTTACTTTACTGCCCTCGGTTTTACGGTCTTCATCTGTGAAACGGGCTCAACCCAGGTCCTACCTCACGGTTTCTCGGGACAGCGCTGCTGCTCACACGCTCAGGGGTGCTCACACCTGCTGTATTTTCCAGGAGTGAAGGGGATGCAAAGATCCAGTCCAGACCCCGACCTTCAACTTGAAGATGTGGCCACTCTGTCTACACGGCCCCGGGTGTGAGCTCCTCCGACGCCAGGCCCTGGGGACCCCCACCTGCTCTCAGCACCGCCCCAAAGCCACATGCTGACAAGTCAGCCTCTGAAGACGAGCGTGGTCTACAAACAGGCCTTTTGGAAGGGTAAATTCAAAGGTGACCCTTTAGCTTTCCAAAGGGTGGATGGCGGTCTGAAGAAGCCGTGCCCGTCACGTGTGTAAACGACGGCGCTGATGGCAGCCCCATGCAGTCCCTGGCCCGAGGCTTCCGTCTCCAGAGCGCTGTCCTGAGCTGGATCAGATCTGGTCACGTTGCCTTGGAAACGCGTCTTCAGAAGCCAGCTCGGTTCACCGCCGAGGGCGTTTCCTCCCCATCTCCCCTCGTGGTGACGTTGGGGCCCCCACCTCGGCCCAGGCCTGTGTGCCGTGTGGTCAGGCCCCCCTTCCTGGGCTCGCAAAGGCCCCCAAAGCACCATCACCTGCACCCAGGGCTGTGGTGTCCCGGGTACCGGACATCTCCCTGTGGAGAAGGCCCTTGTTTCCTCAGCTTCATCGGAGGAACATCGTTCCCATTTTGGCCTTAATCCTTCCCGGCTTACTCGTCACAGCTGCAGGCCCACAGGCCCGGCGTCTCTCCCTCCCTGGTTTAACCCTCACGGGGAACTCGTAGGGGGTGCTACCCCTGAGCCCGTGTTGGGTATGGGGAAGCAGAGGTCAGCGGGTTCATCAGGGACTCGGGGCCAGAAGCTTCCTAGGTTCTCCCACTTTTGGGGGCCTGGCGCCCTCGCCGCCCTCAGGGTGTCCGTCTTCAGGTTGAGCCCCGGGCTCGGCAGCCCTGAGGCTGTGCCTGGCCCTGTGGGGGAGGTGACTCTGGGGGCAGCAGGCTCCTGATGGCCGGCCTGCCCTGCCCACGTGCCCACGGGGCGGCCGCCAGGACTCCCCTTCCGTTCCTGGCTGCCTGGGACCTCGCCCTCTGAGCCTGCACCAACAGCCGCCTCCCTGGCCCACTTCTCTGGGTCTTGTCCCCCTGCCCGGGAGCCCCGGCACACTGGGAAGGCCGTCCCTGCAGATGAGCTGGCTTGGCCTCCTCCATCACGGAGATCGCCCAGGTCACGAGGGCCGCCGGCAGTGGCTGTGTCATTGGCACGGCAGCCTGTGACCGCGTGCACTTCTCCCGTGGAGCCGCCTGCCTCCTCTGGGGGAAGGGCTGATGGCTCCTTCTCACGCCCAGGAGGACTGGTGCTGAGGGCTCGGTACGGCAGCCCCCAGCCTGGGGCCTCGGTGCAGAACCGACGACATGCCGCATGGACGGGGTGGCCGCGGTGTGGGGCTCAGGGCAGAGGGCTCCCCCCAGGTCAGCCCCCGGCCGCCCTCCGGCGACAGCAAGCTGGCTCAGCTGCGGCATGCTCCTCAGTCCTTCAGAGGCTCGGCCTCTGCCGATGGGTACGTTCCGTCCTGCACCCTGGGGGCGAGGGCGCCTCCCAGCAGGTTCCCAGCTGGCTCCTGGGGTCTGCTTGGACTTCGGCACGGCCGTCCTCGTGACCCCTGCACCGTCAGCCTGTGGTCCCTGGGGCCGGCTGTCTGATACTGGGAGCGGTCCTGATGGAGGGCCAGGAGGCCCAGGCACCACACGCGCGTCTCCCAGCGGCCTTGATGGGTCAGCAGGTCGGCGGGTCAGGTCCTGAGGTTCAGCTGCTCCGCAGCCCATGAGGATGCGGGGTCAGCGTCTATGCACCGCTGACAAGACCACCCAGCCCGGGGTGGCCCTGTGAGACAGGGCCGCAGTTCCAGAGCGTAAGAGACGAGCCGTGTCACCTGCCTTCGTGGGTGAGAAGGTGTAAAAGGCCACGGGGACTTGCTTCTGCCCGTCTCCACGTCTTGATGCCCTGTGCGGGGGATGACGACCACGGCGGGCTGGGAGAACCCTCTGTGCGGTGGCTCGGGCCGTGCCCAGTGGGGTCCTCGTGGCCCCATCAGCCCCTCTCCATGGGGTTCGTTCTCCGCTCCGAGTTGGGAAGAGCAGCTGGTGACCCCCATTCAAACAAAGGCAGTTAATGAGAGGGAGCCTTGAGTCTGGGGCCGGCCCAGGGCACGCAGGTGTCTGGATTGCATGGTGGTGGATGGGGGTCGCTGCCGTTACTGGGGGTCACCCCATGTTAGGGGGGCCGCAGGCGGCCAGGGGATGGCAGGTCAGCTCTCTGGGGTAGGGACTCACCCAGAGACTACTACCAGGCTTGCTCTCACACCTGCCGCCACACACGGGAACCGAGAGACACAATTTTCTATGGAAAACACAATACACTCACCTCCCATTTGGAGGTGAGATACATCAAGTTGTAACTTGAAGGTCCTGAAATATGGAAACATCACAACGTGATGAAGACTCTCAACACACGTTTCCCAGGGGGCACTTGCCAGAGAGACACCCCTTGCTGGCATGCCGGCCCCAATACTGAATCTCATTAGAAATCTGGACTTTCGAATAAATTTCCTTTTCTAAAAGGGACATGTTCTCTAAAAAATCAGCTCTGAAGTAATATAACCACAGTTATTTATCCACAGAGAACTTCCTGGTGGCTCCGTCTGTAAAGAATCCACCTGCAATGCAGGGGACCCGGGTTCGATCCCTGGGTGGGGACGATCCCCTGGAGAAGCAAATGGTACCCCACTCCAGTATCCTTGCCTGGGGGATCCCATGGACAGAGGAGCCTGGGGGCTGCAGTCCACGGGGTCGCAGAGTCAGAGACGACGGAGCGCCTGAGCCGCAATGCACAGGAGAGGCGCTCCCCAGGTGCTGGCAGTGGGCGCAGCAGGGCGGCACGTCTGAGACCCGAGGGTGAACCGTCTCCCCCGGAAACTGCAGACCTGGGACTCAGGATGCCCCACAACCACACGGAGCCCAGGGAGTGTCGTGCGGCCTGAGCCCCGGGCGGAGCCGGAGCAGAGCTGAGCTCCCGGACTTCGGCTTCCTCCTATCCCGTGGCCTCAGCTGTGTCCATCAGCCCGTGAGGCACCCGTGTCTCCTGCCCTGGGACCCGCACGTCTGGGAGGGAGGCCTCTGCCCACCAAGGTCACCGGGGGCGACCCCAGGCCTCTCCTTCAGCTGCCCACCGAAGCTCTTTAGCGAACACGTGGTCTCTGGGCTGCTCTGGGGCGAACGTCTGTGTCCCCCACATTCCCTGGAATCCTGGCCCCCAAGGTGACGAGGTCAGAGGTGGGGCCCTTGCGCTGGGATCAGGGCCCTCACGAGACCCCAGAGCTCCCTGCCCCCTCCCCACGGAGGACACACCAGAGGCTGCCATCTGAGAGACAGGATGCGCACTCCCACCAAACCCCACGTCTGCCGGCCTTGTCTCAGCTCCTGCCTCCAGACTGAGGGACTCCAGTATCTGCTAAGCCACCCATCTGTGCTGGTCTCCATACCCAGGCTCTACCCAGGGTCCTCTGAAGCCCGTCCCCAGAAGGAGGGGCCGGCCAGCGAGACGGTACTGATCAGGGAACGCCCCGGAGGGCAGGGGCCACGGCCGTCAGGACCCATCCACACGGTGCAAGGGGCTGAGCTATGAACGGGCGCCTCTTATAAACCCTGGACAGCAATTATGCATCAGGTACCATGGGCTCCAGGACAGGCGGGGGGCTTCCTATGGGGAGGCTTCTCTGCTGGGCAGGCAGCTGACCCTTCCCACGAGAAGCAGCACGGGGTGGGGGGGACATTTATTCACCCAGACGCTGCTGCTCGGAAAGCCTCGCGTACAGTCGGCACTCAACTGTACGCATTCAGTTGGCGCTCACCTGTGCGCATTCCCAGGGCAAACCCCACAGCTGCTCAGTGGGGTCAGCGTTCTGTGTAGAGTGGGGACAACCCTCCCTTGGGGAGGCCTCGAGGGGAGGCTGGACGTCGGGGTGCCCTCCCCTCGCCGCCTTGCCAGTGTGCTGGGCAGTTGGGGATCCTCCCCCACCAAGCCCACCTCTCCCAGGCGCTCCCCTGGAGGGCGGGGCGCAGGCTGGGCAGTTGGGGACCCTCCCCCACCAAGCCCACCTCTCCCAGGCGCTCCCCTGGAGGGCGGGCTGTAGCTGGGCAGTCTGGGACCGCCCCCCAGCCTCTCCCGGCCACTCCACGGGGCAGGGCCCGGGCCTTACCAGGACCATGTGGCCGGTGGAGATGTCCATGTTGGGCTGCACGGGCTCTTCCGACCAGGATGAGGTGCTGCTCCGCGCGGAGGGGCTTGGCATGGGCCCGTCACTGAACTGGGAGGACACACTGCTGACGCGGGATGTGTGCGTGGCCTCGGGGCGCTCCGTCGTGCGCACGGCCATGCGCTGACGGCACAGCTCCTGCAAGACAGCGGGCCGGTCAGCGCCTCCCACCTGCGTCCCGGGCCGGGGGGGTGGGGGCTGGGGGGACAGGGCTCACCCGTGACCATGCACACCCTACAGGTATGCACACAGACACGCACAGACACGCACAGGGTAGACACGCTACAGAGAGACAGGCATACTGACACAGACACAGACAGACAGACAGACAGACAGACAAGGAGAGGCTCTAGCGGGGCCGCCCTGGGCCCGGTGTGGACAGACTTCAGGCGCCCCCCCCCCCCCTCAGAACGTGGGCTCTGGTGGGGGCGGGGGTGACCCTGTGAGCTGAAATACAGACACTTGTAGCGCCGTCACGGTATTTACAGGAAAAAACCCTCTTTTTGGTTATTGTTCCCAAAGCATCACTCACGGGGGGAAGCGCCCGCGGGACAGAGTCAGCAGAAGCGCGCGTGGGGGAACATGCAGGGTGGATGGGATGGGCCTGCCAGGTGACACAGACGCGCTCTCTGGGCCCGGCAGAGCCCGGTTCGGTCACCGTGGAGCCTCAGGGCCCCGGCACAGGGGTGTGTGACCAGCCTGGCGGGGGAGGCCCGGCCGTGCCCGCAGCCGCCAGACTCAGGGCTCGGTGGTCACGCGGCCCTCAGGAGACCCAGCCAGATGCTCCCCCCTTCTGACCCACAGAAGTGCCTTTGGGGGGATCCCATCAGCCAGGCTACGGTGACTCCCAGCCCTGCCCGGCGAACACTGTCAGCAGAGCCGTCCAGCAAAAGGACGTGAAGAGAGAGTTTACAAGAGGATCCAGGCCCACACTGAGAACTGCTCGGGGCAAAGGGGCAGTGTGGAGACCCCAGAGCCCTCCCCTTCACTGGTGCGCACGGGGGCAGCTCCCCAAACGCCCGACTCCGGGCAAGGAGGTCCCCGCGCCGTGTCCTCTCGCCCGGCCGCCCGTCTCTGGGACTGAAGCTCGTCCTGAGCTGCTGAGGACTCGCTTTCCCCGGGGACGCTGTGCTGACCCTTCCCTGGGTCAGAGGATGGCTCAGGGGCGCTGTGAGGGGGACTGCCTGGCCGAGAGCCCCCAGCCCTGTCAGAGCATCTGTGGGGAGCGGGCTGGGCCCTGCAGAAGCCGGCGGAAGGGACCACCAGGAAGGAAGGGCGGTGGTGAGGGGCGGGGGCCCTGCCGCTCTCCCCCAAGGTCAGGAGTTGCCCATGGCTCCCAGACACCGAATCTGCTCGAAACCCCCCCTCGTCTTTTCACGGAATCTTAGAAGCAACGAGGAGCCCAGGCACGGCGGGTGGGCTCAGTCGTGTCCACAGGCTGCCTGTGGGCCGCCGGCCAGGCCCCTCTGTCCTCGGGAGTCTCCAGGCACGCATACCGGAGGGGGTTGCCACGCCCTCCTCCAGGGCATCTTCCCGAGTCAGGGACTGAACCCGCACCTGCGGCGTCTCCTGCACTGCGGGTGCGTCCTTTACCACCGTGCCACCGGGGAAGCCTGCGCGGCAGGCGGCTGCCGATGCTGAGGAAGATGGCCCCAGGTGCCGAGTCCACGTCCCACTGGTTCCCACCGCGGCATGGGAAGGCTTTTCTGATTTTGAGAAAAGCACCCCAAGAACTTTCTGCGGCAGCTTCTGAGGTTTCACATCATTCACCCAGAAGAACAAAAAACGTCCTCCAAGAATAGTTCCTCTCGGGAAGAGGATCTGAGAAGCTGGCGGTTCACCCCCCGAACAGTAGAACATCAGGGCAGCTCCTGTCTGCCCTGGAGGCGCCGGCATGAAGGGCGACGGCCACTCTGGGTTCCATCCCGCCTCGTCCCCGTGGAGAGGGCGCGCCCTGGGAGGGCCCCTGCCTGGCCAGACTCCGAGAGACCTCGGGTGAGGCATTCAGGCCCCCGGTCCAAGTGCTTTCATCCTGGGCCGGAAGGAACAGGAGAGCACAGAAGACTGAAGCGTTCCAGTGTGCGAAATGCCAGTGTGGCCCCGGCCACGAGGTCCCATCACAGACCAGTGGTCAGTGCAGGCGGTCAGGTCACTGTGGGTGCAGGAGTGGAAGGCGTCCCGTCATTCTGGGTGCAGGAGTGGAGGGCGTCCCGTCACTGTGGGTGCAGGAGCGGAGGGCGGCCCGTCACTGTGGGTGCAGGAGTGGAGGGGGTCCCATCACTGTGGGTGCAGGAGCGGAGGGCGTCCCGTCACTGTCAGGCAGGAGCGGAGGACGTCCCGTCACTGTGGGTGCAGGAGTGGAGGGCGGCCCGTCACTGTGGGTGCAGGAGCGGAGGGCGGCCCGTCATTCTGGGTGCAGGAGCGGAGGGCGTCCCGTCACTGTCAGGCAGGAGTGGAGGGCATCCCGTCACTGTGGGTGCAGGAGCGGAGGGCGTCCCGTCACTGTCAGGCAGGAGTGGAGGGCATCCCGTCACTGTGGGTGCAGGAGCGGAGGGCTTCCCATCAGTGTGGGTGCAGGAGCGGAGGGCATCCCGTCACTGTGGGTGCAGGAGCGGAGGGCATCCCGTCACTGTGGGTGCAGGAGCGGAGGGCGGCCCGTCACTGTGGGTGCAGGAGTGGAGGGCGGCCCGTCACTGTGGGTGCAGGAGTGGAGGGCGGCCCGTCACCAGTGCAGGAGCGGAGGGCGGCCCGTCACAATGGGTGCAGGAGTGGAGGGCGTCCTGTCACTGTGGGTGCAGGAGTGGAGGGCGGCCCGTCACACTGGGTGCAGGAGTGGAGGACATCCCATCACTGACAGTGCAGGAGTGGGTGTTGGTACAATGAAGACAGAACCGTTCTCTAAACCAGATCAGTTCTTGGTGGTCTGGCGAGTCAGAAACTTCTCAGGGAAGCAGGAATTTTAGAAGTAGGGGTGCCCCAGATCACCCCATGGCCTCCTCATGAGTCACTGGTGATCAGGACTGACTTGGAGAACCGGCCAAGCTCACACAGGTGCCTGTGGCTCCCCGGGACTGGCCCTGCGTCTCAGGCCCAGCACTTGCCAGGCTGCTACTGAGAGTAGATTCTCCTTGTGGGTTTTGTGTTTTAAATAAAAGCTGCGGCAAAGATCCAAGAAAAGGCATCACCCCACATCCAAGAGCACCAACACTGACCACGGAGGCCCTAGACTGGAGAGGAGGCCCCTCACCTGCACAGGCCTCTTTCACCTGCAGATAAAAGTGGGTGCACCCGCTAAGGGGGGACGCTTGACCTCAAACTGATCATAGTCCAGCTTCTATGTGATAAATGACGAGGCAGGAGGACCTGAGAAGTGGAGCCAGGGAAGGGTCAGGCAGAGATGAGATGCCCGGGAGCCGGAGCCACTGCTCCTGGGGCCCTGGGAGGGCCTGGCCTGGAGCCAATGGACAGGTTGGGGGGAGGTGAAACGCCCAGGGCCCAGCAGCTGCCTCGCCCCAGCTCCGGCAAGTCACCAGAGGAGGCAAGTCCCGAGGGCCCCGAGCAGACACTGGGCCCCGCCTCTGCAGAGCCGCCCCTCCAGACAGCAGGCCTGGCTGCCCTGGCTGAGCACAGACCCCCTGGAGCCTGGGCACCTGCACCTGCTGCTCTAGGGGCTGCGACGGCACCGGCAGCATCCCCCACGCTGACTCTCTCCTGGCTCCGGGAAGCGCCCAGCCACTTGCATTTGGAGTTGTGGTGCTGACGCTGAGTCCCAGGGGCGGCAGTCGCTGGCTGTGTGACCTTGAGCAAATCGGTGAGCCTCTCTGCGCCCCCACCTCCTCCTCTGAAACGGGGACACGGGCAAAGCTCCCTGGAGGCCCGCGTGGGAGACCGGACTCAGGCGGAGTGTTTGGGAACAGGCCTGGGCTCCTGGGTGACCATCAGCGTAGTCACGAACCTCCCCAGCAAGCTGCCCACCTGACACTGGACGCCGGGAACCCCGGGGGGGGGGGTGTGTGCAGCCAGGCCCCCGTCCTGGCTGGCAGGCCGGCAGAGTTGAGCAGCGACAAGGGGCCTCGAGGGGTCAGGATGGGAGCCCCACGGGCGGACGACGCAGATGTGGAGGCCAGGAGGCGGGCAGCGAGGGCGAGGGCGGGAGGCCCATGTGGCTGGAAGAGCCCCCCAGGAGGGGGCCTTAAGGTGGGGGAGCAGGGGTCCAGGACTGCCGCGTCACCACCGGGGAGAGCAATGCTGGGCTCCCATCACACACCCTTGCTTGGCCCCCGTGGGGGGACCTGGGTCCAGAAGCAAGAAGTGGGGAGGTCTCTGCACCCGGCATGGCTGGGGCAGTGAGGGTCAGGGCCAAGCTCTCCGGGTCCCCCCAACCTGCAGCTCGGTTCCCCTGGGGGTCTGCCTGCTGCAGTCCTCAAGGCTGGGGTCCCAGCCTCGCTCTCTGGACCTGAGACATGTGGACGAGCCGGGTCCGGCTCAGATTAGCAGGCCGTGGCACCGTCAGAAGCTGTGGGGCCAGAGCCGCGCTTGCTGCAGGACGACAGAGCTGAGCGCCACGCCGCGCACACACCAGGCCTGCAAGCAGGCGAGTCCCACCGCCGCCGCGGCTCCTGACCTGACCCGAGAGGGCCAGACTGGTCCATCCACAGAAAAAAGGGGGGCTCACCCCAAAGTGGTTCAGTCTGACGGTGACCACACCCCCTGCAGGGGACACGCGGGTCCCGGTGTCCGAGGAAGGGGACCCAGCGAACCTTCAGTCCTGGGTCCTTCCACCCGGTGCCAGGCAGAATCCCGCACAGTCACTGCGGCCACCTCCCCGACCGGCAGCCACATCACCCCCCACACTGTCGCAGGACGCTCCGGGTGAACCCAGAGAGGCAGACGGTCACAGAAAGATGCAGAAATCCCTGGGGATCATCGTGCAGTCTTTACGTAACGTAAGTTAGTCCTTTACGTTGATTATAACTTGTAAGTTAATAACAGGATCTCTATATTTTGTCCATGCTCTGAGCTATTGCTTGAAAATTAAGCATTTCTAAGGAAAAATGAACTTTTTAGAACATTACTACCCGCCTTAGTCATGGTCTGGCCAGGAGACTAACTGGGTGGCATTTTCATTGCCCGGGTGTGTGGTTTTGTGGGAAGGTCCCAGTCTTTGCTCTGTGGGTCTCGCAGCAAGGCCGCCTGGTGTGGTGAGTTCACCAGGCTGCCTGCCCCCGACAGACGGGGACCCTGCAGATAGAGCCTCATTCTTCATTTAAAAGGACCACGTCTCCCTAAAAAGGCATCCGCAGTCCACACGGCAACAGTGAAGGCGTGAACCCGCTGACTCCTCAGGCAACAACAGAGCGCACCAGCTGGGCTTAACCACGGGTTTTAAATGTAACGTGAGCTCCCATCACAAGGAGCTGCGACCAGGCCAGCGCGCGTCCCCGAGTTCACTGCCTGCGTTTACGACCAGGAAGGGCCACGCGGCATCATCCAGGCCACTCGCGCCATCGAGTGAGCAGCCCTGCAGTTGCCGAGACCAATCTCCTGTAGGTAGCAGCCTGTGATGGGGGTGAGCCTGCAGAGCTACGAGCTACGGTCAGCCGGGGAAGGCGCCCCACTTGAGCGAATGGAAACTGACCACGCTGAACGAACTCCACAGCCGGCTCTGAAAGAAACCCAGAGACAAGCCCACTCACGTTCGAAACTTTTCCTCATTCATAACCCCGGCAGCCAGCAGACAGGGCAGAGTCCACACTGAGCGCTGAGTCCCTGGCTGAGGTCACGGAAACCCCAGGATGAAAACTGTGGGGCGCAGCCCATCGAGGTACGAAGTACCGCGTGTATATCAGTCACTCGGTCGCGTCCAACTCTCGCGACCCCGTGGACTGTAGCCCGCCCGGCTCCTCTGCCCGTGGCATTTCCCAGGCAGGAATACTGCAGTGGGTTCCATTTTCTTCCCCAGGGGATCTTCCCGACCCAGGGAACTCGCATCTCCTGCGCTGGCGTTCTTCGCCCCTGAGCCACAGGGAAGCCCGCGGACTTGTAGCAAATCACAGTCCTCTTCAGCTTCACAGATGTGGCCACGTCCTGAGCGCAGACGAGGCTCTGGCAAATAGCCTGTGCTCGGCTGACGGCACCTTCCCGCCCCTCCACTGAACAAGAGATCTTTAAGGAGTTTAAGATCCAGACTAACTCTCTTTTGATTAAAAACGGACTCTGCTCATGATCTAGGACATGCTACTCTCATAAGAATGATCCTGAGCATTTAGCAGGATGCCCTTGAGTGGATAAAGGCAATTACCATCCTCGGGTCCCGATTCACGTGACTCAACAACCAAGAGGCAATCCATTACGAAGAGAAAGATGGGCAGATTCAGCCACAGGCGCCTCTTGGTCGCAGACCTACACACGGGGTCTACCAGCCATCCGCAGGCTCCCTCCAAACGGCTCTGGGCTCGGGGCGCCCCTTGTCCATCCCTGCAGAGGGGGCGCCTGCACAGAGCCGGAGCCCCCAGGACTGCACCCTCAGACGGGGGGCTCCCTTCTCCACGAGCGCTCTCTGCGGCTGTGACCAGAGCCCCGACTCAGGGGACACTCTCACTAGGAGTCTGGCTGGATCTGTTTCTCCTCACAGTGCCTGCGCTCTAGCTGGAGAAAAGACGGTGCGTGTGAAGGAAAAGACAGACTTTTCCGACAGCGAAGAGGAGACCGCCTGTTTGGGGCCCTCTGCTGTAGTTTCCAGGACGCTGTCTGGGGAGCGGACGCTTCTCTGCGCGGCTGTGTGTCTTCGGTTTCCAGACCCTGGCAGATCTGGGGACAGTCACGGAGAGGCCAGGTGCAGTGTCCCGAGCTCCTGGGGGGCGGTGGCACACACAGCCACGCGGCAATGGGGCCGTTGGGCCGGCGAGCCCGCAGCAGCACCGCTGGCGTCAAGGGGCCTCGCCTCTTGGGAAGGAGGGGCTCCCGAGCCATCAGCACCTCAGGAGCCAGCCCGGGGAGAAGACGGACCCAGCAGGGCAGAGCGCTCGCCCGAGACAGACCCCCTCCTTGGGTCAAGGGGGTCGGGGGACAGGGCTCGGCCCGAGACAGACCCCCTCCTTGGGTCAAGGGGGTCGGGGGACAGGGCTCGACCCGAGACAGACCCCCTCCTTGGGTCAAGGGGGTCGGGGGACAGGGCTCGGCCCGAGACAGACCCCCTCCTTGGGTCAAGGGGGACGGGGGACGGGGCTCGGCCCGAGACAGACCCCCTCCTTGGGTCAAGGGGGACGGGGGACGGGGCTCGGCCCGAGACAGACCCCCTCCTTGGGTCAAGGGGGACGGGGCTCGGCCCAAGACAGACCCCATCCTTGGGTCAAGGGGGACGGGGCTCGGCCCGAGACAGACCCCATCCTTGGGTCAAGGGGGTCGGGGGACAGGGCTCGGCCCGAGACAGACCCCCTCCTTGGGTCAAGGGGGTCGGGGGACAGGGCTCGGCCCGAGACAGACCCCCTCCTTGGGTCAAGGGGGTCGGGGGACGGGGCTCGGCCCGAGACAGACCCCATCCTTGGGTCAAGGGGGACGGGGCTCGGCCCAAGACAGACCCCATCCTTGGGTCAAGGGGGACGGGGCTCGGCCCGAGACAGACCCCATCCTTGGGTCAAGGGGGTCGGGGGACAGGGCTCGGCCCGAGACAGACCCCCTCCTTGGGTCAAGGGGGACGGGGCTCGGCCCGAGACAGACCCCATCCTTGGGTCAAGGGGGTCGGGGGACAGGGCTCGGCCCGAGACAGACCCCATCCTTGGGTCAAGGGGGACAGGGCTCGGCCCGAGACAGACCCCCTCCTTGGGTCAAGGGGGTCGGGGGACAGGGCTCGGCCCGAGACAGACTCCATCCACGCCAGGCATTTCGGGTTGAGGGTGTCCAGGCAACGACTCCCACCCAGAAACCCCGGGCCTGAGTCCCAGCTCAGCCGCTCAGCAGCTGTGAGGCTTTGGACAAGCGGCCTGTGTCTGGACGTCAGCCCCCTGGCCTGTGGAGGTGGGGATGGTGGTAGGAGGGCTGCACGGGGCTGCAGGGGGCATTCCAAGAGCGAAGAGGTAAAGAGCTAACACAGGGCTGGGGCGTGAGGCGAGTGTGCAGCCGCCATCCATGCCTTCCTTCTGCCGGACACGGGCGCCCCGACCAGCTTCCTGGATCACGCACGGGTGTGCGGGAGGGGGTCAGGACGCCCGGTCAGGTCCTGCTCCCAGGACACCGCAACTGAGAGGCGGGGTTCCACGCGCACTGTGCCCCTGCTGGGGAGGGCACGGGCCGTGTGGAACCCAGTTTGCCGACCGACCACTGTCTGCAGCGGGAAGGTTCTCTCCCCTCCCTTCCTGGGGAAACCAGAGTTCAGAAGTTTCTAAAGAGGAAAGAACAGCATTTTCAGTCCCCCTAAAATCAAATACTCCATCACAGAATCATCAAACATGTGACGCACGTGTCCCAACACTTTAAAATGTCCGAACGCGTCCTCGTTGGTCAAGAGAGGCGAGATGGGGCATGAACTTCCCATCGAGCCAACACAGGCCCCCCCTGTTGGCGCCATGCAGGGCGCCCCTCAGTCCATCCAGCCCTGCTGGCCGCCTGAGTGGGCAGGTCCAGAGAAGAGTCAGCACAGCATCCGCTGAAGCTCTGAAGCCTCCCACTCCAGGGGTCCTCAGGGTGCAGGGTGTGGGTGTGCGGGGGTGCAGGGATGAAGGCTCAGAAGCCAGGCGCACACAGAATGTTCGGGTCGTTGTCTGTGAAGCCACCTGCTTCCCTGCGACCTACGGCCGCAGCCCTGGGATGCATTTGCAGAGTGTCCAGCGTCCCTGTGCTGTAGCACAATCTGCAAAGTGAGTCGAACAGGACTCTGGCGGCGAAGGCCACCCTCACACGTAACCGCCTCCTCTCTGGAATCTTATCTCATGGGGAACCTGGGCCGAGTGGGGCTTGCTCTGAGAGAAAAGGCCTCATCCCCAGGTTCTGCCCCAGGAAAGACAGGACTCCCCGGGCTTGAGAACAGCCTCTTTGTACCGCTCACGGGGCAGCGGGAACAAAGCCGCGGACGCTGAGTGTGCACACAAAGGCGCCGGGTCTGTGGGGCTCTTTGGGATCGTAATTAGTGTAGCAGGGCAGAGCTGAGGAGGGATGCACAAAGCTGGGAGAAAGCAAAAGGGGTTCATTAGGTGCCTGGTGGGGGGGGGGTGGGGGGCAATTACTCTCCGGGAGGATGAAAACGCTGAAAAGGAGCGGCTGCCCTGGGAGGGCCTCAGCCCAGCTCGGAAGGCACTGCGGACCCCACCACACGGTGACAACAAGCGGCACAGGGGACCCCAGAGTGGCATTCGGGGGGGAGGCCATGGAGACGTGATGACAGGGAGGGCGCCACAAACACGCTCGGAGGTGGCGTGACCGCAAGCCCCACGGCACACAGCCCGTGGGCAGTAGGGGAGCCCTGGGTCGGGCCCTCAGGGTGAGGCCCACGCAGGTCTTCTCTTCCCGCTTACTTTGCTCATTCGTAGTTGACTGATCAGGCTTCACTTTTCTAATAAAAACCCACACAAGGTATGTCTAACACACAGCAACTTCTACATTCAAAATGAATAAACGAGTGAGATGTCTGACCTGGACACTCCGGGTCCAGGAATGTCTCATCGAGAAGGAGCACAGGAAGAAAAGTGAAGCCTCGCCTGGGAGCCAGGCTGTCCCCCAGCAGCTGTGATGCGTGACTAGTGTGACCTGGGAGGAACGGCCTCGAGGCCGGGGGTGGCCGTGAGCACAGACTCACGCTGAGTGAGGGTGGGGTTTGACGGGAGCCCTCTCACTGAGAGTAGCTCATCTGCTCAGCATTGCCCTGGGACGGGGACACAGGTGCGTGCTCCGTGCACAGCAGGACGGCTCTCCCCAGCGTCTTCGTAAGGCATCGGGTGCCCCAGCTGTATCCGGGTAGGAAGCAGAGGACCCCAGGGAGGTTAGAGCCGCAGCAGGTGCACTGGGCGGGGTCCCCGATCCAGGCTGCCTCCTACTTCCTGCACAAGAGCTGGGGCTCGGCCTGTCTCTCCAGCCCTGGCGTATGTCACGGGGTCCCCACCACTCATCCTGGACCCTCTTCACTGCATCCACCAGCTGCTCGGTGATGCCCAGATCACGTTTACACTCCCTTGGCAGAATAGCATGCTCACACGTTCACACACCATGTGCACGCACGTGTACACGCATGCACGCACACATGCACACAGCGCACACACTGTGTACACACTCGTGCATACATGCATGCACACGCGAATGTGCACACACAGGAATGCACACATGTACACACCATGCACACATGTGTACACACACACGCGTGCACACACATGGATGCACACACATGCACACACAATCCACGCACATGCCCATGCAGGGGAGAAGCACGTCTCCGAGTGAATCCTGAGCTGGCCTGAGAGTCTCCACAAGGCAGTGCTCATTCTGACCTTTAACTCGTGCCCCACCAGCACCCCAATACCCTGAGGACAGCTGTGACCACAGACCCGGGCTCCTCTGGCCAGACTGCAGCCGCCTTAAGTGCCGGCTCCCGTGGCATCAGTCAACTGTCCAGGACAGCCCCCGGTCAGCAGTGTTTACGGAGCAATACTGAGTCACGGCTCCCATTTTGTAAATGTTTTCTCTAAGTGAAAGGTAAAGACACAGACACATTTCAGCCGACAGAGGCGAGAAGGGTGCTCCACTCGCTTCTCCGTCTGGAGCAGCCTGCAGTCAGAGACGCGCGGCCGGGACAGTGACCCTGTCTGCTGTCCAGTCACTGCCACACGGATGGTCCTCGCCTGCCAAACTGAAGGCAGCGGTCACTTTCCTGCTCTCTGTCTCCCTCGGTGTCCAGCACAGATCAACGAGGCTCTCTGGATGCCTGCTCATCAGGAGTACCGCCTGCAGCCAGCAGCCCCTAGGGCCCAGGCCCCCCACCCTGGGCAGTGGCCGAGACGCTGGGGGAAGGGCCACCCCCACGAGAGGCTGTGGGGGGCGGGGCTGCCTGGAGGCTGGACTCAGACCCTCGGGTGGGGCTGGTGAGCCCCGCAGGTGACAGCTCAAGACCGTTCTCATTTTCCATGGGTCTATGGTGCAGGAGATGAAATCACAAAATTACGGCTGGCCTGATGCTTAAAGGGCCCAGAAGACACATTACTAAGCTCCTCCCTGGTGTGTCTGACTTGTCTACTGTCTACAAGGTCCTGCCCCAAGCCTGAGTGTCCTTTCAGACCTGGGACACACTCCACCTGCTCTGTTTCCGATCACCATCAGGGTGAAATCACGGAAGAGCCATGACAAGGAAAACATAGGAAGGAAACACGTAATGCCATGGAGCATCTTCTTTCTCTCCTAACCCACAGTTACCATGGTTTCCGCTATGATCTCTGATGCTTCGACTGAAAGCTGGAATTCATCGAGATGCAGGAGAGAGTGTGTCTGACCCACAACCCTGGCAAGACCCAGAAGCCCTCACAGGAGGGTTCCAGTCCAGTTAGAAGCCCCCCAGCGGGGCCACCATCGTCAAGACAAATAAAATAGTAAACACACACCCTGAACCTCTTGGACTCCTGTAGCTGACAGCTCACTGGGTCCTGAATGTCAGACACCTCACCGCTCACGTTCACCTTGGCCTCTGTGAGTGAAGGTGGTCTGGGGTGGCCCCACCTGTGTGCACGGGCGTTTCAGCTTCATATTTCATATTCGGACAATGAAAAACAGCCAAGTCAAGTGGAAACAAACTGCCCACCTCTTCAGGGAACCCTGGTCCTAACGTGGATGGGGACGAGCAGCCGTTTCCTACCAGAAACTTTTGCGCCTTCCTAATTTTCTCTTTGCTCAGCAGATACTGAATCCCCATGGTCTGTCACCACCGCCATCACGTCCGTCCACATGTGGAGCTCAACACGCACCTGGCGCTGTGTGTTGGGCGCTGCTCTGGACACTGGAGGTCAAGGGTGATGTCCTTGCAAGAGTTCTAAACACACCCCCCGACCAGCTCCTCTCACAATGATACCTTAGACCCACCTACCGATCAGGTTTTACTGGCACTGAGAGGTCCCTGCTGGGGCTGAGCGTTCATTGCACGGATCCTCACCTTCTTTTCAGAGGACACACCGGGGAAGGAACAAGCTGAGTTCTGGTCTGGCTCAGCCTGGGGCCAAAGCCCCTCCGGAAGTGAAGGGCATTCCAAGGTGCTGGGAAGGGTCCTCAGAGGGGGCTGCGCTGGGTGGGCGAGGGGTATGTGATCCGGCTGGGGGACAGATGGGATGCTCGGGGTGGGGTACAGCTGGGGGAGGTCTTTCAGAGTGAACGTCGCAGCCCGCACAAAGGTTCCAGGACAGAGGAGCGCGAGGGAGGGTCCAAGGCCAACACGGAGCCAAGCAGGGGCACAAAAGGCCTGCAGGCTCCCCATCCCGCCCGCAGCCTCATTAAGGCAGAGGGCAGGGCCACGGGTGGGGACAGGCAGCTGCCTCAGCCTCAGAGACAAACTCACAGCATCCTTCGGGGACCCAGTTAGGCCGCCGAAGCTGCTGTGAACGGCGACGTGGCCCCCCAACGCTGACGAGCGGGGTGATGGGGGCACGTCACCATCAGTCCGTTTGGTCTCTCTCAGCTGTGAGATGAGGGTGCTGACCTCCGAGGCCAGCAGGAACGTCTCAGGCTGTCAGCGCCAGGAAGGCACAGGTGCCCAGCTTCCACAGCAGGTTCGAGCTGGCCGCGGCCCTGGAGGAAAGCCCCAGGAGGGGCGGCTGGGAGAGGGCCCGAGAGCAAGCAGACGCGTGGGGCCCTGCTGGCCTGGGCATGGGGCCGTGAGTTGCAGGGTGCTGGAGCCAGCGTGAGGTCTGCGCGCCCCAGACCCGCCCCAGGGGTCTGTCTCTGGAAGCGGGGGGCCACAAGGACGGGGGGATCAGAGTTAAAACGCACCACTTCACAGCTATCACCCAGGAAACACAGGGTCTGAAGCCAGAAGAGAAAGTTCGAAAGCAAACAACAGGAGAACTAAGATTTTTTTTTTCCCTTGGTTTTCCCCTTCACGTTTCAATGTCAAATTCTGTGGTCGCTGAACTGAGTATTTCCCTTCTCCTCGGATGTGGGAGAGGAAGGGGAAGCCGGGGTGGGGATGACTGGGGGCAGGTAAACCAGCTGAAACCGCCCTCCCAGCTGACGGCTGCTGTGCACAAACAGCTTTCCTCCCACCCAAGACCACCGTGGGCTCTACCTAAAGAGCATGGTGTTCAGGATTATGAAGGATGTAATCTAAAGAACATTGCTTTCACTGGTTATTCTTCTGCTTCACTGCCTATAAAACATGAAAATGATAAAATGCTTACATATAAAAGAAATCCAAAAATTTTAACTTTAGAGGATATACATCTAGTTCCATATTGACACTAACACCCTGGGCAGTGTTAATAACCCCAGCGTCTGTCACACAGACTCTTCTAGTTTATTTGCGATGAAACATCACAAACCTGTGCTTCCTATCCGTCACTCTCACACACTGTACACAACCGAGCATCTTAAAGCATCTGGCCTTCCTTGCTGATACAACCATTTGTGAGTTTTCCTTTTTTTCGTTCTCCAAATAGTCAGACACATGCAAACACACACCCAGACACCTAACTTTGCTGGTTGCATTATTTTTTATATTAAAGAACCTTGAAACAATACTTTCTCCTGACTGTAGCCTTCCTAATCAGAAGTCACCTTTATGAATACCTTGCCCTTGCTAATAAATAACCCACCACAATTCCATTCTTAATTATCAGCAAGTCTTCTAAAGCAGGAAGGCTATCCCTCATAGCTCAGTTGGTAAAGAATCCATCTGCAGTGCATACCCTGGTTTGATTCCTGGGTGGGGAAGGGATAGGCTACCCACTCCAGTATTCTTGGGCTTCCCTTGTGGCTCAGCTGGTAAAGATCCACCCACAATGTGGGAGACCTGGGTTCAATCCCTGGGTTGGGAAGATCCCCTGGAGAAGGGAAAGGCTACCCACTCCAGTATTCTGGCCTGGAGAATTCTATCCATAGGGTCGCAAAGAGTCAGACATGACTGAGCAACTTTCACTTCCAAAGCAGAAAACCCCAATGGAGACTCAAATATTTTGAGCCACAAAGTTTAAGAGCAGTTGATTAGATGGAGAAGAGAAACACTGTTATGGAGCTTCTCCCCCGTCACAGGCATCCCTCCGGCGACGTCTCCCGAGGAAGGGATTCAGGTGCAGCACAGACACACCCTTCCTGGCTCCTGGAACTCCCGCCTCCGACTGTCCAAGACTCTCTCAGATCTAGGCTCGACCGCCTCCAAAGGCCTCTCTCTCCTCAGTGTAAGCGTCAGCTCCAAGGAGACGCCTCTGTCCACTGCCCAGACTTCGGCTCCCTCTTCTCCCGGCTACCTTGCCTCTTGTCTATCCTTCCAAGCCCCCTCGCTCACCTCCTCTGGGAAGCCCCCCGACCACCCCAGGCTCCCAGGGGCCCCTCTCAGAGCTCCTTGTCTCAGGCACGTGCCTAACGCAGCGTGAACAGGTCCTCCCCGTAAACTCTGCTTCGGAACAGAGTTCTCTTCTGCTCCTGCCACTTTAGAAATTGTGACGTCATCATTGGAAGAAGTGGATTCTGGAAAAAACTTTCTGGAAGAGTCCTATTTTGCTCGAGGCACGCGGTCTTCTCAAGGCTCCCTGAGGCGTCCCTCCCCCAGGGTGACCCGCAGGCCTGCAGGGACCCAGACACACAGGCCGTGCAGCCGCTGGCCAGGGGTGGGGGCAGGGCCCAGCACCGAGGCACGCAGACTCCAAGCCAAAGGGGCCTCAGGAGGCAGTGGTGTGGAAGTTCAGCTGCCCCGGCGGGTCAGCGGGCCGCCGTGCGTCGGGGCCCGCACAGGGCGTCTTCCCTGCACGGGCCTCTGACGTTTGGAAACCGCTGTGCCCTGCCCGAGACCCCGGGATGGGTTGTGCAGCTGCTCTTTCAGAAACATTTTCCCCTCGTAAACACACACTCTGGCCTCCGACGGTCTGAGCGACAGCCCTCGGCTTTCCCCTACGTGAGTTCTGCCCTCTGTTTTGCTGGGCCTGTGTCGAATTAAAAGCTGGGCTTGGCCGCCTCTGACGGGCAGGCACATGTCACCGTGCATGGCACGGGGGGTCCCCGGGGGCACAGTGCCCATCGGGCCGGCAGGGGCTCGGGAGCGGGCCGGGCAGTGCTAAGGGGCTCTGCCCACGGCTGCCTGTGCCAGGCCGTCCCTGCAGATCCGGGGGACAGACAGCAAGCCCTGCTTATAGCCGCCTGTGCGAGGCCGTCCCTGCAGATCCGGAGGACAGACAGCAGGCTCTGCTTACGGCCGCCCGTGCCAGGCCGTCCCTGCAGATCCGGGGGACAGACAGCGGGCTCTGCTTATGGCCGCCCGTGCTAGGCCATCCCTGCAGATCCGGAGGACAGACAGCGGGCTCTGCTTACGGCCGCCCGTGCCAGGCCGTCCCTGCAGATCCGGAGGACAGACAGCTGGCTCTGCGGGCACAGGCCTGTGTGGAGCCCCCCGTACCTTCACAGGGACGCAGGCCCCCCCTGGGGCTGGGCCAGCAGGAGCCGGAGAGCGGGTGACAGGCCCTGGAAGGGGAGGCGGGTCGCGGGCCTGTTGCTGGGCTTCGCGGGACCGCCTTGCTCACTCACGAGGACCCTCGGACTCTAATTACCTGCCTTTTGGCATTCCCTCCCGCCCTCCTGCCGTGTGGGTCTAAATCCCCGTTGAATCCATTTTCACACTTCCCTGCACTCTCGCAGGTTTCTCCTCCCAGCGCCCACCTTTCAGGAGAGCTCGGCATCGCCTGAGAAGCCCACGGGGGTCTCCCGGGACACCGGGCCGCACATGGGCTCTGCCGCCTGCTGAGGGGTACCCGCGGCCGGGCAGGGGGTCCCTCCAGCAGGGCCGGGGAGCAGACCCACTCGACTGCGGGTGCCCCTGACCCACGCACACAAGTCCACCTCCCTCCAGATGGTGGAGGACGGCTGCGCTGACTTCTCGCCCTGGACAGACGGGGAGCAGCGCCCCACGGACGCCGCGACCGCTGTCCCCACAGCTCGCCCCACTCAGCGCCCTCCCCACAGCGTCCTGGACTCCCCAGGACACTCAGGCCTCGGGTTTCTCTCTGGCTTCTCCCAGAAGCACACTGCTATCCATGCAGACCGTATGTGCTAGGCTGTGGTCCAGGAAATGTGCCGGCATCTCTGGATCAGGGTCTAAAGGAGAGAGAACAGCCCTCGCAGGGTGAGAAGTCAGAAACGTTCACCTGGGCTGGGGGGGGCTCGAGCTGCGCCTCCAGAGGAACCGACACCCAACAGCAGCCAAGCACCACGGTCCGCACACACGCGCGGTCGGCACACACACACGCCGCGGTCGGCACACACACACGCCGCAGTCAGCACACGTACACGCCGCAGTCAGCACACACACGCCACGGTCAGCACACACACACGCGCGGTCGGCACACACACACGCGCGGTCAGCACACACACACACGCCGCGGTCAGCACACACACGCCGCGGTCAGCACACACACACACACGCGCGGTCGGCACACACACACGCGCGCGGTCGGCACACACACACGCGCGCGGTCGGCACACACACACACGCGGTCGGCACACACACACGCCGCGGTCGGCACACACACACGCGCGGTCGGCACACACACACGCCGCGGTCGGCACACACACACGCCGCGGTCGGCACACACACACGAGCGGTCAACACACGCCGCGGTCAGCACACACACGCCACGGTCAGCACACACACACGCGCGCGGTCGGCACACACACACGCGCGCGGTCGGCACACACACACGCGCGCGGTCGGCACACACACACGCGCGGTCGGCACACACACACGCCGCGGTCGGCACACACACACGCGCGCGGTCGGCACACACACACGCGCGCGGTCGGCACACACACACACGCGGTCGGCACACACACACGCCGCGGTCGGCACACACACACGCGCGGTCGGCACACACACACGCCGCGGTCGGCACACACACACACGCCGCGGTCCGCACACACACACGCCGCGGTCGGCACACACACACGCCGCGGTCGGCACACACACACGCCGCGGTCGGCACACACACACGCCGCGGTCGGCACACACACACACGCCGCGGTCGGCACACACACACACGCGGTCGGCACACACACACGCCGCGGTCGGCACACACACACGCCGCGGTCGGCACACACACACACGCCGCGGTCGGCACACACACACGCCGCGGTCGGCACACACACACACGCCGCGGTCGGCACACACACGCCGCGGTCAGCACACACACGCCGCGGTCAGCACACACACACACGCCACGGTCAGCACACACACGCCGCGGTCAGCACACACACACGCCACGGTCGGCACACACACACGCCGCGGTCGGCACACACACACGCCGCGGTCGGCACACACACGCCGCGGTCGGCACACACACACACGCCGCGGTCGGCACACACACACACACGCGGTCGGCACACACACACACGCGGTCGGCACACACACACGCCGCGGTCGGCACACACACACGCCGCGGTCGGCACACACACACGCCGCGGTCGGCACACACACACACGCCGCGGTCGGCACACACACACGCCGCGGTCGGCACACACACACACGCCGCGGTCGGCACACACACACGCGCGGTCGGCACACACACACACGCGGTCGGCACACACACACGCGTGGTCGGCACACACACACGCCACGGTCGGCACACACACACGCGCGGTCGGCACACACACACACGCCGCGGTCGGCACACACACACGCCGCGGTCGGCACACACACACACGCGCGGTCGGCACACACACACACACGCGGTCGGCACACACACACGCGTGGTCGGCACACACACACGCGCGGTCGGCACACACACACACGCCGCGGTCAGCACACACACGCCGCGGTCAGCACACACACACACGCCGCGGTCAGCACACACACACACACGCGGTCGGCACACACACACGCG
Source organism: Muntiacus reevesi (assembly GCF_963930625.1). Taxonomy (NCBI): domain Eukaryota; kingdom Metazoa; phylum Chordata; class Mammalia; order Artiodactyla; family Cervidae; genus Muntiacus; species Muntiacus reevesi. Next base: position 112,293,011 of record NC_089254.1, read on the forward strand.
TGGTCAGCACACACACACGCCGCGGTCAGCACACACACACACGCCGCGGTCAGCACACACACGCCGCGGTCAGCACACACACACACGCCGCGGTCAGCACACACACACACACGCCGCGGTCGGCACACACACACGCCGCGGTCAGCACACACACACACACGCCGCAGTCAGCACACACACGCCGCGGTCAGCACACACACACACGCCGCGGTCAGCACACACACACACACGCCGCGGTCGGCACACACACACGCCGCGGTCAGCACACACACACACACGCCGCAGTCAGCACACACACGCCGCGGTCAGCACACACACACACGCCGCGGTCAGCACACACACGCCGCGGTCAGCACACACACACACGCCGCGGTCAGCACACACACACACACGCCGCGGTCGGCACACACACACGCGCGGTCAGCACACACACACACGCCGCGGTCAGCACACACACACACGCCGCGGTCGGCACACACACACACGCCGCGGTCGGCACACACACACACACCGCGGTCGGCACACACACGCCGCGGTCAGCACACACACACACGCCGCGGTCAGCACACACACACACGCCGCGGTCAGCACACACACGCCGCGGTCAGCACACACACACACGCCGGGGTCAGCACACACACACGCCGCGGTCAGCACACACACGCCGCGGTCAGCACACACACACACGCCGCGGTCAGCACACACACACACGCCGCGGTCGGCACACACACACACGCCGCGGTCAGCACACACACGCCGCGGTCAGCACACACACACACGCCGCGGTCAGCACACACACACACGCCGCGGTCGGCACACACACACACGCCGCGGTCAGCACACACACGCCGCGGTCAGCACACACACACGCCGGGGTCAGCACACACACACGCCGCGGTCAGCACACACACGCCGCGGTCAGCACACACACACACGCCGCGGTCAGCACACACACACACGCCGCGGTCAGCACACACACACACGCCGCGGTCACCACACACACACTGCGGTCAGCACACACAGCTGCTCCCTGGACAGAACACAGAGGCAAGGTGCCCGGGCACCTCTGTGACCTTCCTGGACCTTCCAGAGCCCAGGGGCCAGCTCGACGCGCGCCCCTTTGCATGCTGTGGGTGAGGAACGCGACGCCCACCTCCCCGGTGTCCCCCGGGCGTCCCCACCTCGCGGAGGAAGGCGGCGCAGGGGCCGTCAGGCCTGGGGGTGGGAGCCCTGTCCAGCGCGCGTCCCTGCCGCCTGCCTGCCCCCTGTGGCCAGTTCAGCTCTGCTGCCCGCCACCTGGGGTCCGGGACCAGTCACGCCCACCCCATGCCTGCTTCCTGCATGCATACGCTGGGCTCTGCCGCCTGGAGTGGCCTCGCGGCATGGACCAGGGCCAGAGCACGCTTTCCCAGCGTGTCTACGGGCACCGCTCACGGGAGCCAGAGGCTGGGGGCAGAGGGTGGGGCTCTCGGAGGGTCTTCCAGGCCCTGAGCTCCGATGGGGGCACTGCTCGGGCCTCTGGGAGGTGGAAGTGAGCACCCTTGCTAACAGAGGGGCAGGCGGTCGCGAACACCCCCGCCAGAATCAGAGTCAATTAAAGTGACGCACTTTCCCTCTCCGCCTGCCCCAAACCGTGCCGCCTGGACCTCCCTCTCACGGGACAACCCGAGACCCGGGAAAGCAGCCTGACCCAGAGGAGGTACAGTGAGTCCCCTTCCGCTCCCATGCCCCGGGCCGCCTGGGGTAAACCCCAGGTCCACAGACACACCGCCAAGAGAACTGACCACAGTTGTAACACGGGATCCCGGGGGAGCCACAGCGGCCAGGCCCCAGCATCCTTCGTATTAGACGGCCCGATCGGCCACTTCCCAGATGCCTCACTGACGGCTCTTCGCTGTTTAATACGTCTGGTCTAACGGTCACTGTCTGATCAGGGCAGCGGCTGCTATATCGGGACGGCAGCACGCTTTCCAGGCATGCGTAGCTGTCTCTTTGGCCATCTTTCCAGACTCCAGCCTCCCCAAGAAGACATTTCCAAATCTCAGGGGCTATTTCCGAGGGAATGCGTTACACAGGAACCAGGGAATGCGCGTGCAGTCGCTGCTTTTGGAAATGGCACGTTTGAAAATTTAAGATTTATGAGAAAAATACGCTACCAACTCAGGTCTTCCAGAGACACGTTCAGACCCGTAGTGGAGAGGTATCAGGAAGGTCTGACGGAGCATGCAGGTCAGAGCTGGTCAGCCCTGAGCCGGATCCCCTGACACCAAAAACACAGGCAAAAACCAGGTCCTGGAAACGGGCCCCTTTGCTCTCGCAAAAAGTGAGCACGTTTTCCTGGGGTTCTCACAAGGCTGCAGGCAGGGAAGCTGCGCTGACTCATAGCGGGGCCCAGGCCTGCCTGGGGGTCACCGGCCTTGCCCTCAGCATCCTGGTTGCTGCCTGACAACCCACGCCCTTGCCATATGACCAGAATTTGGGAAGTTTTGACAGAATTCTGCCTGCGGTGGTTGGTACTGACGGCCACTTCTGCAGAGGCAAAGCCTGAAAGACTCCAGTCCTCAGGCCTGACTAGGTCATCACAGAAAGAAATGTTCTTTTAATAGTATTTCAGGGCACCCTTCCAGTTTTAAAGCAGAATAGATTTTGCTTATTGGAATTTGCACACAGAGTTATTTCAACCTGAGAATTTAAACATAAAGCCACGCCAAGCTGCTAAAAGATACGCAGTGGACTGAAGTGGGAAGGGCTAGTTTAGAAGCTGGATCAGGTAAACCCCAGGAATTCACTGTTTTCCACCTCGAGGGGGGACGGTTTCTGTTTTGAGAGCTATAGCAAGTGAGAAGGGGAGACCCATCGGGGAGAAGGCCCCTGAGTCAAAGGTCAGGAGAAGAGCCAGCTGGGGCCTCCCTCTCCCTGAGCCAGGCTCTCCTCATTCCAGGGCGGAGGTCAGGGGGCCTCTGGGCTCCTGGAGCCGCTGTTACCCCCAGCCCGACCCCGCCTCTCCTCTGAGTCTGGCTCCAAGGCCCCAAACACCCTGGGGCCCGTGGGCACTGGGAGACAGACCATCAGAGGAGGCCTCCTCGCCGGAGAGTCTGCAGAGCTGCGCCTCGCAAGGGGAAGGGGAGCGGCCGCTGCTCTGAGATGATCAAAGCCTGGAAGACGCAGAGCAGCGTTCAAAGAGACTCAGGGCGGGGGGGCGGGGAGAGCTCTGATCATCCAGCCGCTTGTTTCTGCCCAGTCTTGCCCAATCCCCTTCCACGGAAGTAGGACACCGACGTGACAAAACTCATTGATGGGCTGTGACTTCGTCCCACACCCGGGGGTTGCCCTCAGTGAGCACGTGCGTGCAAATACACGCTCGCGTATGCATACAATGTGCGTGTCATGTGATGTGCCAATCGGGGGAAAATAGGAATAAAAGCAAAGAAATTGGCCTTTTAGATCAAAAATACAGATTTAATCCAAGTATCTTATGCTTATCTACTTAGAGGACAAAAATAACATTTACGAAAACAATGGAGAAAGTTTAATTGCAGAATCCCATTAAAACATGACCTTTAAAGATGGATTTCAGTTCTTTTAAAAGTTAATACACCCAATTCTTTCAAGTCCAAGCAAATTAAACTTCAACAGATTACCTGGTGAAATTGATATCTTGTTACGTGTTAGAATGTGAGTCTATCGAGAAAGACGTGAGTTTTTCAATAGGAAAAGCAAAAGAAAATACCACACTCTGACACATACGTAAGAGTCTTTAAAATGCTGACTCTTGCCTATAAAATAGTTCTATTTTAAGAGACAAGAGAAACAAATGTTTAAACGTACTTGCACTGGAAGCTAATAATGCAAATTACTCGCTGTTTGGAAGCAAGTTTTAAAAAAAAAACCCACTCAGAACTCAGGGACATTCTGGAACCCGGAATCCCGAACCCCAAAGCATGGATTACGAGCAGGCGGGGCCTGGCATAGAGCACCAGGGAGGCCCAGGGACAGACTTTAGCAGACGAAGAGCAGGGCTTCATGAAGGGTCAGCCACACGAGGGCCGTCCCGCGAGAAGGGTCTGACCGCGGCGCCCTTGCCGCGTGGCCTCTCTGCCCGGGAAGGAGGCAGACGCCCAGGTGCCCCGGGCCCTCCTCAGAGCCTCCACTCCCCACCCCCAAGGCCTGCAGGAGACTCTCAGCCTCTCCTTTGCAGGGTGACCTCCTCCTACTCTGAGCCCAGTAAAACTGACCACACTGCCGCCTACCACTCCCTCACTCCCAGGTCACCCGCTTCGCCCCGAACGTGCACACTGCTCATTTTCTCCTGCAGAAACTTCATAAAAGGAATGGGACATTCCCTGATGACCCATGAAAGAAAGCTCCATATTAAGTCATTCCGTCTTCTCTGTAACCCCAGGATAAGGGTTACCTGGACGGTACCCGTAACCTCGAGTGTAGGGTAGAACTAGCAAAGTGCGCAAGTCCAGTGATTTGAAAACGAAGCACGGAAGCCAACAAGATACCGTCTGAAAATGACTGTATTGGGTTAGAAACACTTTAAAAAACTTTTTCAGGTGGATTTTTAAACTCGAACGGGTCTCCATGGCAGTTACAGAAAACCCTAATGAAGTATGGGTCCATGAATGGATGAATACCAGCCCCGTTTACAGATACAAACTCCTCCATGTATAACTGCCCCCCCCCCCCCAGTCCTTAATACATGACTCAGCAAATGCAGAGCTAAGAATCAGGACAGCCTCACCCCACTTGCTGAGTGTGCTCTGCTAAAAACAAGCCCAAACAAGACGACAGCCCAGTGCCAGCATATTCTGAGCAGTGAACAGGCCACTTCGAGGGAGCAAACCTCCACATTTAATCAAAGTAACTCCCACAAGGGTGTTCTGTAGCAATCTCAAAACCAAGCCCACCAGAAAATCTCCACAATACTTTCATTTCCAAATTTTCCTAGACCCTATTTTTAAAGTTTTTTCTGTGTTCTTTCCTTTTTTTTTTTTTTTTATTAATCTGGATTGAAGAAAAGCACACATTTCATTTATTGTCTGGATTACAGATTCTTATTAAACAAACCAGAGCTCATTATAAAATCAATATCAACTTAACCACCATGCCCCCAGGAGGAACCACATAAAGGTCACTCCAAGAAATTCAAACAATTTTCCTGCTGGAAGGGCATGATTTTAATTACAGATACTATTAATTAGAGCTGTCACTGGGAAGCTTTTTTTTCCTGTTAATTATCACAAACTCGGTCCTAAGTATGCATTTGCAACCTGCACTTTTGTCAGAATGAGTCACTTCTGCATGCAAGCCCAACCTTTCCATTCTATCAATATTTCATATTCGAATTTCAAAGCGTATCAAAGGATGCCATGCTTTCTAAAACCCTCCGCCCGTGTGATCTCCCGTCTCTCACACACGGAACAGAACCGGTGTGATAATTTATTTATGTCCTGGCACAGGCCTGGCCCAGCAGACCCGGCTGCCTATACTGGCCTTGCTCAATAGAATTTCTGGATAAAGTCTTACTAGTTGGTGTGACATTTTCCCCCAAGCTTCTCCTTCAAACGTGCTTTTTCTTTTGCTTTGAAGCAAAGCTAGCTCTGCTCTTGAAATGCCATCTCCCACACATCTGAAGTTGCTGCTTCTTTAATAAGAAAAGACTGCACCGACCGGGCTTTTGACCCCCTCCAGAAAACCAGAGGTTCTCTTCATTCAACAACACCACCAAGAGTTTTGAAATGGGGAAGAAGGCTGTCTTCTGGTCTCTTTTAAGCAGAGCGATTTTATAAACTCATCCCAGTGCCTTATGTGAGATAGGGTCAGGGTGTCTCTCAGACAAGTTCCTGGGGGCGGGTGGTTCTGGAAAGAGCTTGAGCAGACTCCAACAGTGCAACTGTGATGACAGAATGATAATATTTATAGATGTGACTGTAAAATAGGATGCATTATTTACATGACATATTCCATATCACAGTCATGTGACCTGAGAAAACAAAGACTCTGCTCCAATCCAATGGGAGAAAGTCTTTTACAAAATAGACTGATTGAATTTTAAAGAAGATGACTGAGTAAATTACTTTCCCAGGTGGAAAAAATACTTAGAGTTACATTATATTTTCTGTTAAAAGCAATCAAGTACCCTGACTGGCATATATTCCGGGCTTGCACGGCTGTTAAAACTGGAGGTGTGTTTTCCTTACAGAGCACTATTAAATCTGGAGTGTGTGCTCCAGAACCCCCAAACATTCTGTGAAATTTTTTCCTGGCCAATTTGGTCTAGACCTGCCTCCCCTCACTCCCATTGGCCCCCATTTGTTTCCAGGTATGTTGGGGCTGTTTCAGTAAACCCCTCCCCACGTACACCCCGCCCCGCATGGCTCTCCTAAAGATGGCTTGCTGTGCTTTCCAGCCATCAGCCTGAGATTCCACGTCACATCCAAGTCACAGCAAAGGTGGCAACAGGCAGGGTCAGAGAGTCTTTTCATCTGAGACCCCGAGGAAGTCAATGATTTAAGAGACATCTTCATACATCTATACAACCAATTTATCTTGCAACTCTGGTGTTTTTCTTTTTATTACTAGTGGCCAAACTAAGAAAGATAACAGATAATACATAATTCATGTATTGTACATTCTCCACATTTCTAATTAGCAGCCTGCTTTCACAGCTAACGTGAGACCATCCCAGAACAGCGTAAGATTAATTTAGAGCAGGAAAACCAGGGTTGCAAGGTATTTACATGAATGCTAATGAGAAGTTTCAAATCGTCATCACAGAAGAACCCAAACTACGAACAACTGCTGGGCATGGGGAGGGCCTGTTCTAAGGGTGAGCGGAACGGACACGGCACCGAGAAGAGTGTCTCTTTACCTGGTAGGCGTTGGTGGCGTCTGGGCCCGGGTCGCCCACCAGTCCCGAGAGCTTCTCCTTCAGCCTGTAGTGAGAGCTGTGTCGCAGGCAGTAGATGACGCCGGACGCCAGCAAGACCCCCACGATGGCCACGACGGAGACCAGGGTGAGCACCACGAACTTGGTGGAGTCTTCCCGCGCTGCCTGGTGAGGCAGAGGCCTGACTCTGCTTCTCTGCAAACAGGAGAGGGGGCAGGTGAGTACCCAGCTCCCGAAGACCGTCCTTTCCACACACACCCTCAAGTGTAAAGCTCCGGGCTGGCACCGGACCGACCCAAGGGCGTCCAGCAGTGCAGTCCCAGCCCAGCGGCCAGGGTTCTCTGGACACAGCGCACCTGGGTCAGCAGGGTTTTCAACAGGAAGGTCAGCAGCAGCATCGCTCAGACTCAACAACAGAAAGTATCTGGCAGTTAACTCACTGCCTTAAGTAAAACAAAGCCTTTCTCCCTTCTCAACGGGTAAGAGGCATTTAGGGCCACCGCCGAGGTATCCGGTGGGGCTGGGCGGGTAGAAGCCGCAGCAGAGGTCAGACCAGTGGCTGAGCTGTGAAGGCACGCGGCTACCCCTGGCTCCACTGCAGGCGGAGGCCAGTGCAGAAGCCCTTCTGCTCTCCTTCCCAGGCGCACCCCCAGGTGCAGACCTCCGAGGGGTGGGGTGGGGCGCTTGCACCCGCGCAGACCCCCACGTCGCGCACGTGGGCGCTTTTCCTTGAAAGCGGCTGCAAGACAGGGTCTCGCCGTGGTCGAGGAGTTCAGTTCTCGGCGGTGAAAGGTAAGAGGGCCCAGGTCCACCAGCGTCTCAGGCGTGATGGGGGTGGGTGGTGGGGGGCGGAGCGCCCAAAGCTGTACAGTGCTCGCCCTCATTAGCTTCATTATAAGGAATATTAGCAACAATTAAAAACGCCAGGGGGACGATGCACCGGCTCCGGCCAGCACGCCGTCCACAATTACCCGGGAAATGAATAGAGACGCGCCCGCCTCAGTGCGGGTCGCTACGGGATGAGCACAATTAGCAAACTCCTTTCCACCACCTAATTTCGCGTGGTAACAAAATGGATTTTTCCCCATGAATGCCTGGCCGGCCTATTCATTATCTCCCTTCTATTAGTGATTTTCCGCGCCGCGCTCGGCCTCCAGCTCCTCACTTCCTCCGGCGCCCCGTGTACACAGGGCCTCTTATGTCAGGCCGGGCCGTTTTTATCTTGTAATCATAAAGGCCACCAAAGCAATTATCGCCAGTCTTGACTGGAAAAGCTGGTCATTAATTAGCCTCCTTTGCCTTCCGTGCGGCGGATTAGCTGATGCCAGGACTGGGTTAATGGAAACGCGGGCGAAATGAGAAAAGACGCCGGATTTTCTTGCCTGGATGCTCGGCTCCGAGGAGAGCGGCAGGTCCGCCCGCGGCGGGAGGAACGGAGGCGCGAGGACGCGGCGGGGGGAGGCGCGGAGGGAGGGGTCGGGGGAGGGACCCGGGCGCCCGGCGGCGCGAGGAGTCCGCGCCGGGGCGGCGGGCCAGCCGGGCCCTCCGCGTGGACCGAGCGCCGGGCGGGAGACCCTCCCCGCCTCTCCCGCCCCTCCCCTCGCTCCTCCCCCGGCCCACCCCGCTGCTTCCAGAACAGGCACCCCCGAGGCTGTGGGCTGCCTCCCCCTCTCCCCCCGCCCCGCGCCCAGAAACAGATCGGGGTGAGGGTGCCCATCCGCGGCGCCGGACCCCCGGGCTGGCCCGGAGGGCGCCCGACACCCCTGCGCCTCCCACGTGAGCCCAGTTCCTCGCCCGCGCGCGGTGCCCGTGGTTGGCGCCCGTCGGGCCGCGGCCGGTTAACTGGGAGGTGCGCCCCTTTCCACGCTCTCCGGCCTGGGACGCTCCTCTGAGAGGCCGGCGAGGCTCGGCCGCGCAGGTTCCCGCTCCGCCGCTGCCCCCGATCCCCGCAAGTGCCGTCCCCCTGCTCCCGGATAGGCCCGGGTCCTCCACACCCGGCGACGCGCCGCGCCGAGTCTTCGCAGACCAGCCGGGACAACAACAAAGAAGGGGGCGCGGCCGGAGGAGGGGGCGTCCCGCTGCCCCCCACCCCGGCCCTCCCGGCATCACGGCGCCCGCACCCCGCCCAGGCACAGACGACCGGCGGCCCCCGCGCCCCGCCTAGGGGCTCCTGCCCGGCCTCGGAAGACCCCGCGCCCACGTGACCGCGCCCCGCACCGGGGCTTCCCGAAGCTTCTCGGCCCGCGACGGGACGCGCACACGCGCGCAGTGACCAGCCTGGCTCCGAGGGGACGCGCGGCGCCTCGGCGGGTGGCCCACAGCGACGGGCGGTCGCAGCGCGCTGGGGACAGAGGCCTGCGCGGGGCTGCTCCGGGGCGGCGCACGCCTGACGGCCGGACGTAAGGGGCGCAAACGCTGCTCGCTGGCCTCTCGGTTCCAGGCGGGAGGCCGTGAGCGCGCAGGAGCCCCGGGAGGAGGCTGGCGGCGGCCTACACGTTACCCTGGCCCAGGTCTGGGGCGGCAGGAGCGGTCCCGGCGGGGCGCGCCCCCTACCCCCGGAGGCCCAGGCGGCCTAAGCATCCTTGATCCCAGAACCCGACAGTCGCCGGGACCGGCGATGCACTTGGCCCGGGGAGCGGAAAGGAGACTGCCTGCTGCCCCTGGCGCCGCGCTTGGAATTGGCTCAGAGGTCAAAGAACAGCGCCCAGGAGCGGGATTGCGGGTCCCTCTTCCTGGGCCCGCTGCCCAGTCCCCGCGGGGGCCCAGGTGCCTCCGAACGGTGTAGGACCGGACCCACGCCCACGGAGTCCCCTCTTCTACGTTCCTGCCCGGCTCCCCGCTTCCCCGGGCCGGAGCTGCCCCCCTCCCGCCACCCCGGGGAAGGGATGGCCGGGTCGGCAGGCTGGGCGGACCGGGAGAGGTGTGGTGAGGCTGAGGATCCGACGCGGCTGCCGGGATGCGGGGCTCGGAGAGGCGGGAGACCCGGTTCCGACCACTGTGGTGTGAGGCCGCAGGAGCTTAGCGGCCTACTGGGCAGCCTGCCTCCCGCTGGCGCCGGGCACCTCAGCCGGAACCTAGCAAGTCCCGCTTCTGGAGGGCCCCTCAGTGACTCCACGGCCTACAGAGTCCCGCCGGGAGGGTGCGGAGGCGGGGACTGTAGACTGCAAGTCCGGTCTTAGGAATCTTGGAAGAAACAAAAATTTATATTCATTTAAAAAAAAATTAAAGAGCATAAACTCACTCCTTGTCACAGTGATTGTGTTGAAATAATTTAGGATTATTTTATCTCCTTTCCTTTTTGTAGAGTTAAAAAAAATCTCAGGAGCCCTGCTAACCAAGAGAGGTGAGAGAAGGACACGTGTGCTTTCGCTTAGAGGCGAGTCTGACCCTCCCTCCTTCCGGGAGTAACCGGGGACCCGGGTCCCCCTGCGGAGCGCCTGCGACTACAGGTGCTTTCCTGCCATCTCAACCTGGGGCTGAGCCCTGCCGAGAGCCCTCCACTAATTAGAGGCATCTTGTCAGTCTTGACTTGGAATTGAAAGAAAATAATGTTTAAATATTTATGACTTTGACATTTACAGTCAGGCGTCTTTTAAAAGCGGACCGCCTCCTTCTGTACAGTGGCAGCTCTCTTCCCTCCCCGAAAGTTTGGAGCAGGAAGGAGGGGGGTTGGCGGAAGCAGTCCCCAGCAGCCTGGGCACACAGGGAGCGTGGGGTGTCGGGTTCCCTAGGATGTAGGGGACACATATACAACTAGCACTCATTACTGAGTTTCAGAAGTAGAAAAAGTGTGCTATTTAAAAATATTCAGGAAGAGTTAAGTCAACTTTATATCAGGTTAGATGCATCTTGAGAGTACTGTACTGAAGTACAGTAGTTCATATTTTTCCCACTCAGCCATCTCCACCTGCAGCTCCTTGAGTTTATAATATACAATATTTCAGAAGCCGTGATTTGAGATACACATGTGACCACAGAGGCAATCAGCGGAACTGCCCTCAGCACCCACAGACCTGGTCCTGACCCAGTTAAACTATTTTGATCTGTGCTTACAAGTGGAGGTGCATGGGGCTTCCTTTATGTTGTCTTCTGAGCCATTTCTGGCAAAATATCTTCAGAACTTTTTTTTTAGCAGTCCATGTGGTAATCTTAAAAGAAGAGAGGAGAAAAAAGAACACTCTATACCCAAACTTGGTTGGGAATAGAGGCAGGCACACAAATATAAAACTTTATGGTAAAAATATTTGTTGACAGGTAGAAAAATTTAGTTTTCTAAGACTGTGCTCTGTAACCAGTTAGACTAATTCATTACCTAAGTCATTGACTTCAGTTTTAAAACACACTTGTACCCAAAAACTTAAGGCACTGGCATGTAGCAGCTTCATTGATACTAAAGTTCTAATACTGTGTTTTCATTTGTATCATTTCTAAAGAATTTGATTTGCAAGCCCAGCCTTATCCTGTGTTCCTCTGTACTTTTATGTTACTAAAATGGTAAAGATTTTTCTCTGTAAAATTTAGAAATTAATTTTGGGGACTACTAATGAGCTGCTAAAACAAGTCTGTCTTTGGTTTCCCAGATGAGTCATCTTAGAATTACTTGGGAATTTCATGCTAAGTTTACTAAAACATATTTGCTAAGATACAGTAACTATCACCTTCAAGCTGATCAAAAAATTTTTAACATTTTTCAGGTCATGGAAATGACCAAACTTAAAAATATAGGAGGGAGGTGTCTTAAAATATTTCAAAAGTATTTTTAAAAGCTGTTAACTGAACTATTTTTAATTTGGACCCCGCCACAGAATTCTAATAAATGAGAGAAGTCAGGCGGAAATAATCATGTATTAATTCTCTGCATTACAAAATCTTTTCAGAAGCTATTATCAGAGCAAGAGGCATTGCGGTCTGAATTCAGGGTGGGAGAAATCCTTTGTGCAGCTGAAGGCTATTGTTCGTCTGTGCAGATGAAATTGTACTTGCAAATCTGCCATTCAAGTAGCCAAAAAAAAAAAAAAAAAGCCTATAAGGGCAAAAGAAAACAATCTCCAAGAAACAATTATTGTTAAATATAAACTTTAATGAAAATAAAATGGGGATACGCTGTTTTAAAATCGGCTATTTGTGAGGTGTTTTTCAGGAATAGGCATAAAAATAAATACATAAAAGATGATAAATTGTCTATTTGCATCTTTAAGCACTCCTGGAAGATCAGTTTTGGGGAAACACTTTGTTTTCAGGTGTCAGGGAAGATTTACGACATTTATGTTTAAAGTGGGAGAAACACTCCCCTGTGAACTAATTTTTAGCAGAGCTTCATAAGCACCAAATTGTCTGGGGTGGGGGGAGTGGGGCCGGGGCGGGGGTGGGGGGCGGACCGCAGCGCTCGGCCGCGGGACGGGCGCGCCTCGGCCGGGCCAGCGCTCAGACTCCGCGGCGGGTTTGCTGCACTCGAACTCCGGCTCCGCCAATCAACTCGGAGCGCGGCCGGGGGCCCGCGCGGCCGGCGCGCACCGTCTGCCCGCCGCCTGCCTGGACCCGGGCGCGCCCCCGGGGTCGGCGGTCCGCTGGCTCGCCCCTGATCTCCAAGGAGCTTTCCCTCGGCAAGGACCCAGCCCTTCTCAGCGCTGGTCTTTCCGCTTCGGCTCCTTCGCGGAGTCTGAGAAGCCGCCGCCTGGAGACTCGCCTGGAATCGCGCGGGTCAGGCCCGGCTGCGGCGCCGCTCGGAGCGGGGTTCCCGGGGGCGCACGGCCGCTTTCGGCCCCTCCCCTTTCGACAGGCCCGGGCTTTCTCCCTCCTCCTTCCCAGTCCCTCCCCCCTTCCTATTTAGGCGATCCGCACCGAGGTCAGAAAGATCTGACCGCGGCGCTGGACACAAAGGGTTCAGGGTTCCTGGGCGCCGCCGGTATTCACGGCATCGAGGGGTCCCCAGGCGGCCTCAGCACGTTTCCCGGGGACAATGGGGGGGGGCCTAACCTCCCCCTCCACAAAGCGCGCGGCCCGCGGAGCACGGATTGATGCCCACCCGCCTCACCTCGCCACCCCTCTCGAGAGCCAAGCAGGGGACCCTTGGCTGCGTGGGGTGCGAGGGAGGGATAAAGAGAGGTTCCGATGCCTCCTGCATACAGACCTCCACCTTCTCACAGTTCGGTTCGAGTTAAATTCAGAGAAGGTGGGTTTGCCCTGCAGCGCGCTTGACCCCAGGCGGGGAGGCTCCCTGGTGCAGGCCCGGGGCCGCTGTCTGCGCACTTCGCTCAGCCACCGGGTCGCAGGGCCGAAGCGCGCGGGGCCAGGGCGGGCCCGTGACGCTGGGCAGCCGGCCGGAGCGCGGTGAGCATTGCGGCCCAAGCGGTGGGGGCTCCCGGCCCCTCACTCCCTGGCTGTGCGTTTGGGGGGTGCATGGGCAGTAGTGACGGTGACGACAGCCACAGCCGTCCAACGTGGAGCAACCTCCGAGCAGTGATAACGCCAAAGAGCGGGAGTCCATCTCCGGCTCAGAAAGGCCTCTTCGGCTGAGGTTCCCACCCCTCGGTCGGGGTCTGCCCGATTGCCCCGAGCGACGCTGCTGGAAAACCCGAAGCAAGTCCCAGCTCAGAACCACACCGGGAGTGCTGAAGGAAGGAAATTAAGTCCCTCATTCAAACAGCTCCGCGTCAGAAGTTTCTCTGGCTAGCGCGCGCCCGCCCCGCCGGGGAGGGGGCCGAGAAGGCGCAGGTTCCTTTCGGGGGAGGGGAGGCGGCCGCGCCGAGGCGTTTCTCCACCCGGCGGGGAGGTCCAGGGGCCACTGCCCTCTCTCAGGCCGCCCTCCCCCGCGGCCCCCGCGCTCTCCCCTCCGGCGCAGGACGGCTCAGAGGCGCGCTCCGGCCCCAAGGAGGAGAGCGAAGAGCGCCCCAAAATGGGCTGGGAGGAAAATGCCCGCACACTGGTTCCTTCCAACCTGGCTGCGCATCATGTCCTTCACCTTTTCCCACCGCCCTGCCTGTCTGCGCCCCGCGCCCCTTCCTTCCCCCCCTCACCCCCCCCCCGCTCCCCCCGCTCCCCCAGCTCCCCCGCTCTCCTGCGGGTCTGAACTGCCCGGAGGGGCCGGCGATGCGAACAGAGAGTCCGAGAAGCAGCGGCCACAGCCCGGCCCGGGGGTCTCCGCCGGTGCCGTGCGGCGGGACGGCGGTCACCCCCTCTCAGTCTTCCCGCTCAGGACGAGCTGCCACCAGGCGGGTCACCAGGGGATGTCCACCCCTGAACCACTCGGGGGATGACCTCAGAAGCAGACCTCCTCAGCCAAACAGAGCCTTTGGCAGGCAGCCTGCTGCGAGTCAGAGTTAGCCCCTGGACTGGGCTCTCCAAAGCCCGGGTCGCCCCCCCCCCCCGACCCCCTTCTCCCCCGCCCCATGCAGTCTCCATCCTTCCCCAGCTCGGGTTCCTCTCCGCACCACCTACACGCCTGGCAGGTGCCTCCTCCAGTGGGTCTCGCCCGATCCGTCTCGCCCCCGACCCAGCCCCTGTCCCTTCTCCGATGGCCCCACCAGAGCCCACGCCCCGGCCCGGCGTCCCTGGTTACCTGCAGCGGGGCGGGCGCGGGCGCCCAAGCCGGAGGAGAAGGGGGACGTGTGACCGGCCAAACGGCCTCGGGGCGCGGCGGCCGCGGGTAGCGGCGGCGCCATCACCACTGCCAGCCTTTTCCCGGCGCCGGAGCCACAGACAAGCGGGGCCATCCTGTTCCTGACCACAAACTTCTCGGGCAGCCGGCGGAGACAAAGGTGCCGCGCGCCGCAGCTCCCCCGGCCGTGGCAGCGGCGGTACCAGCTCAGAGCCCGCGGGAGCCCGCTGCTCCGCTCGGTCGCTCAGCCGGGCTCTGTGGGCTCCGCCAGGGACCGGGCCCGAGGCCAGGCGCTCGGGTCACGGTGCGACGAGGGCTGGCGCCCGGCTGGGCGCGGGACGGTCCCCGCAGGGCCCCCGGCCGCGCGCGCAGCTCCATCCAGCGCGGCCGCCGCGCCCCGCCTTATATCCGGCCCGGCGCGCACCCGGCCGGCGGCGGCGCGGCTCGCGGCCCAGCCACCGGTTGCTATAGCGATGTCCCCCCCACCCCCCACATGTTGCTGACAGCAATTGGCTAAGGGGCCGCGGCTCTCCGCGCACCCTCTCCCGCCCGAGACCATGAATGGACATCGGCTTTGTCAGTCATTCGCACAGCGCAGCACCCGGGCCCTCGCCTTTTCTTTCTTTTCAGGCTTTCTCCCTTTCATCGGCCGAGTCGCACTTCAGACTGGGCAAGTTCAGGGTGGCACCCGGGGGAGCGGGCACTCGGCAAGAAATGTCAACCTGCGCGGCTCTACTGTGACCTCTGCCAAGGGGGGGGGGGGGGGTGAGGGGGAGGGGGCGGGCGTCCAAGCTCTTGGCAGGAGAAAATCTCAGGACAAATCCTTCTTCCGAGGTAGTTTGAACACTTTTGCCCCGGGGGCCTTCCACTCCCTTTCCGAATAGAAGCCGGCTCAGGACCACCTGCCAGTCGGCGCGTAAATACCGCCCCCGCCCCCGCCCCGACTCCCGCCTTCGCCTGGGCGGACGCAGGAACTACCGAGAACTTTTGCCATCTTTTGGTCCAGGCCGGCCGCGGGGCCGTCTGCCCAAGACGTCGGGCCGAGATGGCGGGGAGACGAAGGCGTCGAGCCGCCCGGGTCACAGGCTCGCCCTGGCCCGCCAGCCGGCGGGAGGCGCAGAGCGGGTCATAGGGCCCAGGGCGCGAGGCAGCGGCGCCCCGGATCAAACAGGGGCCTGGGGGGAGGCCAGATCCGCTCGGGCCCGCGTGCGGCCTCTCCAGGGCTCCCCAGGCCCCTCTCCCACATTCTCCGCCTCCGCGCCCTGAACGCGTGGTCGCAGCCACAGGTCGGGGCCGCCCGGTGCGCGGCGCCCCCGCCGAGCAGCCGGGAGCGAGAGAAGAAACCCAACATCTGTGTGTACAATGCGCTCTCGGGCCCACAGCTGCAGGCACAGGGGGAAGAAAGGCAGGAAGGAGGGGGAGACCTTGTCACAGGCGATGACAGTCTGCGGAGGGCTCTTTCGTGTCTCCTTTTCTGGAGACCCCGGCGCCCTCCTCCCCGGCCCCCTCTCCCGCCGCCTCCCCATTGTTCCCGCGCTCAGGACAGCTGGAGACAGCGGCCCGCGCTAGCAGGGCGGCCCCTCCTCACCGACGCCCCTCCTGCCCGCTCCCGGCGGCCCGGCCGAGGCCCCTATGCTCCTCGCTGGCCAGCGCCCCCTCCCCCCCTCCCCTCTGGCGCGCTGTCCCCAGACCCGGCCCGCGCCGAGGGCCCCCTCAGGGACACAGAAATGCCTCAACCCTCTGCCCAGGGCTCAGGGCTCGAGGGCCTGCGAAGGGCCTGCCTCCGGCTAAAGTGTCCCAAGGACGCCTTCCTCTGACCGAAGGCTTAAGCAGAGAACTACCTGTGTTTGGAGCTTCCCTGATGGCTTAGATAGTGAAGACTCTGCCTGCAGTGTAGGAGACCCAGGTTCGAACCCTGGGTCGGGAAGATTCCCTGGAGAACCGGAATAGCAACCCGCTCCAGTATTCTCGCCTGGAGAGTTTTGTGGACAGAGGAGCCTGGTGGGCTACAGTCCACGGGGTCGCAAAGCGTCGGAGAGAACTGAGCGACTAACACTGGAGGGGTCGAGAGTGGAGCGCTTCAGCGAACCCGGGCTCGCTAGGCCTGGGAAGGCCCCAGCTCGTAGGGGCTGGAGGTCTGCGGGCCGCTTCGCCCAGATGCCAGAAGCTCGAGCGGAAACTCGGTTCGGGGTGGGGGGCAAAGGGGAACCAGGCCCCGCTCCAGCGGCGCACCCCAGCCCCAGACAGCCGGCAGGACAGGAGGGGGGCCATCCCGAACCTCGCGTCCTCGCGCGGGGGTACGGCGTGCAGACCCCCTCCCGGCCGCCCTCCGCGGGGCCCGGGTACCTCCTGGAAAGAGGAGGGGAAAAGGAGGAGGCGGGAGGGCCCCAGAGAGCCGGGGAGGCCTGCTGGAGGGGACCTGCGGCCCTCAGCCTGGCTGGGAACCGGCCTCTCCATAGCAACCGCCTGTGCGCGCGCGCGCGCGCGTGTCTGTGTGCGCGCTCGTTTGTGTGCGGGGGAGTGGGCTCGCGGGCCTCCTTGGCCGGGTGCGGGGATCTCCGAGCCCTGGGGGCGGGGCACAGGGAAGTTCTCTCCGGAACAGGACCGGCCTTTTCGGAGGTGCTGGGGACTCTGGGATCTGGGCACGCGGCGGAGGCACCGGCCGAGCAGCGGGGATGAGCCCGGGCCCCGCACTGGGCCGTAGGGGCACCGAGGCGCCCGGCCCCGGCCGTCCGGCCGCCTGCCGCGGTCACGGGGACCTGGGGCTTGGCGGGCTGAGCGCAGGCGGTGGTCTTCACCTAGACCCAGCGAGGTGCCGCGCGGGGCTGCGGCGGGGAGGGCGGAGGCCCCGCGGTCGCGGTGGCCGCGCCCGCCTCCCGGCCCGCGAGGGGTCCGCTGGGCGCACCTGCGGTCGGCGCTCGGGGCGGAGGGGCTCGCGTGGCTGAGAAGCGCACGGAGGGGACCCTGCCCCGGCCCCCAGCGATGCGCGAGGGGTTCGGCTGCACCCTCCCCGCCGGCGCAGCGGCTCATCCCTATGGCTTTCCTCGCGCTCCACTCGATGGCGGGGAGCCACCACCAGGTGTGAGGACCCCCTCGGGCGGGCTGGGGAGTGGCCCGGGGGAGGCCCGATCCTGTGCCTCGGTCACCAAGGTGGCGCGGCCCCCACGCGGCCCCCGGCCCTACGGATGCGCGAGCAGGACCGTGGCGGCGTGGTCCAGGGCCCCTGGGGTGGGGGTCAGAGGCGACCCCGGAGAGGACGTGCAGCTCAGAGCCAGATACTGTCCTGCTTTCCACAGACACCATACAAAATGTTAAATAAGTAAATAATACATTCATTTTATTCTGCTAGTTCTCCCATTGTCCCAAAGGGTTTCAGTGCCGACATCAAAGCCGCTCATACCGTTTCCTCTGAATTGAAAGCCGCGTCTTTTCAGTGCTTTCAGAAAGGGCGGGAGGCGCCCTGGAGGCGCAGTTGGTTTGCCCGTGGTCACTTTACCGTATAGTTAGAGGGCCTTAAACGCTGAATGCAGGTTTTCACAAGCAGAAAAGTCTTTTCTCACCCCACACCACATGGTATGTTCTTTGTGGAGTCCTGACTTGCCAAGTTCTCCTACCCCTTCCTCTCCGACATTCTCCTATCCCCCCCTCTTGGACATCCCCCCCACACCCCCCACCCACCCCAGGACACCACCCCTGACTCCAGCACTCCCTCTCAGAGCTTAAAGATAAACGGATTGCCTAGGAAATTCATTAAAGAAGGTATTTGTATTTTAGGTTCTGATCCTTTTAGTCTGTTTCAGAAGCTGATAAATTAATCCACCAGATTTTCATTCTATTTCCCTTTATTTTAAAATCCTTTCTTATATCCAGGGCAAGGAAAAATGTATCTATCTTTTAATTCTTGAAAATACTTCAGTAGGAAAGTGTTTTGACAATAATGTAAGACTAGGTTCAGCTTATAAGTTGGAGAATGTTAGGATTTTGGGTTTTGTCCTGAGAGCTTAGACTTCATTTAATAATAAATTCCAATTTACAGTTTCAATGACACTTTCAGAGAAAGGCTTAAAACATGATGCAGAGTGTTTTTGAGAGGCATGTTGACTGAAATTATTTATATATGATGAGTATATTATTCATAAAAGTTAGGATTGTTTAGGTAATGAATAAAAAGACTAGCATATGTGAAATTCTACTAAGTATCTAAACCATATAAATAGTTTAAAATGACATGTTGATTTTGCTAAGACTTCTTTTAAAGTGAAGCTCACATTTGTTATGTGTAAAACCTAATGTTCTGTGTTAAAAACCTCATTTTCAATTTAGGGAACACCAAACTGTTATAGATCACATATTTAGCTGATTAGAATAAAGTCCCAATGAACCAAATTATCAAAGAAAATGTATTTTAAAACAATATAGAGAAAGACAATCATGGGAAACATTATTATAAAGCAAAACAATACCTATTTCAGAAAATTTCAATATTATGATAAGATAGAAAATGGCAAAAACACCCTCTGAAATACTTACCTGATTTCACAAAATCTGACTCAGTTTTGTTTAAAATATAGAATAATGGCACATGAATTATATTTAAAATACTTTTGATTTATAAATCTATACAGATGACTTTAAATTATAAAAATGAAATTTGATTCTTTTGAATGTTGTAGCTATGTATATATTGTATTTTCATACATATAGAATGTTACATAATGTAACATTTTATATCAGTGAATGAATTTTGGAAAGTAGGATGCTTTAATTGGTCAGCCTTCTAGTGAAACAGTAACTGGCACAGATAATTTTCTAAAAAGGATGCTTGTACAGGTCAGTACAGACGACTCAAAATTGAACTGCATTAGTTGTAAATGGCAGTATTTTCAAGGACGACATTTGGAAGAGCTTTAGACGCTAATGACAAATCCGTCCTCGTGGAGACAGGACAAGTCCATTGCAATGTCTGAGTACAGTTCTCATCAGTCTCCTTTGCATACCAGAGCAGGACTATCAAATTTACAAACAGGGGCGATTCTTCAGCAACTTTAACACATTGCTGCAAAACCTTTAAAACTGAGAGGAATGGGAAAACAATAAAATTATTGGTTCAGGTATTTTACTTTATTTCAAGAAAAATGTAAATTCTTTACTCAAAGAAAGTGTTTTGTTTTGGTTTTTTAAAAATTACCAACATAATTCAGCTTTTATTATTAATTCTCATTTGGCTCATATTCAGATTGATCTAGAGTTTCCCTGGGGGCTCAGTGGTAAAGAAGCTGCGTGCCAAGGCAGGAGACTTGGGTTTGATCCCTGGGCCGGGAAGATCCCCTGGAGGAGAAAACGGAAACCCGCTGCAGTATCCTCGCCTGGAGAATCCCATGGACAGAGGCGCCAGGTGGGCTACAGTCCATGGGGTCGCAAAGAGTCAGATATGACTGAGTGCACACTCACACACACACACACGCACAGATTGATCTAGAATTTTTGAAATACGAAAATAGGAACTCTATTATGAAGCAAAGTCACTATTCCCTCCAATGGCTTAACGTGAGCACACAAAAGGATCATATTAAAACCAAAAACTGTATTTCAGCGAGAATCTGTGCTTGAAGGACTGATTAACAAATATGTAGGAATTTTAGACTTTTTCAAACTTTGAAATTACAGTTCCTGTAAGGACAGGAAAAGTTTCAAAGCCTGATGATTATTATTATCAGTCTGTCCATTGAAAGTAGCATTCTGAAAAACTTCCTAGGGACAGAGGTTTATAAATAGAGCAGTCTCGCTACAGGTTGATTTGGTGTTTATTCGCTAGCTGCTAGCCTAGAAATATATTGTTTTCAAGTTACCTCTTTGTAGAGATCTTTATTATTTACAAAACAATGCTGTAAAATACATATTTAACAATCGACGTCCAGTATAGTAAATATACTGTATGCTCATACTAGATTTCATTCTTCTTCATAAAACTGACCTGACATTCTGTACAGTGCAACGAATACTGGCAAGAAAGACTCATTACCATTGACTGAGCACCTGAGATTTTTGAGTGTGTGCGTCAGGTCGCTGGGTTCGGATGAAGCACAGAAGTGCTGTGAAGACTGTGTGGCTTCTCTCTCCTTTGAGGCCAGAGGCGCCTCCACATGCTTTCTCATACATGTCACTCGTACATTACATGTGCACGTCCACTACAGTTGTTTGCAAGTAGTTTTCTTTTTTTCCTGAAATTGCTTTGGAATTAAAGGAAGAGCGATAATTCACGTAAATGTTTATTTCATAATTATGCATTTCAGCTTCCTACTGTCCGCATATACTTTTTTAGGAAGGCACGGATGGGTGCATGGAGTTACAGTCCCGTTAACTGTAAAACCGTCACAGCCTGACAAGCGGGCTTAGTACCTGGAGTCCGCAGACGAGGACTCAGTATAAAGTGGTCTTTTCTGCTTTTACGTGGCAAACATGTGTACAAGTGTTGAGACCTAATGGGCACGGAGCTACTGGAAGCAGCCAGTGGCTTGTCATTCTGACACAACATGCAGCAGTCCCAGGGGACTCAGGGCTAGCTGTCACTCCGAGAAATCCAGTAATGGCCCTCCAGGATTCCGTACGAATCCACCCGGAGCTGCCAGATAGCCGAGTGAATAAAGAACAGCGGAGTCTTCTCTGTGGATGTGCACAATGCACGTTCACATTTAGTGAGTCGGAGACCAGGTCAACCAGCGTGCGGGCGTGCACAGGGGCTGCGGTGGACGGAGGCACCCACCCCATGTATGCACGTACTTACGATCCCCTGAGGTCTTTCGATCCAAACACTTTAGGAAATTACATACTTCCTTCGACCTTTCTCCGTCACGTTTGAAATTCCCGTTCAGAATTACCTGGGGATGTGCTCAAACAAAACTCGGAATCTGGTTTTATCTTTTCTAAACATTTTGGATTTCTCATTCCCCCAAGACCCTATAATTTACCCTGATCACTGTCTAGTTCACTCTCCTTATCGCCAAATGGCTTCTTGAGTATTTTCAAAAATAAAATAAACCTTTAAGGAAAGATTCCTTTTGACCGCTAAGAATACTTTTTAAAAGGCCATTTACACGGGCAGTACCCCAATGTGGCAGCCACTGGTGTGCTGGGGCGTGGGGCTTCGCGGGTGAGGCCCCTGAGGGCTCAGTGTGGCCAGAGCAGGTGCGCGTCCTTCTCTTCTGTTGGGTGTCCCGGTTTCCATGACAACGGCCTCTCTGTCCTCAACGTCCTTCTGAGGGTGAGACTTGAAGCTTTCTCATCCTCCACCCCCCTGAGGTCAGGTGTGTTCCTTCCTGCAGACCACGGCGGGCTCTGACCTCCTACCGTGGTCCCCGCCCGAGCCAGCGCAGGGCGGCCGCGTCCCGTGTCTGCAGGCAGTGCCCTCGGGCCTCAGGGTCCTCCCCCTCCATCTGACCCCTTCCCTTCTCGTTGTGACCTGCGCCAGCTCGTCCCCTGGTCATGGGACCCTCTCCTCCCACCACCCAAGCTACAGGCACACACTCCACCTCACCAGGTCACACACCCTCTACAGCATGCGTCAGCCATGTCACACACGTACAACCCTCTCACACGCATGTGCACACGTCACTCACCTACAGGCACACACACAGTCTCACCAGGTCACACACCGTCTACAACATGCATCAGCCATGTCACACGTACAACCCTCTCACACGCATGTGCACACGTCACTCACCTACAGGCACACACACTGCTTCACCAGGTCACACACCCTCTACAACATGCGTCAGCCATGTCACACGTGTAGAACCCTCTCACACGCATGTGCACACGTCACTCACCTACAGGCACACACACTGCTTCACCAGGTCACACACCATCTACAACATGCGTCAGCCATGTCACACGTGTAGAACCCTCTCACACGCATGTGCACATGACACTCACCTACAGGCACACACACAGTCTCACCAGGTCACACACCCTCTACAACATGCGTCAGCCATGTCACACGTGTAGAACCCTCTCACACGCATGTGCACACGTCACTCACCTACAGGCACACACACTGCTTCACCAGGTCACACACCCTCTACAACATGCGTCAGCCATGTCACACGTGTAGAACCCTCTCACACGCATGTGCACATGACACTCACCTACAGGCACACACACAGTCTCACCAGGTCACACACCCTCTACAACATGCGTCAGCCATGTCACACGTGTAGAACCCTCTCACACGCATGTGCACACGTCACTCACCTACAGGCACACACACAGTCTCACCAGGTCACACACCCTCTACAACATGCGTCAGCCATGTCACACACGTACAACCCTCTCACACGCATGTGCACACGTCACTCACCTACAGGCACACACACTGCTTCACCAGGTCACACACCGTCTACAACATGCATCAGCCATGTCACACGTGTAGAACCCTCTCACACGCATGTGCACATGACACTCACCTACAGGCACACACACAGTCTCACCAGGTCACACACCATCTACAACATGCGTCAGCCATGTCACACACGTACAACCCTCTCACACGCATGTGCACACGTCACTCACCTACAGGCACACACACTGCTTCACCAGGTCACACACCAGCTACAACATGCGTCAGCCATGTCACACGTGTAGAACCCTCTCACACGCATGTGCACACGTCACCTACAGGCACACACACTGCTTCACCAGGTCACACACCATCTACAACATGCGTCAGCCATGTCACACGTGTAGAACCCTCTCACACGCATGTGCACACGTCACTCACCTACAGGCACACACACTGCTTCACCAGGTCACACACCATCTACAACATGCGTCTGCCATGTCACACGTGTAGAACCCTCTCACACGCATGTGCACATGTCACTCACCTACAGGCACACACACTGCTTCACCAGGTCACACACCATCTACAACATGCGTCAGCCATGTCACACACGTACAACCCTCTCACACGCATGTGCACACGTCACTCACCTACAGGCACACACTCCGCCTCACCAGGTCACACACCATCTACAACATGCGTCAGCCATGTCACACATGTAGAACCCTCTCACACGCATGTGCACACGTCACTCACCTACAGGCACACACACAGTCTCACCAGGTGACACACCATCTACAACATGCGTCAGCCATGTCACACGTGTAGAACCCTCTCACACGCATGTGCACACGTCACTCACCTACAGGCACACACACAGTCTCACCAGGTCACACACCAGCTACAACATGCGTCAGCCATGTCACACACATACAACCCTCTCACACGCATGTGCACATGTCACTCACCTACAGGCACACACACTGCTTCACCAGGTCACACACCATCTACAACATGCGTCTGCCATGTCACACACGTACAACCCTCTCACACGCATGTGCACACGTCACCTCTCATGTGAACATGCATCCTCTCATACACTCTGTAATATTGGTGCAGTCGAGTGCAGCAACCATTCCCGACTCAGCATCACAATGGGGCCAGGTTCCTCTGAAGCTCTCAAACCTGGTGTCCAGCTAAATAGCTGCGATTACTTTCCAACCAGACTTCCTGCTTGGGATTAAGATGCCTACTGAGAAACTCCTGTTCTGCTCACATT
Organism: Muntiacus reevesi; assembly: GCF_963930625.1. Lineage (NCBI taxonomy): Eukaryota > Metazoa > Chordata > Mammalia > Artiodactyla > Cervidae > Muntiacus > Muntiacus reevesi. The sequence goes on from NC_089254.1 coordinate 112,317,120, forward strand.
ACTGGGGGCCCCGGGGCCACCCAGACTTCCCAGGTGGCGCTAGTGGTAAAGAATCCACCTGCCAACGCAGGAGACATAAGAGATCCAGGCTCAATCCCTGGGTTGGGAAGACCCCCTGGAGAAGGGAATGGCACCCTCCCCAGCAGTCTCGCCTGGAGAATCCTATGGACAGAGGCGCCTGGAGGCTTACGTCCACGGGGTCGGAGAGAGTCAGACATGTCTGAAGTGACTTAGCACGCCCACACAGGGGCAACCTAGTGAGGGGGTTTAGAGAAAGGATGCCCACCCGGCTTCTGCCACTTCCTGACTCTGGCCTGAGCGAGCCGCTCCACTCTGTGCCTCTGGAAATGGAGATGAGGGGGGATGGCCTGGTGGGCGTGTTGGAAGGGTCACAACAGAGGTCCGGCCTCGGAGGAGGGTGGAGGGCAGTGCTGGGGGCTCTTGCTGCCCGTTGATAGCGTTTTCTCCGCCTGGTGGGCACCACCATCATTTCCATGGAGGCACACGGAGATCCTGTGTCCAGACAAATGCTGACGCTGTGACTTAAGGTGACACAGCTCAGCAGTGGAAGTGCAAAGAGGAAGAAGTGTTTGCAACCGAGGCAGGAGGCCCCGAGCGTCTGAGAGCAAGCCCCCAGTCCTGACCCCTCATGGACTGCAGCTTCTCTGCAGGGCCATCAGAGGGAGGGTGGGGGTCTCAGGTCGGTCCACTTGCTCCTCCTGGGAGAGCACGTGGATGGCAGACCCTGGAGGCTCGGGCCCAGAGATGGGTGCATCTATGCATGCTCGTCGCCCTCGTCACATTCAGACCTAAATACCTGCCACCTAAGGGCAGCCCTCTCCCTCCAGCACTGCCTGGGCAACGCTTGTGAGCCACGAGATCTGTGCTGATGTCCCAGCTCGTGGGAGTCACTCAAGGCACCTTCCCTAAAACCGACGACGATCCTGTGGGGTTGGAACCGTTACCACCTCTGTTTTCCAGACGAGGACAGGGAAGGGCCCCTCGGCCTCACAGAAGTGCCGCGAGCAGGATCCAGGGGAGGGCTTGGGCGCTAGTGCTTCTCGGGGTCACTTGTGGCTGGAGACGGGACCCTGAGCAGAAATTCGGGTCTCCCCAGATCTGGGGCCGGGCTGCAGGCCCAGGGCAGGTCACGGTGGGAGCACGTCTGACCCGCCCCGATGGCCCCCTGCGGTGGCAGCGATGATGGTTAACAATCGTGCTTGAATAGAATCCCTGAGGTGCCAGCCCCTCCATGTCGGTGAAGGCTGAAGGGATCTTCCTTCCGACATCATCCGACCCAGCGCTCCTCACGCGACTTCAGGACAGAGTGCCCTGAGAGATCTGGTGCTTCTGGTTTTCATCCTCAAAGGAAAATCCCCGCGGTTATCCTGTTATCCGATTTCAGCAAACAGCACCAAACCGCGGGGGTTCGACGGTCCCGAGCACTCTGACGTTCACGCTGTAGACGCCAAGGGGAAAGTGGGTGAGCGGTCCTGGGTCTCTGCGGCCGGAGTTGGGGGGGCCGTGGTCGTCCACAGGCGCTCGTCCCCGAGAGCCAGGCCTTCCTCCCTGGGGCCGTGCTCCGTCATCTCCGTGGCTTCCCTTCCGCTCACGCCTCCCTTCTCCGTCGTGCAGGACTCCCTGCCCTTCCCATTGAGAGCGCCGTCTAGGTGTTGAGCACCCTGTCCACCCTAGCCGTGCCCCTCCTGCCTGCCCATGAGGGTCATTGGGACGGCTCATCAGGGCCAGCCCTCAAGCCCCGGGGGGCGCTCCCAGCGGGGCCTGGGCTGTCGCTGTCTCTGGTTCCATCTGAAATGCCCATCCTTGGGGGGCCTCTCCCGCGAGACTGCGGCAGCGCGCCCAGAAATGAGCGCCCTGCCTGTAGAAGCTCTAAAGCCACGCACGACTTGACGCCTCACGTTAGCCACGAAGGTGCCTTGTCATGGGGAATTCTCTCTGTGGGACTGAGAGGTTCATAAGCCAACGAATGCAATGTAATCACCCAGAGGTACATAATATCTTTAACCTTTCTATCAGACATATGATGGGTCATAGGCACAATTTAATAACAAATCAAGTGGGGCTCAATAAAGATTATCACGAAGAACTGGAAACATTCTTCCATTAATTTTCTCTGCCGAATCTGACTCTCGCACAGGGTCCTGAGCAGAGATCAATCGTCACCTGAGAGCGGGCACCGGTTCCGGGATGATGAGAGGCTGCCCAGGGCCGATGCTGAGTGAGCCTGGGAGGGTCCCTGCAGCCCCCATCCTCTGATGGAGGGAGGCCACGAGCCACAGGGAGACGCTGCCCGGGGCAGAGTTGGGCTGCGGACGGAGCCAGGCCTGTTTGCTGGGGCTGCCTGATGTGACCCGGCACTCTGCGTGGGAGAAGTGGGCACACATCTGTACAAAAGCTCCTAACCACTCAGGTCCGGACGGAGCTGCTGAATTTTATTTCCCAGAAGATGACGATGATGATTTTGACCTCTGACTGCTGTTTTAGCTCCTCCCTTCTTCAAGGAACTGAAAGAGTGTGTGAGGCATGGAAGGCACGTGTGCTGGGTGTGAAAACCCTCGCACAGACTTGCCGGCTGAATTTCCTAGGTCTAGGAGACATGGGGGGCCTGGACCCTCTCTCCCAGTGTCCAGCCTCTGCGTCCTTCGGGGCCTCACCCACAGTGGGGCAGCCACAAGGATATGGCGCTTAGGGGTTCACAGCCTGCTCCCGGAGCTCAGAGGCCCCTCCTCTGTGCAGATGCCCCCTGATTGCTCGGGCTCCAGAGGTCCCAGTTGGCAGAACACAGGCCGGTCCCTGATTAGGCGGGGGCCTCCTGGGAGTTAGAGTTCAAGCAGGGGCCATGAAAACCCAGAAGAGAAAACCTCGCGAAGTGAACAGAAAGACGCCCGGAGGGGCCCGCTCACCGGGAGGTGAGGCCATGGGCCAGGGCTCCAGGCGACCTCTCCAGCGGGGAGCCCAGGTTGAACCCCTGGCAAAGGAGGCTGGGCGAGGTGCCCTCCCTCTGACCTCCCCAGACATCGGTTCTAGCCGTGCTTTCTGGAATGTTCGGAACAAACATAACCCCCGTCTCTCCCTGTCTGGCCTTACAAACATGTGAAGACGTGGTTATGTGCTCATCAAAACTTAGTTTTCCCCAAAATTCTGATGCCAGATTAGCACCTGAATTAAGGCAGTGGCCAAAGGGACAGTGAGGAAGAGAAGAAACAGATTTAGGCACCCAAATGGACCTGTTACAGAAATGATATATCAGAGGTGGGGCGTTTCCAGTTTCCGGCTTGAGAGAGACTAGTGAAAGGAGATGAACGTGCAGCACCGTTGGACCTCTGCCCTTGGCCCAGGAAGACCTGCTGCCTCCCGGCGGCGTCAGGGGCACGCAGGCGGTGGGGGGACGGGTGTCCCTGCCCGCACGGCCGCTCCCCCAGGAGGCTTCCTTCCGTTTCTTGACCCCACAGCCCCAGAGGACCTCAGGGTCCTCCTCCAGGCCCTTTCTAGCCACTGGCCAAACCCTGAGGAGACCTTCGGGGTCCCTCACGGGACAACAAGCTCATTTCTTTGGGGCTTCCCTGGTGGTTCAGATGGTAAAGAATCCGCCTGCAGTGTGGAAGACCCAAGTTCGATCCCTGGGTCAGGAAGATCCCCTGGAGAAGGGGATGGCAACCCACTCCAGTATTCTTACGTGGAGAATCCCATGGACAGAGGAGCCTGGCGGGCTACAGTCCACGGGCTCGCAAAGAGTCGGACACGACTGAGCGACTCACACACACCCAGACACACACACACACACACACACACACACACACACACACACACACACACACACGGCGTTGGGAAGCGGGTCATGGACCCTGGGAGGTGTAGGCTCTAGGGGCCAAGAGGAGGGGAGGGTAGACTGGGCGTAAGACACACAAGTGCATGAGGAGGAGGCCTGGGGTGAGCACGGAGTCCAGCTCTGGGAGGAGCCCACGTCAGGCCCAGTCGGGCCCAGAGCCTGAGCCTCCAGCAGACACGCCCAAGTCTCTGGGAAGTCAGGTTCCCAGCAAAGAGGAGAAGACCGCTGACCCCCCTAGGAGAACCGAGCCCTGCCCTGTGGCTGAACCTCTTAGCCTGGGGGCAGGGAGGGGCTCCCATTTCTAAGCGGGGGGCAGGGAGGGGCTCCCATTTCCAGCAGCATGATGCAGCTGGCAAGATGGGGTTCAAGGTGAAGCCTGCTTCAGGAGCGGCGAGGCGGTCCGTCCACAGCCCCTAGAAGGCAGACCCGGGGTGCTCTATGCTGCTCGGTCTCATCTTGAGTCCGAGCTGTGCGCTGACACTTTCTTCAGCGTTTGTCTCGGGCAAAAAAATGCGCAGGCATGTTGGGCATAGCCAGCAGCTCCAGCGCTGACCGCTTTCTGTCTGTCTCCCTCCGGATGAAAGGCGGGGGCCCCGGGTCAGACACCCCAGTGAGGCCACGTCGCAGGCAGGGCCTGGGGTCCGAACATGGCCGGGCTTGACCCCTGAGTCCCCGAGTCCTTTCATCCGGATCCCAGCACTGCACTTACCCGGGAGGGCCGGGTCCTCTCAAGCCAGCACGGGCAGAGCCGTGGGTCGTGTGTGCGCACGTGTGATGGCGTGATTTGCGCACCTCCGTCCTGTCCAGCGACCTGGCATCTGCCGCCTGAATGCAGTTTCGGCTGCACAGCGGGAGGGGAGGTGTCCCCGGCTCGCTGGAGGGAGGGGGTCCCCACCTCAGATGCCAGCGTGAGATGGACTCCCACTCACCTTCTTTCTTCCTACTGCCTTCCTGCCCCGGGTCATTCACACCTTTAATAAACCCAACTGGACATCTTTATCAGGCTTCTCAGGCGGTGCAGTGGTAAAGAACCCGCCTGCCAATGCAGGAGACGTAAGAGGTGTGGGTTTGGTCCTCGGGTCGGGAGGATCCCCTGGAGGAGGGCAGCAGCCCACTCCAGTCTTCTTGCCTGGAGAATCCCATGGACAGAGGCGTCGGGCGGGCTGCAGTCCATGGGGTCGCAGAGTCGACACGGCGAGCGACGGAGTGTGCACGCACGCACAGATGTCCTTCAGCGAGGCTCCTGACGAAGCTCTGAAGGAGGTCAGGGACACCCCGCGCGGCCCCCCCGGGGCCCCCTCTCGCGTACTCGGCTTTCCTCACTGTGTTTACCCAACAGCCCGTGAGAAGAGGCTGCTTTACTCAGCGAGACGTTTATCTGAAGGCGCTTTCATTCTCCCTCCCTAGGTTTGCTTTTGAAGATTCTGTTTAAAAGAAATCCCTGGAATCTATATTCTTGGTCAACAGCAGTTCCTTGACTCCCCAGAGAGACACCTTCAAGGAAGAGACCAGCAACCCCTGACCCCCCGAAGTGCCGGGAGCCACGGGTTCGAGGTAGGTCCAGGATTTTACAAGACCAGGTGGGCGCCTTGGCCAGTGTTCCCTGCGCCTGCCCTGAGCCCTCATGACCTCGCACCCGATTCTGCCACCCGCCGGCCCCGCTCCCTACGGACCTGTCACGGTCGACTTGGAGCCTGACCCAGCTCCCTCTGATCTCCGAGACAGGACTCGCTGAGTGAGACGCAGACCAGACTCGCAAACCAGTGAGTCCCCCCGGCCACGGGGCTCTGTCCCCCGTGAAGGAGCTGCCAAGCACTCATCACTCAAAGACGCATCGTCACCCCTGGCTACCGACATGACTGTGTCTTAGAGAGATTCCGTGAGTGATTATGACCAACCTAGAGAGCATATTAAAAAGCAGAGACACTACTTTGCCAACAAAGGTCCGTCTAGTCAAAGCTATGGCTTTTCCAGTGGTCATGTATGGATGTGAGAGTTGGAACATATGAAAGCTGAGTGCCAAAGAATTGATGCTTTTGAACTGTGATGTTGGAGAAGACTTTTGAGAGTCCCTTGGACTGCAAGGAGATCCAACCAGTCCATCCTAAAGGAGATCAATCCTGAATATTCATTGGAAGGATTGATGCTGAATCTGAAACTCCAATCCTTTGGCCACCTGATACGAAGAGCTGACTCATTGAAAAAGATGCTAGGAAAGATTGAAGGCGGGAGGAGAAGGGGACGACAGAGGACGAGATGATTGGATGGCATCACGGACTCGATGGACATGGGTTTGAGCAAACTCTGGGAGTTGGTGTTGGACAGAGAGGCCTGGCATGCTGCGGTTCATGGGGACGCAAAGAGTCGGACACAACTGAACTGACTGACTGCTACTGTGTAGAGTGTTCAAACTAATTTTCTCCCCAGAAAATCAACATGCTGACACCTCAGAAAAGCCAGCATTGGCCGTCATGGGGTCAGGTGGGGTGGGGGGGTGGACACGGAAAGTGCGTCCCATGGGAACACACCACCCGGCCTGGGACACACCACAGGTCCCGCTTCCAAATGCCTGTTCGGGGCCTTTTGTGTCACCTTCATCCTGATGAGTGAGCCTGCTCACGAGGGTCTCTCTTAAGAGCCGTCTTGTGCAGGCTGGGAGACACGTCTGGTGACGCCGGAGGCGGGGTGGCGGGCCTGCGGGGGTGCTCTCTTGGGGACGCGGATGCCTGTGGGTGCTGGGGTGGGTCAGGGTCGGAGCCTGGTGAGGACAGGGCTGCACAGGCCGGCACCCAGATGAGCCTCGAGGCCCTCGGGACATGGGTCCTCCTCCTGCGGTGTGGCCCCAGACAGGCCGAGGAGGGGTCAGGTTGGGAGAAGGGATGGGGCGGGGGCCCAGGATCCGGTGATACGCAACCTTGTACTCATTGGCTCTGGGCTCTGCTGACCCCGGCTGTGACCCGAATGCTGACCCACCCTTCCTCTTGGCTGTCCTGACTTTCGGCCACTCTAGGAACCATCAGCCCAGGACACTGACAACAGAGACTCCAGTAAATCCGCCCGGAGCTGGAACCACCGAGGGGAGCATGGGCTTGGAGGACGTGGCCCTGCCGTCCTGGGCGGGGGTCCTACCTTCCCAGCAGCTCCTGGACCAAGGGGGCCTTGTGTAAGACCCCCGTGGGTGAAGCAGCGAGTGACCCATGGTGACACGCAGAGGCTTTGAGGACTCTGGGGTCAAATCTCAGATTAGCTAAGTTTTTTGGTTCAACCCAAACCTAACTGAGACCCCAACTGCCTGCAAAACAAGGGACGAAGACCACAACCCCAGGAGCCAGAAGAGACTGAACAGCCCAGTAAAGGTGGGTTCCCTGGGCTAGGGTGACCGGCAGAGACCCCAGGGGGAACCTGAGACCCCTCACGAGGAAGCAGTTGATGGAGGAGGCGTGGGTCACCCCGCCCAGCTCTCAACACCACTCACCTACCCGAATGCAGCCCAGGTCCTCCTCGGCGTCGGCAGAAATGGCGTGTGTGTGCAAGGGCATGCATACCTGCATATTCGGGTGTGCACACGTGTGTGTGGGAGCACAGCGTCAGGGTCCCCGCCCATCAGCAGTGCTAAGCCGCTCCTGGGGAGCCACCCGCGTGGGCACAGCCGCGCCCCTGTCCTGGCCTCGTGGGCTGCGGAGCAGTGGTGGCCTGGCCCAGGTTCTCGGCCTTGTGTCCATGGGGACTGGCAACTGGCCTCTCTGCTCAGCCCTGGAGGACCCGGTCACTGCATGTGGTCAGAGCAGCCCGGCCTTCCTGTGGGCACCGCCCCGGCCCCTCACCTGGACCCGAATCTCTCGCTGTGACGCCGGCAAGGAGCCCCCGGGAGCCAGAGTGGCCGGAGGAGAACCAGGGGCTCTGACCCCCGTGTGGCTTCCAGGAGCTGACGGAATGCATCCATCAGTGACTGAGACACACACGCCAGGCCCTTCCCTCTCCACGTCCTCACTCGCCTCCCCCAAGCCCACGCCCGCCTCTGGCGAGAGGCCTCCCTGCCTGACCTTGTGGGGTGACTGCTCTTTCTTAACCCCTAATAAATGACCTTTGTAATCACTTCTGGGCCGTCACACAGAGGGAGCTGGCAGCCAAGAGGAAACAAACCTGCAATAAACATGGGGGGTGGGACCAACGGTAAAGATCAGAACCATTTGAATGAACGCATCAAACAACTGTAGGGTTTTGAGCTATCGGCTCATTAGGAAAGGAGATTGTTTTTACAAACAACGTGTTGTCTCCACCTTCACGTGCGCTGCGGACAGAAGGGCTGAGAGCACCCCTCCTGCGCTGACCTCCCCGAGCGAGGGGACAGGCCGGGCCGGAAACCTTACGGTCACTCAAAGCACTGTGCAGGGCGCGAGCTTTCTCCGCACCTCGGGGCCTCCTCAGGGCTCTGTTGCTCCACCCTGGGCGCCTCCTGGGCGGCAGAACACCGTCGCGGTCCTCGGGGACAGTGAAACGTGGTCTGCCCTGTCTCAGCGTGGTCAGCGGTCCCCGATGCGGGCTCTCTGCGCCCACCCGGCCCTCCAGCTTCCTCCTCCAGGCAGGCAACCCTCCTTCCTCTGCTGGCTCTGACCCCTGGTGGGGCTCGCTGGGCCTCCCGTGGGATATCCTAAGTCTCGGGGTCCCAAGGAGGGGTCCCCAGCACGCTTACGTGGTTCCTCTCCCCTGATGGCCGTCCACCTCTAAACCCACCCGCTTGGTTCTGCAGCCAAGTCCAAGCCCCAAATCCTTTCTGATGGAGGTGCCTTCAAGCAGGAACCCCGCCACCAAGTGGACTCCTGTAGATCTGGGTCCTGGGTCCCCTGGGTTTGCGGGAGTGCTCTGACCCCTTGCCCACCGGCTCCATGCGGTCCAGGCCAGTTCTCTGCAGGCCCATGTATCCCAGTCTCCACTCCAGCCTGGGGGGCAGGCCCTCCGGGGGACCCCAGGGCCCCCTTTAGTTTTGGGGATGGGGGCCTCACCAACGGAGTGGGAGGAAAACTCCGGCCCCTCCCTCCCGGGGCCCCAGAAAGGGGCTTCCCTCTCTCCTGCAGCCCCCATGCCCCGACCACCCCCCGGAAGCCCCTGGGCGCCGACCTGCCCCGGCCCCGGAGGTGGGCTCACGGCTCCCTTCCCGTGGGCTTCTCAGTGCTGGGGAGCCTCAGGGAAACGATGCGGAACCCAGAGCACACGGAAGCCTGGGGGCCACAGGGATGAGTCTCCCCAGGAGAGCAGGGTGAGACCCCGGGCCGGGCCGGGCAGAGAGGGAGCTGGCCATCTGCATGGGACCAGGGCCGGCAGGGTTCCCGGAGGGTCAGTGAGGGCGTCTTCAGAATGAGAATTTAGGACACTCATCAACTATTCAGGCTTATTCTCTATTTTTGTCCCTCTCTCTCATGCTGGACAGCGGTGGGACCGCCGGCACGAACCTCTCCTCCAGTCTGAGAGGCAGACGCGCCGAGGTGTGAGTGCACCCTGACACGGGAGGCAGCCTCCTCCCGGCTCCTCTGCTGACGGGGCTTTGCGTGTTGGTGCCTTGGGCAGGGAGCCGGGGATCCTGCTCCAGAACCTCCTCTCCTGAGGAATTCTTCTTCAACCTCTGGCCTCCTGGAACCTCCCACCCGTCCCCGCACGTCTCAGACGCCTCGCTAATCTACTGTCTACCTGGACCAAGAGATACGTTAGACCTACTCCCAAGGAGGCCGCCCGTCAGGCTGTTAACCCACTCATGTCTGTTCATCAAGTGTCTTTGTGTCCTTGTGAGTCCAGCGCGCTCCATCGAGCCATCGGGCCGTGAACACGAGAGACGCGGTTCCCTTTTTAAGGGAGGCGGGCAGGCAGCCGTCCACACGAATGACCGCGGCAGGGGAACACGCAGGCAGCGCTGTAACAGGTGAGCTGGGTTCCGGGCGCTTAGCGGCGAGGACGGGGTCTGCCTGGGCTCAGACTCATCCACAGCACTCATCGCTCACCAGCCCCTCGCCGCTGCAGGCGCTTCTCCTGTCACAGGCAGCTCCAGACACGGACGCCGTCCAGTGGGCCACGCACGTCACCTTCCTGTGTCCTTGGCTACCTCCCAGCTGGGTCTCCTTAGACCAGAGTGAGGTTGGGGGTGTGGGGAGGGCAGGGCTGGTGAGTGGCTGGCGGCTTCCCTTCCCGCCCGTCTGAGAACAATGCACAAACACCAGCGTGCCCGAGCGAAGGTCTGTCTCATGGGGAAGCACACGGCACCCCAGGCAGAGTCAGGGCTCAGCTCTGTCGCCTCCAGAGCAAGAAATGCTGGCGCCCCAGCCCCAAGTCTGTGTCCCCCCACACGCGTCTTGTGAAATCCCCACTCCTGCGAAGGTGTTTGCAGGTGGTGCCTTTGGGAGGTGATGGGGTCAGTGCCCTGAAGGAGGAGACCCCGAGAGTTCCCTCACTCTTCCCCACTGAGGAGATAGCGAGAAGACAGCCAGCTGTGAACCATGAAGCCAGCCCCGGCCAGCCATCAAATCTGCTAGCAACTAGATCTCAGACTTCTGGCCTCCAGAACTGTGAGAAATGAACGTTTGATGTTTAAACCACGTAGTCTATTTTGTCATTGTTGTTGCAGCAACCGGGATGGAGCAAGACCTACCAGCGCCTTAGAATGTGGCCTTTTAGGAATGGAGATTGTTGCAAATGTACCCAGTTAGGGTCAGGTCAAACAGTGGCCCTAATCCAATATGACTGCTGTTCTTACAAGAAGGTGCATGTTTGAAGACAGACACAGTGTTGACGGAGGCAGAGGACAGAGGGGCTCACCAAGGATGGTCAGGAGCACCTAAAACCGCAGAGATGAGCAAGGAGCCTGCTGAACAGACACGGCTCCAAAGGAAACGCATAGATGGCCCATAGGATCCTCCCCACCGCCAGTCACCAGGGAAATTCAGATCAAACCGCCAGGAGGAAGCACCTCCACCTGCCAGAATGGCTGTTATCCTAATGATATGAAGTAGCAAGTGCCGGCGAGGATGTGGGGAAAACGGAGCCTCCTGCTTGGCTGTGGGGACGTGAGGAGGCGCAGCCTCTACGGAGGACAGGATAGATTCCTTAAGGAGCGAGAAATAGGGCCACACGTGAACCAGCAACTCCACTCACGGGTACACATTCGAGGGAAAGAAAAAAGCTAATTTGAAAAGATACACACACCCCTGGGCTTCCCTGGGGCCTCAGTGGTAAAGAACGTGCCTGCAATACAGGAGAGTCATGTTCAATCTCTGGGTCGGGAAGATGCCCTGAAGGAGGGCATGAGAACCCACTCCAGCGGTCTTGCCTGGAGACCTCATGGATCAAGGAACCTGGTCCATAGGGTCACACAGTCGGGCACACGCACACACACACACACATCCCTATGTTCCTTGTAGTACTATTCACCATAGCCGCGATGTGGAGGCAACTTAAGTGTCCATCCACAGAGGAATGAATCAAGAAGATGCACACACACACACACACACACACACACAAAGTGGAATATTACTCAGCCATAAAAAAGAAGGAAATTATGCCATTTGCAACAACACAGATAGACTTTGAGGGCATTACTGGAAGTGAAATAAGTCAAAGACAGCTACCATAGGATCACTTTTATGTGCAGAATCTAAAAAATAAAGAAAAAACCTCAGAGAAACAGTACCGTGGCTGTTGAAGGTGGGGGTGGGGAGTGGCAGCTGCCTGTCGATAGGGATGAATTTGAGTTACCAGATGATTAAGTTCTGAGAACTAATGTACAGCCTGGTAAAGTTAATAACACAATTAAAAACCTGAAATTTGCCAAGAGAGTAGGCCTTAAGTGTTCTCACCATGAAAACACACAAACACACAAACAGCCCCAGACAGTCATCTTCTAGAGCTTTTAGCGCCAGCCTGGCCCGGCTGACACCTGCCCCCCGCCCCCAGGACTGTGAGAGAAGCAGGATCTGCTTTTGTTTAAGTCACCTGGCCTGTGCACTTTGTTACAGGATCTCTGGGAAACAGACAGAGAAAGAAAACTCTCCAGCACGTGGCTGTTTACTGAGTGATTTTGTGATGCACACAGCCAGCTGAAAATCCACAGTCAGAGTCAACCAGAATTCCTAAAGTGACATTAGTGCTGGGATTCCTAAATGAAAATGGTTTACTTAGTTATTTAAAATTTAAACCTTCTAATATGCAGCTCCCTCTCACCCCAAGAAATGTCCTTGGTTTGAAAAGCCCACAGAAGAAAATTAAGTAAGAAAAGATGACCAAAACCAGGAACTATTCTGTTAGACTTTTCAGAATACCAACTCCCATGACTCATGGTGCATGAACCCAGTGTGACCCTCAGGGGCAAGGTTTGGGATCAGAGAACATGGGTGAAGGTGGCCAAGACTCAGCTTTGCGGGGTGATGCACCAGGATCCCCTGAGGCCCTCGGGGCACAGACGTCCACTGGGGTCTGGGTCCCACCCAGGACCCCTCCCCAGGGCTGCATCCCAGGTGAGGACAAGCTTTCTGGAGCAGATGCCTGGGACCATGGCCATCTGCACCATCCTGAGTCTGGCCGATCCCCATGGCTCTATGTCTCTCAAGAGGCCGGCCCGTGCTGGGGGCTCGTATCACAGGCCCCCCACTTCTGCCAGGGCCCCCCATGGGCTGGTCTCCAACGGCCACAGCTCCTGGGCCCACGTCTTGGGCCCCATGGGCGCAGGGAGCTCTCTCTGGGGGGGCCCTCACTCCCGTCAGGTCCATGCACACGTAGAACAGCTCAGCCCCAAGGCCCAGGAGAGCAGGGGGAGACCCCGGGCAGGCGGACCCCACTGCAGGGTCAGCCTCACCCCCAGCTTCGCGCCGGCTGCGGAGGGCGCCGTCTGCCCGCGGGCCCGAGGGCCCCAGAGGACCCGCCTGCGGCTACTCCTCCTGCCCCTCCTGGGTCACGCGCACGCACACCAACTCCCTTCTTCTTGAAGTCCAGGGAGTTTTGGCTCAAGGAGGCCGTGAGGTGAGGGCTCTGGGCACCAGGGCCCCGCTCTGCCTGTCCTTGGAGGGCTGCCAGCATGGGGTCCTCAAGGAGGCTGAGACGGGCAGCGTCTGTGGCCTCCGAGCTTGGAGTGACCCCCAGCCGGGCCCTCAGCAGAGGAACGGGAAGGCATCCCTCACCAGGGGGGTCCGGGGAGCTAATGTGCAGAGCCCCCCCAGCTGCTGGCATCTGGGGCCTCAGGACACAGCCGTGGGAAGGGACGGGTCGGACTGGACGAGATGTGGGAGCAGAGACATGGATGCTGGCTCTGCAGGAGAGGGCGCAGGGGGACCCATGGCCCTCCCATCGCACACAGAGGGGCAGCCCGGGGACCCCGGGCGCTGAGAGAGGAAGCCGGGGGCAGGTCAGCTCCAATGACTGGTCATGCGGATTACTGGTCCGGCTTTTTGCAGGATGTACGCCTGCGACCCTGTGAGGGGGCCTTTGGGGTCAGCTGCTTCTGATGGGGGTCACCCCCAGGAGTCCGTGTGCTTGTCCCACGAGGAGAGGCAGGAACCGGCAGTGGGCAGGGGCGCCTGTGTGGGGCCAGTGCTCGGGGAGCAGCCGCAAACACGCACGCCCTCTGCTTCCACCTGTCAGCCGCATCGCCGGACACGGGGAGTGACACTGTCTACGCTGCAGGGAGCGCCGCCTCGAGCTGCCGTGTGAGGCAGACGGTCCCTGAGTCGTGTTAACGGGGGAAGAAGCTCAGGAGGGAGTGGGCAGGGCTCAGGGAGGCTCCCTGACGGAGGGTTCACTGGATCCGGCTGGGGAGGGGGCGCCGCGCGGTGCCTGGACTGGGCCCCCGTCAGCGGGCAGAGCCCTGGCTCCGTCCCTGACCTCCAGCAGCTGAGCGCCCGGAGCCCTGCCTCCAGCTCTGGCCTCGGTCTACGCTGGTCAACGTCTCCCCTGGAGTCCTGGGCCGGGCCCAAGGAGCTCAGGCGCCCCCACCCAGGCCCTGGGTCCACGGCACGAGTCCCAGACGGCACCCTGACTCTGCCCTCCTAGCCCGCATCCATCCTGCCACTCACGTGCCCAAGCCCTCCGTCCGTCCGCTGCTGCCGCCTGGCTCCCTGGCCCTGGCCCCAGCAGACGCCATCCTGCCCCGGGCATCCTGGCTCGGACAGCCCACCTCAGCCTTGACCGCTGCAGCAGCATGGAAGGTCCACGTGGTGTGCGCTCTAAGCTTTCGGCTTGTCTGCTGAGGGGCCTGCAGGGCTGGCGGGGGCAGGCCCTGGGGAGACAGTTCTGAGCCAGCCAGGGGATGGCCAACTCCTGAGGGCCCCCCTCCCGTCGCACCCCGAACTCCAGAGTCAGGGTCAGAGCTGAGGCTCCCGGGGAGGGAAAGAATTTAGACCACTCACAACTGAAATGTGTTTATTTACAAAGGCTTGCTTACCAATAGTGGCCTGAAACTTCATTTTAAAAACTGAAGTTATAAAAATAAACCATTTTTAACTGAAAAAGAATGGTCAAATGTCAGGTCATTAAAGTATTATTTTGTCTATTATCATCATAACACCTATTTAAATTTTAATTTACATTTTAAGTATGTATTTGGTTCCCAAACTAAGCATGATATATTATTGTTAAGTTTACTTTCACAAATTGTGCATTTTTACATAATTAATTTAAAGCCAATTGAAAAGTATGCAGCATGTGTTAAGTAGGGTAGTCAAAGTTTAGTTTCATATATATTATCAATATTTAAAGGATAATAGTAAATAAATCTTCTAATTTTTTAAACATGTACCAACCTGAACTGTATCAAACTCTTTTACCTAAAAGTTACTTGTTTTTTCCATATATTATACAGAAACAAACTGACTTTTCAAAACCCTTTTTTCTTTTTCTTTTAGGATTCCAAACAAAACAATGTTTTACTGCTGTTTAGTCACTAAGTGATGTCTGACTCTTTGCGACCCCATGGATTGTAGCCAGCCAGGTTCCTCTGTCCATGAAATTTCCCAGGCAATGATACTGGAGTGGGTTGCCATTTCCTTCTCCAGGAGATCTTCCTGACGTAGGGATGGAACCTGAGTCCATCCTGCATTGCAGTCAGATTCTTTACCGCTGACCTACCAGGGAAGCCCAATCAGAGTGACGATTCCAGAGAAAATCAGGTTTTACTGCTGTTGCTGTTGTTCCATTGCTCAATCATGTCCATTCTTTGCAGCCCTGTGGACTGTGGCCCACCAGGCTCTGTCCATGGGATTTTCCCGGCAACAATACTGAAGTGGGTTGCCATTTCCTTCTCCATAAAAATCCTCTGAGGGAATTTTCTCTAGAAAATTTCTCTAGAAAATAGAGAAGAAAATTTCTTCTCTAGAAAGTGTGTTGGAAAGCTGGACACCTACATGCAAAAGAACCAGGCTGGACCCTCATGTTGTACCAGATACAACAGTTAACTAAGGTAAGAGGAAAAACTACAAAACAGAAGAAAACATGAGGAAGACTCTTCATGACACCGGATTTCCTGCATATGACACCAAAAGCCGAGGATAAAACACAGGATACAACCAAGGATAAAAACAGATAAATCTGACTTCATCAAACAAAAACTTTAGTGCGTCAAAGAACACCCTTACAAGAGTGAAGACACCCCAGGGAACGGGTGAACATAACTGCAAGTCACGTTTCTAACAGGGGTTAGTATCCAGAATGAAGAACTACAACTCAACTACAATGTTAAATAGAGAACTCTGCTCCAGAGTAGACAGAACTGAAGGGGCCTTTCTCCAGAAGGATGCACGGACGGCCAATGAACACATGCAAAGGTGCACTGAGGTCAATGATCCTCAGGAAAATGCAAACCAAAGCCACAAGGAGACACCATCTCACCTGTTAGAACGGCTACTAGAAAGCAAAACAAAACATAATAAAATGCAGGGAGGATGCGGAGAAATTAGAATCTCCATGCATTGCTAGTAGAAATGCAAACTGGTGCAACCACTGTGGAAAACAGTTTGGTGATTCTCCAGAAAGCCAAACATGGAATTACCGTGTTTGTGTGTTAGTCGCTCAGTCGTGCCTGACTCTTTGCAACCCCGCGGACTGTGGCCCACCAGGCTCCTCTGTCCATGGGATTCTCCAGGCAAGAATACTGGGGTGGGTAGCCATTCCCTTATCCAGGGGAACTTTCTGACCCAGGGATCGAAACCGAGTCTCCTGCATTGCAGGCAAATTCTTTACCATCTGAGCCACCAGGGAAGCCGTGGAATTACCATATGTTCCAGCGATTCCACCCCCATTATATACCGTGGACAACTGAAACAAGGGCCCAGACAGACCCAAGGACCTGTGTTCACAGCAATGGGAAGATGGAAGCAGGTCAAGGGTCCATCTGCAGAGGATGGAGACACAGACCACAGCATATTTGCTGTCACTGCGGTTCAGTCACTAAGTCGTGTCTGACTATTTTTGACCCCATGGACCACAGCACACCAGGCTTCCCTGTCCTTCACCACCTCTTGGAGTTTGCTCAGATTCATGTCCACTGAGTCGGTGATGCCATCCAACCATCTCACCCTCTGCTGCCCTCTTCTCCTCCCACCTTCAATCTTTCCCAGCATCAGGGTCTTTTCCAGTGAGTCAGCTTCATGGAATACTACTGAGTCTTAAAAATGAAGGCAATTCTGTCACCTGCCACACCATGGATGAACCTTGAGGACATTATGCTCAGTGAAATGAGCCCATCACAAAAGGACAAATATTGAATGATTCTATTCATAGGCGGAGCTTTGGAAGGGTGGGGGCCAGGGGCTGGGGAGGTCATGGAGAGTCAGTGATCCATGGAACAGAGCTACAGTTCTGAAAGGCGGAGAATTCTGGAGGTGATGCCGGCAATGCCCAGCAATGTGAATGTCCTTGACACCACTGAGCTGTAGCTGAAAATGGTAAAAATGGTAACTTTTAGGTTATATATATTTTGTTACAATTTAGAGAAAAAGGACATGATCAGTTCAGTTCAGTTCAGTTCAGTCACTCAGTCCTGTCTGACTCTTTGCGACCCCATGAATTGAAGCACGCCAGGCCTCCCTGCCCATCACCAACTCCTGGAGTTACTCAAACTCATGTCCATTGAGTCGGTGATGCCATCCAGCCATCTCATTCTCTGTTATCCCCTTCTCCTCCTGCCTTCAATCTTTCCCGCATCAGGCTCTTTTCTAATGAGTCAGCTCTTCCCATCAGGTGGCCAAATATTGGAGCTTCAACTTCAGCATCAGTCCTTCTAATGAACACTCAGGACTGATCTCCTTTAGGATGGACTGGTTGGATCTCCTTGCAGTCCAAGGGACTCTCAAGAGTCTTCTCCAACACCACAGTTCAAAGGCATCAATTCTTCAGCGCTCAGCTTTCTTTATAGTCCAACTCTCACACCCACATGACCACTGGAAAAGCCATAGCCTTGACCAGACGGACCTTTGTTGGCAAAGTAATGTCTCTGCTTTTTAATATGCTGTCTAAGTTTGTCATAACTTTCCTTGATAGTGGGAAACAAAATCTAACCTATTGAGCTTCTAGGAATGCTACACTCCTGAAGATGTCTTGAGGGGCGGGTGAACAAGCGTGAAGCTGGGGTGCTGTGCTGGGGCTGCCAGGGTGGGCTCAGTGCCTGGCCTCTGCCTCGTCCAGCCCAGCAAAGCCCTGGATCAGACCCCGCACCCTCGGGGCTGCATCCTGGGTTTCTGGGATCGGCTGTGCCTGCAGGACTGTCTTGCTGCCAGAGCTGGGGCCTCTGCCCAGCTGAGCTCTGACCTGTCTTGCCCCATGGGCCTCACTCTCTACACATGAGCCTCACACCAGCTCCTGCAAGGTGCCCGGGAGTGAACCCTGGTGAAGTTCTGTGAGGTACCGGTGGCCGGGGCCCCCGGGGGCCAGGCGAGGATGCACAGAGCCAACCTCCCTGAGGAGCGAGGGTGCAGGTCTGCACCCGCCTGTCTGTGTCTAGTGACCTTCTGACGATGCCAAGGTCGGCCTAGGCGTGTCTGAGAGCCGGGCGGCTATGATGTTGTCAGAGTCCTCAAGCCCCAGGGAGGGACGCTTAGCGGAGTCTCTGCTGAAAAGAGACAAGGGCTGCCACTTTCTGAAGTCGTGACACTTGCCTCTGGTTGGTCTTCCTGGTGTGTCCTGGCGGGGTCAGCGGGGGACGGAGGCCGTGCTGTGCCGTCACAAGGGGTCTCTCGGTTCAGCCGGCAAAACGACTTTAAGGTTCAAGGCTAACTCAAATTGGATTTTAGAAACACAGAGTCTTAAACATTTGTACCAAACTAAGGGATTACACTCTTATCTTATCCTCAGAGAAGCCTTTGAAGACGTCGTGGGGGAAGGGAGCTCAGATTTTAAACTGGGCCCCAAAATGTTCTGGTCTGCGGTCCCCCCTCGGGCGGGCTGCCTGTTATCAAAAGGTAAAAAGCCTAACACTATTGAAAAGAGGATTTGCATAAATTGCTTTCACCTGCTTCTCATATGCGGTTAATGAAATGCGAACAAAGGGGGATGAATTCCCACAGCCCGGGACCCCAGCCCAGAGACCTCCTTCCCCTGGAGCTGGGAGCTGTGCAGTCTGGGTCGCTGCTCTGCCCCGGGGACTTTCTCAGGAGGTCAGCTCGGCCTGGCGGGGCCTGGGCAGCCAGCATAGCCGCCACGGGAGTCCGGGCTCCGACGCGCAGAGCTGCCCTGGCACGCGGATGTAGACTCTTGGCTAGCCTCAGCCTTGGAGATCCAGGCAGAAATGCCGGGAAATGAAAATAAAGAACGAGGAGACGACGTCAAAGGTGGGAGGTCATAGTCACCGGGATTCTCAGGGCTTTCGGTGTAGAAGCTTCATTAAACATAATACTTGTTGTTGCTCAGTCGCTCAGTTGTGTCCGACTCTTTGCGACCCCATGGACTGCAGCACGCCAGGCCTCCTTGTCCATCACCAAATCCCAGAGTTTACCCAAACTCATGTCCACTGAGTCAGTGATGCCATCCAACCATCTCATCCTCTGTCGTCCCCTTCTTCTCCTGCCTTCAATCTTTCCCAGTATCAGGGTCTTTTCCAATGAGTTTTAAGTAGAATGGGTTCCTAATTTACCTGCATTATCAAAATGATTTAAAAGTAATATAAAAAGTCATTGCTCCAACTTCAGATATATAATATAGAGTACTGTATTTTTCATCTTCCCCTCTATCCATCTTTGAATTTCCATGCATTGCAGAAGCTGAAGGTGCTAGGCTCCTGGTGCAGACTGGTTTAGGTGCACCGTCTTCTGGATCCATGGCTGCAGAGGGCATGCTGCCCAGGGCTCGGGGCTGGACGCCTGCCTGGACCCTCACTCCACCGTGCACTGGAATTCCTAGAAAACGTCTCTCTGAAGAAAGGTTTCCGCTGCTGAAACTTGTGTGAACACTGCTGTTGGCTCTAGGGGCAGGCGTGGGAGACACGAGAGCAGACATGACCGCGTCACCTGGGTCCCCAGGGACCACGATGGGTGAGGATGGACGT
The DNA here is from genome assembly GCF_963930625.1 of Muntiacus reevesi. NCBI lineage: Eukaryota > Metazoa > Chordata > Mammalia > Artiodactyla > Cervidae > Muntiacus > Muntiacus reevesi. Next base: position 112,336,478 of record NC_089254.1, read on the forward strand.
GGCGTCTTCTTTGGCCCATGGGCTGCAACAGCAGGGTGGGACCACCCCAGGAGGGCGGGCCAGGGCTTCCCTGTGCTCAGCCGGGCCCAAGGGGGTCCAGGGGCCCCGGGGGATGTGCCGGAAGGGCTGAGGGCTCAGGGGTCCCAGGCTCCCTCCTCTCTGTCTCCATCTCTCCCCCTTTGTCTTTCAGGAGAAAACAAAATATCCGCATTACAGGGACTGTGTGTCTCCCAGACGCATTTGCAGCTTCAAGACACGCATGTGCATCCCCTTCGAGGGTCGTCTTCCTGGAATATTGGGGGAAGTTATCTTCACAGGACAAGCCAGAGAGGCCCCAGCGTGCAGGGAGCGCGCAGTGCACACGGCACCCCTGCCAGGCCGGGGCAGCGTCCTGCAGCCCTGGGTCCTTGTCCACAGCCTCCTCGGGACCGAGCCCTGCCCTGCGCCCCTGCCTTCCAGCCATGATCAGGGGCTGTGGCCCCCGCGGAGGCCTCACCCCAGGCCCCGGTCACCCATGTCGTCGCTGCAGCAGGGCTGACCTCCTCTCACAGAACCAGCTCAGGACAGCTCCCGTGAAGTATCAGGACTGTCACGGATGGCGAACTGAACTGGCTGCATGCGGAGCGTGTGACCGGGCCAGACTGAGCTCGGCCGAGGCCACAGCCGTGTTCAGGGGACAGCGAGCTGAAGACAACATCCACCCCCCACCCCACCCACAGCGACCCCCTTCCTGGGGCTTCAGCCCCTCGCTGCCTCCTCTGAGACACTGAGGTCCCTCCGGGGTGAAGGGTGCGCCCGTGTGGGGTGGGGACGTGATCGGGGGTCTCTGAGTCCGAGCGTGTGTGCACCACCTGGCCTGGAAGCCAGCACTGCCCAGAGGCGGACGCCCGCCCGCCAGGCCCAGGTCGGGGCCCCTAGGCTTTTCCGCACCGTGAGCCGAGCAGCTGCGGGCAGCATCTGGCATGGAACAGAAGCCCAAGAGGACTCCCTGGGGAGCAGTGAGCTAGCTCCTTGGGCACAGGGGCGCCGCCGCTCACCTCTATGTCTGAGGCACTCGGTGCGGTATGCCACGGGTGTGCGGGGAAGGCGCCGTAAACACAGCACAGTCCTTAACGAGGATCCACAGCCAGCCTGAGTAAGGGGTGCGCTGCAGGGAGAGTGGTTCCCCTTGCAGCGACTCTCGGGTCCTTGGGTTTGCAGCAGAGAGGAAGGCAGAGATGACATTTCAGCATCTTCCAGGCCGAGACGTATAAATATTTTAGCAACATCCGATGACTAAGCTGTGACTCAGCCAACACGGCCTGAGTAAACAGCTCTCCACTCTCATCTGCACCATCTCCCCGACAGTCACCGGGCTTACGCCTGGGACACGGCCGCTCTCATGTAGCTTGGCAATGACACGGCCAAGGCCTCACGATCGCCGGGAAGCACCAGGGCCACCCCCACCAGTCGCTCAGTCCCACCCACGCGTCACGGACGGAGATGCAGGAGGTGGGGTCGGCCAGGGCGAGGCAAAGCCACGTCGGGTCCCCCGGGCTCTGACCAGGACTGCCCTCACGGCAGGAGATGAGTGTGTGAGACCCGGGATCAGCCCCTGGCAGCCACCGTGGGGGCTCCTGCGCCGACCAGCCGTGGTCCCGACACGTGTGGGTGGGCCCGCCTGTCTCAGGCGAGTCTCAGGTGAGTCGGCCTCACTGGGCTGGGATGGGGCTGAGTGCACAGAACACATTCCCATATCACAGAATCTCCCACCAACCGCCATTCACCCGCATGCCTGGATGGGCAGGTTTGACCAAACAGACAAGCTGGATGAGCCTTGAGTGGTTTGGCCGAGCCCCGCCCCGAGCCGCGGCTACTGGGTGGCTGAGTCGGTGGGAAAGAGCATCCCTTTGGCCATTGGGCAGGGGGCAGGCAGGCTCTCTGTGCTGCCGGTCCAGGGCCTCGTGTATCCAAGAGGTTGGAGTGCATCCACCTTTGCTGGCAACCTGCCTCCTACCAGGGCCCCTCCCACCCGAGGCACGGGGCCTGTGGATTGGCTCTGAGAAGCAGTTCGAACCCGCCCCTCGGAAGTGAGCTCAAAGTGCAAAAGCGGCGGGGGCTCGAATACAGAGGCGTGTACCCCGGGACCTGGGACATCCAGCCTCAGGACGGCACGACGGCCACGCCTGTGGCAGTCGTTACTCAGCAGCCTGGGCTGAGGCAGGCCGAGGGCGCGAGGCCTCGGGCAGCCCTGGGAAGGCAGGGCCCGTCTCTGGGTGAAACGGGCATCTGGCAGCCTCCTGGGGGCCACCGGAGCCTCGCGCCGCAGCACCCCGTTCCCCGCTTTCACGCAGAGCGTGCTGTTCACCCACGTTCCGTGCAGCTGCCGCCACTTAGAGGGACAAAGATAAAAACGGGCACCGTTGCTCCCAGCCAGGCTGGACACACGCCGGCCTTGGAGCCGAGGGCCAGCTCTGCCCTCCCCTGCTCCGTGCTGGCGGTGTGTGTGTGTGTGTGCGTGCGGGTGACATTTCTAAAGGGGAGAATAAATCTGCTCCAGCTTTGGCTGCCCTTTCCAGAGGCGCCGGCGCCCCTGGGGGAGGCATGTCCTCGCGAGGGGGAGCCTGGCAGATGCCCACAGGCCCGTGGAGAGACACGCATGGCGGGGCCTGGGTGTGCGCGAGCCACTCTCGTTACAGGGTGGCTGCGCAGGCACCTCGTGCAGCCGTGGCACTCTCTGAAGCGGCCCGTGGCTTCTCCGTGGCCTGTCTGCCCTTCACCGGATGCCGGGCAAGGCTTCTCCCAGCTGCAGCGGGGCCAGGGTCCCCGCGGGACCAGCCCGTGAGCTGGTGGCCGCAGCTCCTGCACTCGGCGCGCACGCCGGCACCAGCTCACAGAGGATGCTCCCGTCCCCAAGCCCTGTCCCCGAGAGGCTCTGGCTCCAGGGGCCCTGGGCCGCCAGCTCCTGTGAAGCAGGAGCCCCAGGGGGAGGTTCCAGGCCCCTGGCCCCCTCCCAGGGTTGGTATTCCCATTCCGGTTCCATGGTCCCAGGTCAGAGACGACGGGAAGGAGCCAGGGCTTCCCCAGCAAGACCGGAGTGCTCGTCGACATCAACACATCGATGTCCCGGCTGAAGGAGTGCCCGCAGTCTCCAGAACAGAACACATGGGCCCTGCGTCGCCTGCTGCAAAGTCTGGAGAGATCCGCTCATGACTCAGGACACCGCATGTCAGACCACATGCACCCCCCACTGACGGGGCGCGTCCGCGTCCAGGGCTAGTGACGCGGAGGCTCCCGCTGGCCCGGCGGACTCGGGGCTGGGGCACAAGTGGACTCGCCAGCCAGAGGAGAGGCTCCACCACCACCGTCTTCCCCCGGGCCCACGGGCCGGCTCACAGGGGCCTCTGGGAGGCAGCTGCAGAGGCCTCGTCTCTGCCTCTCCTCCCCAAGTTCCCGAAGGGCCTCTCTGCTCGGGACTGCCATCTAAAGCTTTTACTTTGTCCCGAGCACTTTCACTTGTAAACAATATTAAGTCCTCCTGGGGGCTTCCCGGGTGGCGCTAGTGGCAAAGAACCCGCCTAACAGTGAAGGAGACCCGGGTTTGATCCCTGGGTGGGGAAGATCCCCTGGAGGAGGGCATGGCAACCCACTCCAGTGTTCTTGCCTGGAGAGTCCCAAGGACAGGGGAGACTGACGGGCTACAGTCCATGGGGTCAAGAGGCAGGTAGAGGATGAGAGGGCTGAAGGGCATCACTGACTCAATGGACATGAGTTTGAGTAGGCTCCAGGAGCTGGTGATGGACAGGGAGGCCTGGCGTGCTGCGGTCCATGGGGTCGCAGAGAGTCAGACACGGCTGAGCGACTGAACAGCGACAACAAGTCCTCTCGGTACTATATTTCTTTAAAATATCCATTTATTGATTGTTTATTGATTAGAATAAGTCTGTCACATGCAGCTAGTTAGGAACCAGTAACCCACACATCAGCCACGGACAGCCCCTGCCTGGCCTTGGGGGGCAAATGCCGCGCGGTCACCGCCTGCGGCCCCTCAGATGGGAAGGGACCACCTGGAGCAGGAGGGGGTCGGGGCTGCAGCTTTGCCAGCAGAGGCCACGCAGACGTGGGTCTGGGGGCCCAGACGTCCTGTGGTCTGGAAGCCCTCGGGGCCCCGGGGGCACGGCCTCTGCTGAGTCCAACCCAGGTGGACCGGCTCCAGCCGCAGCCCCCAGCTTGTCCCCACTCTGGCCGCCCCCTCCCTGCAGGCAGCCCCAGCGCGCCTGGAGCGCACGTGGTTATTTTAAGTGAGGTCACCCGGGGGCCGATGCTTTAAGAGTCAGAGTCATCCTCACAGGAAGAACTCTTTCCCGCCTCTAGACCCTGTTTCATGGTTTTGTGCTGTCATTCTAACAACACGAAGAGGAAGGGGGACCAGATTTTTAGGTGTTCCCAAGTCACAACAGGCTGGTCCAGCCGCCGGCCACCAATAGCACTGGAGGAAGGTCACAAGGAGTTACGAGCAGAGGAAAGGATGCCCTTCAACCGTTTGAGCATGACATTAATTCTGTATCAAGTTATCTCTCATCGGTACCTCCAACTAAGACAGAGTCCTCCTTCCAGGGAGCGCTGAGCACTTTGAACGCCAGAGTTCACTTCTTGCCCCCAGGTCCCTGTGACGTGGGGGAATGTCTCCCTTTATAGAGCATGGTGGAGAAGAAGCCGTGAAACCCAGTGAGGGATGCGACCTGCTGGGGTCACAGGGGACCTGCGATCTTGGGCTCAGCCTGGCCTCCCTCCTCTCCCTCGCCAGAATCACAGTGGCCGGGAAGCCGCCTGCGGCCCCAGGGGCAGTCACAGCGTGGGGCCAGGGACGGTCACAGCCTGTGTGCGTGGCGTTGCGCCCCGCCTCCTGGCCCGTCCCGACTTCCTTCCTGCCTCCCGAGACCTGGAGGCCTCTGGGGAGGGGTCTGAGTTGAGTCCTTCATCGGGGGAGGGGGGTGGTCCTCACGTCACCCCCAGGAGGCCTGCACCCCGCCCTCCTCTCTCCGTAGAGGGGAAGACACTAGCTCCTGCTAAAGGGCCACACCAGCAGCTGGAAGCTTCGGGGCACATTCAAAGCGGGGACGGACCCTCCGCGTCCCACCGCCGCCGCAGTGGGCTCAGTGCCCACCCCGGGCCTCGGCCGGCGCAGCCTCTCCCCCGCGTGCCCACCCACACGGCCGCTGTCGAGTCTGACAGCGATCAGTGAGGAGGCTCACTCCAGTCTCTGCCGGCCCTCCCCGGAGGCACCCTGGCCTGTGTGTGCCCAGCTCTCTCACTGGAGGGCGGGGGCAGCTCAGAGGTGCTGACGCGGGGCCGAGCTCATTCACACACGCCCGTCTCTGCACAGCGGTCTGGGGCGGTGCCCCCTGGGGAGGGGTGCCCGCCGGCGGACTCCAGCCAGAGACCGCAGAGCTCCCGGCGGCACCTTCCTCCTCTCGAGCGGGGTGGAGCTGGGCCCTGTGCCCACCTGCGTGCACGCCTGCGTCTTGCACAGCTGGGGTTTCCTCTGTCGGCTTCTTAGCTCCGAGTTTGTTCAGACACATGTGCTTTTCTGTTGGCCCACAGCGCCCCCCTTCTTCCACAGACATTCCAGCCCTAACCCTTCAGGTTAACCACGTTGCACCCAGACTCGCTTTTCTTCCCATGGTGAGCTACCCTAGTGCCCCTCCTGGGAGGGGTCTACTGCAGCTGACACATGTCCTCACTGACATCTGTGCTGAGAGAGCGGGTTCTCTTGGTGCACGAGACACAGACCTACAGGCTCACCGTCAGGGACCCGGCCACAAGCAGGCCGCCGGGCGGCCCTCAGAGCCACTCCTGCAGCCGGGGCGCCAGGCGTTTCTAAACCCACCCCACTGCCCACGACGTGGTGAGGGTCTCAGCCCAGCAATCTGCCCCGTGGCCACCAGGTGGGGGGTGGCTAGGCACCCAGGTGGGTGCCTGGGGAAAACGAAAAATGCAAGTCAACGAAAACCTCACCCTCCTTCTACTCTGCTGAGGAGGTGCTGTGTCCAGAGAGGCTGATGGGGCCTGGAGCGTGACTGAGGGCTGTGCCTCCCACCCCCCGGGCATCGGGAGGGGACGGTCCACACTGCTCTGCCTCCATCACCTGCCCTTCTCACGCTGAGATGAAATGACTGTTTCTGGTTGGCCGAGTGAGTTTCCAGCAAGGCCCCGGCAAGGATGCTAAGGAGATGCTAACCCGCTTTCCTGCACCCGCAGGGGCCGTGAGCTCTGGCCACACTGCGTGTCCATGTGCCCCTGGAGGAGCATCGATGGGCAAGTCAGGCAGCGGCTCCGCGTGGCTGTTTTCTGTGCTATGACTCAACCGCTGGGAGAGCTGGTATCTGACACTGTCCGGACACTTTCTGTTTTCTATTTTGAGCAGAATCTTTAATTCAGCACGTGTTCACCGCACAGCTGCTGCGTGTCAGTGAGAGTGTGGTGGAGGCACGAACACCCACGAGTGACTGGGAGACGGACGGCCCAGGTGGACGGGCAGACAGACGGCGAGGTGACGGAGGCTGGCTGGGGCGTCCCCTGGCGTGGGGGCTCATGAACCCCCCTAGCACGGGGGCTCCTAGACACTGAGTTGAATCAAAAAGTTTAGAATTCAAAGAAATGGAAGATACGGAAGCATCCACCTACATGCAGGTGACTGGGGCCCCCGGTCTGGTGTTCCATGGCACCTGACCCCCACTCTTACATCCAGGCCCTGAGGAGGGGCTACGGCAGCAGCAGGGCCCACCCTGGGATAGTGAAAGGTGCTTCTGCAAACACGCCCAGAATCCCGTTTAGTATTAAAATATTACAAGGCACTCTCTATTTAAAACAAGTGGGCCTGTGATACTGCAGCCATCTCAGTTAGGATGTGAGGCTGGACTGCTTTTGAACTTCAGGAAATACTGACGTCTGCTCTCTGCAAGTGCCAATGTGTGAGGCAGCTGAGAACGTGGTCCAGGGGAGAGGAGATGCGGCTGGCTGGCCCAGCCTGCACGGACTCTGCGGGGGCGTCCTGGGACGAGCCTGGCTGAGCTCCGCCCTCACTAAGGCCATGCCATCCCTGTGGGGACTCCCCATGTGTCTGGTCCCCAAGGACGCACCGTGAGCCATGGTGCCCCCAGCCTCTTGTCCAGGCAATCCCGGGCTTGCCTCGGGAGCCCAGCTCCCAGGTGTGGGCCCCTCCCAGCTGCTGACCACGGTCTCCTCGAGCCCTGCCGCCCACCAGCAAGGGGAGGGCGAGGGGCCAAGAGGAAGCGGGGGCAGGCCCTGGGCCCCGTCCCCTCCCCGGCAATGATTGGGGCCTGTCTCCAGTTCTTTGAAAACAGGTCTTGGCAGCCAAACAAATGTCTCTGGCCTCGAGCGTGTCCCCTCCCAGGCTCTGTGGCCAAGACACGCCCTAACTGCTAAGAGGGGCCTGCATAACTGTGCCGGGGGGTGGGAGACTCCTCAGTCAGCTTAGAAGCGGCCAGGATGCCGGGATCCTGAGACCACCAGAGCGAGCGGGAGCTGACCTGCAGAGACTCTGCTTGCTGGTGGCCCAGGCATGGCCTCTGGGGGTGCAGGCATCGGCTTGTCGTGCTGAGCAGGAGCCCTGGACCTCAGCGTCTGCATGGAACGGGTTACTGGACCGGAGCTCCCCGCAGACACGGCTACCAGTGAGCGCCCTCCCTGTCCTGTGTCAGCCCGGCAGCGGCCGTCTGATCGTGAAGGTGCGAGGGGGAAGGTCTTCCAGACGCCCACTAATGGCCCGGGGGCTACACGCAGGGGCCATCTGGGGAATTGATTTCTTTCTCGGTTACAAATTGCAAATGGAGACATCCTGCCAGGCGAAGGGAAGCCCGGGGTGGGGGGTGCGGGGGCCACGTCTGGAGTAGAGGCTGCTGACTGCGGTGTGTGTGCCCGACACGGTGAGGCCGGGTCAGCGAGGAGGGCGGCGGAGAGAAAGGGATCCATCCCGGGAGCAGCCCGGCTGCGGCAGCGGGCTTTACTTCTGAATGAGAGCTCCGTGCATTTAAATTAAATGTCAGATATAATTTCGCAGGGAGGCATCACCGGCCGTGGGCGTGCGCGGGCCGACAGCTCTCCTGAGTGGTTAATTGCCGCACCTCCTCTTGCGCCCTCTCCGAGACCTCGGGTGGGGGCGAGCTTTCCCTCTCCTTTCGGGGGGAGGGCCTCTGCCGAGGTGCAGAGGAGCCGCAGCCGCTGGAGCGGGTGAGGCCGGGTCTGGAGGGCCCTGCCCTCTTTCTGCCCCATCGCCCTGGGGGCGCGGCTGTCAAGGCGGGTGGAGCTGAGTCTCATGGTAACAACCCTCTGCTCTCTGTACACCCCCAAAACAAGGGGACCCCTTCCTTTGGGGAAAGCGCCCCTCCAACAGCTTCCTGCCCCTGAAGGAGGTGGGAGGAGGGGAAGGGAGAGAGAACCAGAAGGAGCAGGGAGGAGGGGGCTGGGGGTCCAGGTGAAAGGAGCACCCCCCACACACGCCTCTGCTTCTTGACGTGGACGGCCTCGGCCTGGGCAGCCACGGGGCCTGAACCTGCCTTGGAGAACGTGGCCTGGGAGGTTTCCTGACCCTCGAGGGTCAGAGGTGCTAGGACTACATCCGGCTTCCAGGGCCTGAGCCTCAGAGCCTGGGTCCCTGCACGGCTTCTGTGTAGCACCTGCTCTGCGAGGCCACCTCATTTCTGGGGCAGACACCCCAAAACGGCAGGTCCAGAGGGACAAGGAGAAGCTGGGTGTCCCCAGCGAGGGGGCGGTGCTGGAGGGACCCCAGGCCCTGCTGCAGCACCGCGGGTGCTCCAGTAAATCTAACCCTGCAGCCGGCTGTTCCTGCCCCTCCAGGCCCGGCCGGGGAGACGGCTGGCTACCACTCAGGAGCCCTGGGCCTCGGCTTGTGCCCTGACCATCGTGGAGGAAGTCCAGCTAGGGACACGGCCCCAGACGGCTTCCGAGGGGTCGGCGGGTCTGGAAACAGAGGCGGCCCGGGCGGGGTGCCAGCCGCGGTGTGGTTCTCTGGTTCCAGGAGGAGACGGCCCGGTCAGGGCGAGGCTGACCCTAACCCCGCAGAGGCCCAGCCGTGCCGGCGGGGACACGCGGGGCCCTCGGGACACAGGCTCCCTGGGGCGCTACCACGGGAGCTGCAGCCACGACCTTCAAGTGAGCTGATGCTGCGTGGACCCTCGTGATAAGAGCGCTGCAGACGCGTCTTCAGAGGCCCTTTGCTCAGGGACGCTTCCGCAGACGACTGAAGCACTGCTCACTGCAGAGCCGTTTGTTTCTCGGCCCGTGTCTCCCCGGCCGTCAGCACACGGCCCCAGAAGACGCCCCTGCAGACGTGACCAGCGCCCCAGCTCTCCCTGCTCCACAGAAGTCAGGTGGATGCCACGTGGCTCTGCCCTCCCTGCCCTCCCCGTCCCCGCACTCACACGTCCACTGGCTGAGCACTTGCTCCAGCCAGCTGGGTCCCCAGCCGAGGGCTCAGCACCAGTGGACCCCAACCCTTGGACAGTCCCGTCCTGCAGGCCCCATGCCCACCACGTCTGTGAGCGGGTGCTGGGCGAGGGGACGATGGCCACGCCAGGGGAGCTGACATCCGGGGGTCGGGCAGACGGGGAGGACCACACAGGCCCACTCAGTCGACACCCTCCAGGCGGGAAGAGTGAAGCCTGGTGGGCGGCCCGTTCTCCAGCCCCCCGAGGTCAGGCCTGTCCCGGACGCACTGCTGCCGTCTGCCAAGGACCCCTGCCCGGGTTGTGGGGGGCGGAAAACAGCCGTACAACGTGGACCACTGCAGATAGAAACTGGAGGGAACACTGAGGCTGTGCTGAAATTAAGGTCTGTGACGGAAAGACTGTGGTACGGTCTGCCTCAGTGAAAATTAGGTTTAATATGTTGCTTTACTTTAAATTACTCTTTGTGGAAAACACAAACATGGAAACTTTAGATTAAGCATGCTGGAAAGACACCCAAGAAACGGATACCTTCTAAATGTTCAGAAAACCAGAGACATTGTAATTTAAAGCATGGACTTCTAATGAATTTTGTTATTTTTAAAAGATCATGTGGTACTAGGGTGCCAATGAGGATTACAGAGGATATTTCTTTCAAAGGTTCATCAAACTTGAGAGCTTTGTATTTACGTCTTTGGGCTCGTGGGTGAGTTTTGTACAGTTGAATCATCTCCATCTGGCATAAAAATGGGACAATTTTCTATTGTCAAATGTTCTTCCCACAGTCGTGTCCTGGACCCCAGGACAGTACAGGCGTGAACTTCATGGGCAGAAAACTGAGTGGCACTTGGTGGCTGACGGTTCTGACAGTTTATGGGCAGGATTTGTGCAACCACAGGAGAATAGTTTTAAGCAAAATACACACATGAAAATGGTACAGAGTGTAGTGACAGGATAGGTCTTAATTATAAAGTAGCAGTGTGTGTGTGTGTGCAGGTACATGCGTGTGTATATGTATGTGTGTATGTGCATGGATGTGTTATGTTTGTGTGCAGGTATAAGTGCATGCATGCGTATATATATACCTGTGTATCTGTGTATCTGTATGCACGTGTGGTTGTGTTTGTGTGTGTGCATATATGTGTATATGTGTTTTTTGTGCGTGTCTCTATGTACGTGTGTGCATGTGTGTGCGTGTATGTGGTTTTTGGTGTGTTATCTCTGTGTGCATGTGTGTGTGGGTATGTGTGTTGTATGTTTCTGTGCATGTATATGCATGTGCGTATACGTGTGTATATGTACACACGTTTATGTGTGTGCATATGCGTGCATATATGCGGGTTTTGTGTATGTGTGTCTGTGTGCACGTGTGTATGCATGTGTACATGTATGTGCATGTATGCGCACACATGTGTATGTATATGCATGTGCGTGTGTGCGCATATGTGGTTTCTTGTGTGTGTATGTATGTGTGTGTGCATGTATGTGATGTATGTGGGTGCATGTGTGGAGGTGGAATTCCCTGAAAAAGTGGTATATCCAGAAAGGATTTTTTGTCGACAGGTACGATGTTGGCCTCGGTGGTTGGCTGGGCTCTGGTTAGGGTCTCAGTTCTGTCCTGTTTGCGGCGAAGGCAGGAACAGTGACAACATCGCTGTCACGTGAGGACCGCAAAGCCCTCTCAGCAAGGAGTCCAGAAAAGCCTGGGAAGTGGTGAGCACAGCTGGCCACGCTTCGGTTTACAGCAGGCTCGGGGGGGTCAGGAGAAGGGAGGGAGGCTGGCCTGCTCCTGACGGATGAGAACCCACTCAAGAGAAAGAAGAAATAGCTTTTCCACTCCATTATTCTCCTGCCAATGTGGAATGGATTGAGCCGCCAGTCGATAATCCGGGAGGAGGAGGCAGCCTCTGAGAGGCCTGGGAGCCCGCGTGGGCGACGCCGCTCCAAGGCCGTCAGACAGTCCAGGGAGGGACGGGGAGGAACTGCGCGGGACCCCAGCAGGCAGGCGGGCTGCGGGCTCCTGGCAGGAAGTGGGGAGATGCCAGGGAGCGCAGGCAAGAGACCCCAAGGGCGGCTAGATACAAGCTCCCCCTCCCGGGGCTGTGCGGGCACCCACGGCAGAAGCAGCCTTGCTACGAGGGACCCGTGCTCCCCCAGGCCCCAGGCAGGAGCGCTCAGCATCCCCAGGTGACTGCTGGCACCCACGAGGGGCAGGCTATTTGGGGGCAGGCTGAGCTCCCCACAAGCTCCAGGCCAACTGGCAACCAGGAGAGGGATGGGCAGACACAAAGCTGCGACTTCCGGGTGCTGGCCGGTTCTGGGACCGTCCTGCTTCAGGGCAGGTGTCGTCCACGTCTTCTTAAAGTGAAATCGCTCAGTCACGTCTGACTCTTTGCAACCCCGTGGACTGTAGCCCACCAGGCTCCTCCATCCGTGGGATTCTCCAGGCAAGAGTACTGGAGTGGGTTGCCATTTCCTTCTCCAACGTCTTCTTAAGCTGGTTTCATTTGTCCACTAGTTAGCAGTAAAGAACCCGCCTGCCAATGCAGGAGATGTAAGAGATGTGGGTTCCATCCCTGGGTCGGGAAGATCCCCTGGAGAAGGGAATGGCAGCCCACTCCAGTGTTCTTGCCTGGGGAATCTCATGAAGGAGCCTGGCGGGCTATGGTTCATGGGGTCACAAAGAGTCGGACACGACTGAGCTACTTAGCCTGCCTTTGTCCACCAAGGAAAGTCCAGACACTGGGTATTTCACTCATTCATTACATTGTTTTCTAAATAAATGTGTGTTTTTTTTCAAAGAACCTCCCTCATCTCTATATTATGTTACATAAAAAAACTAAACTGTCACTGTCCTCAGGTCAGACAGGGAGAGGAGGCAGGCCACTCCTGCCTCCAGCACTTCCTGCTGGCCGCCTGCCCCGTGGACCTGCAGGGGCTTGAGACCCCCGGGCCGCAGCTGTTGCCCACCCTGCCTGGACCCTGACGACCGGTCAGTGGCTCTGCTCCAACCGCTGAACTTCCTGCTTCCCGCCAGGCTCCCCTGAGTCACAGAGAGAGGCCCTGGTGGAGAAAGTGAAGGAAGGAACCGTTCTGGAATTTCTACACTTAGAATTCACGTCGCACGTTCAAAGTTACCCAAGTCACACCTGGACTGATTTTGACGATCCCCTTGGGTCTGAAAAATCAGGCACCCGGAAGCCTTTGAGAACAACTGGAGTGGACACTGCATGTTCTCTGCTGCACTTCGGTGAGGCCTGCCTTCTCCCGTCCACCTCTCAGAGACGGGTGCAGCGCCTGTTCTGGGTGAATCTAGGTCAGAGGGAACTTCCTTCTGCAGCTGTCTCTTTAATTCGTGGACAAATTCAGCTCTTGGTGGAGAACCAATTCCAGCCCTTCAAGAAAGCAGCCCAGACACAACAGACCCCCAAACCTGGCCACGCCTGCCCGATGCAGGGAGCAGACTCGTGATGCTGGCGAGAACCACACCACAGCTGTGGGCGCAGGGGGCCCCTGCCTGGCCCACACGGAGCAGGCGGTCAGTGTCTGCACGGAACGGACTCTGCACGGTCAGGGGGCGGCCTTACCAGCTGCAATCCCTGGGCCTTACATTCTACTCGACACACACCACCCCAAACTTCCCTTTGCTCAGGATGTAGACAAAGTCACCGCAAGACTGGCTCTGAACTGACCGTCATCTGGCCCCAGGCAGACGCGTGACACAGCTGTGAAGGGGAAAACGAGTGATGACTGGCCCGCCGCGTCCTCCTTGGACCGTGGACAGCCTCCCCCTGTGGCCGCTCTGGCGGGCAGTCGGGTCCCGGGGCATCCTGGGATACCAGCTTTTTATCAAGGCGTCTGGAACTAGGGAAAATACTTAAGAGCCAAAGTGAGGGGTGAGGGCCAGGAAGTGGACAGAAGGGACAGGATGGAGCCCCTCTGAGAGGGGACCCTATGCTGTCATGTTGCTCTGGGGCCGGCCCTTCTCGGGGCCCAGGGCCCGGGGCACAGTGGGTGGGGTGCCCACCCCTCCTCGGGGCCTGGGGCACAGTGGGTGGGGTGCCCGCCCCTCCTTGGGGCTTGGTGCAGTGGACAGCATGCCAGGGGAGAAGCTGAAGGGGCCGTCCCCCCTCATCTGTCCCTCCCTCAGGTTTCCCAGCAATGGGCACCCGCCGCGGGCACAGGGCCGCCGTGACGCCCAGAGCTGGGCTCTCGTGGCTGGAGAGGAGGTGAGCAGCAGCCAGTCTTCGTGGCGGTGGCCCCGGAGCACACGGGTCGGCTGGGCCGGCGGCCTGGGTGGCAGCCCTTCCCGCGGCCCCAGGCCTCCCTGCAGGACTGGCGGGCTGCCCTGAGCGGGGGCAGAGGCCCCGCGGCCTGGCCCTCAGACCAGCACCCGCCCCTCGGCGAAGACACTGTGCTACAGATGAAAGTCCACTTCAGGGCTGAGCGCTTCACCGGCCGATTCCTCCCTCGTTAGGAGCTAATTTCTCTCTCACTCGGATGGCGCTGGCTGGGGGCGTGTCCTCTCCTGACACGTGGAGCCACGGAGGGCGGAGAGGTGGGGCACCCCCGGGGGACAGACAGACCGGCCTTGGGACACACCGCCTGCTGGGCAGGGCCTCGCCCTGGGCGGCCAGCCCGGGTGGGCGTTCGGTCTCCTTGGGGCAGGACAGAGGCGCTGCTTAGTGGGGACTGTGGGGGCGCAGGGCGGGCTGCACCCTGGCTCCCTGCTCCCAGAACAGGGTCCCGACAGTCCCCTCCTCACCAAGGAGTGGACACAGGCCTCCAGGGTTCCCTCAACCACGGGGGAGAAGGTGGGCTGCTCTGAACCAACCAGTGTAGTATGGGAGGCCGTCCACACGCTCCTGGCTGTGGAAAGCCCACCCCAGTCTGCAGTCCAGGGAGCCGGGCAACGCCCCAGAGGCAGCGCCATTTGGCACAGACGGGCTACTTATCCTCCGTGTACCCATCCATCCATCCATCCATCCAGTCAGCAAACATCCACCGCACATACAAGAGCAGAATAAGGCCCGTGCTCAGGGGAGCGTCTGCTGGGGGGGACTTGTTGTCCCTCAGAACTTGTGGGCTGGACCCTGTGCTGTCCCCACCCCAGTCCACAGCACAGGTGGAGCTGAGAGCTGCGTGCTTGGGGCCCAGCGACACACAGGGCTTTGCCTCTGGACCCCCAACGCCCCCGGGCCCCCCAGCCGCCTCCGCCTCTTCACCAAGACCCTCCCGGCCGCCACAGTGATGCAGCAGTCGCTCCGTGCCTCCGACTCACCTCTCAACCTGCGCAGGGGCTCGCGGCATGAGAGCTGCCCTTCCGGGTTCTTGGGGCTCCCCCCAGCAGCAGCCCTGAAGTGAGTGCAGACGTGTGGTTCTGGGGGGGTGCAGTGAGGCGCAGGGAGATGTAGGTGGTGAGAACCCCACCTCCCTGGGAGACGAGTGTTTCGGGTCAGGGGTGCACCTCCCTTGTCTACAGAACAGGAACGCGGGGCTCTGTCTGCTCGGCGGTTCCAACGCCAGGAGCCCGAGGTGGCGCGGTGAGCATCCCCACCGTCAGCTTACACATCGCTGGCACACACACTCACCCTCTGACCTCACACCCACAACAGGGACGCCGAGGGTGGGGCAAGCAGGGAGCGCCCCCCGCCTTCCTGGAGTTCTCTTTGTATCGTTAGCCTGACCGTCCACGGCACCCAGGCCGGACATGCAGGCCTGGAGTCCACGGCGGTTCTCACACATTTATAAACACAGCCGGGAAGCGACCGGCGGTCAGGACTTGGCACCGCCAGGCGCAGTGAGGGCCGCAGGAGGAGAGGCAGGAGGACCTGATGGGGCTCGGCTTGGGCATCCAGGACTCGAGGGCGCCGTGATGGGAGCGTGGTCTCCCTGCAGCCCCGCTGCTCAAGGTAAGCCGTGGACAGAGAGGCGCTCCAGCCAGTCACAGAGGCCAGTGTGGGCCAGGCATCGTGCTCCCAGATCCTCCCACTGCAGATGCCTCCCGCCACCCTGGGGGCCCCCAGATACTCTCACAGCAGATGCCACCCCCCACCCCCGGGGGCTCCCAGACACTCCCAGAGCAGACGCCACTCCCCCACGAGCCCAGCTACAAGCCACAAGCAGAGGACGTGGTGAAGGAGGCACAGCCTCTGGTTGTGCATCTCTGGGAAATCCCTACACGGGCAGGACTTCAGGTCCTCCCAGGAGACGCTCAGAGCACCGTCCTGCAGGTCCACCTCGCAGTGGGTGAATGACGCTCCGCTCCTGTGAGCGGCTCTTCTGCACGCGTTGGTGCCCTCTGAGCCCATCTAGGAAGCAGGCAGCGCAGCGCAGGGAATGAGCCCCGCCCAGGCGCAGCATGGCCCACCGGATGCGGGGCTGAGAATGGAGGCCGACAAGGCGGCCCCAGCCTGCAGCAGTCCAGCCGAAAGGTTTCCGTCCAGAGAACAGTACTTCAATAAAAAACAAAAAAACGTCACCCCACAGGAAAAGTAATTTGAAAATAATACTGGTTTCCATAGAATTTTTAAAAAACATTTTAATTTATCCTGGCCTCCTAGGTTCTGCTGAGGGGAGCAGTTTTCGCTTTAATCACTCTGCCTTTTCTTTCGTAAACAACGGAAAGTGATTAGAGGCGTATTTCGGAAGCCGAGGCCACGGGGAGGGTCGGGGAAGAAGGGCTCCGGGGGAGGGCGCTCAGCGCCTCCGGCCGCGCTGCTGGCCCGACTGCCCGCCCGCTCCCCCAGGCCTGCGAGCGGGGGCCGCCGCCATCGTCATGGCAACGCCTGGCGACCCCGCGCGGGTCCGCTCGAGGGGAGCCGCTCGGGTCCGCATTAGGCCGCCCCGCCCGAGCCGGGACGCGGCGCGCGCCGCTGATTTACTCCCGCGGCCGCCCCTGACAGCCTGGCATGGAGTCTGGGCTCGCGGCCGGCTGATTTCACAGTTTAATTACTGCTAATCTGAGGGGGGCGTGCTAACGAGCCGCCGGCGGCCCGCGCGCCGCCCCTGTGCGCCTGGGAGCCAGCGGCACACCCCTGGGGGCGAGGGGGAGGTCCCTGCCCGGCCCGGGCTCGTGGACGCGGGCTCGCGGCGCCCCGGCCTCCCCGGGGCCCAGTGCTCACCCCGACGCTCCACGGGGGCCTCGGACTCCGGCCAGCAGAGCGGACCCCAGGGCCACCTCCACGCGGGGCCCCCCAGGATCTCCCAGACGCCCGCCTTCCGTCCTAAACTCGGAGCCCCGAGCCAGCCCAGCCGCCCGCGGGACCGCCACAGCTCCCCTTCCGCCCCAGTCTGTTCTTCCCCGACCCGCCCCAGATTGCGCTGCCCACCCCTCCGGCTAAGCTTTCGGAGGCTCACCGCTGCTTTTAGGTGCAGGCCCCCAGCCCTCCGCTCGCCCCGCAGAGTCCACACTGGGCCTGCGAGGGCTCTCGCGGCTCCGCGCCCCACGGTGTGGGGGCTACGACCCGGCCCTGCACCGGGAAGGGCGTGTGTCCCTCCGCCGGGGCCTCTGCCATCTCGCGCCCCGCGCCCCTTCCCCACTCTTCCTTCCCCCTGCTTTCCATGCGTCTAGGCCGGGGCGCCTGGTCCGACAGTGAAGACTGTCCCCTCCGCTAGATGCAGGGCATCGTCACCCACGTGGCGTCGACACACAGTAATTATTCGTTGAATGAGTAAGCAGAAAGTATGCTCTGCACACCGCATTCATTTCACCTCCACATACCAGAATATTAAAGGTATAATGTATATCTGGGCTTCCCTCATAGCTCAGTTGGTAAAGAATCCCCCTGCAATGCAGGAGACCCCAGTTCGATTCCTGGGTGGGGAGGATCCTCTAGAGAAGGGATAGGCTAACCTACTCCAGTGATCTTGGGCTTCCCTTGTGGCTCAGCCGGTAAAGAATCCACCTGCAATGCAGGAGACCTGGGTTTGATCCCTGGGTTGGGAAGATCCCCTGGAAAAAGGAAAGGCTACCCACTCCAGTGTTCTGGCCTGGAGAATTCCATGGACTGTATAGTCCATGGGGTCAAAATGAGTCAGACATGAATCTTGACTTCACTAAAATGTGTATCTAATATACCAGCATTTTATATTTTAACTTATTTATCTATTTGCACATTAAAATTTATTTATATCTCTTCTATTCCACAGGAGACAAAAATACATACAATAAAATGGAAAATATGTGAATAAAAACAATCAGATGGTCCAGTGTTTTAGACTCTGCACTTCTGAAACAAGGGACCTGGGTTCCATCCCTGATCAGGGAACTCGATCCCACCTGCTGCAACTCAGAGTTCACATGCCTCAACTAAGACCTCACGCAGCCAAATAAACAAACAAATACCAAAAGAAAAAAAAAAAAGAAAAAAAGAAACCAGGTCCAGGGTAAACACTAACAGAGACAAGAAAAGAGCAAATCCCGGTATGAAGCTGGGTGTCAGGCCTGCAGGCGGCACGCCTACTCTGAGCCACGGAGTCGACCCCTGAGTTTCTCAGAGGCCAGCGCGAAACCTGAGTCAGCCCGGTGCTCCAGTGTCTGCAAGGACAACCCCCGTGAGGCGAGGCGGTTCCACGCGAAGGCCGGCGCTGGTGACGCAGGCCGGTTCTGTAGGTTGATCCCGAAGGTCCCTCAATAAACGTCAAGGAAGGCTGGGGGAGGTTCACGTGCCATCTGACCCGACGCCCCGGCCAGGGGCCTGGCTCCCCTCAGAGCTCCCCAGCGAAGACACTGCTGCCAGCGACGTGCCATGCAGCTCACGGCTTCATTTGGGGCGGGGGCGGGTGCAGCCACCCAGGAGCGAGGCCTCTCATTAGCTTCCGTGCACGAGGTGCGGCTGAGACACAAAATCCTGCTGCCCTCACTTCCGTTCTTTAATCCAGTGATTTAATTTCGGCAACGTGTCAGGATGGAGCTCAGCTCCAGAGCAGGGTTCATGGAGACAGAGTAACTGGTTTACACGCGTCTGTCACAGAGCCCGTGATGTCACCGCGACAAACGACCCTGCTTCATGATGACGCTAATTAAGTATTCCTAACAGGACCCGGAGAGGAACCGCGTTTTCAACGAGGCGCTTCCGTGCGGGAGGCCGGGGCGGCCTTCCTGTCTTCACGCTTCGTGTGGGGGCTCCCGTGGCCACCGGGCTGGTTGTTCGCTTCCCTTCGGGGGTCTGTGCACCCCCCCAGGCACTTGCCCCTGGGGGAGGGGTGATCCAGGAGCGCTCTGCAGCCGCGGGGGTGGGAGGCGGGGGGGACGGACCCAGGAGAGCCTGCATTCTCGCAGACACTGGTCACCCGACCTGCTCCTCAGGGCAGAGGCGCAGGGCCATCTCAGCCCGGGCACAGCCACGGGCACTCGCTGGGGGACGAAGGCGGCCGAACCTTGACACCCGAGCCAGCAGAGGGGCCTCTGTGTCCCCCGAGCGGCCCCGCACCTGCAGGGTCAGCAGACGCGGCAGCAGTGACACCCCAGTGCCTGGCCTCCCCGCCCAGGCTCGAGGCCCGTCCCCCGGGACCCTCCCCACCACGCTGGGGGGAAGCCCAGGCCCCCTGGGGAGGATCTGAGACCACTGGGCGGCGGCCTGGTACCGCTCCTGGCTGACCGTCAGCCCCCACCTGCCAGCCGTGTGATCACAGCGTCTCGGGAGTGACCCCTCCATCCCTGGCTGAGGGCACCCGGGAGGAGGGTGGGGCTGGGGGGCATGGTGCCCAGGGGGCGTCCCCGTAGTGCCCGGTGTCCCCAGCACGGAGCAGAGCCTGTGGGTCCTGGGCTGGGCCGGCGCACCGGCCCCCAGGCTGTACTTCCCCGAGGCGCTCCGGTCCCTGGCACCACCTGAGGTTACTGAGCTGCACCTCCTGGATCGTTCGAGCAGTTCCAGTTTATAACCTGTCGCAGCTGCTGCCTTCCATGGCCTGCCCCGCGGAGGCGAGGCGACCACCCTGATGAACCAGAGGCGCAGGGGCCGGGGCGCCCGGGGCAGGAGGGGGCGAGGCTGGGGACAAAGACCGCGGCCACGGATGGGTGGCTTCCTGGTTCCTGGCCCTCGTAGGGCGGCCGAGCCGTGGACTGAAGGGGACCCGAGGCCAGGGCATGACCCCAGAGGAAGGCTCCCCAGAGGCCAGGCCAGGCACCCTCCGCTCCTCCCGGAGGGTGGCGATGCCTCCTTGTGTTTAAGCAGAATTCTCACAGACCCGATGGCTGGGGAGGCTGAGGCCGGACTCTCTCTGCAGTCCTGAGCCCCCAGATCCCCCTCCCCCAGGGACAGCCATCAGGACTCGCCCCTGCGCGGCTCTCAGCTGGGGGACGTCTCTCCCACAAGCTAGAACGTGGGCCATGCAAGGCCTCCGGTCCTCCCACGGGGCCCGTCCCACACGGCCACCAGGGCCTGATTCACCCTCGCCTGTAGAAAGGAATTGCAGGGGAGAATGCCGACGCCACTTCCCAGGGGTGAAACCAAAGGTCGGGGTGGGTCCCAGGGCCACTGGGCCTGATGCCCTGAGAGTCCGGCCGGGCCAAGCCTCGGACCTGGGCTCCCAGCTGTCAGGTGGGGTGGCCACTGCCCATCCTCTGCCCGTCTCCTGCTGCTGTGGTCCTTAACAAAAGTTTGTTCTGCTTCCTTAGCCGACAGCTAGGTTTCCAATTCCAGGCCTAGTCTGCAACGAAGTCTGCTCATCGGGCTAAACAGACTTTTCTACAGTGAAGAGAGACTGGTGTTCTTGGCGGGTGTTTCCTGGGTCCAGCCCCCTCTCTGCAGAGCTGAGGCCCCTCTCGCTCTGGGCTCCCCCATGGGACCTCCATCTCTTGTCCCAAACCAGCCCTTTCCGCCCAAGCCCCCCGCCGTCTCGGTCAGGACACTGTCCCCGCAGCCTCAGTCGGGAGGCGCTGTGGTCAGCGGAGCCTGCTTCCAGGGCTTCGAGGGGAATGCTGCTCGCGTGTACTGAGAAGGCCTTTCTGTCGGGGTCGGCAGGTCAGGCCAATGTGACGCTAACCACGGGAGAACCTCCCCACATTTAAACTGCACGCTCACAAAAACTCCCCACAGAAGAAGGCAGACGGAAGTGGGGACAGTGGTCGGGGAGGGTCACGGCTTCAGAGCATGAGCCCTGCTTTTGCAAGTCTGCCCAGGGTCGAGGCTCGCTCCTGAAGTGCTTTGGGAAATGGCCCCCTGGCACGCAGTGACCAGCCTGCTGGCCCCACAATGCCCGGGAGGGAGCCCTGGAGGCCGGGCCGCCTGGTCTATCCGGCTCGACCCCGTCCCTGGCACACCCTCCATGGGGGCGGGGTGAGGGGGGCAATGAGATGCCTTGTCTCTGAGCCCCCGGGGACCTGGCCCCTGAGAGGGGGCCCCTTCACACACAGGGTCCTGCACCAGGGCAGCCTCAAGGCCCAGAATTCTGAGTTTCCTGGCATCAGCTCCCTTTACTGAAGTGAGACAGAGGCCGCCTGCCTCCCGGGATCTAAGTGCAGGACGGCAGGCAGGAGGCTGGCCGCACCCCCAAACCACCTGCCTGCGGATCCGCCCTGGTCGAGGCGCTTCTCCAGCGTCACCGAGGACGCCCACCGGCATCAGCACCCCTGCCCTCTGCACACTGTGGGCTGAAGGGGACTGACTGATTACAAGCAAGGGGGGAGGGGGTTCGTCTTATTACTATTTCTCCAGGCCCACGAGGGCGCCTCCGGGACTGTTGACAGAGCAGCTCCTGGTTGGGGGGGCAGCCTGGGCTTGGGGCCACACAGCAAGCTGTCTTCCTGGGCACCTCCCACCCCGAGAGGGCCCGACCCCCCACGTGGAGCTGGAGACAGACCCCTGTGCAGCAGTGGCGGGTGGAGTTCTCAGAGATGAGTGGGGGGCAGTGTGGGAGACCCCGACCATAGGTGAGCAGGCGTCTGCGTAGTTTGGCTCGAGCTTTATTTCAGCCAAAGCCCATTTCCTTCACTTCTCACCACGGAGCATCCTTCCCCGTCTAGGTCAGCCGGGCTACCATTTAGCAACCACTCCTGGGCATGTCAGTGGCAGCTCCCGCCCGTCTCCGCCCCTTCAGGACACAGGACCGACCTGGTCAACGCCCAGAGCGAGTATGCTTGCACGTTCGCTCTAGCAGTGTGTAAGCAGAGACGCCTCTCCACGAGCCGAGTGCTGACTGCTTGCTGAGGCTTGGAGGGCCGGAGGGCTTGGGGATGGTTTTGCTGGAAGAGCCTGAACAAAGGCAGCGCTTTCCCAGGAAGGGGCAACCGCGCGGGGAGGAGGTGGGATGCGGGAGGACCCGCCCAGGGCTCAGCAGGTGAGACCTACGCTTGCCCAGCTGCTGGGATCCACACACAAGGAAGGAAAAACTGAACACGGCTCTAAAAACCAGCTCTTTCTTTCTGATTGAAAAAGAAAAACTGAAAAGATACAGAAAGATATAAGGAAAATAAACTAATTGTGATCACTGTGGATATTTTTGTGTATTTCTTTCTAGGTATTTTTTTCTATTTACACACACATACATCCCCCCTGAATGGAGGGGGACCACTTCAAGGATGTTTGTGAAGATTGTTAGCGGTCATTTGGAGTCTTCACTCTCCTGCTTCTGGAATTTTCTATGAGCTTCCTGAGCTGGTCCTTCTTGTCCTGTGGAAAGCAGGCCGGAAGGGGCCCAGGACCCCCACCCCACCTCTGCCGTCCGCCCCAGGGCACCTAGGAAAGTCTCCATATACTGTCCTGTGAGATCAGTCACTAGGGTTTGCCTACGAGTTTCCTCACCACCAAAAACGTTCAAGAGAAAGGGGGGAGAGGGGCTGTGTGGTCAGACTTTGAGGGGACTCTCAGGCCCAGGGCAGAAGTGGGGGAGGGTGCGTGGCTCCCCGGGGATCTGACAGTCTGCTCCTTGGACGCAGAGGAAGGGACGAGGGCCACCTCCCTCCTGGCACCCGGAGGACCCGCCGTCTGCCTTCTTTCAAGAGCAAGCAGATACATGGGTCCTCTTTGCAGACGGCAGGAAGCGCGGGATTTCCTTCTCAAGGCTCCCAGGGAAGTCACACCCCAAACAGATGCTTCGGGACAGTGAGGCTGGACGCCCAGCTGGCCCTGTCCCCCAGAAAGCCCTGGCAGGCGCCTCCCTCAGTGACCAGGCCACGGCCCACACCTCCGGAGTGAAAACAGCATCCTTCCCTGCGTTCCCGCCCCAGCGAGTGGTGAGTCTGCCTCTTCCCAGGACACGACTGCCTGCGCTTCCCACCCAGTGTGGACGGAGCCTCACTTACAAGGGACGGTAATCTCTGATAATCTGGACATGACACCCAGAATCAGACCTTGAAACATATGTGGAAATATGCTTATTGTTGTTTACTTTCCCTTTAACCATGGATGTAAAGGAGAAACAGAACAGTATGTCTACCTGAAAGTTAGTTCTTCTCAACCACCGAGGAAGCGCTCTGATCAATAATACTGAAACACGATTGGTGACAGTGTTAAAGCACCTTTAGACGAATCAGCACAGCACAAAATGCCCAAATTCAAAGCAAATTAGTGTAAAAATCAGCTCAGACAAGAACCTCCAAAGGAATGAAGTCACAGAACAGAAGCTTAAAGGGAACAGAGCAAACTCTGGTGAAAACCGGAGCGTCCAGGGGTGACCATGTCCTGAGGACCCTGTGGAGGACGTGGCTCAAGGATGGCAGTCAGGACCTGGGCTGGAAGATGGGCTCAGATGCCCCCCAGGAGCCAGGGCTCAGGCCTGCTTCCTGGGCTGGAACGTGGGCTCAGACACCCCCCAGAGCCAGGGCTCAGGCCTGCTTCCTGGGCTGGAACGTGGGCTCAGACTCCCCCCAGGACCCTGTACTCAGGCCTCCATTCTTCTACCGCTGCTTGTCTCTAAACCATCATCACAAAAACAGCCACTGACCAGCTTCCATTCCGCCTGCTCCGCACAACTCGCACCTCACCAGAAACAGAATCTCTCACACAAAGCTCCGGCTTAAGTGACGCTCAAGGAAAACCTCCATCTGCCTCACCAGGACCTCGGACGATCCCTCCCTGGGGTCTGGGGCCCCTCAAGCAAACGGCACTTGAATGGAACACTTTTCCCAGTCACCAGGATGCAAGCCTTAAATGTAATCATGGCTCCAACTTGAGTAGGACACCTCTTGAGTTTAGGTGGCAACACTATGTTGAAAATGCCAGAATACTGTTCTCAGGAGATTGGTGATGTGGGAAGTCGAGCCCTGGGGCCTAGCTCCTGCTGACCAGGGCCCGCGGGGCATTCAGTGGGCCCGTGCGCTCAGCGGCAGCCCTAGTGTCCACACAAGGCGCTGGTCCTCATTGGCCCAGGCCAGGGGGACCAGTTTTCCTCGGGGGCCTGCAGGCTGCCCGAATAACCCTCCTCACTGCCCTGCCATGTGCCAGGCATGGCCCCCCCGACCAGGCAGGGGGACCACCCTGACGAGGACCCGCCTTCACTGCCATTAGGCTGGGGTTGGGGGCACAAGATGTCCCAAGGGTTTGCTCCCCCAGGCCGGGGGTGTGGGGTGGGCAGGAGACTGTCCCGGGGTCTTCTCCCCCAGGCCCGTGGATGGGGTGGGCAGGAGACTGTCCTGCGGGTCTTCTCCCCCAGGCCCGCGGATGGGGTGGGCAGAAGACTGTTCCGGGGGTCAGTTCCCTCAGGCCCAGGAGGTGGGGGTGGGCAGGAGACTGTCCCGGGGTCTTCTCCCCCGCACCCGCGGATGGGGTGGGCAGGAGACTGTCTGGAAGCCTGCTCCTCCAACAGCCCTCACGTGCTCGCAGCTCCGCTCCTGGGTCTCAGGGTCCAAAGACGAGCCTTTGACGCTGAACAGGAGGTGGGGGTCAGGAAGCTGGCCAGGTGTATGTCCTGATGCTCAGTATTTCCTGGATCGCAGCAGTTGACGGCCTTGGCCTCACCGTCCGAGCCACTGGGCCACCTGAATGCACGACTGAGATGGACCTGCCTATGGTCGTTAACTTGCTGCTCTAATTCTCCATGGCTGTTAGAAGTGAGCAGTGTACCTCTTAAGCGAGGCTCTTGAAGGTTACTGGTATGCATCCTGATGTGGTCACTCTGACTCGCCCCAGCGAAGGGCCTGGGGGTGAGAGCAGGAGTGTGCACCCAGGTGATGGGGGTCTGGCTCTGGTCACTCTGGTCCCCGCCCGGCACGGTGGCCGGGGTGCTGAGTCGGGGGCTGGGCTCTGCGTCTGCTTCCTGAGCTTCGCAGTGAGAGGAGAGGTGTGGGGCAGAGGCAGCAGATGGATCCGGGTTCCTTGGTCCCAGAAATTCTCCTCGGGCAAAAGCTATTAATAGTCACCATGCCTCTTGCCCGCTGAGAACAGAGGGAGACCGGGTGATTAGTGAAGAGCAGCTTTGCTGAAATTATTATTAATTAAAATGATCAATATCATGCCTAATGGTAGCTTTCAAGGGACAAAGTCACTCTCTGGCTGCTATGTGCGTCAGGGGCCAGCGGCTCACGATGCCCGCAGGGAGTGGGGTTTGTAGGCTCATTGGTGAGCTGCTGAGCGCAGGACGCACCCCTGGGCGTGTCTGGAGCCTGGACTGGGAAAGATGGAGTGAATCAGGAGGAAGCGGAAACAGCCGCAGCACCTGCTCTGCGGGAATGCGGATGCCCATGCACGGGTCTGCCAGGGGTGCCCCATCCAGGGGTGTTGTCTGTGGTCTCGACAGACCCAGCAAAGACCAGCTACACACTCGTGTGTGTGCAAGGACCTCCTGCTCCGGGGTCCCTCCCAGAGGAAGCCAGCATGTGCCCTTGAAGATGAAATGGACAATGATGATCACACGACTTCCCCTCACAAGTGTCCGGTGCAGAGCGAGGAATCAGGAGAGCAGACGACAGAGGCTTGTCTCCTGTCCTTAAAGAGAAGAGGCATCAGGTGGGGGAACCGGTTGGCTCTAGCCCTGAGGTACAGCTCTGTGCCCAGCGCTGTCCGCCTGCGATGGAGCCATGGGAGCATGTGGTTCCCTGAATAGGTTGCTATGATGAGCAGCGACAGGAGCTCCCAAGACCCGGGAAACCCTCCCAGCACCCTCCATGAGGAGGATCGTCACATGCCTGGCAGCTGGGTGTTTCACCTCTGAATACCTCACCGTGTTCACATAACAGAGTAGTCTTGTGAGCAGGAAATGCACTCATCCAGAGCTTACAGGATCCACCAGGTCCACAGTGGAGCCGACTGGCCCGACCTGTGACGAGTCACCGTCCTCAGTGAGATTCCAGGACAAGCAGGACGACCTCGCGGCTTGATGCTCACACTGCGCGTGCAGCCTTGGCTCAGACTGCAGCTTCCACCCCACTTCCCACCTGGACCAGCTTTCTTGCGGTTATCGGACGACGCTGGGAGGTTCTGCTTTTGGGCAATGGTCCTTGGGGTCTGCTGACATCTGGTCCTGGCTCCAGGCCCAGCAGGAAGTGGAGGCAAGGAGAGAAGCATCTCCCAGGGTGGGGGGTGCCGCGGGCAGACGTGATGTCAGGCAGCTGGGGCAGCTACTCCCTCACTCTCTGGGCCCCCCACCTCACCGGCACCCCACTCATGACGGTGCCCACCCCCATGGCTAATGCTTGCCCTAGTCCCCGGGCCTGAACGGTCCTGCCGCTCATTATTAAAGGGGAACATCGCCCAGGGGTGACGGCTAACCGGAGGGCTGGAGTGGCTGCCGGTTTCCCTAGGAACTGCCGTCAGCTGCCCCGAGGAGCTGAGGTGGCTGCCACCTCTTGCCTGCCGTCTGCCGTCCACTGCGTGGGGCTGGGGGAGGCGGTGTCACTCCTGGACACCTGGCCCCTGACGTGTGGGCTGCTCTGTCCAGCAGCCCGCCAGGGTCCCTGCTGGTGGGTCCTTTCATGAGTCTCAAGGCAACAGCAGGGCGCGCAGGCTCGCAGGGAGCTGCCGTCGGGCAGAGCTGCGGGCGCGTCCGTCCCTCCGTCCCTGCCCCGGGCGCATCCTCGGTGTGGGGGAGCCCTCCCCGAGCAGAGGTGAAGCTTCAGAGCCTCCGTGGGGGAGTCCCGCCTCTGGAGGGAAAAGAATCCTCCATATTGCTATGGATGAGAGAGGCGTCCTGCGGCCAGCTTCCCAGCAGGCGTGGACGGAGCAGCCCCTGGAGTCCGGGGCCAGGGGGCCAGGTCCAGAGATGTGAGAACCCTCTCCTTCCTCGGAGCCTAAGAGATACACGCCCAGGTGCCCGCTGGGTTTCTCCTTTTGTTGGTTTTTAATAGGACAATATAACTTTAATAAGGAAGCTCAACTAGGGTGGGAGAGCTCTGGGGACAGCGGTGACCCCACGTGAGGGTCTGCTTCTCCTCTGGGAGCCAAACCCTGCACCCTGGAGGTGGGAGCGGGCTGAGACCCAGCACCCCCACCGCCCGAGGAGCGGGAGCGGAACGTGAGCGGCTCAGAGAGCAGGTCGCGGGGCCGGGTCTGGGCTCCTGGAGGGCCACGTCCCACTCCAGACCCTGTGGTCAGTGGGTGGGCCCCGGTGTGCGCCTCCCTCCCTCAGGCCCGGCTCCAGCCCGCGAGGCCAAGACTGGAGCCCCGGGAGGGCCTGACGGGCGAGGCTGGCTGAGACCGCAGGACACAACTCACGGCCCAGAGACACCAGCACCCGGGGGCTGGCGTGGGGGGCACTGGTGTGGGGGGAGCCGGCCTGGGGGGGACGCTGACGTGGGGGCACTGGGGTGGGGGGGAGCCGGCGTGGGGGGACGCTGACGTGGGGGCACTGGGGTGGGGGGAGCCGGCCTGGGGGGAACGCTGACATGGGGGCACTGGGGTGGGGGGGACGCCGGCCTGGGGGGAACGCTGACGTCGGGGGGGGATGCCGGCCTGGGGGGAACGCTGACGTGGGGGGGGGGATGCCGGCCTGGGGGGAACGCTGACGTGGGGGCACTGAGGTGGGGGGGACGCCGGCCTGGGGGGAACGCTGAAGTGGGGGGGGATGCCGGCCTGGGGGGAACGCTGACGTCGGGGGGGATGCCGGCCTGGGGGGAACGCTGACGTGGGGGGGGGGATGCCGGCCTGGGGGGAACGCTGACGTGGGGGCACTGAGGTGGGGGGGACGCCGGCCTGGGGGGAACGCTGAAGTGGGGGGGGATGCCGGCCTGGGGGGAACGCTGACGTGGGGGCACTGGTGTGGGGGGGGACGCCGGCCTGGGGGGAACGCTGACGTGGGGGGGGATGCTGGCCTGGGGGGAACGCTGACGTGGGGGGGGGGGATGCCGGCCTGGGGGGAACGCTGACGTGGGGGCACTGAGGTGGGGGGGACGCCGGCCTGGGGGGAACGCTGAAGTGGGGGGGGATGCCGGCCTGGGGGGGACGCTGACGTGGGGGCACTGGGGTGGGGGGGACGCCAGCCTGGGGGTGACGCTGACGTGGGGAGGGGTGATGCCGGCCTGGGGGGGACGCTGACGTGGGGGCACTGGGGTGGGGGGGACGCCGGCCTGGGGGGGACGCTGACGTGGGGGCACTGGTGTGGGGGGGACGCTGGCCTGGGGGGACGCTGACGTGGGGGCACTGGTGTGGGGGGGACGCCGGCCTGGGGGGGACGCTGACGTGGGGGCACTGGTGTGGGGGGGACGCCGGCCTGGGGGGGACGCTGACGTGTGGGCACTGGGGTGGGGGTACGCCGGCCTGGGGGGAACGCTGACATGGGGGCACTGGGGTGGGGGGGACGCCAGCCTGGGGGGGACGCTGACGTGTGGGCACTGGGGTGGGGGGGACGCCGGCCTGGGGGGAACGCTGACATGGGGGCACTGGGGTGGGGGGGACGCCAGCCTGGGGGGGACGCTGACGTGGGGGCACTGGGATGGGGGGACGCCGGCCTGGGGGGGACGCTGACGTGGGGCACTGGGGTGGGGGGGACGCTGGCCTGGGGGGGACGCTGACGTGGGGAGGGGTGATGCCGGCCTGGGGGGGACGCTGATGTGGGGGGGGGGGACGCCGGCCTGGGGGGGACGCTGACGTGGGGGGGGGGGACGCCGGCCTGGGCAGAACGCTGATGTGGGGGGGGGGACGCCGGCCTGGGGGGACGCTGACGTGGGGGGGGGGATGCCGGCCTGGGGGAACGCTGACGTGGGGGGGGACGCCGGCCTGGGGGGACGCTGACGTGGGGGCACTGGTGTGGGGGGGAGCCGGCCTGGGGGGACGCTGACGTGGGGGGGGGACGCCGGCCTGGGGGAACGCTGACGTGGGGGGGGGGGACGCCGGCCTGGGGGTCGCTGACGTGGGGGGGGGATGACGGCCTGGGGGAACGCTGACGTGGGGGGGGGGATGCCGGCCTGGGGGAACGCTGACGTGGGGGCACTGTTGGGGGGGACGCCGGCCTGGGGGGGACGCTGACGTGGGGGGGGGATGACGGCCTGGGGGAACGCTGACGTGGGGGGGGGGACGCCGGCCTGGGGGTCGCTGACGTGGGGGGGGGATGACGGCCTGGGGGAACGCTGACGTGGGGGGGGGGATGCCGGCCTGGGGGAACGCTGACGTGCGGGCACTGTTGGGGGGGACGCCGGCCTGGGGGGGACGCTGACGTGGGGGGGGGACGCCGGCCTGGGGGAACGCTGACGTGGGGGCACTGGTGTGGGGGGGATGCCGGCCTGGGGGGACGTTGACGTGGGGGGGGAGCCGGCCTGGGGAGACGCTGACGTGGGGGGGGATGCCGGCCTGGGGGGACGCTGACGTGGGGGGGAGCCGGCCTGGGGGCGACGCTGACGTGGGCACACTGGCGTGGGAGCCCTGTCGGGGTGATGCTGGCCACCTCGGAGCACGACCCAGGCGCAGGGGAGCACTTAACACCTGGGACACCGCTGGTTCCGTGTTGTTACCGCGATTCT
Source organism: Muntiacus reevesi (assembly GCF_963930625.1). NCBI lineage: Eukaryota > Metazoa > Chordata > Mammalia > Artiodactyla > Cervidae > Muntiacus > Muntiacus reevesi. Next base: position 112,365,776 of record NC_089254.1, read on the forward strand.
GCGCACAGCCCCGGTCAGAAGGCTGTGACGTCAGTTGCGTCCGCGCCCCGTCCCGCCCCACGTCTCAGCCCCGCTTCCAGCGCCCGAGTCGTTTCCTCCGGACTCAGGCGTCTGATCGATACGAAATCCGGCCGAGTTGTGATGGGTTCCTCCTCACCGCCAGTTTTCAATTACCTCCCGACCCCTCCCGCCCTGCACCCTGACCTGTCTGTCCACCCTTTTGGACCCACAGCAGGTGCGGAGGCAGAGCAGGGGCGGCACACCCCAGGGGGACGCACCTCTCTCCGAGGGAGCTGCGCTGGGGTCCTGAGGTCCTGGGGGCAGCCCCTGCCTGTTCCGGCGGTGGACACAGGAGGCGCCCAGGTTTCTCTAATGGGCCCCGGGACGGTACCGCGGGGAGCACCCCGAGCCCCTTCCTCTCTACCAAATGCAAACCACGTTCAGGCAGGAGCAGAAGGGCGACGCAGAGGCGGGCTGGCGCTGTAACCTCCCAGCACCAGGCCTGGAGGAGGGCTCCATCCTCTCCGTCCTCCAGAACTGGTGTGGTTCAGAAAGGAGCCTAGCGGGCCTGGCCCCGGAGCTGCTGAAGCTCTGAAGGTCCTGCCATGGACCTTCACACAGGGGCTGCTGCTGCACCTGCCCTCACTCAACAAGAGAAGAACCCTCTCCCTTCTCAGAGATGCACAGCCGATGGCGGCATGTCATGTGAGGCCCTCTGCGTTCCCGCCTGTTTCCCCAGCTTTCTCACCCAAAGGAGTCACAGCAAGAGCCAACACATGTGTGGAAATCATGGGATTTAGGGAAATTGTTGAACCTGCCAAGTGTGATAAAAATTCTAGGTCAGCACCATTTTCTGACTAACTGATCCTTTTTGGTGAGATCATTAAGTCAGATGTCCTGGGACTAATTTTATCACCTCCAAATGACCCCTTTACAATGACAGGAGCGGCCACGAGGCCTAGCTGTCCACAGCTCCAGGCACGGCTGCCCTCCTGGGAGGCGAGCCACCGAAGTTCCCCCAAGCCCACAGCCACCAGGCTCCACTGGCAGTGGGGAGGGAGGTCGGTGGACGGCGCTGAGGCAGGAGGGTCTGCTTCTCTGGTCCTCGCCTTGGCCCAAGGAGGCTGGACAAGGCGATCGTGCCATCTGGGTTGCCTTCTGCCGTCAGGACGGCTGGCGCACTGGTGGCAGAATTCAGGACCCGGACACTCTGGGATGACAGGCTGAAGCGGAGATCACGGAACCAGCAGGACCGGGCCACTCACTGGTTGGGCCCTTGCTGCATGGTGACACTCACGTGAACATCGAAAGCTACGAAGTGACTACCTGGGGAGACTGTGCATCCCAGGCAAGAATACTGGAGGGGGTTGCCATGTCCCCCTCCAGGGGATCTTTCCCACCCAGGGAGGGAACCCGCATCTCCTGTGCATCTCCTGCTTTGCAGGTGGATGCTTTAGCATGAAGCCACTAGGGGAGACCCACTGTGCATCCAGGGAGCCCCAAAGGCTCCACCAGCCATGCCGGTGCTGGCGGGAACCAGCAGGGCAGGCGCGCGGTGGGACGTGCCGTCCAGGGCATCTCTGCTCTGCTCTGCTCCGGAGGCCTCGGAGCAGGGACAGCCGTGAGCGCACTCGATTGGAGAGGTGGGGGGTCTGTGGAGGAGACACAGAGCGCCACCTAAACACTTGAAGCAAGTCCTTCAGAAACAAATTAATTACACTTCTGGCGGAAAGGCTCGCAGAAGTGTGGAGCCAGTTGTTACAAAGTAACGTGTGATCTGCACATTCCTGATGAGAACTCGACCAGGTGAGTCTCCTGGGTTGAGTGTGACTTGATGACCTGGCTCTGAAGGTCACTGGGGTTCAGGTCCCAGAAGAATAAATATTCAGGAGCAGCTAAGAAACTGGGGCAGAGAACAAATAACTGGCTTTGCAGACATTAAGATACATCATCAAACACCGAGGAGGCGTCGTGTGGGCACGGAAGCCAGCATCTGGAACAAAATGGATCATCTGGAAGCACAGCAGGTGACACCTGGGACTCTAGTGATGAAAGTAGCATTTCGCACCACGGGTAATGAAGGAGCTTTCCAAGAAACACATATCTGTTCGTAAGAAAATCAAATGAGATTCCTACCACATTCCACACGGAAGATTAGATGGCTTAAATCCACACATTAAACAAAACAATGAACTACAAAGCAATTAGAAACAAAGTGTAAAATACTTGATTGTCACAAAACCTAAGCTGTTCTTAAAAATCCGTGCATCTTAAAAGATTAATATTTCCAATGTGTAAATGGCTCCTACCAACCAGTATAGAAAACAATAAGAGAAAAAACAAGCATAGACTATGATCAGGTAAGTTGCCGAGGACGTGAAGGGGATGTTCACCTTTGTAATAATTACAAAATAAAAACTAAACCATATTTTGCCTATTGCACTGGCAAAAGTTAAAAAGCTTGATAATATCTTTTCCCTGTATACTTCTATTATATGTATAAATTGGTAAAGCCCTTTTGGAGGGTAATTTGGCAATAAAAATGCACATACTCTATGAGCAAAAAAAATTCCATTTCTTGTAATCTGATTTACAAAAATTATAGCATAAATGCATATACTTGTACAAGAATAGTAACTCCAGCATTGCCTGCAATAGCAAATAAACAAATAGGAGACGAGCCATCAGTGAGGATCTTTAACTATTTTGTTCTTAAAAAGAATGTACCTCTAGGTTCTCCCTGGGAAAGATATCCATAGCTGGCTGTTACATCTTTTAAGCAAATCATGCAACAATAGTCAACATCCAGTTTTACTTCTGAAAATAAAACAATAGAAAGCTAACAAGAAACAGTAACCCTGGCCTGCGTGTCTGAGTGCTGCGTGCCTGGGGAACCCAGGCGCCTCACGGGCTCGTTCCTGGGGCCGCTGGGTGGGCCGTGAGCTGAGGCCCGCAGTGCTCACACTCTCCTCAGACGTCACCCTGGGGCAGGTGGAGGCTGTGTTTGTCTTCTGCTGCTGCTTGTGCTTTTTGGTATTTTTTGGGCAAGGGAAAGGCTTACAAGGACGACTGCCCACCCAGCCCAGGCACATGGGTGGCTGGGACGGTGTTGACGGCGGGTCCCTCTGTGGGGGTGACAGTGTGTGGAGGGACACCGCCTGTCTTCACGGGAGACCCAGGTGGCACCGAGCGTGGCTTTAAGGCCAGGTTTCACGTGGATGGACGCGGTGGTCTGCGGGACGCTGGCCCCAAGTGCGTGCTGGGTCCCTCCTGTGGCAGACAGCCTCGGGCCCCAGGCGTCCACCTGGGCTCAGGGCCTGAGTCTCTACCGACGCCACTTTCTCCTCCCTCCAAACCTGAGTCTCACACTGGCCCCAACCCACAGCCCCCGGGCTTTATTTACTTTCCTACAACAGCCTTTCAGCCAAGACCTTCTGGCTTTTAGGTTATTTTGGCCACAGAGTCCCAGCTGTATCCCTGCTCAGAACCTCAAGGATCCCCGCTTTTGCTGAACACCCAGATTGTTAGTCTGGGAGCTTTCTGTTGCCAGGTTGTCTTTCTCAGAGACCTGACCTTTGAACACGCTGGGCACCCAAGAGTCCCCATCCCCGGCCAACCCCCGCCTCACTCCATGCTCTATGGTCAAAGCAGGCAAGTGCCCCCCACCGCCCCACACCAGGCCCCGGAGGGAGGGGTTCCTGCAGGCCGCCCGCCTGACACCATGGCCCCCGCCTCCACTGCGCCCCCCACCGCCGCCCGATGTCATGGGGCCCCCTCCCCCCACCGCGCCCCCCTCCCCCCACCGCGCCCGGCGCCACAACCAGCAGAAGACCCACATCCGCTGTTTTCCTGAGGTTCATGGTAGAGCACAAGTGTGGAGCGAGAGGCTCCAGGGTACTTCGCGGGGGGACTGGGTCACCGTCCCAGGCCAACCCCCAACCAGTCCCCTGACCTCCCCTATAGGGTGTCCCCTGACCTGCTATAGACTGTCCCCCGACCCCCCTATAGACTGTCCCCGACCCCCCTATAGACTGTCCCCTGACCCCTCATAGACTGTCCCCCGACGCCCCATAGGCTGTTCCCCGACCCCCCATAGGCTGTCCCCCGACCCCCCACAGATTGTCCCCTGACCTCCCCTGTAGAGTGTCCCCTGACCTCCCCTGCAGAGTGTCCCCTGACCCCCTGTAGATTGCCCCCTGACCTCCCCTGCAGAGTGTCCCCTGACCCCCTGCAGAGTGTCCCCTGACCCCCTGTAGAGTGTCCCCTGACCCCCTGCATATTGTCCCCTGACCTCCCCTGTAGAGTGTCCCCTGACCTCCCCTGCAGAGTGTCCCCTGACCTCCCTGCAGAGTGTCCCCTGACCCCCTGCAGAGTGTCCCCTGACCCCCTGCAGAGTGTCCCCTGACCTCCCTGCAGAGTGTCCCCTGACCCCCTGCAGAGTGTCCCCTGACCTCCCTGTAGATTGTCCCCTGACCTCCCTGCAGAGTGTCCCCTGACCTCCCTGTAGAGTGTCCCCTGACCCCCTGCAGAGTGTCCCCTGACGCCCTGCAGAGTGTCCCCTGACCTCCCTGTAGAGTGTCCCCTGACCCCCTGTAGAGTGTCCCCTGACCCCCTGCAGAGTGTCCCCTGACCTCCCTGTAGATTGTCCCCTGACCTCCCTGCAGAGTGTCCCCTGACCTCCCTGCAGAGTGTCCCCTGACCCCCTGCAGAGTGTCCCCTGACCTCCCCTGCAGAGTGTCCCCTGACCCCCTGCAGAGTGTCCCCTGACCCCCTGTAGAGTGTCCCCTGACCTCCCTGCAGAGTGTCCCCTGACCTCCCTGCAGAGTGTCCCCTGACCCCCTGCAGAGTGTCCCCTGACCCCCTGTAGAGTGTCCCCTGACCCCCTGTAGAGTGTCCCCTGACCCCCTGCAGAGTGTCCCCTGACCCCCTGTAGAGTGTCCCCTGACCTCCCCTGCAGAGTGTCCCCTGACCTCCCTGCAGTGTCCCCTGACCCCCTGCAGAGTGTCCCCTGACCTCCCTGTAGAGTGTCCCCTGACCTCCCCTGCAGAGTGTCCCCTGACCTCCCTGCAGTGTCCCCTGACCCCCTGCAGAGTGTCCCCTGACCTCCCTGTAAGAGTGTCCCCTGACCTCCCTGCAGAGTGTCCCCTGACCTCCCTGTAGAGTGTCCCCTGACCCCCTGCAGAGTGTCCCCTGACGCCCTGCAGAGTGTCCCCTGACCTCCCTGTAGAGTGTCCCCTGACCCCCTGTAGAGTGTCCCCTGACCCCCTGCAGAGTGTCCCCTGACCTCCCTGTAGATTGTCCCCTGACCTCCCTGCAGAGTGTCCCCTGACCTCCCTGCAGAGTGTCCCCTGACCCCCTGCAGAGTGTCCCCTGACCCCCTGCAGAGTGTCCCCTGACCTCCCCTGCAGAGTGTCCCCTGACCCCCTGCAGAGTGTCCCCTGACCCCCTGTAGAGTGTCCCCTGACCTCCCTGCAGAGTGTCCCCTGACCTCCCTGCAGAGTGTCCCCTGACCCCCTGCAGAGTGTCCCCTGACCCCCTGTAGAGTGTCCCCTGACCTCCTGTAGAGTGTCCCCTGACCCCCTGCAGAGTGTCCCCTGACCCCCTGTAGAGTGTCCCCTGACCTCCCCTGCAGAGTGTCCCCTGACCTCCCTGCAGTGTCCCCTGACCCCCTGCAGAGTGTCCCCTGACCCCCTGTAGAGTGTCCCCTGACCTCCCCTGCAGAGTGTCCCCTGACCTCCCTGCAGTGTCCCCTGACCCCCTGCAGAGTGTCCCCTGACCTCCCTGTAGAGTGTCCCCTGACCCCCTGCAGAGTGTCCCCTGACCTCCCTGTAGAGTGTCCCCTGACCTCCCCTGCAGAGTGTCCCCTGACCCCCTGCAGAGTGTCCCCTGACTCCCTGCAGAGTGTCCCCTGACCCCCTGTAGAGTGTCCCCTGACCTCCCTGCAGAGTGTCCCCTGACCCCCTGCAGAGTGTCCCCTGACTCCCTGTAGAGTGTCCCCTGACCCCCTGCAGACTGTCCCCTGACCTCCCTGTAGATTGCCCCCTGACCTCCCTGTAGAGTGCCCCCTGACCCCCTGTAGAGTGTCCCCTGACCTCCCTGTAGAGTGTCCCCTGACCCCCTGTAGAGTGTCCCCTGACCCCCTGCAGACTGTCCCCTGACCTCCCTGTAGATTGCCCCCTGACCTCCCTGTAGAGTGCCCCCTGACCCCCTGTAGAGTGTCCCCTGACCTCCCTGTAGAGTGTCCCCTGACCCCCTGTAGAGTGCCCCCGACCCCCTGTAGAGTGTCCCCTGACCTCCCTGCAGAGTGTCCCCTGACCCCCTGTAGAGTGTCCCCTGACCTCCCTGTAGAGTGTCCCCTGACCCCCTGTAGAGTGCCCCCTGACCTCCCTGCAGAGTGTCCCCTGACCTCCCTGCAGAGTGTCCCCTGACCCCCTGCAGAGTGTCCCCTGACCTCCCTGTAGACTGTCCCCTGACCTCCCTGTAGATTGCCCCCTGACCTCCCTGTAGAGTGCCCCCTGACCCCCTGTAGAGTGTCCCCTGACCCCCTGCAGAGTGTCCCCTGACCTCCCTGTAGACTGTCCCCTGACCTCCCTGTAGATTGCCCCCTGACCTCCCTGTAGAGTGCCCCCTGACCCCCTGTAGAGTGTCCCCTGACCCCCTGTAGAGTGTCCCCTGACCTCCCTGTAGAGTGTCCCCTGACCTCCCTGTAGAGTGCCCCCTGACCTCCCTGCAGAGTGTCCCCTGACCTCCCTGTAGACTGTCCCCTGACCTCCCTGTAGATTGCCCCCTGACCTCCCTGTAGAGTGCCCCCTGACCCCCTGTAGAGTGTCCCCTGACCTCCCTGTAGATTGCCCCCTGACCTCCCTGCAGAGTGTCCCCTGACCTCCCTGCAGAGTGTCCCCTGACCTCCCTGCAGTGTCCCCTGACCTCCCCAGAGGCCGTCCCCTCTCCTGGGTGTCTGTGGCTGGGGAGGGACAGAGGGCTGCAGGCTGACCAGGGGCAGACCTCCAGCTCGGTGCAAGTCAGGCCTGAACTTCAGCCCAGGGTTTCCCGGGTCTGGAGAAAGGTCTGGCCGGGGCACAGCCCCCAGCACATGCAGAGGGTCTGTGCGGTTACTGCGCTCCTGCGGACACCCCAGCCCGCTGGGAGGACCCGGGAATGCCAGGTGCTGGCAGAGCCGGGTTTCAGTGACCAGAGAACCCGCTCCTCTGCCCGCCGGGCCACCAGGCTCCCTCGCTGCTCCGGCCCAGGGACGCGAGGCCTCCGATGCGCGGGCCCCGGGGGGTGCGACATCCCAGGACGTGGGGAGCAGGGGTCAGACTCTCACCCTGGCCGGGGCCTGGGGAACCCGCGCTTCTCAATGACTGCAGGAGCTCGGGCACTTCTTATCCTCGGGCTTTACATTTGAAAGCGGCGCTGGTGATTTAACACAAGAAATCAATGCGCACTCCGCTTTGACCGCACAGCTCGCCGGGCGGATCAATTTCTCTGTCATGCTCGCGCGGCCACCGACGCGGGTTTAAAGCCCATTGCTTCTCTCTAAAGCGGAGCCTCGGGACTTCGGTTTGGGATTAATCAACAGTGATGAGCTTAAATAAACGAGATGAATTTTCTATATATCTTGCAGGGTTTCTTTTGCCCAAATTCATGGAGCCCCTGTGTGCCGCGAGGGTGGGGGTGGGGTGCCCGGGAGCATCCTCCAAGGCCGGGGATGGCGCCCAGCTGCACACCCGCCGTTACATTTGCACAGCAAAGCGCTGTGTTTACTGAAAGTGAATGTCACACATTAATAAAACGCAAGGCTTGCTGGAGTCGTTTAATTGGTGCCTTATGTGACATTACAGACCTCAGCGTCCACATCAGAGGCGATGGGGTGAAGCTTTAATGCAGGGGCTCCCTGTCGCACTGTCCCTGCAGACACTTGTGTGTCCAGGGGTAGAATTTCACTCTCGAATCGTTCAGATGGGTGAATATCACAAAATCACAGTAACTGGGGCAGGAGGGGCTTAGGGTCCAGTCTGCCACCCCAGTGTTGTGTTTCTCCTCGGGGATGAGGGGTGCGCATGGAGTTGGGTCCACGTGAGAGTCCCTTGAGCCCCCCGTCCAGCTGAGAGGGGCAAGGGACCGCTGTCCTGCTCGGAGCCTGAACTGGGGCTCCCGAGGGGCGACACGTGCCATCAGCCGCCCCAGCCTGGAGGATGTGCCCACACCAAGGAGTTGAAAGGCCCTGGTGTCTGAACCCAGCCTGGATGGCAGGTGGGCCTCCCACTGCCCTATGGAGGCCAGAGGCCCACCGCCCTGTGAGGCGGCCTCCATGGGACACCTGAGCCCACCCAGGTGTCTGAGGACACAGGAGCACAGACGCTGTTGCCCAATGCCCTATGCTGGGCGTGCTCAGCCCCGCTGACTTCTCTGGGCTCTTTGTGAATTTGCGTGCTGTTCATTCCAGACCCCTGAGGGGCCCCGGTGGGCCAGGAGCACCGTGGGGGCAGGGACGAGTGTGGTACCCTGGCCTCCATCTGAGCTGGGCTGTGGAGGGCAGGGCTTTGGCAATGGCTTGGTCCCCGAAGGCCCGTGAAGGCCTTGGGCAGAGGGGCTGGTGGCTGACGTCGGGGTCGGGCAGACCTGGTGTCAGCACGTCTCCCTGTCTAATCTTTAGACACCTACGTAATCTCTGGGGCCTGGGCGTCCTCACCTGGACCTGAGGGTGGCTGGACCTATTCGCAGAGTGGCGTGGAGGGCAGAGGGTACCACCGTGAAGCCTCTGCCATGGGGGGGGGGGGGTTCCAGTCCCTCATCCCCCCTCCCCTCCCTGCTTGGGGAGGACGCAGGCCCTCCGCCCCCGCTGCAGAGGGGACAGTTGGCCTGCCTCTGTTGGTCGGTCATCCGCACCCTTGCTGCACGGAACCAGGCCCACAGCCAAGGCTCTGGGTTTTCCCTGATGTCCTCCAGGCCCGGGGTCCCCACAGCTGGCAGGACAGAGCCAGGCAGGGGGGCATAGGCTGCAACAGGCCCACGGGTGCAGCGCCCCCACACCCGGGGCCAGGACTTGGTTGTGGGGAGCTCGGGCGGCGTCTCAGGACTGTCCTGGGTCTCTGGGTCCCGGCTTCCATGAAGAAAGCAGCTTGAACCACCCTGCTCTCAGACCCCTCTCCTTCTGTCCCGGCCCTGCCCGGCACCAGCTTCTCAGGCTGCACACAGGGCCTGGGCATTAGTGTGGTGAGCTGTGTCCCCGCGGAGCTGGCTCGCCTTGGGGTGATGAGGCACCCAGGGTCCTGCCCCCCTCCCCGCCATGAGGGACAGAGTGGGGGCGGACACCCCAGGACCCTTGTCCAGCTCTCTCTGCTCCATCCAGGTGCTGGGATTCCGTTTCTCCATGGCTGGTATTCATGTGAACCCACAGGGAAACCAGTAAAGGGGAGATTGGCCCCGGATGCATTTCGGCATCTTTTATTGCCATTTCCTGCCAAGGAGCCCAGGAAACCTGGAACACGCCTGCTGAGGGTGTGCGAGCGGCTCGCCGGCAGAGAGCACCTGCTTTCTTCCCAGGAGCCTCCCAGCGAAACCCCTCTGAGACACATGCACAGAGCCTGCCTCACCAGCACTCGTCGGCTCTGCCTGTCCGATCTCTGTCCTGCCAAGACCTAGGCCCACCATCTCCCTGAAGGTCTGCAGGCTGGACACGCCAGTGCATCCTTGACTGAGGGGCTGAGTTTCACCAGGCCACCCCTGGCCGCCCAGGCACCCATCAGGGCGGGGCCAGGTTCCCTGCAAACCGCTTGGTGACCGTCCAGGGGCCAGGGCTGGACACGGTCCCCCCTTCTCCTGAGCCGCATGGCCCCTCCTGCCTCTGCCCTGGTGCCCGGCCGGCACCCGGGCTCACCTCCCAGCTCCTCCTGCATCATGCCCAACTGAGAGGAGTTTCCAAAAGAAGTGTGGGGCGTCCCTGCGGGGGCTTGTAGGCAGGTGAAGGGGCTCACCTGATTCGGGTGAGGCCCACCTGCCCGGCTCCCAAGACTGACGACAGAAGACGGGACCCAAAGTGGGTCCACCTCCTGGTTCAGGGAGACGAGCCCGCCCGACCGCGCGGGACGCCACACGGAGCGGGTGTCGGGGGCCGACGCGTGAGTGAAAAGGCCCGGATTTAGACGACACTGCATTCAACCGCCCGAGCCTGCAGGCCTGACGACTTGGCTGTGTTCCGGCTGCTGAGGCCACGGCCGAGGGGCTGCGCCGACCAGCCTGGCTCATCAAGCCCTGCCTAGAGCTTTCTACTGCCCCCGCGTCTTCCTCCGGCCCCGCTTGCTCCCCGCTGCACTGACATCCTGTTCAGGACACGGCTCTGAGACCAGCTGGACCTGCAGGGCCGCCTCGGCGTCCACACTGGGGGCCCGAAGCCTGCCCCCTGCCCTGCTCTCAAGAGCGGCCTTGCCTCCCGGGTGGGACACGGCCTCCGAGACAGACCCGGGGACTGTCACCTCCCGAGCTGCCAGGGCGCCTTCCTGTCGTCCCCGGGCCTGGATGCCTCGTCACCAGGCTGGGCCCCTCGTCCCCACGGGGAGCAGGGCAGCCGCCGCTTCCGTGTGCCCGTGCGGTCCTGGCGGTGTCTCCTGCACACACGTGCACACTCATGCACGCACATGCACACACACGCATGCACGCACTTGCCCACACGCCTGCACATGCATGTGCACACACAGAGACGCACACACACTCATCAATTGCATTTGAGGATCTCTTTCCCCTTTCTACTCCTTGAATAGGTTACTTCCTTCTGCTTATCACAAGCCCATCTCTCCTCTTAATGATGCTGATGGGAGAAATTTACACCCTGTAATTAGGACTTCATGTTCGTTTTATTAATTACCTCTTCTCTGCCTGTTGATACGAAGAACTCTGAGGCTGTGAGGTATGACAGACGCTTGTCTGCTTGGCTCTCGCAGTCCCCGTGAGGGGGTGGGGGCGGCCTGGGCTCCACACAGCCAAGTGAACACCTTTCAATTTCAGTGCCAGCCTCCGAGACGGTCACTGCCGCTCCCTCCTGCTGCGTGGTCACCTGGCCACCCACCGTGCCGCTCCTGCCCTCTAGGCTGGTCACAGGGTCAGCCTGCGACCCTGCATATCCTACATTCCGTCCCCAAGGGGGAATCGCACTGATCTCCTGAAACTGTAAGATTTAAACCACATCCCTCTGCTAACTGACCTCCTCCTGGCTCTGGTCCTGTTGGGACAGAGTCCAAACAGGGTGCCCATCAGTGCCGGGCAAGCCTGGCGACTGCAGCTGCCCCTCCCCCAGCTGCCTGCCTCCGGGTCCCCGCTGCGTCTGGTCAGAGACACGTGGTCTCCACAGGTGTCATCCTCACTCTCCTCTGGATCTGGGGGCCACTTCTCACCCCGCTCAGGGTCTCCTGCTGCCGGCAGCATCATCTCCTCCCTGGTCTGTCATCTTTGAATTGCTCAGCATCTGAGATAACCCCGTGCACCTGCTGGTTTAGAACCTGGGCTCCAGGACCCGGCGGCCTCTCCAGGGGTATCTCTATTGACCCGTGAAGGTGTCGGTGCCTGGCGGGCGGGACGGTCCTCCCTGAAGCAGAACCACGTCCCTGCTTCCCTGGGCTCACTTTCAATTGAATCAAGGCCCTGTTAGAGAGAGGACCTGTAAAAACTTTAAAATGTGAATATCTGAGTCACAGTTCACCCTGAACCATGTCTGGTGCAGGCAGTGGTGACTCCGAACCAGGGACTGAAGGATGCCCGGAGCATCACGGTTCCGCCAGGACCCCCCTGCCCCCCAGAACCCTCCTGGCATCAGCCTCCTGGGTCTTCCATTTGGAGCAAAAATAGTAAATCAGAATAAATGCCGCCACTGAGTCAGCATTGCTTCCTTGTGTCCAGAAAGGGCTGCGGTGACTCACTCATCAGGCTCCGGGGGATGAGCGGGTCAAGAGCGTGACTCATGAACCCACTGGAGGGTGAGGCTAGCCTGCCGGGGCAGGGGCGTCGGGGGGGGGCAGCCGCACAGAGTTTTCATGTCAGACCCCACACGCACATGGCAAACAGCACAGATCCCCATTTCTGCCCCACCGGGCTGAGAGGGCTGTGGGTGACAGGCTGGAATAAAAAGCGCATATTTTTCAGTCTGCTTGAAAGCAAATATTATCTTGGAAGAAGGAAGGAGTCAATGCTCTGAGGGTACTCTAGGGAGGATGGGTGGCCGTGATGCTCTGACTGCAAACGGTTTCTTGAGGAAGACGCACGGGGGAGGAAGGGCTGGTGATGCCTCGGGGCAGGGTGGGCATCACTGTCACCCGGACAGAAAGGCACAGAGACTGCAGCCTCACCCTCGGCTCCACGGTTCTCCTCCAGAGCCCCAAGCCTTCGGGGAGACTCGCATGCTTTCTCACTCTCTGCCCGCACCTGCCTTGGAGGCCAGATGTCCCAAACAGCTTCAGGGGTTTGGGATCATGGACTGGTCTCACTGTATCAGTTTCCATGTTCCCTGCCCCTCAGCCCCTCAAAGCCGGCACCTGGCTGTCCTCTGACCCTGCCCCCTTCCGGAGCCTCTCCCAGGCCGGCCTCTGTCTGCTGGGCACCTCTCAAGGGCTGCTGGCCACAGGTGCAGGTGGGCAGCAGGCCTCCACAACTGGGGTTTCACGGCGCGGACTGGGAACTGCAGTGTCTCCTCCAGCTCCAGCACGGCCAGTCCGCCCTCTGCTCCCGGGAGTCTGGCCCGCTCGGCTTTTTCACGGGAGCAGATCAGGGGTGTCTGTCCCACGACTGCCTCGCTCACTCAGCATCTCGCCTGCCAGGTCCACCCTGGGGTCGCCCATCCCAGGACGGCCTGCTTGCAAAGGCTGAATCACAGTCACTGAGGGCAAACCAGGTTCTCTTTCCTGTTCATCTGCGAGGAACACTTGGATTGTTCCCACAGTTGGGCTTTTGTGAACATGATGCACTGGGGTGCAGATGTCTCTACAAGGTCCAGATTTCACTTCTTTTGGATAAATACCCAGATGTGAATAAATACCCAGACAAAGACTGCTCAATCTTATGGCAGTTCTCTTTTGTGGCTTTCTGAAGAAGCTACACATTTCACAACATTTTACACCATTTTGCGTTCCCACCAACAGTGCATAAGAGTTCCAGTTCCTCCATATTCTTGCCAACACTTGTCATCTCTTGTTATTTTGAAGAGAGCCACCCTAATAGGTGATTTTAATTGCATTTCCTAATTATTGGTAATGTTGACCATCTTTTCACATTCCTGTTGGCCATTACTATGTTTTCTTTGGAGAAAGATCTATTCAAGTCCTTTGCTCACCTCAGAATCAGATTAATGTTACTATTTTTCCACTGAATTATAGGAGCTCCTTACGTATTTTGGATATTAACCCCTTATCAGAGAAATAATAATATTCACTCCCACTCAGTAGGTTGCCTTTTCACTCTGCTGACTGTTTCCTTTGCTGTGCAGATGCGTTTTAGTTTGATGCAGTCCCATCTATTGTTTGCTTTTGTTACTTCAGCTTTTGGTGTCATATGCAGGACATCACTGTCAAGCCAAATATCACGAAGCTCTTCTCTGCTTTTTTTCTAGGAGTTTCACAGTTTTATGTCTTATGCTGAAATCTTTAACCCATCCTGAGTTGTTGTTTATGTAAGGGTCCAGTTTCATTATTTTGTATGTGGTTGTTCAGTTTTCCCGACAGCATTTATTGAAGAGCCTGTCCTTTCCCCTTGGTGGAGTCTTAGCGGTCTTGTAGCAGCTGAGTCACCCATACACGTGTGGGTTCATCGTCAGGCTCTCTTCTCTGCTCCACGGACCCACATTGTTGTCGTCCAGTCGTCTCCGACTCTTTGTGACCCCATGGACCGCAGCACGCCAGGCTTCCCTGGCCTTCACCATCTGCCAGAGTTTGGTCAAATTCATGCCCATTGAGTCAGTGATGCCATCCAACCACCTCATCCTCTGTCATCCCCTTCTCCTCCCGCCTTCCATCTTTCCCAGCATCAGGGTCTTTTCTAACCAGTCGGCTCTTTGCATCCTGTGGCCAAAGTACCCGAGCTTCAGCTTCAGCACCAGTCCTCCCATGAATATTCAGGATTGATTTCCTTTAGGATTGCCTGGTTTGATCTCTTTGCAGTCCAAGGGACTCTCAAGAGTCTTCTTCAACACCACAGTTGAAAAGCATCAGTTCTTTGGTGCTCTCAGCCTTCTTTATAGTCGAGCTCTCACATCATACATGACTACTGTACTGTCAAACTATAGCTTTGACTAGATGGACCTCTGTCGGCAAAGTAATGGCTCTGCTTTTTGAATACACTGGCTAGGTTTGTCACAGCTTTCCTTCCAAGGAGCAGGTGTCTTGTAATTTCATGGCCCATTGACCTATGGGTCTGTTTTGGTGCCAGTGCTACACTGTTCAAACGGCCAGAGCTCCGTGATGTGTTCTGAGATCAGGAGCTGTTGCAGGATCTCTGATTGCCCTCTGGGCAGGTTTATCACGACAGCACAGCATGCCAACTACTCCATTTGGCATGATTTTTTCATTGCCAACTCACATTTTCCTTTGACAGTGAAATAAACATTTTCTAAGAGCCCCTTCAGAGGAGCTAGTGAAAATATCTGGAATAAATAGGTGAAGAGTGGGTAATAGTGATGTACCCTTAACTGACCAAGAGTTGAAATAAAAGACCTCATTCTGTGGAATTTAGAAATTGTACCATCCAGGATTCCCTAAGAAACAGGCGCAAACCCTCTGTTTCCAGCAGCACACGGATCTCGGTTGTGTACGGAACGGTTCCACTAGAAGGTTCTACAATGTCATCACTCAATCGTGCCCAGCTACCCAGGTTGGGGAGAAGAATTTCCTAGTTCAGGAAACAAGCTGACTCGCTTGGGAGTTGCTCTGAGAGGGAGTTTCTGTTTCCAGCTACACAGCTCTTGACAAGACCACGGCACGTACAGGTGAGAACCCAGGTGTGTACACAAGCGTGCGCGTGCACACACACACACACACCTCCCTGCACCTCCCTCTGGCCCTCCTGACCCTAGCAAGTGACCAGCAGGTGATTAAGGAGACCACCAGCCTGTCTTCCAGACAGAACTTGGGACCAGACCCTTGCGGTGGTGATTTTGTCAAGAGCTCTGAAGTCACCTCCCTCCCCAGTCACACCTGCAGCCCCAAGTGGGCGCCTCATCCAGGTGAGGGTTCGTGTCCTCCTGCTGCTGTTACTGTGGTTCATGCAGCCTGTCCTCATTTTACCGCAGTGCAAGGGGCTCGTGCAGCGCTGTCGACAAAGACCCCTCCCTTCAGCTCTTGAAAACAAACACAAAACCACAGGCTCCTGACACCAACATGCCAACACGCTCAGATGCCTTCTCTAGAAAGCCAGAAAACTGCAAATTCCAGTAAGAATTCAGGACCAGCTCTCTCCTCTAATGATGATTATTAACTTCCTTCCCACTTGTGGATGATCTTTTAAAGACTAGTTGTTTTCTTGAGAAAGAGAGAGAAAATATATAAAATAGCAGCAATTGAAGGCTTAAAGAAAAGGAAAAGGATGTCAGCTTATTAAGAAGGAAAGCTGACTTCTGCTCCTACATCCTAGTTAAAAGTTCAAAGCACATTTTTCTTATAAATTAGGCAAGTGTAAAATTCCGGGAGATGGCAAAAGAAGAAATAAGATTTTAAAACATGTGAAGAATTTCAATGGGTAGCAGGAAGGAAAATTGGAGGCAGGCGACGTGCATCCAACACACGACTAACATGGCCAACGGACGGTTCCTGGCATCACTCACGGGGCAGGGGGCAGGCCAGGATTTGGCTAATATTTAAGGCTAATATTTGGCTAATATTAAATATTAATATTTAATTAATTAGCTTGACAATGTAACTTTAGTAAAAAAAGCATATTTTGCAAAATGGAACAGAAGCAATGAAACCAGAAGGGAAACAGCAACGGTTAGAGGCGATCCCAGGGAGTGAGTGCACTTGGAGGTGGGTCTTTAAAGAGGTGATTAAGGTAAAATAAGGTCACGGGTGGGCCTGGATCCAGTGTAACCCGTGTCCTTATAGGAAGAGGTGACCAGGACACAGGCCCAGAAGAACGGCATGAGGACAGGATGCTATTACCGCGATGCTGTCGCTACCCTGTAGAGTGCAGATTCAGAGAACCGCCCTCGTCAGGCACCAGCAAACCCGCCCTGAGACCTCGTCCCCCGCCCTCAGCCCAGGCTTCAGCACCCTCAGATCCTGGGTCTCGGGTCTCAGAGCCTGCTCTTCCCCTCAGGGCTCTGTCTCCTCGTCGGCCTGTCCCCAGGCCTCCCGCCGGCACTCTGCCTGGACACCAGGTCCCCGTGGACGCTGACACATGTCTCAGGGTGAGCCTGGCTGAGCCTCTGCTCCTGGCCCGCCCCGTTCCCGCTCTTGGTCCCCTGACCCTCCCTCTGCTCATCCAGGCCCCATCGCGCAGGGCCGGGGGAGCAGGGGCAGTTCCCGGTTACCATGGAGACCAGTGGCCTCCATCCCCACACCGCTCTGGGACCCTGACAGGTGGGCTGTCCGTCCCCTCAATTTGCTGGGAACAGAGCTTCTTTGCGGGTGGACGAGCATGTCTGGCTAAGCTTGGCGCCTGTGCTCAGAAGCACCCACGCCGGGGGGGTGGGGGGGGTGGGGGGAGGGGCTCCAGGGCGGCGGTTCTACAGCCCGAAGCGGCGGGGATTTTCAAAAGCAGTTCATCTAGAGGGGCGGCTGGCCGCGGTGCCCTCGGGCATCCAGAGGGGCCGGGCGAGACCCCTGGGCTGGTGACCAGGTGCTCTGGGCGCAGCATCTGTCAGAGCCGAGCCGCGCTTTGCTCAAGAGCCCAGATGGGCCGGCCGTGGGCCCCAAATGTGGGGGTAGAGCCCGGATGAGGGCCCCCGGGGGCCCAGGTGCGGGAGGCGGACACTTGGGGGTCTCTGCTGAAGGATGTGGACTGACACTCCCCCCAGCCTCCCCGACCCCTGCCCCTGGCAGACGCAGGCGGCTTCACTGCGCTTCTCTGTGAAGGAGGAAGACCCCGGCACCTCCCCTGGCTCCTGGAGCAGCAGCACGCGCCCCCAGGGGTCCGTCCACACAAGGCAGCCGTGTGTGGGGAGCAGATGCCCCCAAGACGGGAGCCCCGGTCCAGGGGACTCGCGCACCCCGAGCAGTGGGAAGAGCGCTTTCCTTGCGCTTGCGCACACTGCACTGACGCTCTGCCGACGGAAATGAAGGGCATTTTCGCAATTCTAAGGGGAGAAAAGGCCAGAGCAAACGGGGCTGTGTTTTGGTGGGAAACTGGCCCAAGAAGAGATGAGAGATGCCTGCAGTCCTCCACGGTCACCCCACGGTGACCAGGTATTCAGCCAATTTCCATTTAATTTATAGCCAGAGAGGCCTGTAATCTCATCCATCTGACCTACAACCGGAGAGAGACAGGGGTGCGTGGGAACAGAGATTGAGTTCGTGGAGAAGGGACCCAAGGCTTTTTACCGTCATCTTCTCCCTGTGTTGAGACTCCAGTCAGGGACCAATATTGTGCAAATTGGCAGCAAAATGTGGATGATTTTCCCCCAGCCCCTATCCAGGAGACCTTCGCCTTTCACTTAGAAGTCGCACATTCCTGTTCACAGTCCAGCCTCCTCTCAGCTGACCATGTGAATCAGGCTCGCCTCTAAACAGGTGTCTGTGGTTTCAGAGAGAACTGGGACCCGAAGGGGAGGTGAGGGATTTCAGCAGCATCTCTGGCACCACCGTGTGCCGGGCACATGTCAAGAGCCTTGTTTACATGGGTGACACACCACATACATGATCTAACACATATGTGATACACACACATATAGATAACATACATGATATTAACCTTCCACCTAGGCAACAACCCTGTAAACACATGCTTCGGTCCGAGGGGGCTCCTACAAGGCGGGATGGGCCCTGGTCACTCGCTGGCTGTAAAAGGTGGGGCTCCTGCCAGGGCGACCAATGTGGGGGGGGGTGGCCTGGGCCCAGAAGAGGGGACAATCTGAGGGTCTGAGAGCAGGTCCACGTAACAGCTTGGGACGTGGGAATGGTCTGCTACATCTAAAAGCTCAGGACACAAAACCTGCCGGTCCCACTTCTGCACAAAAGGAAGTTCAGTCTTGTAGAAAAAAGTCCAGTGAAATGCCCTGGGAAGGAGGCAGGGTACAGGGGACTTTCCTTGTCCTCTGTGGTCCGCAGGACTTTCCGAACATCCCATGGGTGTCCTGCATTACTTAGTGGTCAGACAGGGTTAGATGGCAGCTCCAGGGGCAGGTGGGTATAGGTGGGGGGCAGGTGGGGCATGTGGGGCACCCAGGAGTGAGGAGGCAGAGGAGGGGTCTGCATTCTTCATGCGTCTGCACCCCGTCTCAGCACCAGCTTTGGGGCCCCCCCCGGGAGCGGTCAGCTCAGCACAGCCCACCCAGCACTCCTGCACGGATATCTGTTTTATTTCCTTCTTCGGGAAAAGCTCAGCCCGGGCAAGCAGCCTCTGCAGGACACTCTCTGCAGGAGCCTGGAGATGGCGGCTTCCCACTCAGGGGCCCTGAACACAGGCCTGGGAGAAAGTGGACGGGGTCCGGACCCGGCACACATCAGCGCGGGGGCTCCGCTCTCACCTGAGGACCGCACGGCCTTTCCGAGGTGCCCGCTTGCGATGGTGCCTGTGGCTCGGCCCACTCCCCCACCCACACCGCATGCCGTCCGTCCCCCAGCCACACCGCACGCTGTCCGTCCCCCCAGGCCCGCCGCCCACACCGCACCCCCGGGACCCCGCCCACACCACACGCTGTCTGTCCCCTGGCCAGAGTGGTAGGCACTTCGGGATGGACTGGGAACGGCACCTTAGTAAATACTGAGTAGTCTTGTGAAAATTCCAACCGAAGGCCTCTGAATTTCTAGGGGCCCCTGCGTCATGGGGGTGTAGGAGCAGAACTTGTGGTAGCAACTCTGGAGCAACTACAATCAACACATGCAAATCAGCGGCCAGCAAGTCAGACTAGGCTTTAAAGGCGCTGGTCCTCGCTCTCGGAACAAGTCCACTGTGCTCGTTTGCAAAGAGAGGAGCCCCCACAGCGAGCTCAGCACCGTTTGTTTTGGTTCACTCCAGTGAAGAAGGGACGAGGCAGCGAGGAGCCGCGGCTCGGAATCAGGGTGTGCGGGGCCCTGAGGCCAGGCTCTGGGCCAGGCCGTGGTCTCCCGACACAGGGAGCAGTTGATGGGACGCGTCTCGGGGCTGTGGGTGCGACATCACACACTCAGGGTGCAGAGCAGGACGGAGCGTGTGGCTCAGGCCCGGCTCCCCTCTCAAGGAGAGAGCTGACCCTGCGCAGAGCCAAGGGCATTCCTACCGTACCCACTGTGACAGTGAAACCACCCCGGGGGGCTGGAGGCTAAGCCAGGAGACTCCGCAGAGGCGGCTCCTGGGGGCAGGACAGCTGAGGGGGTCTGCTGGAAGTCGGGGGGCACCTGGGTGGGCACAGGAAAGGGGAGATGGCTGTGGGGGGACGGGTCGGCAGGTGGGAGGGGGCAGAACTTGGCTCCCTCGCAGGGGGGCCAGTCCCCAGGGGCCACCCGGGGCTCGGCATCTCGCAGTCCTCTCGAGCCCCTCCCGCGCTCCCTGCTGGCCACCCCCTGCCCTGGAGCTGTCTCCTGGGGGGCTGTCTACACGGCGGGCACCCCTTACCCGGCGGTTCTCAAACCTGATCACGCGTCAGAATCACTGGGGACCTGCCCCGCTCCTGCCCTCAGAGGTGCTGAGCCCTGGGTCTGGCGTGGGCCTGACACTCAGCGTTTCCCAGGTTCCTGCTTCTCCGAGGACCTACTTGGAGATCCACTGCCGTGGACCACAGCGTCCAGAGGCCGCTGCTCTGTGTGGGTGAGGCCCTTGGTTCTGTCCTGCCTAACGAGGTGGGCTGACCACCAGCCACACCTGTGTCCCCAGATGAGGCCCAGCACACAGCCGGCGGGCCCCCAGGGGTGGCTTGGCCCACAAAGCTGTGGCTGGAGAGCTCCCTGCCCGGCGACCTTCTTAGGAACCCCCCCCACCAGGCTTCCCCTCCTTCCGGCAGGGCCCTATTCCTCCCCTCGCCCTCTGCTTACTCCCAGAGCAACTCCTCATGCAGCTCAGGTTGCATTCGTCCAAGGGAAGGCAGTTGGGGTGCTGATGGCCCTGAATTAATACCAAGCTTACAGGATGTGCTGTGGCAACCTCCTGAGGGTTTGATGGGAGGATGGAGGGGTGATGGTGCAGACGGTACCCCGGCAGGGAGGTGAGGGTCAGGGACTCGGACCAAGTCCGGGTCTCAGTCCAGAGGCCCTGCCTCCATCACCATTGTCACCCCAGGACCCCCAGCCCCACACCAGCAGGAATTCCATTATTCAAAAACTGAAGAATGAAAAGAGTGCAAACGTCTTTCAGTCTCTGAACTGGCTTTGGTCATAAAACAGTGCGAGGCGGCACTTGATTCCCTGAAGAATTGGCAGAAAGAAAGCTCTTTCCTGAACTTTAAACATCTCTTTCACTCAGCCCGAATGCTCACATGCAAATCAATGATCACACGCAAATCCTCACTATTAGCATCTATACTTGGCGTGCCCTCAGGCCCTGGAGAACCGGGGAGATGAGCCCCTCTTCCTGATTTGGAAGGTGGAGATGAGCCCCCCAGCTCTGGCCCCTGTGCGTCTGGCAGCCTGGTTTCACCCCCAGCCCCTCTGCTCTGAGGTCGTCCACAGGCATGTTCGGTGTGAGGCTGGGCTCTGAGGTCCCGGATGCAGGGTGGGTCCGGGCCTGGCCCTTTCCACCATCAGGCTGCGATTCTCCTGGCCCATCGCCCGCCGTGACCTGGGCAGGGACGTGAGCTCTGTCCATGGAAATCGAAGGGCACAGCGATGGCGCCATTGCTGTCTTAGTGTTTGTGGAACAACTTGGAGAAGAACTGTCAGCAAGGTGCAGAGGCCATCACCAGTGGGTGTCATGGGCTACACTGTGTCCCCTCGAGAGATGTGGCCGTTGTAACCCGCAGTGACTGTGGGAGGTGGGCCTCTGCAGATGATGGGGTCACGACGGGCTCGCCCGGGGGGCCCCATCGAGCGTCACTAGGGTCCTTGTTACGAGGGAGTCTGGAGAGAGACGGCCACACCAAGGGACTTGGTGTGATACAGGGAGGCGGCATCGCCCAACGTGCACATGTATGACACACACGTGTTCTTTCACAACCCTGCTCACCGTGAGGCTCCCCCACCCACCATGAGCTCCTAGGGGCCAGCTGCCTGCATGGCGGCCACCTCCTTCCAGGGCTGCGGCTGCCAGGGTGGACTCCAGCCCCTGGCTAGTCAGCCCCTGACCCCCTCCTCCACTGCATACCTCACCCCTTCCCACTTGTCCTTCCGTATTTCTTCTACTTGGGAAAACCACACCAGGGGCCCTCATCCCCTCTATCTCATGCACCCGCCAACCTAGTTATCCATGTGCCTCTTCATCTGTCCATCTGTCCATCATCCACCCAGCTTACATCTGTCCTTCCATCCATCCTTCCCTCCATCCACCTTCCCATGCATGCACACCTCTGAACTACTGTGAGCACATGTTGCACAAAAGATAGCTAATATCTATATCAGTTCAGTCAGTTCAGTCTCTCAGTAGTATCTGACTCTTTGCGACCCCAGGGACTGCAGCATGCCAGCCTTTCTGGTCCATCATCAACCTCCGGAGCTTATTCAGACTCATGTCCATCGAGTCGGTGATGCCATCCAACTATCTCATCCTCTGTCGTCCCATTCTCCTCCTGCCTTCAATCTTTCCCAGCATCAGGGTCTTTTCAAATGAGTCAGCTCTTCACATCAGGCAGCCAAAGTATTGGAGCTTCAGCATCAATCCTTCCAATGAATATTTAGGACTAATTTCCTTTAGGATGGACTGGTTGGATCTCCTTGCTGTCCAAGGGTCTCTCAAGAACCTTCTCCAGCACCACAGTTTGAAAGCATCAGTTTTCTGGCACTCAGCTTTCCTTATAGTCCAACTCTCACATCCATACTTGACTACTGGAAAAATCATAACTTTGACTATATGGACCTTTCTCGACAAAGTAATGTCTCTGCTTTTAAATATTTATATAAAATACTTAATAAAACCTAAAATATTATGACTACTTAGAATATAAAACCCTGGAAAAATAAATTATTAGCAGAATGAAATGGAGAACTCTTAATTAACATTTACAAGGTTATCGTCGGTCTCGAGAGACTCCCCGTCTCAGGCGCAGAGTCCGGTCTCCTGACATCGAGCGTGGGTCCCGGCGCTGGGCCCGCCAGCCGCTGCTGCAGGTCAGGCGCTCCCTTGTGCCGGGGGCCGCACCCACTTTCGCTCCTGATGGGAGACCCATCTGGAGCTGGACCCCCGGCACCCTGGCGTCTGCGTCCTCTGGGGCACGGTTTGGAAGCTGGGTCTCCGAGGCGCCGTCAGCCAAGGTCACCGGGTGGGTGGTCAGGCTCCCTTTCAGTCACTGGCGGGCTTCCTGTAAAGCCTGCTGTCCAGTCCCCTTAAAAGGCGGAGCTCAGGTCCTGCAGCTTGATTCCCATCGTGTCAGACTCGTCCTTGACGATGAAGATGCCCCAATAACACAGAAACCTGGTGGGCGTGGCTCCTAGTGGGTCTGGGTGCAGGCTGTGTGCCTCAGCTGCTCTGGGGCGGGGCCTGTGGCCTGGGCGGGGCCTCGGCAGAGCCTGGGCGGGGCCTGGGACCTGGGCGGGGCCTCGGCGGAGCCTGGGTGGGGCCTGGGGCCTGGGCGGGGCCTCGGCAGAGCCTGGGCGGGGCCTGGGGCCTGGGCGGGCCTTAGCAGAGCCTGGGCGGGGCCTCAGCAGAGCCTGGGCGGGGCCTGGAGCCAGGAGGAGGCCCTGGGCCGGCAGCTCGCTGGCCCCAGGGAGAAACCAGTGCATTTCCTGTCTCCCCAGGGGTGGGAGGGTGGACTGGCTGAAAAGTTTTCTCCTGAGTGAGCAGATTCCAGGCCTCAGAAAAGCAGCAGGTGAGCCGCCGTAGGTAGCATGGCCTGGGACCTTGAGGGCCTGGGCAGGGTCACCAGAGCACCACTGAAGCCAGGTTTTCATGCTCTGCCTGTTACTCCTCCTTGATTTCCTGGAGCCCCGGGCCTCTAAGGCTGGACCCACGCCTGCCAGAACAAAGCTACCTGCTGGCCACTCTCGCGGTGAGGCCACTGCTTCCTCCGGGTGGTGTCCCCTGGCATGTGCTTTCCGCAGGCACTGATGTTGGGATGTGGGCTGATGGCAGGAGGTGGGCAGCCACCTTGGGCCGTGAGGAGGGAGCCACAGAGGGGAAGCGCCTCTGTCACCTCAGACATCAGGTGGTTCCTGGATTGCCTGACTCTGGACTTCTTCTTCTCCAAGAAATGAAAATAAGTTTCTAGTTGTTTAAGCTGCTATTATTTTGGATTTTCTGTCACAGTCAGTCACACTAATCCTGAATAATGCACATGCGTTTGCCAGTAAACGGATTATCCTCTCAAACGTGCGAGAACACCAAGTCAGCCTCTGAATCACGCTTTTGGATGAGGGAGGCTTCACATCCAGCCTGGGAGGCCAAGGGAAGGCTGCGAGGGCAGGCGGACAGGGCACGGGGGGGCCCCATGTGCCCCACAACTCCCCTGGGCTGGGGCCCAGGCCGTGGGGGCAGCGCTGGGGAGGCAAGGCTGTCCCCGGGCCTTCTGCCCTCCTGCTCCTGGGTGCAGGGCTCCCGGCCGAGGCTGGGCAGGGGTGGACGCCGGCAGCCGGGGCTCGTCTGCGCACTCGGCACACAGCTTTCCCTGGAGGAGCTCAGCGCCCCTTGCTGCGCACTTTCCGCTTCCTCGCCTGTGTGTTCAAGGGTGAACGTGGCCCAGCCTTGGGGACGCAGGCTGGGGACGAGGACACCCTGGCTGGTGAGGGGGACGGGCCTGGAGCCGGGCACCTTTCACAAGGCGAGGCCTCGCTTGTCCCCTCTTCCAAGTGAGGACCCCAGGCGGAAGGCCCTGCGGGGAGCCAGGAGCCGTGGGGATGGAGCCTGATCTCAGCCAGGCAGTGATGGGGTATCCAGCCTGGTGGGAGCACCTGGAGGTGGACCTCGGAGCAAAGCCAGTGCTCAGGGAGCCAGGCAGCCCCGGCGCCCTGCAGATGAGTCACTGCACCTGATCTAGAACCTGCGTTACCCCAGGCAGCTCCGGGCATGGGAGCCACCAGTGTCTGAGAGAGACGTGCGTGTCTCAGTGATTCTGCCAACCGGCATCTCCCCAGATGGACGGCGTGGTCTGAAAGCGGCGCTGCCCTTGGTCTGAGGGTGCCGTCTGAGCAGGCAGGCTGGCTCTGAGTTTTTATCTGTAAGCATCATCCCTGCACCACTGTGTTTAAAATATGAACCTCCCTCCCCTCAGCAGCGTTCAGGGAGCCCACGGGTTTCTGGAATCACCTTTCCCAGGAGACTGTCAGGAATGCCTCCGTGTGCTCGCCTAGACCTGATTCTGCCTTGCAGTGCCGAGGGACTGGGCCTCCCCTTGGATGAAGCAGAAGAAGCCGGGCTCACTTTCAACAGGACCAGGAAGGAGCTCAGATCTGGGCCGAGCCCAGGGTGGGCCGGGGGCCCTGACAAGGCCTGGGGTTGAGTCTTTCCCACAGAGGTCAGGTTGTCCTTGGGACTTGTAGGGCGGGAATGATGCTGCATCCCAGGGCAACCTTCCCCCTGGCATGGGGGCTCAGATGGTAAAGAATCTGCCTGCAATGCAGGAGATGTGGGTTCAATTCTTGGGTCGGGAAGATCTCCTGGAGAAGGGCAAGGCAACCCACTCCAGTGTTCTTGCCTGGAGAATTCCATGGACAGAGGAGCCTGGCGGGCTAGTCCGTGGGAGAGCAAGCGTGGGACATGGCTGAACGACCAGCACTCTCACTTTCATTGGTCTTCCTCCTGACTCGTGGGACCTGGGCCAAGGCCACACAGCCTGCCACTGTGGTCTGGTTAACTGCTTCCTCAGGATGACTTCAGAAGAACCCCATGTTCAGACGGCCCTGGGGGAGACACTCCATGTTTGGATGGCTCAGGAACCCACTTAGCGTGATACCAACAGCCCCAGGGATAAGAAGTGCGGTAAGACATTCTGGGAGGAAGCGGCAGAGACTGTCTGGGTTGAGCTGACAGTTGCTGTTTGGGCCAGGAAGCATCTAGACCTTGTTTCTTCTCCTGCTGAGCCCATTTCAGGGTGAGACTTGGGACCACAGCAGGACCCTGTTCGTATTATTCAGACAGGAAGCGAGAAAAGAAACCACCACGGAAGTAAAATCAGATCGGGTGATTCCTCGCAGCCAGGCGCCCCCTCCAAGCACGTGGGGCTGGTCTTTCCTTCCCTGGATTAATTTCCCCAAGATTCAGACAAGAGCTGGGACCAGCCTGGTTTTCTGAGTCAGAAAAAAACTCAGCAACTAATCACAGCGTCTCACACACACCGAGGCGGCGGCCGTCCTTCCTGTGCGCAGTGCTGTCGAGCTCCAGGCCCAGCAGGATCGGGCAGGGGGAGGAGAGAAGGGGCCTCCCGCCCCAGACGTGGTCCTGCAGCCTCACTCAGGGCTGATGGGAGAGACGGGCAGGCTCACAGGGGTGTAATCCAGCTGAAGAAAACCAGGTCCGGTCTGCTCCTGCCACTAGGAGCCCCCGGGTGAAGGTGGCGGAAGCGTTCCCCTGCTGAGGGACCTGAAGTGGCAGCCGGCTTCTCTAAGCCTCAGGCTCCACCCCCGAGAGGCGGGCACAGGCTCACGGGCTTCGCTGTCTACTCCAGCGCTGCCAAGGGTTCCCCGGGTGAGCTGCCCAGAGCGCGGCAGCTGGTCGGAGCCAGAGACCTTGGTGTCAGAGGCGGGGGTGGAGGACCAGGGGTCAGCTGCCTCACCCAGAAGATTTTGGCAAGTTTCCTGAACCATCAGCCAGACGTTCGGACCCTGAGCAGTGTGAACGGCAGACTCTGCGGGGGAGAGTCGTGGAGAATTCCAGCAGAGGGAGGGCAGGACGCGGCTCCAGAGAGCCTGCTGCTCCCCTCGGCTTCGGGGCCGACGGCGCACCTTTGGACGAGTCGATAACCTGTTTAGGGCTTTCCCCACACATAAAGCCGTTGTGAAGAGCCTGCGCATCCATCCTCCTCACTCTCCTTCCTCAGCCGTAGTTCAAGCTCTGATCTCAGGGCCCCCTGTGCAGACCAGGCGGCCGGGCCCTGACCCGGGCAGTTGCCGTCTAGGGGACATGCCGTGAGCCCTGGGTAGGCTGTGGGCACCATCGCCGCTCCCCTGGACCCCCAGTGCTGACTCCCCCGGGATGAGGCCTCTTAACAGACCCCTCCCCATGCCAGCCTCCCTTCGTGACCTGTCTGGATCCTGGGGGGTCTTCTCTCTGCCTCAGAGTGCATCTGCATGTGGACGCATCCGTGTCCCAGGGGTGCACAGCAGAGGTTGAGCGGCTCAAGGAGCCGGTGCATGAAGCAAGGGAGCCGTCGGGTAGGAGATGTCTGTGCCCGCCGCCCCCCACCTGGCAGCCCCAGCAGCGCCCAGAGGGTGAAGCGGAGGGAAGTGGGCAGACACGGGCCAGTCGGGGGAGGCTGGACGGGGCCTCTGATCACTGTAGACGTGAAACCTGAGTCAACACTGTGCCGACGGGAACTTAAAACCAGGCAAACTCCAATCGACGGCCAGTACCGCTTCCTGCAGAACAGCCGGCAGGGGATGGGGGAAGCTCCCGGGCCGCTGACGCAGCTCTCGAGGCCGCTGTGAACGTCACTTCCGGGGCAGGTGTCCGGAGTCGTGAATTCAAGCAAGACAGCGTCATCGTGTCTTCAAACCACGTTTCTCTCTGCATCTCAGTTTCCGTAATTTTCTAAGGAAAATTGATTATGTCCCCACCTTAAAAGTAAACACTATTTTAATTTCACACCCGCCTGGAGCACTTCCTCTCCTGCTCTGCTGATGCGTGAGGCACAACCAACCCGGCATCCCAGTGAGCTGCTTAGTTTTGAAACAATGTAAGAGATTTTTAGAGAGGACAGCTAGATTTGTCACCTTACAAGCGCATTTTAAACTGCCCTCTCTAAAGAGAAACTATTTAAAGTCAAAAACAGACATGCAAAGCCTCCTTCCCAAAGCAATTGTCTGGAGAGGTGCTACCCACATGCCAAATTTGTGGACACAGTAAAGAGTCACCAGATTTTATGGCGATTTGCAAAGTTGGTTGGTTAGCAGATGTCTGTGAAAATGACTAACAGAGGTTTTCTGTATCAATCAGGCCTTGATCTGGGGGCCCTTCTGGGGTCGCCCTGCTCTAAGGCCACACGTGACCACGAGTGCCTTTGCAGACCTCACGTGACGGGGAGCGAGGACCACCCGAGGTTGGGGCTGTGCCCCCTGGGGGCGTCCCCACAGGAGGTCTGGAGCTCCATTGTTCTTCGGAAAGGTTGAAGGCAAGAGGAGAAGAGGAAGACAGAGGATGAGATGGCTGGATGGCATCACCGCCTCAAGGGACAGGAGTCTGAGCAAGCTCC
Organism: Muntiacus reevesi; assembly: GCF_963930625.1. NCBI lineage: Eukaryota > Metazoa > Chordata > Mammalia > Artiodactyla > Cervidae > Muntiacus > Muntiacus reevesi. Next base: position 112,393,374 of record NC_089254.1, read on the forward strand.
GGGAGACGGTGATGGACAGGGAGGCCTGGCGTGCTGCAGTCCATGGGGTCGCAAAGAGTCGGACACGACTGAGCGACTGAACAACAGCCAGGAGAAAGGGTCCCTTCCTAGAGGAGTCACGTGCTGGGCCCCACCCTCGGGGGGGCCCACCCTCAGCGGGGGCCCCACTCTCAGCACGGGTCCTCACCCTCAGCGGGGGGCCCCACCCTCAGCGGGGGGGCCTCACCCTCAGCGGGGGGCCCCACCCTCAGCGGGGGCCCACCCTCAGCGGGGCCCCACCCTCAGTGGGGGGGCCCCACCCTCAGCGGGGGGGCCCACTCTCAGTGGGGGGGCCTCACCCTCAGCGGGGGCCCACCCTCAGCGGGGCCCCACCCTCAGTGGGGGCCCCACCCTCAGCGGGGGCCCCACCCTCAGCGGGGGGGCCTCACCCTCAGCGGGGGACCATCCACCTCCTGAGGTGACGCCCAGGAGTTGTACACAGACCCGTGTGTGCGGTATTCCTCCCCAGACCTTTCGTCTGAACCTGGCCCAGGGGGAACAACAGACAAACCCCAATCAAGACGTACTCCATGGGACGACTGGCCCAGTGTCTTTTAAAACTGCAATATTAGGGAAGGCCAATAATAAACTAGAATCAAAAGGCAGGAAGAGAGTTCCAGCATAAAGACAGTTAAGGAGACGTGACCACAAGGGCAGTAGCGCTCCCTGACTGCAGTCTGGATCAAAAATGAGATAGCAGCTGTGAAGAGCGTTCCTGGGACAAGGGGGAGATCTGAGCACAAGTTGTGATAAATGACATCCAAGCTGTGCTCGGGGCATGCTGTCAGAGAACACACACGTTTAAAAACACACTTCACGTGGAGTTTCCTGTCTGCAGCTTACTTTCAGCGGCTTCATCAGGTGGTGGATGAGTGACAGGGGACACTGCTGGCCACTGCTGAATCCAGAGGAAGGGTCGTGGGCATTGACTGTTCTTTCAGCTTGCTTGCAAGTTTGAAATTTGCAAAAGAAAATCGAGGGTAAGAGGAGACATGAAGAAAGTCTCCTTTCTGCCACAAGCTCGGCCATGGGGCGAGGAGGCGCTGGGCATGGCCTTGCAACCTATGACCACGGGGAGAAGCTTGGGACAGAAGCCACCACGGGGAGCACGGCTGGATTCACTCGCCTCAGACCCCCTGCCTCCTGCTCCGGCCTCCTCTGCAGGCCCAGCCTTCTCTCCCTGGGGCCCCAAGGGTTGGAGCCGCCGTCATCAGCCAGACGTGGGCGGACACTCGACCCTCCGGAAGCCGACGCACAGACATGTTCTCCTGAGTTCCTCTGGGCTTTGGGGCTGGGACGAGACCCAGGAGGCCTTGTGGGCAGCCCCCGGGTTAGAGTCCCCATAAGGGTGTCCCCCAAGGCAGCTGCTGACGCTCCTTGAAGGGAGCAGTTTGCAGAGCAGGCATCGAACCTGAAACACAGCGTGGGCTGGAGATTCGATGCCGCGGAGCCCTGAAGGAGTGTGGATGCGTGCCCTCTGGATGGCTGGGCCTGCTCACCAGGGGGAGAAGTTCCCCATCCTGCTCCCATCTGCGGGGACTCGTGGGCCAGCGGGACGCCAGTGGTGTGCAGTGTCTGGTGCTGCTGCTGACTCCTGAGCATGGAAACCGCTCCCACGGCCACGGGATTAACTCTCCAGTCACCCCAGAAAGGGAACAGCCGAGGCTGCCAGGCGACTCGATGCCTGGCCGGCCCCCAGGCGCCCAGGCTTGGGCGCCACTTGAAAACCATGTTACCAGTGTAATTGGCGTCGGGCTCAGCGCCGCATCCTATGTTCTGTTTTATAAACAGGAGGATTATTTCAGATTGATCAGAGGCGACTGCCTTTTGCAAATTACCTTGTGCGGTGACTGTCTCACACTTTGCTAAGTGCCTCCGCCGAGGCAGCGGCTCTAATCCATTTGGGCTGTTAAGGATGGCTGCGTTTGTGTAAACTGGAGATGGGAGACTTTTGCTTTTGCTTTAAATATGAATCTGAGGAGCAGGTGGGAGGCAGGACAGCTCAGCGGCTCAGCTGAGGGGACAGACACGCCCCACGACAGTCTGACCCTGAGCTGTGCCCAGCGGGTGGAGCACCCGAGCTCCCCCGAGACCCAGAGTCATCACTGAAAAAGGAACAAAGAAGCCGCCAAACTCGAAGGAGAGGAGCAGTGTGGAGGATGGAGGCGGGAGAAGGAAGCACGCGCCATCTCCTGCAGTTTTTCAGAAGCGTGTCCTGAGCAGGAATCTGGGCTGTTTAGGAGGCTCTTCCATCGCTGGAGGCCCGGCTCAGTATTTCTGCTCTTCCAACCTCTCCCCTCCTTCTTGCGGTGAAAGCAGCCAAGGAGAGCAGGATGTCTGGGTTGAATCCAGACGCGGCAGCGAGCAAATTTACCGAAGTGCTCCCAGAGTCCCCAGGAGGAACGCTGTCCTGAGGCTGAACGTGGTGGTGCCCGGGATCCAGGTGCAGGCTGAAGCCCGCCAGCTGTGGGCACTCTTAGCTGACACACCCGGACCTCCTTCCAGAGAGAAACTAGCACTTTGCATTTTCCTGGTCAAACTCTTCCTTAAGGAAATGGCAGGACTAAGGAGTCGCCAGCCCCATCAAGCAGTGGGCCATCACGAGCCACGTCAGGACCGCGGGTCCCCCTGTCGCTGTCCCTGGGGACGCCTGGGGCCGTGACGGGGACACGGCCGCCCCGCCCGGAGCCCTAGTGGCGGAGGTCCGCTCCCGCCCGGGTCCTTGGCCTCCCGGTCCTCCACACGCACTGGACTGATGGTGGGCCGGGCCCTGCACTGAGCTCCTTGAGGGCAGGCAGGTGCGGAGGGATGGGGTTGAGGATGTAGATGCTCTGGAGGATGGAGACCCCGCTGTGGGGAAGCTGCAGACGAGACCCTTGCTAACGGCGAGGACCCATCTGGGAGGGAAGAGCCACTGAGACGAGCCCGGCCCGTCCTCCTGATCCAGGGTGACTTGTAAACATGTCACGAACCTGGTTAACAGCCCAGAAGGGGTGCTGACACTGAGTCCTGTGTAGATAAGGTCTCGTGGCCTCGCTGGCCGCCCCCAGCCAAGGGCTGGCTGGCCCCCGGGGATTCAGGGTCTCGTCTCCCTGGGCTGGGGGAGCTGGGGCCTTGGGGTGTTGTGTGGAAGCGGGGGGAGGTTCCTGCATATTCCTCTGGCCTAGACTCGGAAGCCCAGCCTGGGAGCGGGTCTGTTGGCCCCACGGGGAGAGGCTGCTCTTAGAAGACCCGGGTGGGTGGCCCTGCCCCCTCACCCCCTTCTCCCCGCTGGCCTGAAGAGCTTAGGAGAGTGGCCAGCACCGGCCCCATGAAAACCCCAGAAACAAAGATCGGATCCGCACTCTCCCACCTTTACGAAATTCTAGAACAGGCAGGGCCAGAGTGAAAGAAAGCAAATGGGTGTTGGCCAGAGTCGGGGTGAGCGGGGTAGGGCGGGATGGGCCCAGGGTTATGGGGAGGGTGGGGAGAGCCTGGGGAGGGGGGGAATAGGGTGAGGGGCGAGAAGGGTCCTGGGGTGGGGGAGGGAACCGGAGGGGCTGGGGGAGGTTCTGGGCTGGGGTCAGGGTGGCTGCAAAGCTGTACCGCTGTCAGAACTCATCAGGCTGGTGGGCTTTAACGTAAGTAAATCACGCCCAGGAGAGCTGACCAGACCTGCCTTGGAAGCGGGGGACTTCCTGCTGGACGTGACCAGAGGGCAGCCAGGATCGCTGGCAGGACTCGCGCTGGAGGTAGAGTCTCCAGGACTGAGATGAGAGGACGCTGGGGTGAGGACAGAAGGACTCACAGGGGGATTCAACACAGATCTGTCCACCTGCAGCCTTGTTTCAGGTGCAGCTGATGACACAGCTGAAGGAAACACTGCCCGTGATGCTACCCAACAAACGAGGGTGGTACCTGGGGCGAGTCCACATTCATGCCTCGATGCACAGCACAAGACAACAGTAGCCCAGAATGGGCCAGGTAAATTAAAAGCGTAAGCGGGACAACATGAACCAAAGAAAAACTAAAGAGAAAAACTGCTATTGAACTGACCACAGAATGATCAGGGGCCCTCTGAGTGTGAGAGCAATGGTGAAATCTGAAAGGAAGTGACGATGTGCTTGACGCACCAAATACACCCTGAATCCAAACTCTTCTGGCAGGGACACTGAGGTGCAGAGACCGCAGGACAGGAGACGAGAGACCAGGAGCAGAGAAGACAAAAGTTCTTGAGCAGGGCACTCCCAGAAGCGGAGCGATTCACAACCACACCTTAGGGAGTACCTACGCTTCACAAGACTTCAAACCCACAGAGTGACGCAATGAAAAGATGCCGTGATTTGCCTTAACGAATGCCCCAAACAGGGCTTCCCTAGTGGCTCAGAGGTAAAGAGCTTGCCTGCCAAAGACAAGGCATGGGTTCAATCCCTGGTCTGGGAAGATTCCACATGCCGAGGGCAACTAAGCGCCCATGCCGCAGTTACTGAGCCTGTGCTCTGGAGCCCAGGATCCACAACGACGGAGTCTGCGTGCTCTAGGGCCCGTGGGTCACAGTGAGAGAAGCCACCGCAGCCAGAAGTCTGTGCACCTCAACTGGAGAGTAGCCCCTGCTCCCCACAACCAGAGCAAGCTCACACAGCAAGGAAGACCCAGCACAGCCATAAATAAATTAATAAAACTGCATATTTAAAAAGAATGCTGAAACACAAGCTGAATGGACATCTCCTTGTTGCCAAGAGCCTGTCAGGCACCCTCCTTCCCAAACCCTCTGGGACCTGGGGAGACAGTGGCTTCCCTGGGTAATAAGAACCAAGAGACCAAGAAGAGTCTGCACCTTTTGACATAGGAGTTATACTTCTAGGGATGTGATCTAGAGAAGAAAGTCACAAAGACCAAACCTACATATAATTGCAGCAAGATTTGTAAAAGTGAAGACCTTGAAACAGCCTAAATGTTCAGCACTAGCAGATTGCTTATTTAATAATAGACAAATTATGGTTCCTTAAAGTGACACTGGATGCAAAGAGCCTCATTGGAAGATACCTTAATTCTGGGAAAGACTGAGGGCAGGAAGAGAAGGGGACAACGGAGGATAAGATGGTTAGAAAGCATCCCTAACTCAATGGACATGAATCTGAGCAAACTCTGGGAGATGGTGAAGGACAGGGAAGCCTGGGGTGCTGCAGTCCATGGGGTCACAAGGAGTCAGACAAGACTTAGCAACTGAACAACAACCACAATAGAGTAACATTCTAAAGACCATCTGGCAAGGCCAATCACACAAAGTAAAAAGCTAGATGAAACTCCGTGTACTGTGTATTATATACGTAGCCTGTATAGTGTGTACCATGCACATAGTCTAAAAGAAATACCAATGAATGAGAAAATTTGAGTTTAAATATGCAGAATTACTAGTGATTTTATTGTTTTATTGTAACTTTATTGTTTTATTGCATTTTCTGGCTCAAAATTGGGAAAGGAGTATGTCAAGGCTGTTTATTGTAACCCTGCTTATTTAACTTATAGGCAGAGTACATCATGCAAAATGCCAGGCTGGATGACTCACAAGCTAGAATTAAGATTGCCAGGAGAAATATCAACAACCTCAGATATGCAGATGACACCACTCTAATGGCAGAAAGCAAAGAGGAACTGAAGAGCCTCTTGATGAAAGTGAAAGAGGAGAGTGAAAAAGTTGACTTAAAACTCAACATTCAGAAAAATAAGATCATGGCATCTGGTCCCATCCCTTCATGGGAAATAGACGGGGAAACAACGGAAACAGTGACTGACTTTATTTTCTTGGGCTCCAAAATCACTGCAGATGGTGACTGCAGCCATGAAATTAAAAGATGCTTGCTCCTTGGAAGAAAAGCTATGACCGACCTAAAGTAAAGTCGCTCAATCATGTCTGACTCTTTGTGACCCCATGGACTGTAGCCTACCAGGCTCCTCTGTCCATGGGATTTTTCAGGCAAGAGTACTGGAGTGGGCTGCCATTTCCTTCTCCAACCTAGACAGCATGTTAAAAAGCAGAGACATTACTTTGCCAACAAAGGTCCATACAGCCAAAGCTATGATTTTTTCCAGCAGTCATGTATGGATATGAGAGTTGGACCATAAAGAAGGCTGAGTGCTGGAGAACTGATGCTTTTGAGTTGTGGTGCTGGAGAAGACTCTTGAGAGTCCCCTGGACTGTGAGAAGATCAGAACAGTTAATCCTAAAGGAAATCAATCCTGAATATTCATTGGAAGAACCAATGCTGAAGCTGAAGCTTCAATAATTTGGTCATCTGATGCGAAGAGCTGACTGATTGGAAAAGACCCTGATGCTGGGAAAGATTGAAGGCGGGAGGAGAAGGGGGCGACAGAGGATGTGATGGTGGATGGCATCACCGACTCAATGGACATGAGTTTGAGCAAGCTACAGGAGATGGTGAAGGACAGTGAAACCTGTCATGCTGAAGTCCATGGGGTCACAAAGAGTCAGACACGACTGAGTGACTGAACAACAAATTGCATTTTTTAAAATTTTCCATCAAGTGGTGGTGGTGGTTTTAGTTGCTAAATCGTGTCCAACTCTTGGGATCCTACAGACTCTAGCCTGCTACTCTCCTCTGTCCATGGGATTCTCCAGGCAAGAATACTGGAGTGGGTTGCCATTTCCTTCTCCAGGGAATCTTCCCAACTCAGGAATCGAACCCAGGTCTCCTGCACTGCAGGCAGATTCTTTACTGACTGAGCTACAAGGGAAGTAGTCATCAAGTAGTCAATAAAATAAAACAAGTGTTTTAACAAGCACATGCATTTCCTGTCTTTGAAAAGGAAGAACACTGCCTATGAGCCACGTTCTGACACGATGTACTGGTCTGGACCATTTTTATCTTGCCACATTCACCCTCCTCACGCTCCCCATGGCCTGGGGGAGCTGGGCAGACAGCTGCCGACTCAGGACAAAGCCCAGCCAGGTGCCACCACGGGACACGGCCCTGCGCATGGCCAGCTGACAGGACGGTCCTCTTTCCTGGTAGGTTTTCCTCGACTTATAATACTGTACATAACTGTGTAATGTAATATTGTATTTGTGTTTCAATGAAACCTGGGGGAAGGCTCCCCCTTCCCATGACACTCCACACAGAGGCTTTTTCAAGCCCTAAAGAAACCCCGAATTATCCTGAGAGAGAGTCGGAGATACGGGGGAGTGACCGGGGAGGGGGCCTGTGCCATGAACCCCGCGCCCAGGGGACCTTTGTGGCTTGGGGCTGACCGAGTCTGGCTCATACATTATTCAGGGCCGTACATGAAGCTGGCGTTCAAAAGAGAGAAAGTTTGGTTTAAAAGGGAAGCGGGAAGTAAATAAAGATTACTCAAGAAATCGAACTATTTCCCCTACATTTGAGGACATACTGCAGCCTGGAGGCTCGGGCGCCTCCCTCTCCGACAGGCATCTTCCATCCCGCACTCTCTTGGCGGGCTTGAGGCCCTGGTGGGGGTCCCTCCCTTCCCCCACCGCAGTGCAGGGCTTTGTCAGCTAATGCTTCAAGGATCAACATCAAAATTGGAACTTTCTCTCTCTGCAGCCGCATCCAATTAAAAGTCCCTGGACCTCCAGCAGCCTCCCTGCCGGGCGGCCTGGCTGTCAGAGGCGGGAACCACACAGACACTCTCAACCGAGGCGCCGGCCCCCAGCCCACACACGGCATTGTAAAGGGCGTGATTCATCGGCCCTTTGTGCTGGGCTGTGAATCGATGCTGCTCAATCACAGGGCCGGTCTCCCTCCCGCACGCCCGCTCGCGGAGTCATTTCAGTGCGTCCAATTAGGCGGCTCTTCCCGTGACCGGCTGTTGATTACAGATCTATTTGCACTTATTTTCCTGTGGGAAGGGGGAGAGTTTGGAGCGGAATGGATGGTCGAAGGCCACCTTGCAAGCAGCTGCAGGAGCCTGGCTGGTCCGCTTTCTCCTTGACCTCGTGGGAGCGCGCTCGTGGGTGCCTCTGCTAGGCCCCTGCTGGGTGTGGCCCCCTGGGCCTGCCCGGGGCGGGGCGGGCACCCAGTGCCGACAGGGGCGGCCCACCACGTGGCTCTGGGGCCTTCGGGAGCAGCAGAGCCAGCCCATGCGGGTGCAAGAGGCAGGGGAACAGTGACCGAAGCCTCGGTCAGGGAAGGGGCGTAGCGGCAGACGTGGGAGCCTCGTACTGGCCCTGAATCACGCTCTGTGAACATCGTTGTGACAGTGAAAAACAAGATTTCTCCCCTGTAAAATTAAATGTCACTCCCGATAGCATAATACCTGAAACATCATCTTTCCAAGTCCGCACCAATACTTTGTACAGAAAATTAAACTCTCCCTGTTTATTGAGTGGATAATGTAGCCTTCCAACGTGTGAGATCCCCCGCTAGGTGAGAAATTAAAAAAGCTGCACTATAAACCCTAATGGCATGTATGAAATACAAAAAAAAGGTAACTTAATTGGTAATCAGAAGAAATCATAAAACTAATCATGCAATTAATGTCTTCAAAAGCAAGCGTGTGAGGTGGGTGTAATTACAAGGAAACAATGCAGGCTGGCTCGGGCGCTAATGAATTAATCATCCCTAGGGGTCGGTGTGCCGCCCCGGTTCACGCACCGCTTCCTGGGTTTGCGTCCACCTGCCTCTACCTGGGTCACCTTCCTGCAGCACCACCTTCCCCCGGCACTGGAGGCTGAGTCCCTGTGGGTGGGAGAGGCCAGGCTGAGAAGAAGGAGGTGTTGGAGGCTGCTCGCTGGGTGAGTTATTAACACAGTGGGCGCCCTCAGGCTCGTCTCTAAATGCGCCCCAACAGGCTTGCACCCAGCTCCTCACTTCCTTCCTCCGTGCTGCTCACCCACTGCTAGGTCTGCACATGAATGCGGGTTTTCTGATGAGGAGGAGAAGTGCCGGAGAGGCGGGCAGTGCAGCACCCCCCAGATCCGGGTCACAGCATCTCCGTGTTGGGTCCCTTTGATGCCGTGGGCAGGGCTGCCAGTCAAAGGGTGAAGGGACGGGGGTAGGGGGTGAGGGGAGAGCCTTGACCCCCAAGTGCAGACGCTGAGCTCAGGCCCCCAGGGTGGGGAGCAGGGCTGGGCCAGGATGGGTCACCCCAAACTCCTGCTGGTGGCCATGCCCCCCTCAGAACATGTTCCTTCTGTTTCACTACTGTTATCATGTTCCGTTTCACTACTGTTACCGTGTTCTCGTGGGCTCCGACTGAGGCCCAGTGGGAGGTCTGGCAGCCTGCTTTCCTGACCAGAGAGCGACACTGGGTGCCCTTCAGGGGTCTGGAGCCCACGGGATCAGACAGACAGGCAAGAGGCGGGGCCCAGAGCCCAGGGCATCTCCATCAAGAAAGACAGAGAAGGACCAAGAAATTCGCTCTCCGCTTTCACAAGCGGACGCTGCTCCACCTGGAGAGCATGCTCAGCCAGCAGGGTGAGGAGGCAGACGCGCGGAGCCCGGCCTGCGGCTCCCATGGCCCACACCACACAGACGGCTGATCTGGTATGGATACTGCTGAAATCCCTGTGTTTTTGAGGCTTCTCTCCCCAGACACATGCAACTATATGTCACATGTGCTCACAGTCACAGGCCACGGACACGGAGACAACCCGATGGCCAAGACAGGGACCCGCCCTCCTGCCCGGGACTCGGTGTCCAGCAATAGGACCGCACGTGGGCGCCGCAGAGAGGGGTGGAGGGGGGCCCAGGCATGCGAGGATGCCGCGGTGGCGTCAGGGCCACTTGGGAAGGAAGGAGGATCGGCTGGACCCATGTTCCTCAACACGTGCGAGCCAGCCCTGGGCAGGTGAACACGGAATTGTAAACGCTTCGAAAGAAAATATCCAAACACCATTCTGAATGCAGGGGGTGCGAATCACCAAGGGAAAGAGGATAAAATGTGGTCAGAGTCAAAGGAGAGTCTCCTGGGCCTTTCAGGACTTTCTGGATGGCAGGGACAGGGCAGCTAGGAACCTGAGGCACCGAAGCAGAACGAGCAGCCCTGTCACCTGTGCCTGGGCAGCCAGGGCCCGGAGAGGAGGGCCTGCTGGTATCTTCAGAAGACCAAGCTGAAATCACAGAATTGGGTCTTTAGAAGCTCCTGGCTGTGACTCCAGTTTGCATCCGAGGAAATTAGAAAAGTGGGCACTGACCTAGGGACTTCCTGGTTGTCCAGGGGTTAAGAGAGTTGGACCATAAAGAAAGCTGAGCACCGAAGAATTGATGCTTTTGAACTGTGATGTTGGAGAAGTCTCTTGAGAGTCCCTTGGACTGCAAGGAGATCCAACCAGTCCATCCTAAAGGAGATCAGTCCTGAGTGTTCATTGGAAGGATTGATGCTGAAGCTGAAACTCCAATACTTTGGCCACCTGATGCGAAGAGCTGACTCATTGGAAAAGACCCTGATGCTGGGAGAGGTTGAGGGCAGGAGGGGAGGGAGATGACAGAGGATGAGATGGTTGGATGGCATCACCAACTGGATGGATGTAAGTTTGAGTAAACTCCAGGAGTTGGTGATGCACAAGGAAGCCTGGCATCCATGGGGTCACAAAGAGTCGGACACGACTGAGTGACTGAAGGGTTAAGGATTGCCTTGTAATGCAGGGGGCACAGGTTCGATCCCTGACCGGGGAACCAAGATCCCAAATGATGCTGCAACTCCTGGGCCCACGCACAACTAGAGCCCGCATGTTGCACAGAAGAATCCCGTGTGCCACAACTAAGCCCCGACACAGGAGATAAATGGAAACACAAACCAGGATACTGACCCTGAAAACCAAGAGCCGCTTAATTTGACTGTGAGGACAGTTGGGTTCTTATGGACCCTAAACTCCCATGTCTCCTTCGGCGGGGGCACAGAAGGTAGTCTGGGGGCCTTGAAGAGAAAGCTGAAGGGCAGAGAGCAGGGGGCTCCCAAGACACAAGGCCCTCGCCTTTTCTGGTGGCAGAGTGAGCAGGTGGGGCCCCAACAGTGGGGGAGCCCCTCCCCTGGTCAGTGAGATGCATGAGCCAGCCTGGGGCCAGCAGTGCCAAGATGGTCACCATAACAACACCAGGGGTCAGCCCCCAGGACCGAGGGGACGTTCATGCGGCTCCCGTGAGTGGGGCCCTGCCCTGAGGGTGAGACCCGATCACCCACGTCCGGGTGAGGAGACAGTCCTGACCCTCCAGGAGCTCCAAACAGCAGGAGATGGCAGTTCTCAGGTCCCCATGCAGTCCCCCTCCCACGGCCACCCCCAGGCCACCAGCCCCCTGCTGATGGCGGAGCACAGGCTGGCCCAGGAGGCAGGGGTGCGTGCCTGTGGCTGTGGTGCTGGGCTGGGACCAGGGTCTCTCATGGGGGGAGGACAGAATGTGGGGGGCTCCCCTGCACCTTGGACTGCCCTCCAGGAACTGACGCATTTAAACCCTCTTGTTTGTTTACACCGGCTTCTACTCAAACGCCCTTGTCATCGCCCTTGTTGTTTAGTTGCTAAGTCATGTCTTTGCGACCCCATGGACTGCAGCACGCCAGGCCTCCCTGTCCTTCACCATCTCAAGGAGCTTGCTCAAACCCACGTCCATCAAGTCAGTGATGCCATCCAACCATCTCATCCTCTGTCGTCCCCTGCTCCTGCCTTCAGTCTTTCCCAGGATTAAGGGCTTCTCCAGTGAGTCAGCTCTTCACATCAGGTGGCCAAAATATTGGAGCTTCAGCTTCAGCATTGGTCCTTCCAATGAATATTCAGGACTGATTTCCTTTAGGATGGACTGGTTGGATCTCTTTGCAGTCCAAGGGACTCTCAAGAGTTTTCTCCAGCACCACAGCTTGGATAAAATAGGCTTGGAAATATTTTGTGCGGGTGATGCAGCAGGGGCTAGGTTTCCTGTGTCGGGGCCTGCATCCGGCCTCGGGGGTCCTGGTGTTCCACAGGAGCTGTGCTTCTGGAGGAAGTTGGGAGAAGGAGAGGGAGAGGGAGAGACACAGAGGCAGGGAGGGAAGGATGGAGAGAGGACGACAGGCCGCCCTGCTCGGCTTCCAGAGCCTCCTGCTCAAACCGCCTGCTCTGCCTTCAGTCCCCTCAGGGGGGCCACGGTGGGGACGGGGAGGCCCAGACCCCCAGTGTCTCCAGAGACAACAAGGTCTAGACGCCAGTCTGGGGGTGGTGGGACGTCTCTGTACCTGCAGGTGGAGACTGAGTGCAATTCCGCATCGTGTCCAAGTGGAAAATGCTTCTCTTTCAGCAAAATGAATGACAGTCTCCGAAATGCTTTAGGAATGCGGGTTTTCAGAGCTTCACTCTTCCTGATTTGCCCAAAGCACAGTGCCTTCACGCGGGATGAGGGGGGTTGGACCCCAGAGCCGAGGACGAGGACCAACTGAGGGCGCAGGTGCCCTTCTGCCTCAGCGATCACGGCCATGACCCCAGCAGAGGCGTCTTTACCAGGGCCTTGGAATCCTCCCTCTAACAGGGCCATTTTGGACCTCGCCCCCACAGGGTAGCAGGTGACGCTCAATAAGCACGTGTGCTGGTTAAGTCTTAGTGTCAGCCGAGGACCTAAACTGTCCCTTAACTTCTCAGATTGATCGTAACACCCATTCGAAAATTCACGTAAATGCAGCTTGTGAATAAAAATGTGCTTCTGTTTTCTGACCACAAATCTGCACGAACAGGAGTTTCCAGACCCCACCTCTGGGCGTCCTTGGCCCTGATCCGGGCCCTGAGAGCAGCTCTTCTAGTTCCTCTGTCCAGGGGCGTCCTGTCCAGGGTCGCTCCGGCTAGGCTGGGCCAAGAACACGAGCCCGTCCTGGGGACAGGCTGGCCCGCGGGGTCACACCGGGCGGCACGCACCTCCCTGCCAGCTGTGGGCAGCAGCGGAAACTGCCACCCTGCAGGCCGGGGTGCCGGCCACCATAGCCACTCTCCACAAGGACCAGACCAGAACCGGGGGCAGTCAGGCCCCGGGGACGCACGGGACCTCTCGGGAAGCACCCACGTGTCCACGGATCCTCTGACGCACGGGGTTCTCTTTCATACGAGAAGCAAGACACGCGTGTGCAAGCCCCATGGCCTGCGTGTGTGTTTGAGCAAAGTCTTTTCCCCTGGAGCTGCGGCAGCACACACTTGCCCCTGACTCGCTCGAGACAGCTCACACCTGCCCACAGCCTCAGCCACAGCACACATTCCCCCAGAGACGGGAAGAGGACGCACAGTCAGAATTACATTCTACACGTGATGCTTCCCTGCCTGGTGAAGACAAACATGAAAACAAGACAAGAACAATAACCTCCATGTGGAGTTTTTTTCTGCTAAAAACGCTACCACAGTGTTACCAGGCTCTAGGGTCAAGTTTGCTTAAAATGGTGCCCACCTTTTTATCTAGCTTTTTAAAATATGTTAAAAACAACCCAGTGTCACAGTGATAGAACCAAGGAAAATTGTATTTCTATAGAGATTATTTTGTTTTAAAAGTCCAAATATTAGCACATTCTTTGCCCAATTAAACATGCTTTCAGTAAGAGACACCAATGCATTTCTTTAAAAAGTTAATTTGTACATCTCTGTTGAAAACAATTAGGAAAACAAGTATTAAGCAACTCATTACTTTACAAAGTGCAGGGAGGTCCGCTCACACTGAGACGAATTTATTAACAACGTTCAGGTGACGAGGCCATAACAAGACATGTTAATCTTATGACTGCCACAACAGGTCGCCTTCCCTCCAAAATGGTTGTTTTAAAGTTAGGTGCCTAAATAACTTCATCTTAGAAAACCTAGCCTGCCTGCGGGGTGGGTCAGAGCTCACGAAGGATGGGCGAATTTTTCAGATCTCGGGGAGGGATGTGGATCTTGTTAGTGACCCAGCAAACCATCCGAGCGTGAGGCTCAGAGTGGCTCCTGCTAGCCCACAGCTCTGGAGGGCGCTCACTGTCCGGGCCATGGGAACGGTCCTTACATTGGAAGGAAGGGGTCCCCCTGGTTGGGGGCCTCAGGGGCGGGCAGCAGGCTTCCTGCCCAGGGTCCACCCACTGCCCGTCGCCCACCTGCCGGGCGCTCACAGAGGGGCTTGTCCAAAAGATCGAGACGAGGGCTGACCGGGGCAGGGGGCCCGGCTCTCATGGGGGTAGTTAATTCCCCAGCAAGCGGCAGGGTGGGCACAGACCCGGGCCCAGCGGCCCTGGTGCCGAGCACGGGCGGGAAGGAGGCACGTTTTCTGTAAGATCCGCGAGGAAGGAAGGAGCGTGGGGACCCCCTAATCCAGGGCCGGCGCTTTGTCTGTGCCCCCCCACCCGGCACCTCGCTCAGCTCCTTTGTGTCTGACTCTGTGTAAATGTGAAGTGGAAATCCTCCCGGTCAACACCCTAAGCCCTTCCTCCCGGGGGCAGGCGGCCCTTTGTCACGGCCCCGTCTCCTTGGTGACGCCTCAGCAGAAAGGCCTGGAAGATCAGACAGAGGAGGCGGAGCTGGACCTCTGCCAGGGAGTTCTTCCCGAGGGGACCAGCGGGCGTTTCTATCGACAGGGAGAGGGTTCCATCCTCTGGTGTGTGCGGGAAGTTGGACTGGGAGAGGAGACACCACTTCCCTCAGGTTAGGGCTGAGCTGTGCCCCCAACTCACATGCCGAATGCCAACCCCAGGTCCCCCAGACCTGGGGCAGGTCTGTACAGAGGCAAGGGGGTGGCCCTAACCCTGACCCCACAGGACTGTGTCCTGTAAGAAGGGATCAGGACACAGACACGCACGCAGGGATGGCCGTGTGAGAACTCGGGGGGCGACAGCCTCTGCACCTGAGGAGACAGGCCTCAGGAGGACCTGGCCCTGGGAACCCTGGACCTGGGGTTCTAGCCTCCGGATGCGAGGCATGTCTGAGCCGGAGAGAACCGGGATCCCATGCCCCATGCCCCATGCCCGCCTTAGCCAGACCACGGCCACAGCCACATCTCCTGCTTCATGTCCTGAGCTTCGGGCCCCGCAGGAGGACGGGGGGGTCTCCTGAGCACGAGGGAAGGGGGCTCCAGCGTCCAGGCCTGGCTGCTTCCAGGTCTGAGCCGGGGGCCTGTGGGCCAGGGCTCTGTGGTGCAAGTGCACTTGACCTGAGGCCCCTCCACCTGGACTGAGCGATACGGTCTGTCCAGGGTCCAAGCGTGGCCGCCCCGGGCTGGGGGACAGGAGAGGCCCTGCTGGGGACACAGGACGCCATGCAGATGGCCCCTGGGCTGCGCTGAGGAGAGAGGGCGCCTGGCCTGGGGAGCTTGGGCGGAGGGACAGGCCAGCGGGACCACAGCAGAAGCCGACCTTTGTCCTTGGGGATCTAGGTCGGAGGTCAGGATCACAAAGGTCAGCATTTTGGGAGAAACAGCAGAGATACAGACATGAATGAGAAAAAAAAGTCAATGTCCAAATCAGCATCAGTCATCGGGCTCCACCCTAAAATGTTCTCGTTCTGTAGCTTTTGAGCACCAGCTGGTAGTCACTGATTTATGGTGATGTACCTGTCTCCTGCGGTCCCGACACACAGGGGATTCTGTAGTGAGTGCTGAGTCGCTGCAGTCCTGCCCGACTCTGTGTGATCCGATGGACTGCAGCCCGTCAGGCCCTTCTGTGCGTGAGGCTCCAGGCAACAACACTAGAGTCGTGGCCGTTTCCTTCTGCAGGGGATCTTCCCGACCCAGGGATTGAACGTAGGTCTCTTACGTCTACCTGCATTGGCAGGTGGGTTATTTACCACTAGTACCGCCTGGGAAGCCGTATTTTGTAGAGCATCTATGAAATAACTTTTAAAGCACGAGAAAAAGATGAAATAAACAGCATTTAAAAGTAACTCCCTATATTACATGATCACACGAAGATCATTTTGCTCTCAAATATACTTCAGTGATAACCACTTTCAAACATATGGTTGCATCAGTTCAGTTCAGTTCAGTTCAGTAGCTCAGTCATGTCCGACTCTTTGCGACTCTATAGACTAGGCTTCATTATTTTTGCTGAGATTGGATTTATACCTTGTCCTAAAGACATCTGAAGGTCTGAATCTAAGCCGTGTGTTATTTTGATCCTTGTTCTAATGGTCTTGAAGCTGTAAGGTCTCACACTATCCAGCTATTCAGTTCAGTCGCTCAGTCGTGTCTGACTCTGTGACCCCATGGACCGCAGCACGCCAGGCCTCCCCGTCCATCACCACCTCCCTGAGCTTACTCAGACTCATGTCCACTGAGTCGGTGATGCCATCCAACCATCTCATCCTCTGTCGTCCCCTTCTCCTCCTGCCTTCAGTCTTTCCCAACTTTGGGGTCTTTTCAAATGAGTTGGCTCTTCACATCAGGTGGCCAAAGTATTGGAGCTTCAGCTTCAACATCAGTCCTTCCAATGAACACCCAGGACTGAGCTCCTTCAGGATGGACTGGTTGGACCGCTTTGCAGTTCAAGGGACTCTCAAGAGTCTTCTCCAACACCACAGTTCAAAAGCATCAATTCTTCAGCGCTCAGCCTTCTTTATGGTCCAACTCTCACATCCATACATGAATACTGGAAAAACTATAGCTTTGTGTTGGCAAAGTAATATCTCTGCTTTTTAATATGCTGTCTGGGTTGGTCATAGCTTTTCTTCCAAGGAGCAAGTGTCTTTTAATTTCACGGCTGCAGTCAGCACATGCAGTGATTTTGGAGCCCAAGAAAATAAAATCTGTCATTGTTCCCATTGTTTCCCCATCTATTTGCCATGAAGAGATGGGACCGGATGCCATGATCTTTGTTTTTGAATGTTGAGTTATAAGCAAGTCTTTTCACTCTCCTCTTTCACTTTCATCAAGAGGCTCTTTAGTTCCTCTTCACTTTCTGCCATAAGGGTGGTGTCATCTTCATATCTGAAGTTATTGATATTTCTCCCGGAAATCTTGATTCCGGCTTATGCTTCCTCCAGCCCAGCGTTTCTCATAATGTACTCTGCATATAAGTTAAATAAGCAGGGTGACAATATACAGCCTTGACATACTCCTTTCTCAATTTGGAACCAGTCAGTTGCTCCATTTCCGGTTTTAACTGTTGCTTCTTGACCTGCATACAGATTTCTCAGGAGGTAGATAAGGTGGTCTAGTATTCCCATCTCAAAGGCTTTAGCATAGTTAGTGAAGCAGAAGTAGATGTTTTCTGAAATTCTGTTGCTTTTTCTATGATCCAATGGATGTTAGCAATTTGATATCTGGTTCCTCCGCCTTTTCTAATTCCAGCCTGAGTATCTGGAAGTTCTTGGTTCACGTACTATTGGAATCTAGCTTGGAGAATTTTGAGCATTACTTTACTAGCGTGGAGATGAGTGCAATTGTGCGGTAGTTTAAGCATTCTTTGGGATTGCCTTTCTTTGGGATTGGAATGAAAACTGACCTCTTCCAGTCCTGTGGCCACCGCTGAGTTTTCCAAATTTGCTGGCATATTGAGTGCAGCACTTTCACTGAGGTATTTCAAATCCTAAAAGGTCTCACACAGAAAGAGAAATATCTCCAAATGTCTCCTTTGCTCTGAAGGTTCATTTTATCTGCAAACATTTTCTGGGAAGTCTCCAATCCATCTGTCTGTCCATCCATCTGGACGCTGTTAACACGGGTCCACACAGCCCTTCAGTTCTTTTGAAATATTTCACCACATAATCAGCCAACCCCTGTGTGAAACACATTTTCTGGTTTGTCCCTATTTTAGTACAAAATTTATGACAAAGGTTGTATGACAGTCTTGTATTAATAAAATAAAAATAAAAGAATAAAAAAAATTTTTAAGAATGGCAGAGATCAATGGTTTGGATGCAGTCATGAATTTTAATCTGTTCTCCCGTGTGGATTTTCCAGGATGGGGCTGCATCCCCAGCAAATGCATTTCTGGTTTGGAATTAGACATCTATGCAAATCTCATTTCTGTGTTTTAACGATGCTTTTAATATCTAATCTTCTGTTTTAATATCTTGGTCACTAACCGTGTGGAGATAATTAAGTGATAGAGCCAGACAATTACTCAGTAGGCAGAGAGGAGACCGTCCCTTACGTTTATATAAATGCACCAGCTTTAAATAAAACAACTGAATGCATTCGGAGCCCCATCTAAAGCAGGCGACTTGAGAAACCGTTTGATCGCACGGTCGATTCAATCAGCAACTGGCTGGCTGGGTTCATTTTTATTTTTATTTTTTCATGGGACTGACCAGGCAATTCAGTCAATAGTTGTCAAAATTGGAGTCCAGAACAGGCACAGCTGGACCAGCCTAAAGTTAATTAAAAATCAAGAGGAGGATAAATGAAACGCAGCTCCTTCGAGGGAGCCTGGAGGTGGAGGGGGGTATCTTTTCTCTCTTAAAGGGGCCCGAGAGCAGCCACCACAGGAAGCAGGCGGTTTTCCTGATGGACAGTTCGCCCCTGTGAGGCCCGAGTGCTGAGTTCCGGTGTTCTTTAGGTGGGAAATGTGTAAAACTAGCCTACGGTCTGGATCCCGTCGTCGGGTGTGGTGGGGGTCTGCAGGCGGCCAGGAGCCCAGCATTCTGCCTGGAGCGGCGTGGGTATGCTGGTGGCCATCGGGGGCCCAGGCCTCCCCACCCATGTGCATCCATTGGTCGGGCCAGCGATCAGTCTGGAGCCCGGCACCACCCCGTCAGAGCGGCCACACCCCCACCGCCCCCCTGGACCAGCGCGTGGCTCCTGCCTGGCTTCCCCACCGGGGACCTCATCCGCTCTGAGCCCCGGCCGCTGTCCGCCCCGTCTCTGCCCAGACGGCTCACATCGTACTGACGTCCAGCTGCTCCAGGCCCCCGGGTGGCCACCACTAGTCACCGCACCCCAAGTGCCCAGAGCAGCGGACACTTAGTCTCCCAGAGTCCGGAGGCCGAGGCCTGAGGTCAGGCGTGGGGGCCCCCACGCAGGTCCCGGGGACGGGCGCCCTGCCCTTGGCACCCAGGCCCCGCGGCCTCTGCCCTGTCCCACGCTGTGCCCTCGCTAAGGGCACGGCTGCAAGGGGTTACGGGCCCACCTGCCCCAGCAAGCCCTCATCTCAACTATAGTGACATGAGCCACCCTGGCTCCAAAGAAGGGGACATGCAGGGCCCTGGACGGGACCGGACGTCCACAGCAGCCTAAGCACTTTCTCTGTCCCACGCTCCCTGGGGACTGGAGCCCTCGGCCACCAGAGTCTTTTCTGAATACAGGGAGTTTCTTGTTTATTTCCATACGCTAACTGATCATCCACTGCTGACCTGTCTTCACATTTCTCTCACTAGATTATAAGGCAATGGAGGGCAGGATCTGTGAATTTTCATCTTTAAATTCACCTTGATTTCAGCCCAGAAATTAGCACCCTGATGCCTTGGAAAGCCTTGAGAATGAAGCCTCCGGAGTGCGTGGTTCCAGAGCCGAGTGTGGACCCTGAGGTTAACAAAATGCTTCTGGAATGAAACAAGGAAACTTTAATACACACACACATACACACACACACACACACACACACACAGTCAGGGCCTCTTATCCAACATGAGATGCTGTGTGAGAAGGACCCACACAGCTGGTATTTGGCATGTACACTGTTGACACGCAGAGGGACAGCTGGATCGTCCTCGGGGTGGACGGATAAACTGAGACTAGGGTTTAAATTGAAGCCTGATGCCGGGGCCAGAAGGCGGGATGGATACCCGTCCATCAGCCTTGGTGGACCTCAGAGACAAGCAGAGGAAAGGCTGGCCAGGCCTGTACACTGCCTGGGGCTCGAGAAGACGGGCCAGGGGAGCCGGCCCCACAGACCCCCGGGAGCCCTGTCCCCTTCTTCACGCTTGCGCCCGAGGGCTGGTGCATGTCTCAGCTTGAAGCTCAGTGGCCAGAGCCAAGGGCCATGAGGGACAGAGCCGACTGGTGCCCAGTCTCTGAGGATGCAGAGTTCAAGGACACCAAGGCCACCGGCTCCTGGGACCAGCTGGGACAATAGCCGGGAGCCGCTGGGAGGGAGCTGAGGGCTGGTACAGCGGCCCGGGAGACGGACGGGCCACCCCCGTGGGCCGGGCACAGAGCTGGTCCACCGGCTGGCGGCCTCTCCAAGGCCGTCCCCCCACTTCCTGCCTCTGTGGCCAGGCAGTGGCTGGGGGTCCACAACTCCCGGGTTCTGGGAAGCAAGGGGAGACCCAGCCAGCAAGGTCGCCACCACCTGGCCACTTTCAGGGCAGGCTCTGGGAGGACTCAGGATTCACACAGGCTTTGAAGTCAAGGTCACGGACTTCCCAGCACCCTCGAAGCCTTACCACATGCAGGATGAGAGCTTCAGGACGAGGGTAAAGAGGTCAGCATGGTGATTCCCACCTCGATGCCAAAATATTCAGATGTTTTACTGAAATACCAGGTTGTTTCTACAAACGTTTCCAGGGGCCTCCAGTTTGCCAGGGCCAGAATGAGCACTTGGTGGGCCTGCTGGGCACCGAGGCGGCCCGTGGACGCCCAGGAGGTCTGCAAAGGTCACGCGATGGGGACAGCTCACCTGGGCTCCACGGTGCCCAGAACGTCCCCCACCGGGCCCTCCCAGCACGAATGGAGTCGGGGGGCTCTTACATGCCACTTGGCTGCACAGGATGTGCCTCGGGAGGAAGCTGGGCTTCCTAGCCCTGAGGGTCACTGTGAGGGGCCCGATGCCCCTCTCGCCTCGCCTGCTGAGACCTGGGCCTCTGGGGAGCCCTGCTTCCCGACCTTCGGCCTTCGGAGGAGCACACTCCCGGGGGCCTGGCCCCGACCCCTGAACCCCAGGCGGATGTGAGCGTGCTGAGCCAGCGCCCCTGACAGTGAGCACCACCTCTGGGGGCCCCGGGGCGCTCAGCCGGGAGGCGCCCGGAGTGTCTGCTCCAGCCCGCGGCCAGCAGCCCTGCTTCACCCGCAGGCCTGCCTACCCGTCCCGGCTACGAAGTCCTCCGCTCCTCTGTTATTTACCGAGGGAAGGTTTCCTAGGGAGTGAGGATGTCACGGTTAAAGTTCCTGCAAACACACGCCTGCACCCGTGTACATGCACGCACACACACACGTGAGGACCGCGCTGTCCTGTCTGCGGTGTGTCCTGGGCTGGACCGGGGTGACACACGTCCCACCGCCAGGCTGACTGTCGGCTTGAGGATGGGACGAGTGCCCCCAGCGAACTGCCACCAGGCGCGCGTCCTGCCGGCTCCCCGTGAGTGGCCGGGAGCGGGGAAGGCGGCGGGGGGGTGGGAGGCGCTGCCGGCCCTTTCCTGCGCCCAGGCGCTCAGTCAGCCCCGGGAGGGCCACGTGCTCCCAGCCGCGACCTTCTCTGTGATTCTGGTCTGTAGAGGAGGCTCAGATGGAGCCGGAAACCCACTGAGGGGGAGGCCCTTCCGGCCACAGGGCTGCCCGCCCGCCTCTTCTCCTCGGCTCCTAGATTCTTCCCTGATTCACACCTGGTCACCCACCCACCTCAAAGTCCAGACTTCCACAGAACCTGAGAGTCCCTGGCAGCCTGGGTCCAGTCCTGGGGTGCTGGGGGCAGAACTAGGCCCTCCCACCACCAACCCACCACATGCGCGTCTGGCCAGGTGGGGTAGGGCCGCCCTGCACCGCACCCCCCAGTCCCCGAGATACCCCCGGGCTTCCTGTTCCTCCGCCCCCTCCAGGCCCAACTGGACAGGCAGCTGCCCACCCAGTGCCCGCCACCCTCCCCGTTGTTGCCGACACAGCAGCCCCTCGCCTGGAGCCAAGGCCCCTGCCTTCCAGCCCGCTTCTGACAACCACAGCCCTTCCATCCAGATGCCAACCCGAGGGCTGAGTCCCACAGCCCTGCCCCCACAGACTGGACCGCAGGGATTCCTGGACACTGGTCTTTCCCCAAGAACAGAGTGTGGACGGGTCCTCCTGCCTGTCCCTGCTGCCCCCCTCGACCGCCGCCTGCCCGCTCCGAGATCCTGCGGTGTCAGCTCGGCGCCTGGAGCCGCCCTCCCCTCAGGCCCATGACTCTGAGACACAAGGGGAGGCCAGGAGACGCCAGTCCTGCTTCTCCCGAGGACGGGGCCTTGGCCACGGCTGCAGGGAAGGAAGCTGGTCCTCGTCTGGGGAGATGTCTGCGAGGGCTGCTTCCCACAAGGTCAGGGTCGAGACCCGACTTCCGTGTGCTCACCCACTTCCCTCCTGCGTGCGCCTCGTGGCTGGGCCTGCTTCCTTCACGGGGAAGTGTGGATGACGGAGCCAGTGAGCAAGTGCCATGACTTCACCAGGAAGTCCTGTGGCCCCTCCTGTCGCGGGGGACACTCGCTAACTATTCTGCACCCCCTCCCACCCTGGCTCCGGGACCGACTCTGACGCAAGTGTCCTCTGGGCCATAATCCTGCAGACATCCCAGCACCGCGGAGACCGAACCGAGGAGCAGCAGTCTCGGGTGAGCTGGGTCACCAGAGTGCGTCTAAATCCTAACACTGTGTTTATAATTCTTGCTGCGGCAAATTATCCCTCGCACACACCATACACACCCACACACATGCACACAGGCACACACATGCACACACATGCACACGTGCACACATGCACAGACATGTACACACATGCACACCACGTGTGTACACAATGCTCACACACATGCACACACATGTACACAAGAGTACACACACGTGTGTACACACATACCCACACATCACACATGTAACACATCACAGTTCACATAATGCTTACACATGCACACACATGCACACACACCACACATGCTCACACATACTCAAACATACACATAAACCCACACATCACACATATACATATGCTCACACACATGCACACTCACATGTACACACATCACACATGCACACACATGTACACACATCACACGTACTAGGTAAACGCACTCCCTTGAAAGAACAGACTCGACACTGGCACCACCACAAAGGATCCCAGTTATGGACAAGCCCCCTTTGGAGGACCACGGTCATCGGAGCTTCCCCTTCTCCCCCAGCCCCATCCTGCTGCTGCTCCTCCTGGCCCAGGCCCCTGGGCTGTGTGGATCCGCTCGGCCCACCAGGAGCAGGGACATGGGGCAGCTGCGACGGTGAGTCTTCACCTCCGGGGAAGGATGAGCCTGGAAGTCACAGGACACTGTCCCCCCTAATCCATGAGGATGACACTCCAGGTCACACGGCAGCGAAACCCACCTGGAGGAAGCTCAGCGTGAGACGCGATACTAACCCCGCCCCCCGAGCCCCAAGCCCTCAGGAGAAGCAAGCGGGCGGAGGAAGGAGGCTTTGCCGGCTGCCTGGGTGGAGACCACTTTCTCCCTTCCATGGACACTGGTGATCCGGGGTCTTGGCTCAGACGTGGGTTGGGATGTGCCCCGTGGATCCCCCAGGTCCCAGGCCCTCGGGATCAACCGGAACTTACAGCACTGACTGCCCTGGGCCTCCGGCCGGCAGGCAGCGGACTGCAGCCTCAGGACGGCCGTGCAGGTGCTCGTCACAAGGTGTCTCTCTTTACCCCTGGGGGCTGGCCTGGCTGACACAGGGTTGCGACTGCTGGCCCAGCACTGGGGGGTGCTGCTCGCCACTCACCCATTGCATGCACAGACCACACCACGTGGCTCTGACCGCCGCGCTGGCGGCAGCTCCCGCCGGCAGGTGGGGGCAGGTCGGGGTGCACGGCGCAGGGCCGCCCGTGGAGACGTGTCAGGAGGAGTTGGGTGAGGCTGTGGGGGCCCCGAGGGCCCCAGAGGAGGCTCATGGCCTGGAGGGGCACACCCAAACCTGACCTAGGAGGAGGGTCTCCTGAAAACACGAGACGGCCGACTCCATCTGCACAGGAAGGGGACTCGGGCGCCAGGCGGGGGTGGGGCGCGGCCCAGCTGAGAGACCTCAGCCCGTGGGAGCCCCGTCCTGGGTCACGTGCCTCTCCTCAGCATGCAGCCCCCCCCAGGCTGGGGACTGAGACGTCCCGGGACAGGCCCTGAGGGTGTGTGGCGGGCGCGGGGGACAGGCGGGGACAGGACGGGAAGATAGACAGGGTGTCAGAGTCAGACAGTCTGAGCGCAGAAACCGCAGCCCCCTGCCCGCCCCTGCGGGGAGCACCGGGGGGCCCCTGCAGGGGCCACATGTCCACGTGTCTCCAGATGACCAGACCACCCCGAGACCGCTCCACTTGAGTCAGGGGGTAAAGTGAACGGGAAGGGCACGTCGGGTCATAATTTAGCATACACATCCGTGTCAACATCCTGCTTCGACTGAGATCGGTCGTGACGCTGAGCGAGTCCTGTCCAGCTGGGTGGGGGCCGCCCTGACGGGCGCGAGGCTCCGGGCCGTCCCATTGCCGGCTGAGGGCCGTGCCTGCTGCTTGGCTGAGGCTGAAGCCACCAGCTCTATCCTGACTGCTTGGGTTTAGGAGTGTGAGCTAGCAAAGGCTCTGCTTTCCTGGTGGCCCGAGTCTGCGGGGCCCAAGCACGGGGGTCCACCCTTAGAGGCCTGGACGCCCCTATGTGGGAAGGCCGGGCACGTCGAGGGGCCAGCGCCCCCGTGTGGCCCGCCGTGCCGGCGCTCACTGACCAGAGGCTGGCCCACGCGGCGTTCTCACAGCTGCTGACGGGTCGGGACGGTCACGGGACACACACGCACAGGGTCCTGCGGTCACCATCTTTTCTCTTTAAAATCATACATATTTCATTAAGCTTCATGCACAGTGTCTTCTGATTTATGTTAATTGTCAACGAAAGCAAAGACACAATTTTAACCCTGCAGAAGCTGAGAGTTAACTGGCACGAGATTATGTAGTTTCTCCTTAAAAAAAAAAGGAGGGAGGGCCCAGCGTGCCCCCCCCACAATGCAGAGGATGCCGGGTCAGTGAGCCGTCCCATTGCTGAGGCCCGCCGCGCAGGGAGAGCTGTTCTCCAGGGGCCACACCTGACCCGGCAGACACCCCATCCCTGAGCCCCGAGTGCTCAGGCCTGGGAGACTCCAGTGAGAGGAATTTCCAT
Source organism: Muntiacus reevesi (assembly GCF_963930625.1). Lineage (NCBI taxonomy): Eukaryota > Metazoa > Chordata > Mammalia > Artiodactyla > Cervidae > Muntiacus > Muntiacus reevesi. The sequence goes on from NC_089254.1 coordinate 112,418,346, forward strand.
ATCAAACCCAATTTAGATGAAAAGTCTTGGTTTAAAAAAAAAACCCAGTGCATCAATAGTCCCTTGATTAGATTTTCATCTCCTGAGCAGACAAATATGAATATTTATTACCATGGATGCAGACTTTCCTCCTTCCATTGCTCTGTTCTTGAATATTATCCACCACTAATTTTTATGAAAATTTGGGCAACATAATGTTTTCACATAAACTGACAGTTCTTGAGATAATCCCGTTATCGTCTGGTTGAAAATGACAGCTTCTGCTTATTCATGTGTTAACGAGGGATTAAATATTGTTTTTAGTCCTATAATCTAAGATGGACTGGAAATTAAAAATTGAACATTGTACATTAGCAGGGCTTTGTTTGCATTTACTTAGAGAAGATCCATAAATTAGCAGTTTAACAAGCAGGCCGTTTAATGTTGCTGCCGAAGGCAACATCACGGATATTTCTAAGTAAATCCTAAAATAAATGGTCGTCTACCTGCTGTACACCCAGAGGAAAGCAAGTCAAAGAAAGACGCCCTTCACCAGAGAAATAAAATGGCAACACAGCAGAAACCGTCTCAGTGTCAGGGATCACTCCGCCTCCCTCCTCTCCCCAGGAAGGGAATGTTGTGTCTTCCTCACTCCCGGGTCCTCACATCCTGAGACATGCTTGCCCTGCAAAATTGGGGGGGGAAGGGACCCGGTCAGTGGTGAGCATGGCCAGTCCTCCCCACTGAACACCCGTGGATGGTCGTTTATTTGCACCAGAGGGTTCAGTCAGTTCAGTCACTCAGTCGTGTCCGACTCTTTGTGACCCCGTGGACTCCAGCACACCAGGCCTCCCAGTTCATCACCAACTCCCGGAGCTTGCTCAAACTCATGTCCATTGAGTCGGTGATGCCATCCAACCATTTCATCCTCTGTCAACCCCTTCTCCTCCTGCCCTCAATCCTTCCCAGCATCAGGGTCTTTTTTAATGAGCCAGTTTTTTTCCATCAGGTGGCCAAAGTATTGGAGTTTCAGCTTCAGCATCAGTCCTTCCAACGAACATTCAGGACCAATTTTCTTTAGGATTGACTGGTTGGATCTCCTTGCAATCCAAGGGACTCTCAAGAGTCTTCTCCAACACCACAGTTCAAAAGCATCAATTCTTCAGCACTCACCTTTCTTTATAGTCCAACTCTCACATTCATACATGACCACTGGAAAAATCATAGCTCTGACTATTTGAAACTTTGCCAGTAATATAATGTCTCTGCTTTTAAATATGCTGTCTAGGTTTGTCATAAATTTTCTTTCAAGGAGCAAGCATCTTTTTAATTTCATGGCTACAGTCAGAATGTGCAGTGATTTTGGAGCCCAAGAAAATAAAGTTTGTCACTGTTCCCATTGTTTCCCCATCTATTTGCCATGAAGTGATGGGACCGATGCCATGATCTTCATTTTTTGAATGCTGAGTTATAAGCCAGCTATTTCACTCTCTTCTTTCACTTTCATCAAGAGGCTTTTCAGTTCCTTCCTCTTCGCTTTCTGTCATAAGAGTGGTGTCATCTGCATATCTGAGGTTATTGTTCTTCCTCCCAGCAATCTTGATTCCAGCTTGTGCTTCATCCAGCCCAGCATTCTGCATGATGTACTCTGGATATAAGTTAAATAAGCAGGGTGACAATACACAACCTTGATGTACTCCTTTCCCAATTTGGAACCAATCCGTTGTTCCATGTCTGGTTCTAACTGTTTCTTCTTGACCTGCATACAGATTTCTCAGGAGGCAGGTTAGGTGGTCTGGTATTCCCATCTCTTTAAGAATTTTCCCAAGTTTGTTGTGATCCACACAGGCTTTGGTGCAGTCAATAAAGCAGAAGCAGATGTTTTCCTGGAATTTTCTTGCTTTTTCTATGATTCAACAGATGTTGGCAATTTGATCTCTGGTTCCTCTGCCTTTTCTAAATCCAGCTTGAATATCTGGAAGTTTTCAGTTCACATACTGTTGAAGCCTGGCTTGGAGAATTGTGAGCATTACTTTGCTAGAATGTGAGATGAGAGCAACTGTGAGGTAGTTTGAGCATTCTTTGGCATTGCTCTTCTCTGGGACTGGAATGAAAACTGACCTTTTCCAGTCCTGTGGCCACTGCTGTTTTCAAAATTTGCTGGCATATTGAGTGCAGCACTTTCACAGCATCATCTTTTAGGATTTGAAATAGCTCAACTGGAATTCCATCACGTCCACTACCTTTATTCATAGCAGTGCTTCTTAAGGCTCACTTGACTTTGGACTCCAGGATGTCTGACTCTAGGTGAGTGATCACACTATCATGGTTATCCAGGTCATTAAGATCTTTTTTGTATAGTTCTTCTGTGTATTGTTGCCACCTCTTCTTAATATCTTCTGCTTCTGTTAGGTCCATACCATTTCTGCCCTTTATTGAGCCCATCTTTGCATGAGATGTTCCCTTGGTATCTCTAACTTTCTTGAAGAGATCTCTAATATTTCCCATTCTATTGTTTTCCTCTATTTCTTTGCATTGATCACTGAGGAAGGCTTTCTTATCTCTCCTGGCTATTCTTTGGAACTCTGCATTCAGATGGATATCTTTTCTTTTCTCCTTTGCCTTTAGCTTCTCTTCTTAGCTATTTGTAAGGCCTCATCAGACAACCATTTTGCCTTTTTGCATTTCTTTTTCTTGGGGATGGTTTTGATCACCGCCTCCTGTACAATGTTACAAACTTCCTTCCATAGTTCTTCAGATCTAATCCCTTGAATCTATTTGTCACTTCCACTGTATAATTGTAACGGATTTGATTTAAGTCATGCCTGAATGGTCTAGTGCTTTTCCCCACTTTCTCAATTTAAGTCTGAATTTTGCAATATGGAGTTCATGATCTGATTCACCGTCAACTCCTGGTCTTGTTTTTGCTGACTGTACTAGCTTCTCCATTTGCGGCTGCAAAGAATATAATCAATCTGATTTTGGTATTGACTATGTGGTGATGTCCAAGTGTGAAGTCAACTCTTGTGCTGTTGGAAGAGGGTGTTTGCTATGATCAGTGAGGTCTCTTGGCAAAACTCTGTCAGTCTTTGCTCTTCTTCATTTTTGTACTCCAATAAGGCAGCTGTTGGGCTTCCCTGGTGGCTCAGGAGGTAAAAAATCTGCCTACAATGCAGGAGACCCAGGCTCAATCCCTGGGCCAGGAAGATCCCCTGGAGAAGGTAATGGCAACCCACTCCAGGATTTTTGCCTGGAGAATCTGATGGACAGAGGAGCCTGGTGGATCCGCTCCATGGGGTCGCAAAGAGTTGTACAGGGCTGAGTAACTAAAGCTTGCAAGCTGCCTTGTTGTGACGACTGGGGTCCCAGATCAAACCACGGATCTGGAGGAGCTCTGGGCAAGACCGTCCCACGTGCTTCTCGCCACCCACAGTGCATTGTATTGGTCTGTGCTTGTCTCCGTGACTGGCACGTAGACGTCTTCACCTTCTCATTTACTGTCTGGCGTGGTGTAGGGCATCAGACAGGGACATTTCTTAGAAGCCGACTCGTCCGGACAATACTGAGCCTAATGAGACGCCCGTAGGACAGAGTTGGCTACGGGTCAGTGTCGGGGGCTGAGTCCTGACCCCCGGACCCGAGGGTCTGACTGCATTTGGAGATGAGACTTTAAGGAGAGAACTAAGGTAAAATGAGGGCCTATGGGTGGGTTACGATCTAGTGTGACTGGGGTCCTTATAAGAGGAAGCGATTATGACACAGCCACGCATGGGGCATGACCGTGTGAGGACATGGGGGCAGCAGTGTCCACGTGTCAAGGAGGGAGACCGTGGGAAGGACGACTGGGCGTCAGACCCCAGCTCCCGGGACCCCTCGAGGCAGCCCCAGGAAACCAGTGCGTCAGCGTGGAGACACTCACCCCGGCCACCCTTCCCCTCTGCAGGCAGTGTCGCCCCAGGGACAGAAGAGTTAGAAGTGTTTACTGCTGGGTGAAGCCGAGTGCTTGTCAAGGGAAGGAGACCTCTTATAATAAAATTTCTCTTTGCTTTATGCCTCGTTCAAAACCAGAGCTGTGGCTGAGTTTACAGTCGCAGAAGCCTGACTCACCTCTGAAAACATCCTTCCTTCCTCATGAACAAGAGGTGAGGTCTGTGCAGACAACTGATTGAGAGTCTGGTGCCCCCCCCCAAGTGACTGGGTGCCATTACCCCAGGGAGGGGCTCTCTCAACACCTGCTGTCCTGGGGACTCCCAAAGAGTGACCATGAGTAAGAGGCAGACAGGAAGGGCCGTCCCGGTGTCAGCAGGACGGCCCCGAGGCTCTGGTCCAGGTGCATCCGGGGGGCCCTGTGGGTGGCAAGACCAGCGCCTCATTCTAGGAGCCAAGCTCGGTCCCTGCCCACCCCCACCCCCACCCCATAGCTTATCCTGAAGTTGGGAAGTTCAGGTTTTACACTTTTCTCCCTTGGACAGCAAGGAGATCAAACCCGTCACTCCTAAAGGAAATCAACCCTGAATGTTCACTGGAAGGACTGATCCTGAAGCTGAAACTCCAATACTTAAGCCCCTGATGCGAAGAGCCAACTCACTGGAAAAGACCCTGATGCCGGGAAAGACTGAAGGCAAGAGGAGAAGGGGAGCACAGAGGATGGGATGGTTGGATGGCATCACCGACTCGATGGACATGAGTCAGAGCACATTCCGGGAGATGGTGAAGGACAGGGAAGTCTGGTGTGCTGCAGCCCATGGGGTCACAGACTCAGACATGACTTAGCAACTGAACAACAACAACAACTTGTCTCATGACCTCTGCAGCTAAAAATTTTATATGTGCAGTTAACCTCGCTTTAAAATACATCCTATTTATGGAGTGCAGCGGGTGTCCTGTGCCTCAAGAAGTACGTCAGGGATTTCAACTTTCAAGAATCTTGAGAAAAAGATACCATGACAAGACAGCGAGAATTAACTAATTTAATGACAAGTAACAAATGAGACTCTTTGCGTTTCATGTTTTCTCTGAAGCGTGCAATTATCAGAAAGGTCTATAAGTGAACATTTCCATGCGCTTCTCAGGACAGGTGAGATCAATCACAGCTCCAACCCTGGGGATAGACAGCCGTCCAGTCCAGTTCTCCAGCCCTGGTTCATCCACCATAGTTCACACCGGTCAGACGGGGCAGTGGGGGGCGGGGAGCTGGGGAGCATGAGTGTGCATGTGTGTGCATGTGTGCACATGCGTGTGCTTGTGTGTGAGTGCACAGGGCCTGGGGAGCAGGGGACCCAGTGTAGCCCGAGGTCCATTCACTCACACTTGACCCTGAATCGGCTGGAGAGGTGAACTCCATCTACCAGCCAGGTGAGCAAGGCACCTTAACCCTGAAAGGAGAGAGATTCAGTTGTGGGGTCAGCGGACAGTCACTCCCGGTGCTTGGATGATGTCTGTGATTTTCGGGTGTTGAGGGCAAACTGTCTCCCTGAAAGCTGTGTGCATCTCCTCTGCCCCGGTCCTGGGAGGGAGCCTCCCAGGCCATGGGGTCTTTGTGGGGGTGATCCAGGGAAGCGCGGGCACTCGGGGACAGGGTGGCCCTAGTCCTCCTAAGAGGAGACCCCCGGGGAGGCCATGAGGCGGTGGGGCAGAGGCTGGAGGAGGCAGCCGAGGACTGGACAGCCCCAGGCGCGGGACAAGGCGGGAAGCAGCCTCTCTGGGAGCCCCCAGGGCGTGCAGCCCCGCACGGTCTGGGCTCAGCCCTGGGCTCAGAGCCGGGAGAGGACAGTGTCTGCAGCCCCGGCCTGCAGAGCTTTGTTACCACTTCAGCCCTGGGACCCGACGCCGGGTCAGAGGTGCCCACGGTCTGGGAGAGAGACTGCGGGCAGCAGGAGGTGCCCACCAGCCGGGGAGGCCCCGGATGGGGCAGGTCGGGAGGCCGGTCCCGCAGAGGGACGAGACGGGATCTGGGCACTGGGGCCTGTTGACAGGGCCCCCCGTGGGGGTGCAGGGGCGTCAGAGCACCTGTGGCCCCGGCGAGGGCGGGTTTGTGGGTGAGCTCGGGGCCTGGGTGGAGGCGCGCGGGGAGCGGCCCTGTGCCTGGGGCTCTGGGGCCAGGTAAAGGGAGGGGGGTCCCCCTGGGCCCACAGGACCTCTGGCCTCCCTGGATGCTTTCGGGACCGCGCCCTGGCCTGGGGCTGTGGCTCCAGCAGCAGCTGCCCTTCTGCTCAGACGTGGGTCCACACGTGATGGCTGGGAAACAGCCTTCTGGGCCCGGACACACCGAGGAAGGGGCCCGGTCCCGGCGGACGCCCGCGTGGGGGTCCCTCCCTCACTGCAGGGGCGCCGCGGGCCACCTCGACAGAGCAGGCCCACGCGGTGGTCGCCAGCGTGGCGCTGGCTGCATTTCTGTTTTGACGTGAGATTGTTTTAAATTTGGTGTTTGATTATATTTAGTGTTCCATTGGTTACTAATTACTTCATATGGGTGAACACAGCCTTTTTTTTTGAACTCACGGATAAAGCAGAGGGGAAGTATTCAAATCAGCAATTAAGGGCTGCACGTCCGTCGCCATGGAGACGCGGCCTGGGATGTTCACAGTTAAAGACCGAATGTGCCCAGGCGGGCGTCCACCTGCTGCCCGGAGCTCGCGGTCACTCTGCCCTGACCAGGGGTGACTGAGCTGCCGCGGAGGATCAGACCACAAGCTGGAGGCACTGGGCAGTGAGCTCGCAGAAGATGGGGGACCGGCTTGAGCTCACGTGACCCAGCACAGCCTGGGGAGCGCCCTGGAGGGGGCGGGTCCCCCAGGGCGGAGCAGCCATCCACTCAGAGCAGCTCCCCGCCACCCCCAACCCTGGGGTCCCTGGGGAGGGAGGCTGTGAAAGCACTGATCTGGGGTGGGGGCAGCAGAAGGCAAGCACCACCAGCCCGCCTCGGGGGGAACCTGCCCGCCCAGGATGGACAGAGCGGGGTCCGGACTCCCAGGACTTCGGGACGCAACCTTTACCGAGGAGTGCAGTTCAGGGAGGTCATCAGGGTCGGCCTGAGCCCAGGTTCCCCACCGAGTGATGCCCTCAGGACTCGTCTCCCCCACGGCGTTTCGGGTGGGGACTCTGGGGGCAGCGGGAGTGGGGGCCCCCGGAGGACCCGCGTCTGTGGGCGGGAGACTGGAAGCCAGCCCTGGGGCTGACCCTTCAGCGGACACATTTCCAAGCCATGGGAGCCTCAGAGGCCCTTCACCTAAAAGGCGGAGCTCAGGACATTTCTAATTTCAAGGCAAGGCTGGATTCAGGGACCAAGGCTCGGCCTCTGGAGGTGATGCCTGGAGGGGCGCTTCCGACCTCAATCCCCCACGCCAGGCTCCCCACCTGGGGGTTGCCTGCCTCTGCCCAGCAGGGTGGGTGTCTGGGCACCAGGGACACTCGTCTCCTGGGGGCTGAGCCCGGCCACATGGCCGCTGGCCCGAACGAGGCTGGGGTGCTCTGCGAGGCCCCCTTCAGTGGTCTTCACTCTCTCAGCAACTCCAAGTCCTGGGGCTGAGGATCGAAAGCGGGCTTCTGGAATACTGAGTTCCGGGGGCTCTTCCGAGTGTCTGCAGAGCTCAGCTTGACATGAACACTGCCTTCTGACCCAGGCTGCCCGGCTCCAGGGAGGGGGACCGGAAGCAGCTCACAGACCGCCGAGACACGCCTGCTCCCGCGTCCCAGGGGGACGGCCGCCCGGCCCCAGCTGGACCACAGCGCGGCCCGGCAGGGAGACATGCGCCAGGCACTTTCTATAGCAACGCGGCTGACATGTCGGACCAGGATGGTGGGGGTGCCACAGGCAGACCCTACGCACTCCATCTCACGTGACTGCTCACCCTGACGCTGCATCAAAACTGAATGTGTTACCATGGCAACTGCCTCATCACCAGCACCTCGCCTGCTTTAAACCCCGGAAAGTACTGAAAAGACCCTGTGGGCCCATGTGACGGCGACTTCATACAGCACCTCGGAGGGAAAGGATGCCGTTTCACACGAAACTCATATTTGCCACCATGTCAACTGCAGTTAATCACATTGAACATATTTTAGTCTGATTCTCGTCACTTTTGAGAAATAAGAAATTAGTGTGAGGAGCCCTGGTTAAGGCTGCGTGTGGGACGCTGTGCTGAGCTCCGAGGGGCCCAGCCAGCAGAGCTGGGGACCCGTCATCGTGGAGGGGACCACGCAGCCGCCCCTGAGCTCTGACCTCTGACACCGACCCCTCAGCCCAGCACGGGAGTTCTCAGGGCAGCCTGGACAGACCGTGGCAAATGTTTTGATGCAATTTTATGCAGATTTTCTTTTTCAAACATAAATAGGAATATTTACAAATCTAAAGAAGCCTTTCTTGGGATAATGCACATTCTATACTTTGAGGAAAAAAAATCAACTTTCTCCGCTCAGAAACACAGATTAGAATAAAAAATGAGTGACAGGCACAAGAATATAATCTGAGGAACCAGAGCCCACAAGGACGGGCACAGGGCAGGGACCCTAGCAGCCCAGGACGCCCGAGCCCCCGGGTGGCTGCCAGGGTCCACCTTCCAGTCTCTGGTTGCAGCCGGACAGGGTGGGGGAGCCGTGGGGGTGAGAGCGGCCCCGCCAAACAGCCCTGAAGTCTTCAGGGTCAAGTGGCAGCCTTCCAACACCCAGCATCGCCTCAAACTCAGCTCACAGTCTTTACCCAAGGCAGCCTGCCGGCTCCAAGCATCCGTCTGATTTATCGTGTCACCAGTCATCCTCAAATGTGACCAGCTTCTGCTGCATGCACTCTGGAGCCGGCAGCTCCTCCTGTCTCACAAGACCCACCCCCCAGTGCCTATCACGGCTCCCCACCTGCCTGGGCCCAGGTGCGGTCCCTGCAGGCCGCTCCGCCCTCTGCCGTCCACACACACGGTGCTTCCCCTTGAATTTGCAAACAGGGGCCTCAGTCTAAACCCGGGGCATTTGTGACCACTTACCACGTCCTGCCTGGGCGTCTGTGTTAACACACGGCACCACAGATACGAGTGTGCGAGGACTCGAGTTACCTGGAATGCCCTCCTCAGCAACCTGGGAGCCACGCCCAGCGCACACGCGGTATTTCCTCTTGCGTCCTCGCTTATTTAAAAGCGAACATGTACTCAGTTCCTTCCGTCGTGAGCTTTTTCTTTACTAGAACTTTAAGAAATGGTATCAAAGACAAAACGACAAACACCGACACACACATTGCACCGATGCCCATCTCCTGGTTCGACTCTCATCCTGTAATGACGTGGGTGCAGCCACCGCGGTGTGGGGACCCGGGAAGTATACACGGTATCTCTGTGCCCTCAGCGCAACCTACCTCCTGTGAATCTACAATGATGGTAAAATAAGAATAAAACCCATGAATGGTGCTGACGGAGGTTTTGGAAAAGGAGAGATTGACGTGTGATCCCACCATTCCAGGGGTGACGTCATGCCTGCACGCGCTCCCCCAGCCCAAGTCCACGGGCACAGTTTCCACAGCCGCACTGAGGTTCAGAGCTGCCGCGACAGTTTTCATGAAATAATATGACATAATTAATGACCTTCCTGGGGTTTTATACTTAGGTCAGTTTTGGTATTTCCAAAGCTCTGCGTTTTCATTTTTCTTAGTGAAAGTCGCTCAGTTGTGTCTGATTCTTTGCGACCCCGTGGACTATACAGTCCATGGAATTCTCCAGGCCAGAATACTGGAGTGGGTAGCCTTTCCCTTCTCCAGGGGACCTTCCCGACTGAGGGACTGAACCCAGGTCTCCCATGTTGCCGGCGGATCCTTTACCAGCTGAGCCACCAGGGAAGCCCTTCATGGTCTTGCCTGGTGCATTATCCCCGTAAGACAAGTTTCTGGGGGTGTGATGCCCTGAGAGTGAGGACCTTCTTAAAGTGTCAGGTCCCCACGTCCTGCAGCTTCCTGAGTCGAGTGGGACTCTTAGTGCTTCTGATCTCTATTAGAGATCTGAGACTAGGGCCCACCAGCTACCTCTGTAACCACGCCCAAGGAGGAGGCTTCAGATCAGCGCTGGGACGGCCCCAGCGCGTCTGCAGGCTCCGCACTCCAGGGTCCTCTGCCGTGTCCCCCACTCCTCCTGCTGCCACGGGGTTTCCTGCATCACCACGAAGTTACTCCTGTGGAGAGCTGGTCCCCGGGCAGCACAGCCACGAGGCATGTCTGTGATGAGCACCTTGCAACTGTGAGTACCGAGCATGCACCTGTGGGTACTGCCAGCACACCGTGGGTACTGACTGCACACCTCTGGGTACTGACTGCACACTGTGGCTACTGACTGCACCCCTGTGGGTACTGACTGTACAAGTGTGGGTACTGACTGCACACTGTGGGTACTGACTGCACACCATGGGTACTGACTCCACACCGTGGGTACTGACTGCACCCTTGTGGGTACTGACTGCACACCGTGGGTACTGACTGCACACTGTGGGTACTGACTGCACGCCCGAGGGTACTGACTGCACACCGCGGGTACTGACTGCACACTGTGGGTACTGACTGCACACCCGTGGGTACTGACTGCACACCGTGGGTACTGACTGCACCCCTGTGGGTACTGACTGCACACTGTGGGTACTGACTGCACGCCTGAGGGTACTGACTCTACACCTGTGGGTACTGACTGCACACTGTGGGTACTGACTGCACCCCTGTGGGTACTGACTGCATACCGTGGGTACTGACTGCACACCGCGGGTACTGACTGCACACCGTGGGTACTGACTGCACCCCTGTGGGTACTGACTGCACCCCTGTGGGTACTGACTGCACACCTGAGGGTACTGACTCCACACCCATGGGTACTGACTGCACACCGTGGGTACTGACTGCACCCCTGTGGGTACTGACTGCACACCGTGGGTACTGACTGCACCCCTGTGGGTACTGACTGCACACTGTGGGTACTGACTGCACACTGTGGGTACTGACTGCACGCCCGAGGGTACTGACTGCACACCGCGGGTACTGACTGCACACCGTGGGTACTGACTGCACACCGTGGGTACTGACTGCACACCGTGGGTACTGACTGCACCCCTGTGGGTACTGACTGCACGCCTGAGGGTACTGACTCCACACCCGTGGGTACTGACTGCACACTGTGGGTACTGACTGCACCCCTGTGGGTACTGACTGCACACCGCGGGTACTGACTGCACACCGTGGGTACTGACTGCACCCCTGTGGGTACTGACTGCACACTGTGGGTACTGACTGCACACCTGTGGGTACTGACTGCACACCGTGGGTACTGACTGCACACCGTGGGTACTGACTGCACACTGTGGGTACTGACTGCACCCTGTGGGTACTGATTGCACACCATGCCTGTGGGTACCGCCTGCACACTGTGGGTACTGACTGAACACGTGTGGGTACTGACTGCAAGCCCGAGGGTACTGACTGCAAGGGTGTTTACTAAGCATGATGAAGGCGGGCGCCACCCCATCCACACGTGAAAAGTGACCCCTGGGGGTGACAGCTTCCCCGTGGCCTGAGGCCCATACGTGGCTCTGCCCCATCGTCTTCTCAGGGCAGGGGGTTGGTACCACGTGCCTTCTTCGCACCTTGGCAAAGGGCCTCAACATCAATCCATCCCCAAGTCCAAGCGGACTGGCCACAGGGTCCCTGGGGACTTGGCTCAACACTACCCTCCCCCCCCCCCCCCCCGAGGATCCCCGTGACCTGGGCTGGCCCGGCTGCAATTCTCTGGCCGCTGAGCGATACCAGTCCAGGCCGTGAGACCTGCCCAGTTCCTCTCAGGGGTCCCCTGAACCCTGGGCTTTCATAACAGCTGCTGAAACAGCCACATCCTTCCACAGATGGCAACGCTGGGGGCGCTTCTGGGGGAAACTACGCTGTTTCCTCAAAGGACCGTGGAGTGTCCCCCTGCTGCCCGCTCGGTCTCCCATGATGATGGTGGGCAGCCGCACACAGCTGAGTCACGGTAAGGCATCGGGGAGGAGCAGACCACAGGCTCACAGCCTCTCAGGGACTGTGCGGACCCACACGAGTTTGGCCGCAAAGACCTTTCTCTGGACAAAAATCGTACCCAGGAGCCGGAATGGTGACTGACGGGAGGGAAGTGCAACTGGGCTGAACCGGGGGGTGGACGGCCACCTGCCCGCCCCGCAGAGCTCCCCGAGCCCAGGGACCAGGGCATGCTCCCCGACACACCCCCGGGGCCGAGGGCGGCTCCAGTCCTGCCCACCCTTCTCCCTGAGGCGGGCCCAGCCCCTCCTGGAGAGACGCCCTCGGCGGAGACCCCCCAACCCCCCATGCCCCCGCCCCCCTCTGCCCCAGAAGGCAGCTGGTCTCCCCATGAATGTGCGCTTCTCTCCCTAGGCCCTGGGAGGCTCAGATCAGTGAACCTCCAGCTTAGCTCCTGCATGCCTGTCTTTGCCAGTTTAACTTTCAGGGCGGGGGGCCCTCAGGGGGTGCAGGAGAACCCCTCCTCCTTTCCCCACAACCTGCGAGAAGGCAACTCTCCCTCCTGTCTGGCTCGGCTGTGAGGCCGCCGTCCGAGGCTACGCCAGGGCGCCTGTGCCGGGGCCCCACTGAAATACAGGCAGGTACATGCTAATCGTATTGCATTTACAACACTCTAGAGAACTAGGAGGCCGCGGTTTATTTCAGATACACCACGGAAGCCACTCTCACGGAAGTGATGATCTGGGGACAATCATCTACATGATTTTTCTTCCAAATGTTTGAGTTTTTTTCTTGATAATATCATAATTTTCCCTTGGGAAAAAAAAAACATGACTTTATTCACTTGAAAAAATGTGAAGACGTTCAAGACATCAGAAACTAGATTTTGAAAAATGTCAAAATACCACCAATCTATCAGGAATGTGTGCATCCCCTCTAATCTGTTCATTGCCTTTAAATTTTGTTTTGAGATATTTCCATTTGGCTTAAAAGGCTTTAATTCCGCTATCTGTCATCGCACGTTGAGTCAGCATCGCTGGGGAGACATCCCGTAAATGCTGGCAGATTTCTAGGAATCAAGACTCTGCTCCACTTTCCAGAGTCAGGAATTAGCAGAGACATTCATATCAAATACATTTCAAGGAAAATCAGAAGCGTCAAAATCAGGCTCAACACTGCATGAGGCAATTAAAATTAGAAAAAGAAACGCTAGCTTCTTACACGTATCTCCACTTGCCCCTCCTGCGCCCGTTTCCACGATCCAGGGCCCACCCCACGTACGCACACGCCCCTCCCTCTATCGGGCAGAGCTACATGGGACCTGGGTTCTGGGCCTGAGAACCCATCAGAGCGACCTCAGACAGCCGCAAAGGCGACAGCAGCACTGACTCTGCAGATGAAACAGGACGGGGCCTGGGAGAGCTTTAGGTCCTTGTTTCACCCAGGCGTGGAGACCCCTTGCTGGTTTCCAAGGACAGAAAGTTAGGGCTGGTGTCTGGGCGCGCCTGGAGTGTGGAGAACGGGCCAGTGGGGTCATCGTCACTGGATGACGTAGAGGTCGTGACCCCCGGGGACTCACAGACCCCACACAAAGACCCCTCGGCGCAGCTGGCTCCAGAAGGAGGCCAGGAGGACCAGAGGCCACGCTCAGGACAGTGACCACTGCCGTGACCGCTGAGCTCCCGGGGCCGTGGCCGGGGACCACCCAGGGGACGCTGGGGGCTGGGCCGGGCTGGGTGTCAGGAGTGAGCAGGTGCTGACCTGCTGGTGCGAGGTGTCCAGACGCCTCTGCACATTTGGGGGTGGTTTCGGGAAGGAGGAGGCAGCGAGCGGCAGGGAGGCGAGAGGGCCAGTGTGCTGAGAGACTGGTGTCCGGGGGCTTTCATTGTACGAGCTGGACAGGCCGGTGCACGTGCTTGTGCCGACAGGAGGAGCCAGGGAGCAATGACCATGCGGGGGAGCGCGAGGGCAGGACGGGGCATGGGGTCCCGGTGCTCACGGGCGCCAGGCGCCAGGGGGCAGGGCGGGTCTCCGAGCTGTAACACGGGCGTCAGATCACAGACAGGTGGCCCTGCGTGCAAGCTGGGTGTGTGCCCGGCCAGACCAGGAGTAGGGGGCGATGGTCAGCACCCTCCTCCGAGACCTGTCCCTGCGACCTCTACTCAGGAGTCTGCAAAGTCGCAACACCCCCACCCCCGGCCCTGTGCCGGGAACCACAGCGGCCCGGCTCCACACCCCCACCTGGACCCTGCTTCCCCCGTCCATTCCAGGGCAGTCTGCCACCTCCAAGGAACACGCTCCGCCCACCACACAGGACGGAGGGGCCCAGCGCCTGAGCGCCCTCTGACAGCCGACGCCCAGGGCCCTCGCCCGAGTCGGTCTGGGTCCGCCCACCACCGGGCACCAGGCATGTCCTGCAGGAAGGACATCCTGCAGAAGCTGGGAGCCGCGGATCAGAACCGTCCATCTGGGCTCGGATCCTCCGAACCCTCTGCCTTCCCGCCAGTGGTCACTGCACCCCCGAGGGTTACGGGTGGTGTGGGGGCCAACAGACCCCCGGCATCCCCTCCCCGTCACTGATCGCCAAGGTTGGGGACGCAGGGACTTCGAGGCAGGCCCCCAGTCTGTGGAGCACAGAGCCTGCCTCTGTGCCGAAGCAGCCGCTAAATACGTTCTTATTTCAAGAGCCAGGGCTCCGACCGGCCTTGGAGTGGCCACGTGGAGGCATCTTGCCCTGAGCCAGGAGCGCGTAAGTAAGCGCCCTTAACGGTTAATTACTGTCGCTGCGGGCGTGAAATCAGGGATTTCAGATGCGAGCGCACAGACTGGCTCCGCGCCCGCTGACTCACGAGCAGGACAGCTACCCCAGGGCGGTGCGTCCGCGGTGCACAGCGCACGTTTCATTAATTGCCGGCGACCGGCCCTGCCGGCGCCAGGGCCGTGGGGCTGAGTGCCCGATGGAGGGCTCGGTCGAGTGCCTGCTTCTGAGGCCGGCGCGGCGACGGACGGCAGGCGTTACATCAACCCGCAGGCCCCTTGCTCTCTCCGCCCCGCCCCACGGGGCCTGCAATTAGGGAGACGGAAGGGCCCCTCCCACGGGAAGAGAACACCCTTCCCGCGGCAGGCCTCACACCTGAGCCCCTGGAGGAAGGGAGGTCGCACTCCCAGAGGCTCTGGTGTTTTCTCAGCAAGACATCGAGCACAATTTCGAAGGCAACCCAACAGCGTCACACAAGCCGGGCACCACGCGTGAGCACCCCGCCCCCACCGGAGGGCCAGCCCACCGGCCCGCCGGCCTCTGCTGCGCCCCGCACGGCGGGCTGACCCGCCCGAGCCTGCCAGGTGCCCGGCCACGCAATCACTCACCGAGCCGACTCCGGCCTGAAGAACTCTCAGCCCAGACATGGTCTGCAGTTTGTCTTTGTTGTCAGCTGCGGGAGAGATGGAGAGGTGAGAGGTCAGTGAGGAGAGGAGAGCGCTCTCCAGACACCTGAGCACCACCCCCCGCCGCCCAGGTGAGCTGTGGACGAGCCTGGGGTGGAGACCGGGCCGGGGGCTCCCCACCGAGGGCAGGCTGTGGGTCCCTCCCATAAAACGTCGTGGTAGGAAATTCACAGCATCCTTATGGAGCCTGGACCAGAGATGGGAGGCAGGCCTGCCGCCCGGAGTCTTGGTTTGAACGACAGGCTGGTTGCAGGTGTGTAATGACTGGGAAGTAGGTTCTGGTCACGCGGCTTGTGTTCACAGACAGACTCGCCAGCTGGGGGGCCTGGCTCTGCCTTCCTCACCTGCTCCGGGAGCTGTCCACCCCCTCCGGCTCCTGCCCCTGGCAGATCCTCCTGTAAGGAGCCACCTCCAGCACTGCCCTCGTCCTAGTTTGCTGGTGACTCAGAGTGAGCAAGACTCTCAGAGAATGAATTACCCTCCGTATCAGACCAAGTGGAGTGGGCCCTGGAAACAATTAGCCGCCAGAGACGAAGCCCAGTTAATCCCGCGGCAGGCGCGCGGTCCCCACCTCCTGGAGAGGAAGTATGTCACAAGGCAATTGACCTTGGCTTACGATTCTGCGGGAATGTTCTTTCGGATAAAGCCCATGTCATTTTGGAAATGAAAACCAGAAGAAATAGAATTTTACTGCAAGCCCTAAGAAGGGAGAGTGCATTGCAATTGTGATTAATGCAGAATGAGATAGCAAGAAAACAGCAATTACTTTCAGTCTTATTGTGAAACACATCATAGGTGATGGAATTCTATCTTTCCGAGGGATACACACAGTGCCTGCCACAGCCACCTCCCCAGCCTCCGGGGCCCTCCCCTTGTCTGGCAGAAAGTTTTCCTTTGAACAAATGAATGTTATTTCTTACATTTAGGTAATTAAGAGGCGCTGGGGGAGGCAGATGCAAACCCGGGGGTTACTGCACCAGCACTTTAAGAGGCTTTCAGCTGGGGAGGGGGCGGCAGGGCAGGGAGGGGGCAGCGGCTCAAAGGTAAGCCGTGAATGGAGGATATTCTTTAAGAGACAGGGTATAAAGCAATTGATTTTAATGTTCTCTTGCGAACAAAGGAGGCATTTTACTGAATGACAGGCTACTTTGGGGGGATAATAGTGAGTCTTCAATAGGCTGAGGACACAAAGCACTAAAGATGGAATTAAACGTGCGCCACTGTCGCTGCAGAGAAGGGACAGGCATTCCAGGCACAGGGCGAAAAGCCAGTCGGGCAGGAAGGCTGCAAGTAGTACCCAGCCAGGGGTCCGCACACCTGCCAGGAAGGGCTAGGCGGAGACACCTGAGGCTCAGCTGCCAAGGATCGCTTGCCATCCTCAAGTGTGCCCACAGAGGGCTCCCCCAGCTGACCGCCTCTCCGGGGTCCAGCCAGGGAGCCTGGGGACTCAGCCTCGTGCTGACAAGGGGCTGCTTCTGCTAAAGGATTTTCACTGGGAACTGACACAGCACTCAGGGGGGCTGTCCCTGAAAAACCAAACAGGCGGGACAGACAAAATGCTGGGGCTGGTGCGTCCTGCAGGCCGTTGGAGCATCCAGGGTCTGCTGGGAGGGGCTGAACGTGGCCTGGTCCCACCAGCATCGGCTGGAGGGATCCCTGTCTCCCCAGACATTCCATTACCACCCACAGAAGCCCCAGGCGCATCCCCTGCTCTGCAGGGGTGATGGGTCAGCAGGGCAGGGGGCTGGTCCCTGCCTCCCAGGTCAGGACGCACATCTGCCCCTGTTCTCTTCCGATTTGCATAGTCTGCCCCATCCTTTGATCCTACTGTGGTCCTCAGATGCTGCAGGGTGTTAACACCCCTCCGTAAGTGGGCCTTGTCCAAATAACCGCATGTGCGCACACACACACACACACACACTCACGTGCACACAGGACCAGGGCATATCCTGGAGCGGCACCCTGCGGGGAGGACCAGCCACCTTCGCTCAGCTTCACATTAACCCACAGACTCTGTTCTATGGTCGCCATGGCTCAGCAAGTGCTGAGTCTGCCCCAAACACCCCGCACTGTCCACTTTTGTCGTGTTGCCAAGAACAGCACGAGCTGCCAGTGTCCCCTGAAGGCTGCCCGCCCACCCAGACAGGCTCTTTCTCGACAGACATGTAGCGCCTTTGCCGGGATGCTCACGGGGGCCTCCGGAGGCCACGGACACCTTCTCCTAACAACTTGAGTTAGAGTCACAAATCATGCTGCCTTGCGTTCGACTTCGGGTCCACCTCCCGTCCACCTCCATCCTCAGTCAGAGAGCAACAGTGCCCCGAGGCGCCGCCTGGAGCGGGGGTCCTCCGAGAGCCCCCCAGGGCCGCTGTCTTCCCGCTTTCAGCCGAGAAGCCTCCCAGGAGACAGTCAGTGCGGCTTCCGGCCACAAGCGTGTGCCCGCGGCGGTGGAACGTGTGTGTCTGTGGGACCTAAACGCTCCTCTCCAAGTCTCAGGCTCTTCTGTGACCTTCTCGGTCTTGGGCATCAAGTCCTTTTCAACAAAGCCCGTCTCCCTTTTGAAATTTCTCACCGGTGGGGATGGCAGCTGCACACACACTCCGGGATGGTACCTGTCTTCCAGCCCGTGTGCACGGTACAGTTTTTATTTAGCTGGGCCCTTTTGTGGTTGTTTATTTACAACCACTTATTTTAGCTCACATTGACCTAAAAGGACGAGCAGCCTGCGAGTCTTCAGCATGCTCTGTAAGTCTCAGCCATTCTGAATCCTCCCCATGTTGTTCTTAGACAGTCAGCACTGTGTCCATTTGCTCAGAGGCTTCCTGGCCCAGCTGCATGGACTTCGTCTCATGCATCCCTTCTGCCGAGTGGAGGGGATCTCGCGTGTTCATACATCGTGTCCCTCACCCGGACGTGTGCACTGAGCTCCGTCAGGCGTCCAAACCTGGCTCCCATGCACCGACCCCTGTGTGCCCCCCGCCCACCACCCCCTGGAGACACAAGGGAGACGAGCTTCACCCTCCACGGGGCGTGGAGCTCACTGCCACTCCCAAGCATGGCTGAAGCCTTTCGAGGGGACAGAGGAGCCTTGCTGGGCCTGGATGTTCTGCTGGACGTCAGCTCCCAGTTACTTTTATGGCCAAATGTGCACCCTGATCTGGTGGGCATGCGTGAGCGCCAGCAGGCCAGGACGCAGAGACTCTGAGAGAAGCTGCTTTAATAAAGGCGAGAACAATGCATAAAGCCCATTCTTATCTTCACAGGAGACAAAAAGGGTTTCCAAACACAAAAAGAAGTCCTTTAAAATTAAATTCGCTAGATGAAGGATATGCAAATTACCTGGAGGAGCAGAACCGCACAATGTTCTCAAAACTCCGCAATAGCCTATTTAATTAGTATTTTAATTTATCAGAATAATTCTTCGCACTTGACAATTTATGCAGCATTCCATATAATTAAGCACGTAGCTACAGTGGAATAATTTTGCCTCCTTCTTTATCCTCGTGATTTTAATCTGAAAGGATGTGCAGAAGTCTCTTCTGTGATCTAAATTGCTACAGGGACAACTTAATGGCCGTGCCCATTAGAAAGCGGAAGGGCGGGAGCGGGGCTGGGCGGCGGGCGGACACCGGGGACCCGCCGCTTCAGGAAGGCGTGGAGCCGGCTTCTGGCAGAGACAGAGGGGCTGCTCCTGTCCGCACCCCTGTGCTCGTCCGCCTGAGGAGACATGCGTCCACTCTGCGCCGGCTCCCACCAGTGACCTCTGCAGAAGTGAACGGCCCAGAGCATCTGTGACACGGACCGGACCCATTGGTCTGGGACCAGCCTTGCTGAAGTCGGCAGGGCCTCTGGTCAGCAGCCCAGGGAGGGGCCAGACCTTTCCTCAGAGATGCCGGCTGCTCAGAACTTACCGGGTGAAGCTAGGCCTGGGAAGGGAAGCGGGTTGGAAGGAAAGTTGATGCCAAAGTTCTGGGAGCCTGGCCCCCCCCAGCTCTGAGCAGGGGGCTCAGGTGAGTAGTGGTCCCCCCAGGACCCAGGGAAGCTGTGAGTCTCCTGCCCGAGGCCGCGCGGAGGCCCGGCCCTGGGGGGGCCCCTCCTCGGTCGGCAGCGAGACCACCTGCAGACCCCAGGGCGAGGGGCGGGGCCCCGCAGGGCCCGAGCACAGGTGCCGGCGTCCGCCCAAGCCTCAGGCCCGGGGGGAGCCACACTCTGCTCGTCCTGTCTGCTCACCCTTATCCCACGAGCCTTTGAGCTGGGGAGGGTCTGCACGTCAAGAGAGAGAGCCGGGGGGAGAAGACACCAATTAATTAACTTGTCCAGCCTGCCTCTCAGCCAGAAGGCAAAGGGTTCCCGCCTGTGTGTCTGAGCCCGCTCTCCCGTTTCCCAGCATCTTGGTCTGTGGTTCTGCAAGTTCTGCAGGTCCCGAGACCATCAGGCAGTCTGCGCGGCTGAGCAGCGTTTTGCAACCAGAAGGACACTTATCAGTTTCTCTGTTGGTCAGTCTGGGTGGAATGTCACACATCATGCCCCTGGCTCATCATTCTGGCAACTAGATGAATACTGAAGCTGAACTGCACACACTTTATTTTTATAAAAATGACTACAATTCGATTACAGTTTCAAAAACAGGATAAACATTTAGCTTTATTTAAACATTTTAGATTTAAAGCTTTGTTACTTATTAATTTTATTTTATAACTAATAGTTCATTTTAACTATTTAATATATCTTTGAAGGGATATAATTTTAATTTGCAATTTTACATGTAACATATTTTTCATGAAAATAGTTTCACATTTTACACTTGATCTTAGCCTAAAGGCCGAGAAGCGATAGTTTCACATTTTATACAGTGTGTGCAATTAGAGCTGGATTATTTCTGTCGAAATGCACAGATTTTTTAAAAATGAGTTTTGCCATTTCTCACTTATTTGGCTGCAACAGGTCTTAGTTGTGACATGGGAACTCTTTAGTTGTGGCACGTGAGATCTGGTTCCCCAGCAGGGACTGAACCCAGGGCCCCTGCACTGGGAGCATGGAGTCTTAGTCGCTGGACCACTTGGGAAGTGCATAGATTTTGTGAAAGTCTTTTTAAAACAATGGTATCAGTGATTTTGTGAAACAAAGGTAAGAAAGTACATTCATAAATAAATATGATATAATTTAGGAAGTGTGTGTCTTTAAATCATCACACAAAGTTATGTATAGTTGAAGCTATGACTTTTCCAGTAGCCAAGTACAGATGTGAGAGTTGGCCCATAAAGAAGGCTGAGCACCAAAGAATTGATGTTTTTGAATTGTGGTGCTGGAGAAGACTCTTGAGAGTCCCTTGGACAGCAGGAAGATCAAACCAGTCAACTCTAAATGAAATCAACCCTGAATATTCATTGGAAGGACTGATGCTGAAGCTGAAGCACCAATACTTTGGCCACCTGATGGGAAGAGCTGACTCACTGGAAAAGACCCTGATGCTGGGAAAGATTGAAGGCAGGAGGAGAAGGGGACAACAGAGGGTGAGATGGTTAGAAAGCATAACTGACTCAATGGACATGAGTTTGAGCAAACTCCAGGAGACAGTGGAAGGACAGAGGAATCAAGATTGCTGGGAGAAACGTCAGCCTCAGATATGCAGATGACACCACCCTAATGGCAGAAATCGAAGAGGAACTAAAGAGTTTCTTGATGAGGGTGAAAGAGGAGAGTGGAAAAGCAGGCTTGAAACTCAACATTCAAAAAATGAGATCATGGCATACAATCCCATCACCTCATGGCAAATGGAAAGGGAAAAACTGGTTACAGATTTTCTTTTCTTGGGCTCCAAAATTACTGTGGATGGTGACTGCAGTCATGAAATTAAGACTCCTTGGAAGGAAAGCTATGACAAACCTAGATAGCATATTAAAAAGCAGAGACATCACATTGCCAACAAAGGTCTGTCTAGTCAAAGCTGTGGTTTTTCCAGTAGTCATGTATCTATGTGAGATTTTAACCATAAAGAAGGCTGAGCACCAAAGAATTGATGCTTTTGAATTGTGCTGCAGAAGACTCTTGAGAGTCCCTTGGACTGCAAGGAGATCAAACCAGTCCATCCTAAAGGAAATCAACCCTGAATATTCACTGGAAGGACTGATGCTGATGCTGAAGCTCTAATACTTTGGCCACGTGATGTGAAGAACTGACTCATTGGAAAAGACCCTGATGCTGGGAAAGGTTGAAAGCAAACGGAGAAAGGGACGGCAGAGGATGAGATGGTTAGACAGCATCAGTGACTCAACGAACATGAATTTGAGCAAACTTCAGGACATAGTGGAGGACAGAGGAGCCTGGTGTGCTGCTGTCCACAGGGTCGCTAAGAGTCAGACATGCCTTAGCAACTGAACAAGAACAATCCTGTAACCAAAGAAGAGGTTAAGTTAGTAGGTAAACATCTTGATTCCAACTTGTGATTCATCCAGACGGGCATTTTGCATGGTGTACTCTGCATATTAAGTTAAATACGCAGGGTGACAATACACAGCCTTTCTATTTATTCATTTTGGTCATGGTATCTAAATTTTTGAATAAACAGTCACAACACTGTTCACCCTCTTGCTAACCTTTTATACAGTAAAGCATCTGTAGTTACATTCCATTTTTGACTCCCAATATGAAGTTGAATGCTGAAAGTGAAAATCGCTCAGTCGTGTCTGACTCTTCGTGACCCTATGGACCATACAGTCCATGGAATGCTCCAGGCCAGAATACTGGAGTGGGTAGCCTATCCCTTCTCCAGGGAATCTTCCCCACCCAGGGATCGAACCCAGGTCTCCCGCACTGCAGGCGGATTCTTCACCAGCTGAGCCACCAGGGAAGCCTCCCAATATAGTTTTTGCTTGCTTTCTTTTATCTTGACCATCTACAATAGAGATTTTATCAGTTTTTTTCCCAAAAAGAAATACTTCTGCTTTTTATAATTTTTTTTTATATTTTATATCCCCGTTTATATATTTGTTCTCTGTTTCAGTCATTTCTGCTTCTATCTTTGCTATTTCCTTCCTTCCACTTTACTTGGGTTTATTCTGTTCTTTTTTCTCACTTCTTAAATTAAAAATTCAGTTATTTAATTCTTCTTTCTTTTCTAACACAGTTAAAACAATAAACTTCCCTCAGCTTGCAGATTTAAATGCAAACTCCCAGGTATTAAAATATACTTTGGTATTTCTATTATGCATTATTAAGAATTATAGCTTTAAAATTTTTATTTTGATATATATTATTTCTCTCTCTTTCTTGCTGTATTTATTATTGTTGTTGTTATTTAGTTGCTAAGACGTGTCTGACTCTTTGTCACCCCATGGCTCACCAAGCTCCTCTGTCCATGGAATTCTCCAGGCCAGAATACTGGAGTGGGTAGCCTATCCCTTCTCCAGGGGATCTTCCCCACCCAGGGATCGAACCCAGGTCTCCTGCGTTGCAGGTGGATTCTTTACTGTCTGAGCCACCAGGGAAGCCTGTTATCGGTAAAGAAAGTGAAAAGTGAAAGTCCCTCAGTTGTGTACGACTCTTTGCAACCCCATGGAATATATAGTTCATGGAATTCTCCAGGCCAGAATACTGGAGTGGGTAGCCTTTCCGTTCTCCAGGGGATCTTCCCAACCCAGGGATTGAATCCAGGTCTCCCACCTTGCAGGCGGATTCTTTACCAACTGAGCCACCAGGGAAGCCCCGTACAATTCTAGGTGGACAGCAATTTCCCTTCGGCAATATGAAGACATTACACTTTTGTCATGCGGTTTCCTTTCAGCTGCTGAGAAATTAGCCACAAACTGAATTCTCTTTCCTCCCTGCATGGCTTGCCTTTCTCCTTGACTACTGATCAGACTTTCTCTTTGTCTCAGATGTCCTGCAGTTTCTCTGTTATGAATCTGCACGTGGAATTGTTTTTCACTCCAATAGACTTCTTGAATCTGAGGACTGGTGTTTTCCATCAGTGATGAGATTCTTTAGCCATTATATCTTCAAACACTGAAGCTTGATCACTTTCTCCTCTCTCTGCTACTCCTGGTAAGTATATAAAAGAGTTTCTTCTAAGAAGACTTACCTTTTTCTTTTCTTTAGATGTTTTCCATTTCTTTCCCTCTCTCTAGGCTGCATTCTGAATAATTCAGTCAGTTCTATCTTTTAGTTTACTAATCCCCTCTTCAATTAGATTTAATCTGTCATTAAACTCACCTCCTGTGTTTAAAATTTCTGTAATTGTATTTTTCATTTAAAAAAGTATCGTTGGTCATTGTTAAGACTCTTGATCTTCAGGTTGTATTAACTTCCTTTTGCATTCCTCTAAACGGACTAAGATCCATGGGTTCACTAAAAATTCTCCTAGTCAGCGTCCGAGGTTTCATTCTGACTGTGCTTGCAGGCAACCTTTCTCGTGGAGTCTTATTCTCCAGCATGTTCTGAAGTTCCTATTTCTGGGGGCTTTAAATATGGGACTGCTTTGAGGACAGAGAAAAAGCAGTGTTCCTCCAGAGGATTTGCACTTCCTTCTTCCAGGCTTCTGGAAGCCCATCCAGTTGGGGCCCCAGTGTAAACCGAGATGCCTGCTTTGGGTGTGGGGCCAGCAGGGGGCATGCAGGCGGACGGCTGGGCGTGGGCCGTGCTGTCCTCACACCTGGTGACGACACGGGGAACAGGCAGCGCCCACCCTTCGGCTCAAACGAAGCGGACGGGGGCACCGTCGTCCGTGTGGCTGAGGTGGTCCCGGCTGCCTGCGTAGGTCCTCGCCACCCTTCTCGGTTCGTCCCACCCTGGGTCTTCCTCCTGCCCGCCACAGTCTCCAGGGTCATGAAGGCTGAAGTTCAAGCGCATCCTGGCCTGGAAACTCTTCTCAAGATGAAGGTCAGCATCGCTGTCCCTCACACCGCAGGTTCCTGTTCTCACTCAGTTTGGGATCTATAAGAATTTCAATGCTGTCAGATCGCTAATGTGTTTACAATCGTCCTTGTGTGTTGATATGTTGGAATTTTTGGTTGCTTTCTGAACGAGGATTAGTCCCAGGACCTGGTTCTCCTGGTGCAACAATGAAGCAGAGAAACTCGGGAGGCCGCCACCCCGTCACTGACAGCTCCAGGTGAACGGGCTTTGAGCAAAGTGGCGGGAACGAGAGATACGAGGTGTGTCACTGCAGGTAACGAGCAACGCTGGGCCCGCCAGACTCCTCTGTCCAAGGAATTTTCCAGGCAAGAATACCGGAGCAGCTTGCCTTCTCATCCTCCAGGGATCTTCCCGACCCAGGTTATGTTATACTAAGCGTAATTACAGGTAAACGTGTATATGGTCGGATTCTTCAACGTCTGGTGTGGCCTGCAGCAGGAATGCCTGTGTGGATTGCGAGGCGGGACCTCAGTAGCCGCTGGGCTCCATGTCGTGTGCAGAGTCTGGACAAGGTCCTGCCACCCAACCGGCGGGTTCCCGAGTCTCTGCCTTCTACACCTCAGGGAGCAGCCTGGGCCTGAGCCACCCCGGAGCAGCCTGCGCAGAGACAGGCGGAGTCATCCCAGGCTCTCAGTGAGGCCGCGGGCACTCAGCCAGGCCGTCCTGACCCCTGAACATCACTTCCTGCCTTTCCCTCAGTGAGGCCGAGGGCACTCAGCCAGGCCATCCTGACCCCTGGACGTCACCCCCTCCATTTCTCTCACTAAGACTGCGGGCACCCAGCCAGGCCGTCCTGACCCCTGGACGTCACCCCCTCCGTTTCTCTCACTAAGGCCGTGGGCACTCAGCCAGGCCGTCCTGACCCCTGGACGTCACCCCCTCCGTTTCTCTCACTAAGGCCGTGGGCACTCAGCCAGGCCGTCCTGACCCCTGGACATCACCCCCTCTGTTTCTCTCACTAAGGCCGCGGGCGCTCAGCCAGGCCGTCCTGACCCCTGGACGTCACCCCCTCCATTTCCCTCAGTGAGGCCGTGGGCACTCAGCCAGGCCGTCCTGACCCCTGGATGTCACCTCCTCCTTTTCCCTCAGTGAGGCCGTGGGCACTCAGCAAGGCCGTCCTGACCCCTGGACGTCACCCCCTCCCTTTCCCTCAGTGAGGCCGAGGGCACCCAGCCAGGCCGTCCTGACCCCTGGACATCACCCCCTCCATTTCTCTCACTAAGGCCGAGGGCACTCAGCCAGGCCATCCTGACCGCTGGACGTCACCCCCTCCTTTTCCCTCAGTGAGGCCGTGGGCACTCAGCCAGGCCGTCCTGACCCCTGGACGTCACCCCCTCCTTTTCCCTCAGTGAGGCCGTGGGCACTCAGCCAGGCCGTCCTGACCCCTGGACGTCACCCCCTCCTTTTCCCTCAGTGAGGCCGTGGGCACCCAGCCAGGCCGTCCTGACCCCTGGACGTCACCCCCTCCTTTTCCCTCAGTGAGGCCGTGGGCACTCAGCCAGGCCGTCCTGACCCCTGGACGTCACCCCCTCCATTTCTCTCACTAAGGCCATGGGCACCCAGCCAGGCCATCCTGACCCCTGGACGTCACCCCTTCCATTTCTCTCACTAAGGCCGTGGGCACCCAGCCAGGCCGTCCTGACCCCTGGACGTCACTCCCTCCATTTCTCTCACTAAGGCGGTGGGCACTCAGCCAGGCCGTCCTGACCCCTGGACGTCACCCCCTCCATTTCTCTCACTAAGGCCGTGGGCACTCAGCTAGGCCGTCCTGACCGCTGGACGTCACCCCCTCCATTTCTCTCACTAAGGCCGTGGGCACCCAGCCAGGCCGTCCTGACCCCTGGACGTCACCCCCTCCCTTTCCCTCAGTGAGGCCGAGGGCACCCAGCCAGGCCGTCCTGATCCCTGGGTTCACCCCCTCCATTTCTCTCACTAAGGCCGCGGGCGCTCAGCCAGGCCGTCCTGACCCCTGGACGTCACCCCCTCCATTTCTCTCACTACGGCTGTGGGCACCCAGCCAGGCCGTCCTGACCCCTGGACGTCTCTGGCCTCAGCACGACTGAGACCAGGAAGAAGCGCGTGCTCCAGCACAGCAAACGGCTCCCATGCCGTCACCTTTTTCTCACAAGTGGACATGCAGACAGTTCCCAAGCAGCTGTTCGAGGGGCATGAATATCACCAGGTGCTGCCCTGTCCTCATGCAGGCAGCGGCCGTGGCAGCCTGCCCACGGGACGCCCCCAGCTCCTGGAGAGTGCCGGGCGCCCCTGAGCCTGCTCGCAGGGTCCCTGTGTCTCAGAGCTCAGGCTCGAGTCCGCAGTCCAGACCTGCCCTCCTCTGCCTGCCGCCCCGCGGGAAGCAGAGCGCTGAGCACATTCAGTCTCAAGTGCAAAGTGCGCCTCCGAGAGCCCTCCTCCCTTGGAGACGAGAGGCTGATGTCAGGCCCTGCCGTGGGGTCCCATGGAAGGTCCTCCTGGCCTGCCTTCCAGCCCCGACTGTGTAAGTAAAAAGGCTCTTATCTGCTGGGTGTCCCAGGAGGTCTCCCAGGAGAAGCTGGGCTTCGGTGGACGGAGCTTCATCGCACGGTGACAACAATGACAAGCTGGTAAAAGCTATGTCAGCTTCAATTTCCAACTCATTTTTCAAATTATTTTAATTAGATATTGTTTCAATCTCACTTACATTAATTTAATATCTGATATCAACATTTCAGTTTTCAATTTGTTCAAATGATTTTTTCCAGTCTGCCTGGTTGCCTGGAGTAATTTAAAATACAATGTTTATCTTCAGCAATTTTCCATGCGTGGGTTCTGGCAAACTGCGAGTTCAATAAAAGTGACGAGGGAGGAGGGACCTGGTGTTCAGGAGAGATGGAGGCTTGCCTTCTTACCGTTCATCTCTAGACATTAAAGCAGGTAGAGCAAGGGCTATGAGCTCATAATAATAAGATTTTCCACCAATTTCACTGTGTAATTGGCTTTCCCAAAGCAAATTTCAGTGAAATCTGACAAAGGTGTTTTTATTAAAAGGTATCTAAACAGCCACATTCCCTCATCAGCACATCTTTCTGATCGATTCTCAGCCATCAGGCCTTTAACCTGCCCCCACAAGAGCCTTCCCCCCAGAGACACCGTTGGAGCTTTCTTGTACTTTTCACTGTATTTTTGTTTGCTGGTGCCCAGACACTAGTAAAGACACGCTTTTGATAAGGTGAACATGAAGTTAAATCAGGCACATCGTAAAATGTGGGAGTCAGAGGTCCTCAAGTGCCTTCCTAAGAGGAGAGAATTAGCTAAATTCCTGAAGTTGATAATTAGAAACATGCAGATCAAAATGGTTTTTGAGAAGTCTAGAAAACATAAGAGTGACTATCATCTCCAACTCACTTGAGAACAATATGAAACCAATACAGTCTACATGGAAGAAGACAATAAAAGAGACGGGAAGGAAGCGTAGAAAGTAGAAAGCGCAAAACAAAATTATATATATATATATAATTATGACAATCAATGTAAATAGGTTAAATTACACAAGGACAAATTCTGTCACTCAGGCCTAACTATATGTTATCTACAGAAAACCCATATACAACACAGCAGTTCAGAAACAGTAAGAAAAATGAGGTAAATATAAACAAATGAAGGAGTGGTCATGGCATTAACATCAAGGTCATGTATAATTTTTTACATGAAATAAATAAGGTTATCTCCTGTTAATGTTCCAACAAGTCCAGAATGAAGGTAGAGTATTCATGAACCAGCATGTGCCAAGAAATACAACAAAGCGCTGAAATAATAAAGAACAGACTCGCCGCTCAGACTCAGAGACGGAAGCTCCGACTGATGGCTCTCGAGGCCCCGGATGCTGAGTCCAGAGCTCTGGTCACACAGCCCCTGGGGCGGGCACCATCCGCTGGCCCTGGGCAAAGAGCGGCCAGACTCGAAAGTGGTCTCCCTAGCCCACGGCGGGCACGGAGAGTCTTAATAACCCAGTGAATAAAGATAGCTCAGGAGCAGTTGGCAGACTCCCTGGAATAAAAACAAAAGTCATAACTGATCAGATATTGGGCCTCAGAGGAGGCCTTCATGGTACCAAAGAGTAAAAATTATACAACTTGCATCTCTAACCATAACCTAATAAAATTAGAAATTAACAACAACAGGAAATAATCTCTCTCATCAGCTGGGCACTGAAAAGTACACTCCTCAATAACTCTTAGGTTAGAGAATAAATCGAAGCTGTGATGACTGGACACACATAAAACAGTGATGGTGAGACCCCTACAAATCTGAACTGCGGAGGTGCCACAGTGGGTGTGGACCGCCCACGCCTTCATTGTCACGTAAGAAATAAAGAGCAGAACAAACTGGGCATCCGAATTAAGGAGTCAAAAGTGAGATGACTGAAACTTGAGGCAGAAACAGAAATAAGCAAAAAATTACAGATGAATAAATTATACAAGGGAAACAGCACTGATGAATGAATCCAAGAACTTGATTTTAGGGGGGAAAACACAAAAACTCTCACTAGAAGTCTAATATGGCAGTGTAAGATATCCCTAACCCCAAAATTACTAAAAATTGATAATGAAAATAAAACATAACCACAGATACAGTGGAAATTTGAGAGTTGTAAGCTAATGATATTACTTAGTGTATAAAAAAATCAGAATTCATAAGGAATCGAACTATGAAGAAAGAAAATATAAATTACTAAACTGGTAAAGTGTGAAGACAGAAACTATGAAGAAATAGAAAAGACTGTCAAGGAAATTCCTCCAGGATAAGCATGAGGCCCAGACTGAGGAAGCAGAGCGGCTCTGAAGCTGAGCAGGACCCTATCTATGGGGTCTCCCGGGACGGACGACCCACCCCGAGTCCTCCATCCGCCTTGTCTGCAGGAAAACCTCAGTCAACGAATAAACCTAAGGGAAGTGGGAAACTGCAGAAAGAAAGGAAAACAGTCAAACAAGACAAAATACGAGTAGCTTAGCCACCGAGCAAAGCCAAGGACCTTGAGTTCCTCCTCAAGGGCTGTAGACAATATTCCCAGCCGTGTCCTCTGAGCTATTTTGCAGCTACCAACATCCCCACCAGGTGGAAGAAGTTAACGACGTGCTGCCCGTAAGCACTAGACCCCAGGCGGGGTGGAAGCAGAGGTCTGGGAGCGCTGACCCCCGGTTACGTCACCACCAGTCAGAAGGATGCCCACAACCCTCTCCCACACCTTGTGTTAAAGAATCTTTCCCGGAGGCCTTCAGGCCTTTTAAGCACAAGCTGCCCGTTCTCCTTGCCGGGCCCTGCAACCGCGCCGCCCTTTCCTTCACCATCGCCCGGGGGGGTGGGTTGGCTTCACTGGGCTGGGTGAGCAGACCCAGGTCTGGGTCAGTAACAGCTCTGGACACTGGAGTGAAGGACCCTGCTCAGCTCCCTTCAGGGCTGCAGCCGGCGTGGGAGCCCGCAGAGCGAGCGGTCGGGGCTGGAGCCTCTGCCGGCCGAGGGCAGCCTGGGGACTGGCCCCATGGCCCCATGGCCCGTGGGCTGACGGCCCGGCTGACCTCTGCTGGTTTCAGCGTGACACTGCGGACAGACAGGGCCTGTGGGGACACTCCAGGACTGTCCCTCCCATCTCTGCACGGATAGGTCCGAGCTGCAAAGGAGGGGATGACTGACCTCAGACAAAGGGGGCAGGGCAGCTCATGGGGGAGGGCTGACCCCTGGCTGGGGGTGCAGGGGCCCCACACCTCTTACAAAAGTTAATCCAGTGATAGACGAAAATATAAATTGTAAAACTAAATAACTCCTAGCAGATAACAGAGGGAAGACCTAGGTGACCTGGGGCTCAGTGATGACTTCTTAGACACAACACGAATGGCATAATCTATAAGTGGGACTTCGTTACAATAAGAAACTTCTGCAAGAGACACTGAAGAGAATGGAAAGAAAAGCTAGAAAACATTTCAAAAGTCATATCTGACAAAGGATGTATGTATATACAAAATACATACAAGTACCTTAAAAATGTATGCAGAGAATTCTTAAAACTCAATAGTAAGGAGACAACCTAATTAAAAGTGTACAAATGACCTGAACAGACACCTCAACAAAGCAGATAGATGGTAAATAAGCACCTATGAAAAGATGCTCCATGTCACATGTCATCAGGTAAATGCAAAATAAAACCGTGAGACACCACCACACACCCATCAGAAAGGCCAAATGTGAACCTGGCAACAGCAAACGCTGACAAGGACGTGGAGTAACAGGAGCTCTCACTGCTGGTGGAAATGCAAAACGGCACAGCCACTTCTGAAGAAGATGGCAACCCACTCCAGTATTCTTGCCTGGACAATCCATGGACAGAGGAGCCTTGCGGGCTACAGTCCGTGGTTTTGCAAAGAGTCGGACATGCCTGAAGTGACTCGGCACAAACGCACAGCCAATTTGGAAGACAGTTTTTCAGTCAATTACAAAACTGAATGTAATCTTATCAGACAATCCGGCAATCCCACTCCTTGATATCCACCCAAAGGAGCTGAACACTATATCCACGCAGGGACTGCTCTGGATGTTGATGGTGGCTTTATTCACAACTGATGCTAAAACTTGGAAGCAACCAAGATGTGCTTCAGAAGGTGAAGGAACGAATAAACTGTGGTCC
Organism: Muntiacus reevesi; assembly: GCF_963930625.1. Lineage (NCBI taxonomy): Eukaryota > Metazoa > Chordata > Mammalia > Artiodactyla > Cervidae > Muntiacus > Muntiacus reevesi. The sequence continues at coordinate 112,449,302 of NC_089254.1, forward strand.
ATCCAGACAACAGAACATTATTCAGCACTAAAATCTAATGAGCTATCAAGCCATGAAAAGATATGGAGGAAACTTAAATGCCTATTATTAAGTAAAAGAAACCAGTCTGAAAAAGCTACACACTGTATGATCCCAACTATATGACATTCTGGAAAAAACAAAACTATGGAGACAAAAGACAAAACTATGGAGCAAAAAGACCAGTGGTTGTCGGGTTGGGGTGGGGGATGAACCGCAGAGCACAGAGCTCCACAGGGCAGTGAACCTACCCCACAGGACCCCAGAATGCGGGAGACATGGCATCGGACACTTCTCAAACACACAGGACGTTTGGCACGAGGAGTGACCCCTGCTGCAAACTGGCTTCAATCAATAATCAGGTGTCAGTAGCGGCTCCTCGGGGGCGACCGCGTACCAGCCAGAGCCGGGTGTTCACAACGGGGATGCTGACGGAGCGGGGACAACCAGCCTGAAAGCACAATGTGGGGTCAGCTGTTGGTGTGTGAAGTGCAGACAGCCCTGGGCAGATGCTCCAAGGTCTGAAGGACTTTAGGAAAAGGGCGTCCTCTCAGAAAAAGATGATCAACGCAGAGGAACATTTGGGGGAATCTTGAAGAGTGGTTATTATTTTTCCACCCCAACTGACTGCTGTTTGGTGTCTAACATCTCAAATACAAGATTGTTAATTTTTTAAAACCAGGTGATGGGGCAGCGGGGAGGCTCCCTGCAGAGGCTGAGCTCCCCTGACTCTTTGCCCCATGCCCCGGGGCCCTTGCACATTCTGACCTGCAGCAAAGATGAAAACAGACCTCTGGGCCACGGTCCTGCCACATGAGAGGCCAGGGGTGGGCGGCGTCCAGTCGCCCCTGGGAAATGGAGGTTGCAGAGGAAATTACCAGCAGAGCCCAAGAAGACCCTCGCGCACGGCCAGGTGCTGACTTCAATGTGACCCTCTTCTGCTGGAGATGGTTGCCCAGATGCCCACTCGGGCACCCCCCTCTCTGGGCAGGGAGCAGCATCAGCATTAGGGCTACATCCTTCCCTCCAAACCTCGGAGGCTGTGCAAGGGGACCGATGTCCTGTGTGTGCCATGCTGGCATCAGCTGAGTGGGGAAACATTTTCAATATTTCAGCTGACTGCTTCCCCAAGTCCAAACAACATGGCTCATCTGCAGGTCCCTCGCTCACAAACATCTGTCTGCTCTGCTTCAGAGCAGAGTGAAAACACCCGTTATAAGTGATGCCACCAGAACTGGTGCTCTGGGCCCAGCCGACCCGCGATCTCCCATCACTGGCAGTTAAAACCCCTCTCCACAAAGCGATGCTAATAAAGACCCCGGAGACTGTTGACTCAGATGGACACGCGTATTTGTCACCAGGGCCTCACGTGAAATGTAGCCTAAACGGTGTGTGTTTCAATGCGGGTCTATAAATAAAACATCACTCTGGGTTTTTCATCTTTATTCCAACACGCTGCAGAGCTCAATATTAGAGCAGTTCCACTGGGAAATTCTTTAACCCCAAGCTATAAAAATCAGATAAGCCACTGGGAACCTTCCTATGAGCTGGCGTGGGTGTAGCGGGAGCAGCTGGCGCTTCGATACTGCCTGAGACCAAGGAAAGAGCAGCAGGGTGTGTCCAGGCTGGGAGCTGGCGAGGTTGGGGGGGCGGGCAAGGCAAGATGCGGGCTGGACCTGGGGGAGGCCCGCGGTTCTGCGGAGGGCCGGGGGTGCAGGACCTGCCCCCGACCCAGCTGGAACCACCGAGAACATCACATCTTCCCTGTGGTCTGAGGGCCAGACTGAGGCCACGACCCAGCTCCGAAGCATCTGAGCCCAGTGTTTGGGGCAGAGCCAGACCTCGGAGGGCCTGACTCTCAGCCCCTCAATCACGGACAAAACGCAGAAACTTGGAGAGGCGGTCACTCCTGCACAGGGCCCTGACACGTGGACGTGCTGGGCTCCTGGCCAGTGAGAAGGGAAGTCAGAGGACAGGCGAGGCCACCGCCTCTCAGTTAAGGCGAATCATCTGAATATGGATCTGGTTCCAACGGCATATCTTAAGGCCCCCGTGGCCCGTGGGGGGAAACCCTGTCATAAAGGTCACGCTGGAAAGAGGGGGTGGGGGGCTCAGAGCACCCCCAGTCTCGGCAGGGACCCTCCTCACCAGGGGCAGGACCAGAGCGCACAGAGGGTCGGGGAAGCTGGGGGTCACCCTCCCATCGCTCCTTTTCCCCGACAGGAGGAGCTCTCAAACGAAGCATCGTAAGGATGAATCCCGGGTTCGGAGCAGAGGTGTGCTCCTCGATTGAAGCTGTGAGGTGAGCGGCCCCGCAGCGGCAGCGGCTCCACCACGACCGTGGCTCTGATCCCGGGACCCCCATCCCAGGAGGGCTCCCCCAGCCCCACTCAGGGACCTGCTTGTGGAGGCCCCGGGTGTGGTCCCGAGTCGCAGCCGACAGAGGCGTCCCTGCCCCATGACGGCCATTTCCGTTCCTGAGCCCAAAAGAAGACCAGTGTGGCTCTCCCAGGCTTGGAGAGGGGCCCTGGCTGTCCTGGGATGGCACCAGGGTGAGAAGCCCCGCGTCAGGACGCCGAGCTGCACTCCCCGCCCTCCGGCTAGTCCAGCTGCAATGAACGAGGATCCATGGGCCTCACCCCCTCCAGGTGACAAGAACACCGCAGCTGAGGCTCGAAAGGGCATGCGCCGACGTTCATGAGCCATCGGGGGCCAGACCTCACTGCAGTGGTTAGACCTCCTCCAGAACCTTCTGGACCCGGCATGTCTAGATGCCTGTGTCTGCTGTCAGAGCTCCGTGACTGGCTCTGCTCCCCATGGTCCCTGCACATCCTGGCCCGTCTGGGCTTGGCTCAGAGCTGCTGGACGGACCCGGCTCTGTGCTGCCCCCTGGGGGGCGTGTGGGGACGGCGGGTCGCCCTGGACGGGCTTCTTGAGCTGTGGGCTGCAGAGGTCAGCTGTGATCTGCTCAGAACGCAGACTCTGACGCAGGAGAGCCTGCATTCCTGGCAGCTCCAGGTCGAGGCCTCAAGAAAGGAGCGCCTAATCGCCCCACCCGAACCTAAAAAAGTCAGGGCAAAATGAAGTGATGTTTTTAAAAAGGGGAAGGAAAATGGGCAGCTATTCGAAGCGTTCTTCATCAGATTTCCCATATTCTGAGTAATTATAAACCCCTCCTCCCAGAGATGAGAGAGTTATTTCCCTACAAAATGTACTTTGCACTTTTGTCATAATTTTCAATATATGCCCAATAATTAAGGCATACAAGATAGGCTTTGCTAAGCTCTTGAGTACTTCTGTGACACACGAGTGGATTTGATACATATTTATTTACTGTATCTGTCTTTGCATTTACGTGACTACCGTTATCATCTACGGGCCCATTTACCGGGCACCTCTCCATCCATCGGCCTGTCGGTCCTCATGGTCAGAGGAAGACACAGCTAGGTGTTCTCAGGTCAGTCTCCCCAGAGCATCCCAGCATGTGAAGCAGGAGGAAGTGATGCACCACGGCCACTTAGAGACAGGAGAACTGAGACTCGGGACGCAGTGACCAGTTGGAGACCCCCAGCGAGGAAGAGCCTTCTTCAGCCCAGGCCTCCTCCGGCACCCCGACAGCCCACAGCCAGGCGCCTCGGCTCCACTCACTCCTGCTTCTCTGACAGGGACCTCCTCATGGGGGGACCCTGGATGGGTTCAGGAGACCCAAAGGCCAAGCCGAGGGGACCCCCGATCCCTGAGGACAAATGTCCTAATGGCTCTGGGCCTCACCAGCTCCTCTGATGTCGAGGGCCTGGAGGGTTTCCTAAGCTCAAATGCAAGGAGCTGCCGCTGCTGGAACCCAGGCCCGTCTCTTTTCCCCTGGAACGCCCCTTCCCCCATCCCCCACTTGTAGTCACCCACCCTCATTAAACACATTTATTCACAACCCTTGGACCTCTCTTCCCAAGGAGCTGTCCTTGCCCCCACACATGTAGAAACAAACCAGACACAAGCTTCCTCAGAGGGTCTGGATGCAGGCATCCCCCGGACCTGTATCCTAGGGGCCCACCATCACCCTCATGTCCACCTGGGCCAGGGAAGAGCACCCCACCCCCACCCAAGCGGCCAGGCCCGAGTCCAGGCTCAGAGGCTCAGCCCAGGGGCCGCGGCCACAAACAAGGGCTAATGCACACGGCTCCCATGCCCCGCGCCTCCAGGAGCCTCGGGGAGAACCAAGGACTCACTCTAGAGTTGCAGCCCCTGGCTCAGCCCGGATGAATCCAGACGGCCCCGCGGAGGGAGCCGCGGGGGCCAGAGAGGGATGCGCGGCCTGGCCCGTGGCCCACATGGTGGGGTCTGCATTTCCTCAAAAACACTTCCACAAGCCCCACTTGACCACAATTCTAAAATATTCATGGTGTACAGGGTGGCAAATGGCAGCAGTTAAAGCGGGCCTGATGTATTAGTATTTGATCACGAAGGCAGCAGTACCCAGGGCCGTAGAGGCTCTCAGGGTGTCGTTGCTTTCCCGCAGGGGCCCTGCTCGGCCGCCCCCTCACGGCCAGACCTCCCCGGGGCGGAGCGTCCACTGGGAGGCCACATCCACGGAAGTGAGCGAGATGGAGAAGGAGCATGTGTCTCCTGGGACTGCACGCCGACTGGGCTCCTTGTAGATGAGATGTCTGTGCTTGTGGGAACGTGAGGGCTCTGTCATCCACATCTCTGCTGCCTCCCTGTGTCTGGAGACTTCTTCCGGCAAAAGGCAGACCAGCTCCCTGCACATGAGTCGGGATGCTAACCCTGACCTCGGCTTCCTCCCCCTCTCCATGGCCCCGCCCTCTGTCCTGCTGGACCAGGGCCGGGAGCGGAGGAACCAGGACCTCGTGTGGCTGAGGGGCCTGCAAGAGGGGGTCTCTAGATCCTCAGGTGCGAACGTCAGCGCCCATGGCACCAGAACACGGCCCCAGTGCCTCCAGGCGGTGGGGCCTGGTTCCAGCTCTCCAGGTGGGTCTCTGGGCTGACCGACACCTTTCAGAGTGGACTCGGCAGCTCACACCAGGCTCTTGTGCTGACTGCAAGAATTCTGATCGCTGCAAGATGCTGGGGGCCAGCAAAGGACTGGGTCTCCAGAGGCTTGTTGTCGTTTCATTGCTGTCATGTCCGACCCTTCATGATCCCACGGACTGCAGCCCACCCTGCTCCCCTGCCCTCCACGATCTCCCAGAGTTCTCCAGTGGGTGAAAAAGGCAGGTCCAGGAGAGAAACCGTGATGCTGAGGAGGGCGTACAAGCTTGGGGCCTGAGCAGAAGCACCAGGGATCAGGTGACTCTTCTCTGCTCCCAGATACACGTGGAACAGACAGTTAGAGAAACGCAGTTAAACAGGGGCTGCACTGCACTTCCCCCTGTTCACAGGGGCCTAGGCATCTGCTTGGGGTGAAAGCGCTTATTCTAACACTGAACCCACCGCCCCAGGGGCAGCTTCATGGGCATCTCAATGGGTCATGAATGAACCAAAAACTGCAAATAACTTTCAAAATGTGTATGACTAATTCCACATAATCTCACTTTTACATATGACTAAGGGCTCTTTACAGTCCATTGTTAGGTTAGCCTTGGTGAACCAACCTCAGTGAATGACTGGACTTTTATCACTGACTCTGACTCTGTGCTTCGCAACCCGCCAGGGCTTCTACTGTATACAGTCTGCCCTCTGTACCTGTGGGCTCCACATCTGCAGATTTAACCAACCGAGGATCAAAAATGCTTGAAAAAAAATTCCAGAAATATCCAAAAAGCTAACTTGAATTTGTCATGCATGAGCAGCTAGAGACCTAGGGCTTACACTGTATTAGGTGTTACAAGTGACCTGGGGGGGATTTCAGGTGTGTGTGAGGACATGCCCAGGCTGTACACAAACACCACCCCATCTATACCAGGGACGGGAGACCGGTGGATTGTGGAATCAGCCAGGGGTGGAACCAGCCTCCTGGGGATGCCGATGGCCACCTGTAGAAGCAGTGCCTAAATCACCGGTGGATACTGGTAAGGGCGGCCCTGGTTTTCTGTTGCTTCTTGTTATTTGACAGGTGTCAGATATTCACAGAAAAGTTGTAAGAATATCATGCTAGAATGCTGAAAGTCCTTCACCCAGATTCCTCCAATATTTTATCCCACTGTACCCCTCTTGCCAACTCTAAATTTATATTTTAATATCCTTAACCAATTGAGAGACAGACACGATATCCCTTTAGCCCTAAAAGCATAGGTGTGTATTTTCCAAAAGCAAAGGCATTCTCCCACATACTCATAGTACAATTATCAAGATCAGTACCATGTGCCCGTTAGCTGTTTTACCCTGCGTCCCTCTATTCAAGTCTGTGTGAGACGCAGGCCTTGCATTTCAGCAAGAGCACCGTGGAAGGGCATGTGTCAAGGGGCAGGGGTGTTGCCGCCCCCAGCACTTTGGCTGCCGTGCTAGCGTCTTGTCAGCCGGATGTCTCCATGGAAACGTCACCACATTCCCGCTGGAGTTAATGCCTGTGATGAGGTCCACCCTGTTATCCCTCAGAATGGCACCCAGTCATCTTCACAGGCATTCATGATACCGGTCAGAATCAAATACTATCAAGATGTATTTGATTTTACTGTAAAGAGTATCCATTTTTAAGCACTAAAGGAGGAGGTTTTAAGCATTAATGCTATTGAGGGTGAATGTGGGAATCATTCCTTCCATGGAATGACGAGGGAGGAGGGTCTGAGCAGACAAGCCCTCTGCACCTCCTGTTGTCTGCACAGGACAGATGGACAGACGGCTGCCTGCCATCTCCTGTCCTCCGCCCCACCGCACAGCCTCCCTTGGCCCATGGCCTCTTCCCGGGAAAGCAGACGAGTGTGGGACCCCTCTGGCTCCACTGTAGGCTCATATCGCTCTCCTGCCCCCTCGTCCCGAGCCCCGCTCTGCCCCTGGGTCCCTGAGAACCACCACTTCCTGCGGTGGTGAGTCTCCACCTGCTGACTCCTCCCTTGGTGGAAGAGTGTCCCTCGACATTTGGAGAGTCACAGTCCATGCCTGCAGATTCTCTCATGCTGAGCTGATGCGAAAATGCCTTACTTCACCCTATTTGGGAGGATGTTTTTGATGGATGTATAACTCTAGGCTGACTTTTTACCCCCCTCGCAGAACTTTTAAGATGCTAAGTTGTCTCCTGGCGTCTATTGTTTCCAGTGTGAAGTGAAGTCACCTGTCAGCCTTGTCACCCCTCTTCAGAGAGCAACGTTGCTCTCTTCCCGGGGTTTCTAAGATTTCCTGGCTTTGACGTCTGAGCAGTTGGAGTGTGCTGTTCTTAGGCTGCTTCTGTTTCTGCTCATTCTACGTGGAGCTCACTGAGCTGCTTTTTCACAGATCTGGGGGGAGTGTACGCTGCTCTTCTTTCGCGTGCCGTTCTGGCTCTTCTTCTGGGATTCCGCTTCGGTGTCTGTTAGACGACTTGATGTTGTCCTACATATCACCTAGGCTCTGTGTATTGTTTTCACTGTGTCTCTCTGTCTTCAGATTGAATATTTTCTACTGGTCTTTCTTCATGTTTGCCAATCCTTTATTCTGCAGTCTCAAATCTGCAGTTCAGCCCACCCAGTGACTTTTAAAATTTTTTCACGTACTTTTCTGAAATTTCTGTGTGGTGTTCTGTATGGTCCTCATTTTTCTGCTGAGTTTCTCCATGTCTCCAATCACCATAAGCATATTTTGGTTTAAGTTTTTGTACGTATTTGTGATGGTTGTTTTAAAGTCCCCACCTGGTTCACCTTGGGTTTGGGTCTACTGACTGCTTTCTTCTTTCATTACTGGTCCTGCTGTCCTGCTTTGCCACAGTTTAGTAATTACTGATTGTATGCTAGATATTGTGAATGGACATCACGGGAATCTAGTTACACCTCATTAACTGCTTCAGAAATAAATGTGAGTTACTAGTATCACATCTGTTAGTATATGTTTTCCTCTCTGTAGAGCTGTTTAGTGATCCCTGGAACGTGCACCAGCGGTATTCTGACATGTACACTTGGTAATCCCGAAGTGAACTAATCATGTATCTATACAGAATTGATGCTTTGAACTGTGGTGTTGGAGAAGACTCTTGAGAGTCCCTTGGACTGCAAGGAGATCCAACCAGTCCATTCTAAAGATCAGTCCTGGGTGTTCATTGGAAGGACTGATGCTGAAGCTGAAACTCCAGTACTTTGGCTTCCTCATTCGAAGAGTTGACTCATTGGAAAAGACCTGCTGGGAGGGATTGGGGGCAGGAGGAGAAGGGGACGACAGAGGATGAGATGGCTGGATTGCATCATTGACTCGATGGACATGAGTTTGAGGAAGCTCCGGGAGTTGGTGATGGACAGGGAGGCCTGGCGTGCTGCGATTCATGGGGTCGCAAAGAGTCGGACACGACTGAGCGACTGAACTGCACTGGACTGATTACTACAGTGAATACAAACATGTTAGCTTTAACTTATTACCCCAATGTCTTGCATGAGGATGCTTAACTACCACTGAATTTTACTACTACCATGACACTATTATGTGGAAGTCTGAAAAGGTGTTTTGCCTCAAGTTATTTAAAAAAAGAGAGCCTGCGATTCACTGGGCTGAGCTCTCTAGTGCTCCTGGGGAGATAACACCGAGATCCTCGGCTCCGTGGGCACAGCCGCCTCCACATGTTGACCCAGCTGCAGCCTCTGGAGCTGGTCCCTGGCCCTGCTCTGCACACCGGCTCACTCTACCAGATCCTGTGGAGCTTCTGCTAATCGCTCTCTGGTGGACCCTGTCTCCTCCCCGCCTTCTGGTCACCAGGAAGGTGACTCTGCCTTCCTGGATCATCACGCAGACTCCTTACTGCTCCAACACCAGCAGTTCTAACTCCCAACACCTCTTCTGCTCTGAAGTCAGAGTGGGAGCTCTAAGTTGCAAGTCTGATCACAAAAGACCCGGCACAGGGCTCATCAAAGGCCTCTCGCTCCCTTCTGAGAATTCCCGAGTCCTTGGGTAGCATCAGAAGCACCTTCCTGCTGGACAAGTCTCTCAGGCTCATCCCCGCCATGATCCTGCCCTCCCATAGCCCACCACGAGCCAGGGCTGCCTCTTCCCAATGGACCGGGAGGAGGGGGGACTCAGGAGGCTGCTCGCCACACACTGTGCCAAGGCATGACCCGGACCCCGCCTGGCCCGCACCACACATCAGCGTGGCCAGTATGAGGCCTCCCACGGCGGCACATGAAGCGGTACATATCTAGGTGGTGTCAAAGTCAAATGCTAAAGATCTATTCCATGTCAGAGACACATCATCTTCCCGATCCACTGAACATGGTCACCTTTTCATGAAAACAACCACGCCTTGGGGGCCTCAGCACTTATGCAGGACAATCTAACGTCTAATAGTGAGACAGAGAGTTTTAAAATCTACTGGTTTGGCCCACAAGGAGCAACGTCACTGTCACAATGGGCACGTGGGCACTACAGCAAATGAGCTGGGTCCTCAGGCCCATGAGAGCCCCCCGCCCCGACCCCGCACAACCAGGAGCCACAGGCTGCAATCACCTGGGACCAAATGAGATGCAGAGTTAAAGTCCTCAGTCACACCAGCAGCACCCCACGTGCTCATCCGCCTCGCCAGCACCGCCTCCCCGACAGCAAATCCATATCCCCGGCATCCTGGGACTTCCAGGCCAGCACTGCCCTGGGACTGGCCACTGCACCCTGCAAGTGCGTGTGTCTGGGCGGAGCTCACCAACAGGTAGATGCTTCTCTGCGGGGAGGGCACGCCAGCAGAACCAGCCCCCGGCCTGGCCTTGGTGCCCATCGTCAGAAGGTTGAGCTCACGGCCTCACGGGTCCTGCTGCCCGGCTCCCTCTGAACCCACAGGATGGCCTGAGCAAGGCCTGAGGGGGGCCCGAAGCCCTGGGGCTCTGTGGGTCAGCCTCCTGCCTTCCTTCTTTCCCAGCGTCAAAGAAGTCAGTTCTTCCCATCAGGTGGCCAAAGTATTGGAGCTCCAGCTTCAGCATCAGTCCTTCCAATGAACACTCAGGACTGATTTCCTTTAGGATGGACTGGTTGGATCTCCTTGCAGTCCAAGGGACTCTCAAGAGTCTTCTCCAACACCACAGTTCAAAAGCATCAATTCTTCAGTGCTCAGCTTTCTTCACAGTCCAACTCTCACATCCATACATGACCACCGGAAAAACCATAGCCTTCACTAGATGGACCTTTGTCAGCAAAGTAACGTCTCTGCTTTTTAAGACCCTGTCCAGGTTTGCCATAGCTTTTCTTCCAAGGAGCAAGTGTCTTTTAATTTCATGGCTGCACTCACCATCTGCAGTGATTTTGGAGCCCTAGAAAATAACAGTCTGTCACTGTTTCCATTGTTTCCCCATCTATTTGCCATGAAGTGATGGGACCGGATGCCATAATTTTAGTTTTTTGAATGTTGAGTTTTAAGCCAACTTTTTCACTCTCCTCTTTCACTTTCATCAAGAGGCTCTTTAGTTCCTCTTCACTTTCTGCCATTAGGGTGGTGTTATCTGCATATCTGAGGTTGTTGATATTTCTCCCAGTAATCTTAATTCCAGCTTGTGCTTCATTCAGCCCAGCATTTCGCATGATGTACTCTGCATATAAGTTAAATAAACAGGGTGACAATATACAGAATTGATATATTCCTTTCCCTATTTAGAATCAGTCTGTTGTTCCATGTCTGGTTCTAACTGTTCTTCCTGACCTGCATACAGATTTCTCAGGAGGCAGGTAAGGTGGTCTGGTAGTCTCATCTCTTTAAGAATTTTCCACAGTTTGTTGTGATCCACACAAAGGCTTTGGCATAGTTAATGAAGCAGAAGTAGATGTTTTTCTGGAATTCTCTTATTTTCTCTATGATCCAGTGGATGTTGGCAATTTGATCTCTTGTTCCTCTGCCTTTTCTAAATCCAGCTTGTATATCTGAAAGTTCTTGGTTCACGTACTGTTGAAGCCTCAGTTGAAGGATTCTGAGCATTACCTTGCTAGCGTGTGAGGGGAATGGAACTGTATAGTACTTTGAACATCCTTGGCATGGCCTTTCTTTGGGATTGGAATGAAAACTGACCTTTTCCAGTCCTGTAGCCACTGCTGAGTTTTCCAAAATTGCTGACATGTTGAGCACAGCACTCTGGAGGGCCGCTTTATTGAGAGTAACCTTCCTAAACTGCTTCCTGCGAATCGAGCCGCTCCTGATGTCAGCCTGCTCCGCCCACCTCGCCTGTGGCCCCAGACGGCCGAGCGCGGGCTGGAGGACGACTGGCTGGAGGAGCCCTAGCACCCCCAGCAACCCTGCCTCCTGCCTGGACCCCGCGTGGACAGGGCTTTCAGGGGCTGCCCAGCGACCTCCACGCTCTTGGAGGCGCCACAGTGATCTCTGAGCTCTTGGGTGCTCCCATCGAGAAGATACATCACAAGCCACCGGCCTCTGTCAGATGACGGCTGAGCTGCCCACGGCCCGAGCTGCTGGGGGAGAACCAGCCAGAACCAGCCTTCAGAGGGCCCCCCGCAGCCCAGGGCTCTGACTGGGGCTGTGGCGGGCGTGGCGCGGGACGCCTGTCAGCAGAGCAGAGCGCAAGGTGGGGGCCGCGCCCTGGGGCCCCTGAGTGGGTTAAGCCCCCTGTTCTGCCCCAGGTCAACCTGGCACATCACCAGGCACCGTTCCGTTTGGCCCGCGTGTTGCGGCTACTGTGTCCGCAGTTGGGAAGAGCACCAGAAAAGGGTATGACTGCAGACAGGCTGTGTCCCCTCCTGACCTCGGCCCTGACCACGCCCGCCGTCCCCCGCTCCCGGGGCGCAAGCTAACAGTGCCCAGGGCGGGCTGCAGCCCCAGGGCGACAGGAGAACCAGGACACGCTCCCCGCTGGAGCTGGCCACCGCCTTCCGAGCAAGGGGATGGAGCCAGGGGAACATGAGAGAGAAATCGCTCAGCTGTTTCTCAGAACCAGAGACTGAACAGTTAGCTCGTCCCAACCTCAGTCGAGGAAAAGTGGAGAAAAAATCACCAACTTTTGGCTCTTGTAAAATAACCAAACCAGCTTTCTGAACCCTCATCTGCCAGCTCATGCCTCATGAGAGCTTTTATAGATCTTTCTGCTAAGAAGACACTAAAAAAAAAAAAAAAAAGGTAGGATCCTGTTAGTCCTTAGAGAGAAGGGTTTCCATGTCTGGGAAATTCAGCTGGGACACCTCGCTCATGCGCTGAGTGAGTTCACAGGGACCAGAAACGCTGCAAACCACTTTTTCCACACTGTTTCCCACGTGCCTATTCTTGTCCCAAGGCAAGGGTGCTGCACTCCACCACGGTGACACGTCTGTACACAAATGAGGAGCTTCTCAGTACTCACGTGTGACCCAGATGGTCAGCCAGCAGCGGGGGTCATGCCCGTGAGCGGTGGACATGGCCCCGGGCACAGTACCCCTGCCCCCGCCGGTTCCTGCTGCTGAGCGGGCGCTAAGGCTGACCCCGAGCTGCGGGCACGGCCATGGCGTGAAACACTTGAGAGGCTGTTGCTTTCACAACAACAGACCCTGAATAAGGATGCGGGAACATGTAACCGCCGGGCTGGTGATCCCAGGAGACAGCTGAGGTGGCGAGACCAGGAGGGGAGGAGGGCGGTGAAGGCGGGTCAGCGCCCCGGAGGGGCGGGTCTGGGGGCCGTGGGATGCGCCCCAGCATCTCTGCGGGGCTGAGAAGCGGGTGTGGGCCCATCAGCTCCACCCTCAGCCCCTGACGGTCTCCGAGGAATAGCCCCCTCACAGCCCTGACCCACCTCGGACCTGGACCAAACGTGCTTGTCCCGCTGGAGGGAGGCAGGGCTTAGGGCCCCACACTGCCCGCAGACAGGGGCTGCCCCGCAGGGCTGCAGGGGGGCTTGGCTGACGCACACGCCATGCCCAGCGGTGTGTGGCTGAGAGAGAGGAGAGAGGACCCCTGGCACCACTCAGCTGTCCACTCTGAGGGGGGCCGACTTACGCCGTGTGAAATTAAGCTCAGATTTTAGGGCGCCATCAGTTTGGCAGTCTTGTCCTCATTTGCTTCCCATTTATTCACTCTGTGAGTGCCGGGTGTGTTAGGAGCGTGGACGGGGCCGGCTTCTCATCTATGATGTCACCAGCTCCAGGCCTTTTGGCAGCATTAGTGAGCATGGTGACCTCACAGAGTGACCTCAGGGTGACCACAAGGAGTGACCTCACAGAGCGACCTCAGGGTGACCACAGGAGTGACCTCACAGAGTGATCTCACAGAGTGACCTCACAAAGCGACCTCAGGGTGACCACGAGGAGTGACCTCACAGAGCGACCTCAGGGTGACCACAGGAGTGACCCCACAGAGTGACCTCACAGAGTGACCTCAGGAGTGACCTCACAGAGTGACCTCAGGGTGACCACAGGAGTGACCCCACAGAGCGACCTCACAGAGCGACCTCAGGTGACCACGAGGAGTGACCCCACAGAGTGACCTCAGGGTGACCACAGGAGTGACCCCACAGAGCGACCTCACAGAGTGACCTCACAGAAAGACCTCAGGGTGACCACAGGAGTGACCTCACAGAGTGACCTCAGGGTGACCACAGGAGTGACCTCACTGAGTGACCTCAGGGTGACCACAGGAGTGACCTCACAGAGTGACCTCAGGGTGACCACAGGAGTGACCCCACAGAGTGACCTCAGGGTGACCACAAGGAGTGACCTCACAGAGTGACCTCAGGGTGACTATGAGGAGTGACCCCACAGAGTGACCTCACAGAGCGACCTCACAGAGTGACCTCAGGGTGACCACAGGAATGACCTCACAGAGCGACCTCACAGAGTGACCTCAGGGTGACCACAGGAGTGACCTCACAGAGTGACCTCAGGGTGACCACGAGGAGTGACCTCACAGAGCGACCTCAGGGTGACCACAGGAATGACCTCACAGAGCGACCTCACAGAGTGACCTCAGGGTGACCACAGGAGTGACCTCACAGAGTGACCTCAGGTGACCACAGGAGGGACGCCACAGAGCGACCTCACTGAGTGACCTCAGGGTAACCACAGGAGTGACCTCACAGAGTGACCCCAGGGTGACCACAGGAGTGACCTCACAGAGCGACCTCACAGAGTGACCTCAGGGTGACCACAGGAGTGACCTCACAGAGCGACCTCACAGAGTGACCTCAGGGTGACCACAGGAGTGACCTCACAGAGTGACCTCAGGGTGACCACAGGAGTGACCTCACAGAGCGACCTCAGGGTGGCCACAGGAGTGACCTCACTGAGTGACCACAGGAGTGACCTCACAGAGCGAACTCACAGAGCGACCTAAGGGTCACCACAGAAGTGACCTCACAGAGCGACCTCAGGGTGGCCACAGGAGTGACCTCACAGAGCGACCTCAGGGTGGCCACAGGAGTGACCTCACAGAGCGACCTCAGGGTGACCACAGGAGTGACCTCACAGAGCGACCCCACAGAGTGACCATGAGCAGTGATCTCCCTGAGTGGCCATGCAGAGTGACCTCACTGGTGGCCCAGGCAGGCCCACGTCATGCCCTCCAGCGGCACCTCCAGCTGCAGGAGGGGTGGTGGCCCCCGCCCGCCCCTCCAGCTCAGAGAGTATCGGCCCCGCCTCGTCTCTGTGCAGATTCATTCACTGTGTGAGGAGTTTCTGGAAGGGCTGCCCTCACACACCCCTGCCCCGACAAGCTTTGCCGCCTGCACCGTCCGAAGACGGGCCAGGCCGCAGGCCCCCGGTAACGCCTGTGGCAGGGCCGAGGGACAGAGGTGCTGGGAGCCCCATTCACACACCCGTCCCTGAGCAGCAGCCGCTGGATCTCCCGCCCTGGGGACCGATACTGCTGGTGAAAGATCAGCGGCTCTGCCATCCCTGAAGGCAGGCAGGCCCTTCTCAGAAACGCATCCTCACGCCAGGGAGGGCTCGGGAAACCTGGAGGCCAAGTCCTATTTGTCCAGTTCCTGCAAATCATGTTCCTTTGATGGTTTCCTTCCCTAGAAGTCAACATGCTTGGAAGCTACAGAGACGGAGGAAGAGGGTTATATTCAAAACGTTCAGTTTCTCTCCTAAAGACATTTCCTTACAGATACCTAAGACGCAGCACAGCCTGTGAAGTCCTACATGTGAGCATAAGATGATGACCGGCCCGGTTCCTACAGCTACACGGGGCGTGGGGCATGTTCGATGGGTTTCTGACGAGACGGGGGCCCATGTCCACCCTCCCCAAGCCCCCTGCCCAAGGTCCACGCCCCTCAGCACCCTCAGCCGCCGGCTTCACAGGAGAAATGGGCAAAAGCTCTGATCTCACAGTGGTGCCATCCTAGCAGGGGAGGCCGAGAATAACAACAAACTCGCGATGGAGGTGAGGGAGGCGGTCAGGGGAGGGGGCGCCACCCCGGGTCGGGCGTCCGGGGAGGCTGGCTGAGACCATGAGACACGGGCCCATGGGCCCTGGGGTGGGGGGAGCCCACAAACACACAGTTGCCAGAGGAGGGGCCAGCAAGCGAGCGTAAGGCGGGTGCTGGGCTGGCTGTTTCCACTGCAGCTGGGGAGGCAGAGGGGGTCCAAGAGGATGCACGGAGGGTCTGCACGGAAGTGAAGGACGTGTGGCAGGCCCCTCTCCCCTCAGGCGGCAACCTCAGAGGTGCAGTGCCCGGGGCAGACCCGCTCTCGCGGTCCAGGCCTGCTGAGCAGCCAGGCAGACAGGCGCCTCAGTCCATGAGCCAGGGGCCCCTGCCCCTGCTCGGCCGGCCACTCCATCCTGCCACGAGCTCCTCTCTCCGCAGCCCGGGAAGCCGCTGGCATTTGCAGGAGGAGAGGGGGCGTGACGTGTGCTTTTCTGCTCGTCCACGTCGGACACTGGATCGCGAGTCTGCTACAGGGGGTGACCGTCCAGTTTAAATAAGGCTCTGTGAGTCCATGGTCAGCAGCCCCTCGAGGCTTTCCTCCTTCCCAGCTGGCCACCCACTCCCGCGCACAGGGAGGCAGTGTGGGGACCTCGGGCGCCAGCGTGGGGACCCCGGGCACCAGTGTGGGGCGCATACCTGCTGGCCCAGCTGGAGAGCCGGCCTGGGGGCTCAGGGGGCCCGTCTACCTTTGTGCTCCCAGACCCCCGAGGTGAGTGTCTCTCCCTGCACCTGGGCTCCTGTGGGGTCTGCCATCACTGCCTTCCATTGGCCCTTCAGGGTGCCCCAGGCCCTGCTGTGGGGCCCAGGGTCCAGCCTGGGCCGCCCCCTGTGGGGCCCAGGGTCCAGCCTGGGCCGCCCCCTCGGCGGGGCGCAGGCACGAGCAGAAGGAGCGTCTGAGTGTCTGAAGACGCAGCTCCCCCGTGACACCACCCGCCACAGCCACGTCTTCTCATGGGTGGGACTTGTCCGGCTGCACCAGAGCTTCGGCTCTCCCCAACCAGCCCTGATCCATTCTTGCAGGAGCGAGTGGTCCGTCTCCCGTTCACAGCCGGCCCTCGGGAGGTCTGCGGGCTGCACGCCGCGCCGTGGTTGGCCGCCAGGCGGGAATGGGGCTCGCGGACACAGGGCCGCCCCAGAGAGGACGCCTGCAGAGGGACAGAGGGAGAGGGGTCTGGGTGCACCGTGAGGGGGTGACCGGCAGCAACGCTGGGAAACAGCATCAGCATAGGAAGGAGAAGGTGCAGTGCGGATGTCCCCTCCTCTTTCTGAGCCAAAGACGCTCCCCTTTGAAGATGCCTGCTCGCGGGAGCAGCTTGGCCCAGAGGACGAGCTTAAAAGGCAGTTCAAAGAGCTCGTAGTTTTTCAAAATGTCACATTAGTGGAGGTTCCAGCAATAGCGAACCAGTTTCAGGTTCTGCACTAAAAAGTGAATGCTACGCATTTGATCTTAAATTGTTATTTCGCTCCTAATTGCCTGAAGGACCTTTAGATGGTGGGGGGCAGGGGGAGGCCAGTGATGCTAGACTCAGAAGTGAGGAGCCCTGGGGAGGGCAGGGGGGCTCTCGGTGTCCCTGGGGTCTGGCAGGTCACCCCCCGGGGGTGAGGGTCACTCTCTGAGTCTCCGCGGAGACTTGGCCACTTCCTCCTGAATCTCTGGAACCAAGTTAGGTGATGCGGTTAAGTATCCCACATGCTTCACAGTAATCATGTCTATTCCCAATAATCCGTCTTTTAAAATAAATAAGAATAATACATCAAAATAATAGATGTAAAATATTAAAACTGGGGTGCTTCTGACATTCTCCTTGAACTTGACAAAGCTCTGCTTCTTTTGTTCATTTCACACTCTGCCCAGGGATAGAGCAGAGTGCCGCTGGGTGGGCGTAAATAAATCTCTTTTTTCTGCGAGAGGAACACCCCTCCAACCCATATTCCAGGAGTATCGATTCTCTGAGGCCACTCCTGGGCCTTGGAACAGCACACCCATACGTGAGTTTTGAGTGAAGCCTGGAATTTTCTGTTTCAGCGTAGGCCTTCTCTGCCGATTAGGTAGCCTTCTTTGGGGCAATAAATATCTTGAATTTATGCCAGATCATAAGTACTTTGGGGGAGAAAAGCAATTCTAAGTGCTGTAGCCAAAAGAACCGTCATGTTTGTGATAGTTGAAATTCCCTGCAGCTGGAAACCCATCACGGAGAGGAGACAGGCTCTCACGCCCTCCCTGCGGGGGGCTATTTCTAGATCTAATCAGTGGACAGGGAGGCCCTGACAGCAATCTTCAAACCACATCAACTTCTCTGAAGGCAAAGCCCGGAAAGCATCACCTTCTCTGGTCCCTCAGGAAGGCAGCTCCCGCCCCTGACTGCCCCCCAGTTTTGCACCGGCGTCTGCGTCTTGGCACCCCGGGAGGGGAGACAGGGTCCCCGGTTCGCATCCCTGCTTCGGACACTTCCCGTCCTGCTTTTCAGGGTCAGGGTGCAACTTAGGGGAGGAGACAGGAAGCGTAAGGTCCACCTGGCGGCGCGGCGCAGGGGCTGACCGAGGCCCGAGGGAGGCGCCGCCCCGGCCCCCGCGCGTCCGGGGCGCGGTCAGCACCAGCATGTGGCTGGCTCTCGGCTCCCGAGACACTGGCCAGAGGCTCCCAAACATCACCTCCGAGAAAGCCCCCGAACCAGTACCGTTGTCGGCAATGAAAAGCGGCCTCTGCGTATTTCCAAGGAGAGTCGGGTCAGCAGGGACCCGGGAAGACAGGAAGGAAACACGCAAACGGTGCCGGGCGCGTCCTCGGTCTCATCCCAGGCTCAGCCGCGTGCACGCCGCGCGCCCGGCGCCTCGAAGCGCTGGTGCGGTTTGTCGGACGCCGTATCCCTCCCGCACCCTGGCAGCTGGCACGCGGCCGCGGACGCCGGATTTGTGAGTCGCGAGGGAACCGCGGGGTTTTACGCTTTCCCGGGGCGCCTCTGCACCTCGGTGCGGGACAGCGAGGGGTCAGAGCAACGGCGGCCCCCGCCCGTGGACACACGTGACCTGGAAGAGGCGCGGCGGGGTCTGCGGGCGGCGGCGGGGGCAGCGATGGCTCCGACCACAGCCTGGCTCACAGGAGGTCAGCGCGGTGCCCATGAGAGAGTCTGCGTGAGCCGCAGGGACACGCTGATCCTCCGTGTCGGTCAGCGAGGCTAGGACAGGCGGGGCCCTGGCTTGAGAAGCACCGGGCAATCCTCGGGCACCGCTGAGCTGCGGAGCTGTGAGACGGGCACCCGTGTGAACACTGGGCCCTCGGGGCTCAGCCCGTCCTGGGCGCCGGCCTTCAGCCTTCAGGAAACGAAGGAATAAAGTAGGAGATGGTGCAGCTCTTCGGAGCCCCGGGGGGTGAGGAACGCCCACAAGGGTCGGAGACCACGGACGGGGGACCACAGAGGTGGCCTGGGGCCTCGGTCACTCCTTCAGTTCTTCATAAGAAGCTTACCTTCCCAGAGGATGCATTCTTACTACAGAGCCTGCTGTGTCTTGGGGGCTAGGTCTGAGAGTTGGAGTTAATCCGAGTGACTTATTCACTAGAAATTCACAAGAAGCGTTTGTTCATTGCCACAGAGAAAAGGGAGGACTTCAATGTGCATCCTGGCTAGAACTCCTGAGCGGAGCCATTAACACCTGCGCCTGAGTGCCTTCTGGTTTTCACCAAGGCCCCTCGAGAGGAACAGGGTGGACGATGACAGGGGGCACCCGACCCGAGGGGAGAGGAGGGCAGCCCCCCAGAACACGCGTGTCTACCCTGACTGCAGGGAGGCAGGAAGGCTGGCCGAGGTGGCCAACAGTCCGGGCTTGCGCTCTCTCCCTCCCAGCACGCTCGGCCGCAGGGGCCCACGCTCACTGCTGTGCCCTCCCGGGGGGCGGGGCCGCGCTCACTGCTGTGCCCTCCTGGGGGTGGGGCCCTCGCTCACTGCTCTCCCCTTCCGGGGGCGGGGCCCACGCTCACTGCTCTCCCCTCCCGGGGGCGGGGCCCGCGCTCACTGCTCTCCCCTTCCGGGGGGCGGGGCCGCGCTCACTGCTGTGCCCTCCTGGGGGTGGGGCCCTCGCTCACTGCTCTCCCCTCCCGGGGGGCGGGGCCCGCGCTCACTGCTCTCCCCTCCCGGGGGGCGGGGCCCGCGCTCACTGCTCTCCCCTCCCGGGGGGCGGGGCCCGCGCTCACTGCTCTCCCCTCCCGGGGGGCGGTGCCCTCACTCACAGCTCTCCCCTCCCGGGGGGCGGGGCCCTCACTCACAGCTCTCCCCTCCCGGGGGGCGGGGCCCTCACTCACAGCTCTCCCCTCCCGGGGGGCGGGGCCCTCACTCACTGCTGTGCCCTCCCGGGGGCGGGGCCCTCACTCACAGCTCTCCCCTCCCGGGGGGCGGGGCCCTCACTCACTGCTCTCCCCTCCCGGGGGGCGGGGACCACACTCACTGCTCTCCCCTCCCGGGGGGGCGGGGACCACGCTCACTGCTCTCCCCTCCCGGGGGCGGGGCCCTCACTCACTGCTCTCCCCTCCTGGGGGCGGGGCCCTCGCTCACTGCTCTCCCCTCCCGGGGGCGGGGCCCTCACTCACTGCTCTCCCCTCCCGGGGGCGGGGCCCGCGCTCACTGCTCTCCCCTCCCGGGGGCGGGGCCCTCACTCACTGCTCTCCCCTCCCGGGGGCGGTGCCCTCACTCACTGCTCTCCCCTCCCGGGGGCGGGGCCCTCACTCACTGCTCTCCCCTCCTGGGGGCGGGGCCCTCGCTCACTGCTCTCCCCTCCCGGGGGGCGGGGACCACGCTCACTGCTCTCCCCTCCCGGGGGGGCGGGGACCACGCTCACTGCTCTCCCCTCCCGGGGGCGGGGCCCTCACTCACTGCTCTCCCCTCCCGGGGGCCGGGGCCCTCACTCACTGCTCTCCCCTCCCGGGGGCGGGGCCCTCACTCACAGCTCTCCCCTCCCGGGGGGCGGGGCCCTCACTCACTGCTCTCCCCTCCCGGGGGCGGGGCCCTCACTCACTGCTCTCCCCTCCTGGGGGCGGGGCCCTCGCTCACTGCTCTCCCCTCCCGGGGGGCGGGGACCTCGCTCACTGCTCTCCCCTCCCGGGGGCGGGGCCCTCACTCACAGCTCTCCCCTCCCGGGGGGCGGGGCCCTCACTCACTGCTCTCCCCTCCCGGGGGGCGGGGCCCTCGCTCACTGCTCTCCCCTCCCGGGGGGCGGGGACCTCGCTCACTGCTCTCCCCTCCCGGGGGCGGGGCCCTCACTCACTGCTCTCCCCTCCCGGGGGCGGGGCCCTCACTCACTGCTGTGCCCTCCCGGGGGGCGGGGACCTCGCTCACTGCTCTCCCCTCCCGGGGGGCGGGGCCCTCGCTCACTGCTCTCCCCTCCCGGGGGGCGGGGACCTCGCTCACTGCTCTCCCCTCCCGGGGGGCGGGGCCCTCACTCACTGCTCTCCCCTCCCGGGGGCGGTGCCCTCACTCCAGCGCCTGCTCCCTCCACGCAGCATAACAGCATCCCAGCTTGCACACGTGGCATGTCCGTGTCCCCTTTTGGGGCTTGAGCATTAGGCCATATGAAGGAATCCCACACCCTAAAGACTCATCAGGGTAAGTGACCATAACAGAAGTATGTTTATAGAACTAAGTAAGAATCAGAGCGTGGTGAAACAACCTCTACAGAAAAATATTTGTAATACAAATGGATAAAAGATGAAAACGTCAAGTCATGCTTTTATACAGTAACATTTGACGCTTCCAAAGTATGCTCTGCAATATAAAGTATTACAAGAGACAACTACAAACAAGTATTTGCCAACAGATTGGATAATGAAGTCACAAATTCCTGGGCAAACAACCTACCAAGACTAAATCATGAAGAGACAGAAAATATGAACAGATACACAGCTAGAAAAAATACTAACTCAGTCATCTGAAACCTCTCAACAAATAAAAGCCTTGGATCAGATTTAAACATCCAAAGAAGAATTAATGGCAAAGTCTTCCAAACTCTTCCAAAAAACTAGAAAGGAAGGAACACTCTCTTAACTCATTCTATGAGATCAACATTATCCTCATACCAAAGCCAAATAATGACACTGCAAGAAAAAAACACAGACCCTTAAAAATATTGATGTACAAATCCTCAACAACATGCTAGCAAACATAATTCAGCAGGATATTAAAAGAATTATACACTATGACCAAGAGGGATTTATTCCTGGAATGCAAGGATGATTCTACATACAAAAATAGAGTAATGTTATACACTTTGAGAAAATGAAGAGGAAAAAAAATCACATGATTGTCTCAGTTACTGCAAAAAAATAAAAACATTTGACAAAATTCAACATCTTTCCGTGATTAACAAACACTCAACAAACTAGAAGTAAACTACAACAACAAAATAAATGGTAAACATGAAAACCCACAGCAAACATCATATTCAACGATAAAAGACTGAAAGCTTCTCCCTAGGACCAAGAAAAAAATACGAACACTTTTTTTTTTTTTTTTTTTACCACTTCTATTCAATATAGTACTGGATATTCTGGCCAGAGCAATCAGCTAAGAAAAAGAAGTCAAAGGCATATAAATCCACAAGCATTAAGTAAGATTAGCTGTGTTTGCAGGTGATAGGATCCTCTATATAGAGAAACCTTAAAATGCCACAAAGGTTGTTAGAACTAATACACGAACTTGACAAAGTTGAAGTATACAAAATCAACATACAAAAGTCAGTTGTGTTTCTACACACTAAAAAGAAAAAAAACTGAAAAGTTAATTTAAAAAATGATTCCAATGATTGTACAACAGCAACAAAAAATAAAATACTTAAGAATAAGCTTAATTAAAGAGGTGAAAGATTGTACAGTGAAAACTATAAAACATTGCTGAAAGAAATTTTAAAAGACACAAATAAACGGAAAGCCATTCAATGTTCATGGGCTGTGATACTTATGGTGTTAAGATGTCAGTACTCCCCAAAGCAAGAGTCAACACACGCCCTGTTGAAATCCCAATCTTTCCAGTGCCCCCATGTTTTGCAGTGTTTCATTTAGGAAAAATCCAC
This sequence comes from Muntiacus reevesi, assembly GCF_963930625.1. Lineage (NCBI taxonomy): Eukaryota > Metazoa > Chordata > Mammalia > Artiodactyla > Cervidae > Muntiacus > Muntiacus reevesi. Next base: position 112,471,825 of record NC_089254.1, read on the forward strand.
CCCAAGGTTTATATGGACTTTCAGAACTCTCAGATAGCCAAAACTAACCTGGACAAGAATAACAAACTGGAGGACTCAGACTTCCTGGCTTCAAAAGCCAGTAATCAAAGCAACGTGATCCTGAAGTAAAGACAGAAACACAGAACAATGGAATAAAATAGAGAGCCCAGAATTAAACTCTCTCATGTAGGATCAGACAACTTTTGACAAGTGTGCCAAGACCATCATTCATCGGAGAAAGAACAGTCTTTTCAACAAATGGTGCTGGGACAACTTGATATCCACCATGCAACAGGATAAAGCTGAACCTGTTTCTCACATAATCTACAAAGTGGGATCAAAATGGGCCAAAGACCCAGCTACAAGAGGAAAATCCGCAAAGCTCTTGAAAGGAAACACAGGAGGAGATCTTCTTGACACTGGACTTTGCAATGGTTTCTTGGATATGCATCAAAAAGCACAGGTAACAAGAGAATAAAAGAGTAAACTGGACTTCACCAAAATTACAATTTTTGTGCATCAAAGGACATCATCAAGAAAGTGAAAAGGCAACCCACAGAATGGGAGAAATATTCCAAATCACCTATTTTGTAAGGGATTAATCCATATGGAATATATAAAGAACTCTCAGCCTCAATATAGAATAATTAAAAACAAGTAATCTCTATATACCAACATGAATCGTCCACAGGCGCACAACGTTCCCTCCCTCTAGAACCTCCCTCCCGTCTCCCACCCCATCCCACCCCTCTAGGTGTCACACTGCACCAGAACTTAGTGCCCCCGAATCAAGCAGAAAGCCCCCACTGGCCACTTAGTCTGCACGTGGCAACTGTATGTGCTCCAATGCTGCTCTCTCCGTTGGCACACCCGCTCCTCCTCCCGTGTCCACAAGGCTGTTCTCCATCGTCTGCATCTGCACGGCTGCCCTGCAGACAGATCCATCAGCACCACCTTTCTAGACTCCACATATATGCGTTAATGTATGGTACATGTTTTTCTCTTCCTGTCTTCCTTCACTCTGTATAATAGGCTCTAGGTTCATCCACCTCATTAGAACTGAGTCACATGTGTTCCTTTTTATAGCTGAGTAATATTCCATTGTGCATGTGTATCCTACCTTCTTATCCATTCATCTGTAGATGGACATCTAGGGTACACTGTATACTGTACACTGGGCTTCATGTGTCTTTCCAATTCTGCTTTTCTCAGGGTATGTGCCCAGTAGTGGGATTGTTTGGTCATATGGTGGTTTTATTCATAGTTTCTTTTTTTTTTTTTTTTTAAGGAATCTCCATGTGTTCTCCCTAGTGGCTGTATCAATTTCCATTCCCACCAACAGTGCAAGCAGTTTCCCTTTTCTCCACATCCTCTCCAGTAGAAACCAACACAATATTATAAACCAATTATCCTTCAATTAAAAGTAAACTAGATAATTTAAAAATGGAAAAAAGATTTGAATAGATATTTCTCCCAAGAAAATATAAAAAATGGTCATCGCTTCCACTGCAAGGGGAGTGGTTTCGAGCCTTGGTCAGGGAAATTAGATTCCGCATGCCTCATGGTGTTGCCAAAAAGAAAAAAGGCCATTAAACATGAAGAGAAGCTCAGCATCACCAGTCATTGAAAGTGAAAGTGGTATTTGCTCTTTACAACCCCATGAACTTCTGTCGCTCACCAGGCTCCTCTGTCCATGGAACTCTGCAGGCAAGAATACTGGAAAGTGAAAGTGAAAGTCACTCAGTTGTGTCCAACTCTTTGTGACCCCATGGACTGTATAGTCCCTGGGATTCTCCAAGCCAGAATACTGGAGTGGGTAGCATTTCCCTTCTCCAGGGGATCTTCCCAACCCAGGGATCGAACCTGGGTCTCCTGCATGGCAGGTGAATTCTCTACCATCTGAGCCACCAGGAAAGCCCAATCACCAATCATTAGGAAAATGCAAACCAGAACCACAACGCGCTATCACCTTACACCCCCTCACAATTACTATTATCCAAAAAGCCCAGAAAATAATGAGTTGGGAAAGTGAAAGTGTTAGTCACTCAGTTGTGTCTGACTTTGTGGTCCCATGGGTTGTAGCCCACCAGGTTCCTCTGTCCACGGGGTTATCCAGACAAGAATACTGGAGTGGGTGGCCATTTCCTTCTCCAGGGGATCTTCCTAACCCAGGGATCAAACCTGGATCTCCCAGATGGCAGGTGGATTCTTTACCATCTGAGCCACCTGGGAAGCCCAGAGTGGGGAAAGCTGTGGAAAAATGAAAGCCCTTGCTCATGGGAACATAAACACATGCAGCCACGATGTAAAATAGTTCCTCAAAAAGTACTGAAATAGTTGAAATTACTGAATCACCACTTGAACACTGTTAGTGAATCACCGTAAGACCCAGTGTTCAAGGTTCTGAAGAACTGAAAGCCCTCTGTCATCTGTGCTGTCTGGAGTCCTGCCCAGGGCGGGAGCTCGATGACATCCGTGATGGGAAGAGGACCCTCCGGGAGGAGATGCGAATCAACCTCCGGAGGAGCATGGTTCCTGACCTCTGCTCCTGCAACAGCTGTTTAGTTGCTCAGTCGTGTCCGACTCTTTTCGACCCCGTGGACTGCAGCACGCCAGGCTTCCCTGTCCATCACCAACTCCCAGAGCTTGCTCAAACTGATGTCCATGAGTCGGTGATGCCGTCCAACCATCTCACCCTCTGTCGTTCCCTTCTCCTCCTGCCCTCAATCTTTCCCAGCATCAGGGGCTTTTCAAATGAGTCAGCTCTTCACATCAGGTGGCCAAAGTACTGGAGCTTCATATTCAGCGTCAGTCCTTCCAGTGAATGAATGCTACAGAGCCAAGGTTGGAAAGTTCAGCTGTCCCAGCTTCGGCCTCTGGGGACTCATGGAGGTCATCTGAGGCTCCCTGTTTCAGGAGAGTTGTAGTTGTCCGGCCTGGGGACCGTCTGCTGCATGGACCATGGGGGCGGTGAACCATGCGTGATGGTGACCCAACACCAGCAGGCAGTGTGAGGTGGACGGGCAGGCAGGTTCCAGCCTCTGTCTGCAAAGTGAGGGTGATGCGCCCTCCCAGGATGACAGACAGGAGCATGGTCTCCACCGCGGCTGGGGGCCTGGGGCAGTGGATAGAGCAGAAGCGGGCAGGTCTACACCCAGAAAAGTGAACGTGAGACCCAGAACCCACCTCCCTCAGACACAAGGCTCTGAGCGACCTGTGTACCTCGCTTATTGAAAGCATCTTCCTGTTCTCAGGCTAAAACAATTGAGAATTGATTCAGCTTTATTATTGCTCTTTAAGCACTGTGGCTGTGGTTAAGATTCAGTTCTTAAAAAGAATTACACGGGATGCATGTTAAAGACATCAGTTCAGCTGCTAAATAGCCCATTAGCTTGGATTTAATTACTTCACATTTTCTCTGGGAATGCGCTCCATAAACATAAAGAATCTCCTCACCACCTCGCCTGCGAACAGCTCCGTCCTGGGGCACAAGTCCTGGTGCCTGATCTTTGATCAGCTTCTCATGCTCACAACCGAAGCCTTTGACAGCTGAGCTCACTCAGCACCAGCAGAGAAAGTCCACGAAGAAGAGGACAAATGGGTATTAATTCTAGTCACTCAGGGATTCCGTGTACCTTTCCAGCTTGACAGCAGGGGCAGCTACATCGATGAAATGTGATTTCTATGATTGAATCCTATTTATATGCTGTTTGTCCTGGTTAAGTTCAAACAATATATACGTTTTAACGAGGACTATGCTTAAGAGATTTTGCAATTAAGACCAATACAGTATACTAACACATATATATGGAATTTAGAAAGATGGTAACGATAACCCTATATGCAAAACAGAAAAAGAGACACAGATGTACAGAACAGACTTTTGGACTCTGTGGGAGAAGGCGAGGGTGGGATGTTTCGAGAGAACAGCATCGAAACATGTATATTGTCTAGGGTGAAACAGATCACCAGCCCAGGCTGGATGCATGAGACAAGTGCTCCAGCCTGGTGCACTGGGAAGACCCAGAGGGATCGGGTGGAGAGGGAGGTGGGAGGGGAGATCGGGATGGGGAATACATGTAAATCCATGGCTGATTCATGTCAATGTATGGCAAAAACCACTACAATATTGTAAAGTAATTAGCGTCCAACTAATAAAAATGAATGGAAAAAAATAGAAATAAAAATATTAAAAAAAAAAAGAGAGAGAGAGATTTTGCTCCTTGCCTGTAAGGTGCAGTTAGGGAACCGTCATTTGCGGGCAATCCACCCTCGCCTGGCCTTCCCTCGCCTGCCCCCTAGCACAGGGTGGGGAGCGCCCAGTGCTGTGCTGGGACCCCCCCCCAGACTCAGGGCCAGTGTCCTCTGCACCCTCGTTCCGTGAGGACACAGACCAGCCCGGGTCCTGGCCTGTGTGCACAGGGGATCTCATGAGGGATCTGGGTGCAGAAGTTGGGCCCCACTGCCTGCAGCTGATTCACGAGTCTGGGGTCTGGACATCAGTGTTTAAACAACCTTCCCCAGCTGGACAGCATGTGTAAGTCCATGAAGTTAGAATACCCCCTGACACCAGACAAGAAAACAAAGTCCAACTGGCTTAAAGACCCAAATATGAGACGCAACAGCGTAAAACGCCCAAAAGAGGACATAGGCAAAGCGCTCTTTGACATTAACTGTACCAGCGTCTTCTTAGCTCAGTCTCCCAGTGTGGTCAGAATAAAAGTAAAAATAAACAAACGGGACCGGATCACTTATAAGCTTTTGCACAGCAGAGGAAACCATAAACAAAACGAAACGACAACCTATAGACTGGGAGAAAGTATCTGCAAAAGATGTGGCCAACAAGGGGTTAATGTCCAAAATATACAAACAGCTCATACAACTAAAAAACAAATCAACAACAACAAAAACCCCAATCCCACAAAAAGGCAGAAGACCTAGAGAGACACTTCTCCAAAGAAAGCATGCAGATGGCCAATACGGACATGAAAAGATGTTGAATATCACTCATCATCAGAGAAACGCAATCAAAAATCACAATGAGGTATCACTTCACATCAGGCAGAATGGTCATCATTTTTTAAAAAGACAACAAATAATAAATGCTGGAGAGGGTGTGGACAAGAGGGAACCTCTTGCATTGTTGGGAATGTAAATTGGTGCAGCCACTATAGAGAACAGTATGGGGGTTCCTTAAAATACTGAAAACAAAACTGCGATAAGATCCTGCATCCCCGCTCCTCAGCATATATCCAGAGAAAGCTCTAACTTGAAGAAATATGTACACCCCTATGTTCACGCACTATTCACAATAGGCAAGACACGGAAGCAACTTGCATGTCTATGAACAGATGAATGGATAAGGCTGTGGCTTATACACACAATGGGGCATTACTCAGCCATGAAAAAGAACGAAATAAGGCCACTGCAGCAACATAGGTGGGCCTAGAGATGATCAGACCAAGTGAGGGAAGTCAGGCAGACACAGACAAATAGCATTACAGTATCTCTTACATGTGAAATCTGAAAAAAAGATATAAATGAACTTATTTACAAAATAAAAACAGGCTCACAGACATAGAAAACAAATGTACGGTTACCAAAGGTGAAGGGAAAGGGGTTGGGATGAATCAGGAGTTTGGGACTAAGATAAACACACTACTATATGTGAAACAGACAACCAACAAACAGCACAAAGAACTATATTCAATATTCTGTAAAAACCTATAATAGAAAATAACATGAAAAAGAATATATTTGTGCATAGATGAATCACTTTCTGTATAGCAGAAATTAACACAGCATTGTAAGTCAACTATACTCCAATTAAGTAAATAAATAAAAAGAAACAAATGAAAAAATTATAAATCTTCCGAGATGATTCCTAAGGGCAGCAAGAAGTGGGACTCTGGATCGGACAGCCATTGAGACGATTGCTTGTTCTGGCCACTACAAAAACGAAAGGGTCACTTGAACTACTCAGGACAGGAAAGCTTGAGGACAGCTTGGATTTGAGAGGAATTAATTGAGTTACTTTGCCGACAAAGGTCCTTCTAGTCAAAACTATGGCTTTTCCAGTAGTCATGTGTGGATGTGAGAGTTGGTCTATAAAGAAAACTGAGAGCTGAAGAATTGATGCTTTTGAACTGTGGTGTTAGAGAAGACTCTTGAGACTGAGTTCCTTGGGCTGCAAGGAGATCCAACCAGTCCATCCTAAAGGAAACCAGTCCTGAATATTCATTGGATGGACTGATGCTGAAGCTGAAACTCCAATACTTTGGCCACCTGATGCAAAGAACTGACTCATTTGAAAAGACCCTGATGCTGGGAAAGACTGAAGGCGGAGGAGAAGGGGACACAGAGGATGAGATGGCTGGATGGCATCACCGACTTGATGGACATGAGTTTGAGCAAGCTCCGGGAATTGGTGATGGACAGGGAGGCCTGGTGTGCTGCAGTCCATGGGGTCGCAAAGAGTTGGACACGACTGAGCGACTGATCAGAACAGAATTCAGAGTTAAGCCGACTGCATTTGAAGTGTTCCACTCTGGTGATCAGCTAGCTGGTCAAATGGTCCAGTCAGTGACCCTGGGCAGGTCAGTGGTGTTGGGGACATCTCGCACCCTCCAAGTCCAGAGCTGACCACCTTCCCCATGGGAATCTGCTTCAGTTCTGACCAGCCTGAGTCTTGGTCACCAGGCTGGCTGAACCCCACAGCCCTTTCCTCCGCAGGACCCATGTCCCACCCCCCTTCAGCTGCCCAACCCCACCAGCCCCTGGTGGCCTGTCACCATACGCGGGGCTTGCTACTGCGTGGACGGTGGCTCCTCCAGCTGTGAGACAGTCCGGGGTTAGGCTCACAGTACGGGGGTGACGACCCCCAGGAGCCTGCGCACTCTCCCCCATGATCTCCAAACGCACCGCGCACCTTCAGGGCCATGGGGGGCATGGCAGCCACCCCAGACAGGGGGCAGGGGAACCCCTTCTCGGGACTGCCCCCATCCCTGTAGCGGGAACTGCAGTGTGTCTGAGTCTCTCCTGTCGCTTGGACCCTTACAGGGCGGAGGAGCGGCTGGAACTGGCCACTGGGCAGTGGGGCCGAGGCACCGGAGTGGACAGGGGGCAGGGTGCCGGCCGCCCCCAGCTGAGCAGATGGGCCAGGGGACACCCGCCTCGTACTGAGTCGGTTACGGCCTCAAAGCTGCTGGGCGCAGAGAGGAAGCAAGCAGAAAGGAAAGGGGACAGAAGCGGAGAACAGCAGCAGGCAGCCTCCTGTGCGGAAGACAAGTTCCCCTTGGGCTGAATTCTCAGGAGAGATGAAGGCAAACGTAAACAGGAATGGGCGCACACCGCCTTCTCCACGGAAGCACTGAACTTCAGACTCGCCCCTTCTCCAAGTTCCCACAGATGACGCGGAGCTGCGGAGTGAGATTGAACAGGAGGGGGGGGGGACTCGGACGCCGGGGTCCAGGCCTGAGCTGCCGGCTGGGCCGTTCGGTGCCATCCAGGGCGGATGGACACCAATTGCCTGACCGGCCGTGGTTCCCCAAGTACCTCTCCCTTCTCCAGAGAATCTTCCCGACCCAGGGATCTGACCCCAGTCTCCTGCACTGCAGGCAGATTCTTCACCATCAGAGCCTCCGGGAAGCCGCTCACTCACACCACTGATTTCAAATTAGCCACGAGAGGCCGGCATTCCAGCCCCAGCCCTCATCTTCACGGCCCCTAACACTGGGACTCAGAAGGTCCCGAGAGGCACGGTTCTGCTCATGATCAGGCCGGCTGGCCGGCCGGGGTCTCAGCCACACCCCAGAGGCTGGCGCCCACTGTCCTGCAGGGAAACAGACCCAGCTGGGGGCTGTGGTCAGCACGGAACTCACACCAGTTCAGGGCGCATGCTGCCAGGCGGGCCCTGAGGAAACGTGTGGCTTCCTGGGGCTTCTGGGGTGGACGAGCAGGGGGGCAGCTGCACGGGAGGGCTGGGGCGGGGCCAGCTCATCGCATTTCTGGGGGTGTCCCCGGGCCGCGAGCCAGGGCTTATCCAAGCTGACCGTGATTTGGGGGTCAGGCAATCAGCGCCCCGGGAGGCATCCCATGCTCAGAAAATGGGGTCAACTTTCGACCTCCGTTTCTCCTTTCCTGGAGGATGGAGGCTGGCCCAGGCCCCACGGTGGGCTCTCAGCTCTGGGAGCAGTATGGAGGACCTGGGCCGCGCAGTATAGTCAGGAATTGCTTTGTTTGTGAAAGGGAATTTCTGATGTGACCTTGCTCATTTTGTTTCCACGCCCGTTGTGAAGAAGGAGCATGCGAAGTGGGGGGAGGGCCCCCAGCGCACGCCCGTCACACCCCACGGGGCTGCCCTCCCGGGCTTGAGGAAGCTGCAGAGAGGAGCGAGAGGCCGCCCGCTCCCGCAAACCACACAGGAGTGTTTCCCTTTTAAATCTGCTCCTGTTTAATCTTTTAATCCAGCCTAAATGACGAGCCTCCCCCCTCCCCCAAGAAGAGGTGCGTGGGGGGTGCACGCCCCCAACTCCGCCAGGTCCCACTCTGCAGCCTGGGCCTGTCTGGGGCCCGAAGTGGAGTCGCAGCAGGAAGGCCTGCCTGAGCAGGACCGCGGCTTCATCGGAGGGACCCCAGGGACCCGGCGGTCACCATGGAAACGAGGGAGCCTGAACAGAGGCGAGAGGCCTGGAAGGAGCTTTGAGAATGTGGGTTGAGTCTTGGGCGCGGAAGGGAGGGGTGGGGCGGGGTCGGGAGCGGCCCCCGGTGGTCTGGGTCCAGGTTGGTGGAGCAGACGGCAAGGCGGCCCCGAGGGCATGGGTCACAAACGGCCCAGAGCTCGAAGGCAGCGAGGGGCTGGAGGCCCAGGTCTGGAGGGCAGTGACTGCGGCCCTGGGAGGGGCGGGGGCCGGAGGGAGCGGGCCGGGGAGGGACACAGGAGAGGCCGAGGAGGAGGACGCGGGCGGGGCGGGAACGCAGGACCGCTCAGTGGGGATCCGGTCTCCAAGCAAGCTCCAGTGTGCTCACCGGCTCCGCCCTCCGCCTCCGAGGGCTGAACACACTCGGGAACGGCAGAGCAGGGACACCCGTCAGGCCAGCTCCGGACCCCCGGGCCAGGGTCCCATCCAACCACCCGGAGGAGAAGGGCACCCGGGCTTGGGGCGGGGGGGGGGGGGGGGGGGGGGGTCCCGTCTCCAGTTCCGTCCAAGGCCGCGATGTCAGGAGGAGGAGGAGGAGGAGGGCCAAGCTCCGGGAGGGCTGGGCCAGCAAGCGGGTGGGGTCACCGTCCTGCAGCCCCCCAGTTCCTGGCAGAGCCCTGTCACCCAGGCCGGGGCCGGGCTGCCCCTGCCTCCGCCCACCCAGCGGGTTCAGACGCTGCTCACATCCCAGGCCAGCCTCCTCGGAGCCCTCTGGCCGAGGCAGCGCACAGTGGGGCAGCCCTCAGTGCTCCTAGTACCCGCCCCGCGGTTTCTGCCCCGACTCACAGGGCCTATGGCTCGGTGCCTGCGGCGGCCACACCGCCTCCGCACACCAGGACCCTGTGTCCGCCCGGCCGCTCTGCTGTGCTGGGTCCTTCCCAGGCCTCACCCAGTCCTCCTTCCGGAAGGCACCAGACTGCAGGCCCCGGGGCTCCTCCACCTGGTGACCCCGCCACCTGGGGTCCGGAGGAGTTCCTTCTGTCCTGGAGGCCTGGAGACGGCGCCGGGGATACCCCGGCTCCGTCCCCGGGGGTCACCCCAGCACCCCTTCCCCGGGATCACCCCGGCCCCCCTCCCGGGGGTCACCCCCGCCCCCTCCCTGAGGATCACCCCGGCCCCCTCCCAGGGGTCAGTGTGGCCCCCCTCCCCGGGGGTCACCCCAGCCCCCCTCCCTGGGTGCATCCATCTCGGCCTCTGCACCACGCAGTCCTCCATTATCTGTGTGTGCAGCGTTTCCTCCCTGGTCCCCAGGAAAAGGGGCCACGTCACGTTCAATTCTGCCTCCCCCGAATACCTAACGCGGGGCCTCGTGCGCAGTAAATGCTTATATTGGTACTTCATATGTTTGGAAATGAGTAAGCGAATTTTTGAAGCATTAACCCCTCAAAACACTTCAGGTCCTTCTTCTGACCCATCACGGCCTCCAATCTGAATCCTTCTGGAAGAAACAGGAACAGCGAGCGCCGGCGGGCAGGTCTGGGGGCTGGCTGCTCTCGAGCTCCGCGCTCAGCGAGGACACTCAGCAGACACTCAGGCTGGTGGGTCTTCCGGAAGCGCTTGTGGTAATGAGTGAAGATCTCTGAGTTTCCAGCACCACTTGGAAGTAATGGCCTAATCATTATTAATTTTGGTATTTCCTACGATAACACTAATCACAGCAGACTCGCCTGCTGTAAATGGAGCCCACAGGCACTCCCGCCACGCCCCGCACCACCCCGCGTCAACTAACCGGAGCGGCTGGTCACTGTCCTCGCGCCTCCAGAGCGAGCGCGCCTCCCGCACACACTGAGACGCAGATCTGAGCCGGTGGAGGAGGACATCGGGGAGCAGAGCAGCGCAGGCCTCCCCCCGCCTTCACCGCGGCGGCCACGCTGACCGCTGGACCGAACCCCCGGGGGCGGCGGCTGCAGACGGAAAGACCTCCTCCTGGACTCTAACGTATTAACTGCCTACGAGGCACAGAAGCGGTTTTAAAATGTGCATTAAATACTCCAGTGAAATACAAGAGTCTGATTCGCAAAGAGCCAGTATACGTGCATGACATATGGGAAGGCAGAGATTTACATGCAGACTTAGATTGAGGTACAGAAAAAAACCTTCTTTGCCACTTCAGGTTAAGTTTTCAATTTCCAGGGGATAAAGTGAGGCCGCCGCATGCGGGAGCACAGCGTTCGCTGTGATGGGCGTCTGGCCGTCGGGTGGTGGGAGGGGCGCGGCGGGTGCAGAGGTGTGGTTAGCGGAGGGTCCCGCAAACGGATACCACCGGCCTCGGGAGAGCCGCGTCGGAAGTCAGGCCCGTCTGCCACTCTCCCTGCGGGTTCACACGCCTGTCTCTCTAGGGCCCACAGGTACGCTCGGAGGCTCCAGGCCGAGCCAAGCATGCCTCAGCTCTTAGAGGCTGAGCCCAGAGCCCACGGGCAGAGCCGCAGGCCAGCGCGTGCCCAGGCTCTTCCCCCACACCCCCGCCCCGCCCTGGCGGGAGGCCTGCAGTCCCTGAGCCTGCCGCCTCCTCCCTCGTCCCGTGTCTCCCAGCGGCTTCCTTCTCTGCTCCCAGGTCGGACAGTCCCGGCCGGGAGTCTGTGTCCAGTGCTGGGGGCCCCTCCCCGAGCCGCTACACACCCTGCCCTCTCCCGGCTCCACCATGCACGGCCACCTACAGAGCCCAAGGAGCCCTGTCCCCGGCAGCTTCCTCCTCTCCGAGTCTTCCAGACCATCTGGTAAAGCCCTGTACACGTCCCTGCGGGTTCTTTACACTAGCGCCACCCGGGAGCCCATATGTGACTCAAGTCCCTCATAAAAGTGTATTGAGTTGAACTAAATACCCTTACACCAGACAATTAAGACAGTATGTTTAAGACGTAATTCATAATAACTCTTAATATTTTGTTTTAGAGGTATCTAAACCCATTTTGGAGAAGGAAATGGTAACCCACTCCAGTGTCCTTGCCTGCAGAATCCCAGGGACGGGGGAGCCTGGTGGGCTGCCGTCTGTGGGGTCGCACAGAGTCGGGACACGACTGAAGTGACTTAGTGGCAGCAGCAGCAAACCCATCTTACCTGGTTTATATTAAGTTGCGTGGTGTTGGGGAGCGTTTTGCAAAGTCACTAGACAACATAAATGCCTTTGTTGAAGCCCCAGAATCACCTGAACCAGATTTCAGATAAGTGAGTTGACGTGTATTAGAGGTCATTGACAAAGGTCACCGACACATCATAAACTGTTACAGCTTTCGCCAAATTTCAAAGGTATATGTGATGACTAACAGTAACGGTTTCAATCAAAACTATTAGTGGTTATGGAAAACGAAATGGACTCCAGGACATGAGCCAGAGGCAGCAGCCCTGGTGTCTAATTAATCAGTGAACTAATTAATGCAGCCGCATGGATTAAGCACAGCCCAGGAGGGATGCTGCTCTGGGTGCCGGGTCCCAGCGTGGACCCTGCGGCAGGTGGCACGGAGCTCCTCACAGCAGCGTCTCCGGTCGTCAGAGCAGTAACTCTGCAATAACGGAACAAGATTATTTCTGACGGTGACATGGTTCTGGGATGAGTAAGAGTGTAGATGAGCAGGTGTGTCTGAGACACACGAACCAGGACAGGCCGGCCGAGGGGCGCTGCGGCTGAGCCATCAGTGGCCGGGTTCGGGGCCCTGGGGGCAGCGAGAGGGCGGAGGGGAGGGTGCAGGCAGGAGTGGGGTGTTGGGGGTGGGGCCAGGCCGCGTCTTGGGGGGACACGGTGGCCACGGGAGCAGCGGAAACACCCAACCGCTGATGCAGCTGTGATGAGCAGGTGGCCAGCAGGGCAACTCAGACACAGGGAGGCCCACGCGGTCACCCACAGGTTCAATTCCAGACAGATTTTTACACAGAGGTGACGATGGTCGGGTGAGTCTTTGCTGCTCACACTTTTGGGGATGATGGGGCGGGCGGGCTGCCCGGAGCCTCCCTGCCAAGGGCTCCATGCCTCTCCCTCCTGCTCCTCAAACATCTCAGCTGGGACAGGCTGGCGGGGTCGGTCCGTGTCAGGGGTGCACGATACAGTGACTAGTCATACTCATTGCGTTTGCTTGATCCTCCTGTTCAGGGCCAAGCCTCTCCCCCCAGACAATGCAGATCAAAATGCCACCCCCCAGCAAAGGGGAGTCAGGCCCGTGGGAATGCTGACTGCACCCCCGAGAAGGCTCCGAGCGCCAGCACGTCTATTTTGGGCCAGGCAGTCGTCCCTTTGGGCCCACAGTGATAACGTTTGTGGGACTAACAGAAAGGTATCAATTTTGGCAACTTGAACCAACCCCTGAAAGTCACAAATCCAGGAAGAAAGAAACCAGAGCTAAACTTCTCTCAAGGCTGAGAACTGACTGCACTAGCCACATTTTCAAGGACTGACACTTTACAGGGCCAGAGAGGGTTCTTCAGCCTCCCCAGATCCCCTTTGGAACCAGACATGCCTTGATTCTTTTCTCAGATGTGCCCTCCTGCTTCTCTTGGGGTGTGAGGCAGCGTTTCATCCTCGGGGAGGTCGGCGCTCACGTCACTGGATGCCTGCATGCTTCCTTCTGGCCCCTGCCGCCTGGCCACCACGGACAGAGCCCAGCACGGGCCTGACCCTGTGCCCTGAGCCATGGCCCGATCTTCACGAGTGCCCTGTGAAGCTGGAAGCTTCGGCTGTTACAGGCAGGGGGCCTGGTCGTTGGGGAGGCACAGTGGCTTGCTCAAGCTTATTCAGCCAGGATGCTGCTACAGCCAGAAAATGGACCACGTGTGCCTGGGGCCACCCCACCCGGACACCCTAGTGCAGCCCCACTGCCAGGCTTACGTGTTTATCACCCCATGGCCCTGGGAGTACCCAGGCAGAAGAAACCATTTCTCTTTCTTTGTACACTCAGAATCAACCAGAGGACTCCGTACACAGTAGGTGGTTAATGAATATGTGTTGAATGGATAACAAAAAGAAAAAAATTTAAATATTTGAAATACTCAGAGGAGATGAAGGGCTATTGTTTTAACATGTCTTTCTATTGGGAATTTAGCAGGGAAAAAATTCCCAATAGAAAGATATGTTAACTATATAGTATAGTTTAAAAAATACTATCCTTATTCCATGGATTTCTCTGGAAAAACCACCACTCTAGAATTTTAAACATCAGAGAAAACACTTTGCATGACTGTGGCTGAAGCAGTAATAACAAAGGATATAGTACTGCTGATGCTGGCGAGAGTGGTGGGGGTGATGATGTTGATTATGATGGTGATATAGGTGATTATGACAGTGATGATGGTGATGATGACTGATGGCGATGATGAAAGTGATTGATGACGGTGATGGTGGTGATGATAATCATGGTGATGATGATGGTAGTGATGACGGTGATGATGACTGTGATGGTGATGGTGACAGTGATTGATGATGGTGATGGTGACGATGGTGATGATGACTGTGATGGTGATGGTGACAGTGATTGATGATGGTGATGGTGACGATGGTGATGATGACTGTGATAGTGATGGTGACAGTGATTGATGATGGTGATGGTGGTGATGATAATCATGGTGATGATGATAATAGTGATGATGGTGATGATGACTGTGATGGTGATGGTGACAGTGATTGATGATGGTGATGGTGGTGATGATAATCATGGTGATGATGATAATAGTGATGATGGTGATAATGACTGTGATGGTGATGGTGACAGTGATTGGTGATGGTGATGGTGATGATGACTGTGATGGTGATGGTGATGATGACTGTGATGGTGACGGTGACAGTGATTGATGATGGTGATGGTGGTGATGATAATCATGGTGATGATAATAGTGATGATGGTGATGATGACTGTGATGGTGATGGTGACAGTGATTGGTGATGGTGATGATGACTGTGATGGTGATGGTGATGATGACTGTGATGGTGACAGTGACAGTGACTAATGATAGTGATGATGGTGATGATGGTGATGATGGCTGTGATGGTGATGATGACAGTGACTGATGATGGTGATGGTGGTGATGATGACTGTGATGGTGATGGTGACAGTGATTGGTGATGGCGATGATGATGATGACTGTGATGGTGATGGTGACAGTGATTGGTGATGGTGGTGATGATGACTGTGATGGTGATGGTGATAGTGATTGGTGATGATGGTGATGATGACTGTGATGGTGATGGTGACAGTGATTGGTGATGGTGATGATGACTGTGATGGTGATGGTGACAGTGATTGGTGATGGTGATGATGACTGTGATGGTGATGGTGACAGTGATTGGTGATGGTGATGATGACTGTGATGGTGATGGTGACAGTGACTGATGATGGTGATGATGGTGATGATGACTGTGATGGTGATGGTGGTGATAGTGTGATGATCATGGTGAAGATGGCAGTGATGGTGATGATGACAGTGATGTGATCATGGATGGTAGTGATGACGATGTCAGTAGCAACACTGTCCTGTGGACTGTTTGCTATGTACTAATCATTACCTTTTTGCATCATATTTCACTCATCAGAATCCTGTGAAGGAGGTACTATTATAACTGCGTTCTGTAGGTGGAGAAACTGAGGAAGCCTGTCTAAGGTTACTCACTCACCACATAGAAAAGCTGGCATCCTCTCCCAGGTAGCTGCCTGCAGAGGAGTGCTATGTTTTCAGTTCCTGGATTTATTATCAGTATGTGTGGTGTTTCTATGATGTCCACAGATTGCTCAATGCTGCTCCCTTCAAGAGGAGGAGCCAAACTCCCCTCTTGTGGAATGTGACCTGGGCCTAAAATCCATGTCCAGTGAATAGAATAAAATGGACAAGACGAGGTCTCCAAGGTGCTGTGGCTTCCTGCTGGCTCTTTATGCCCGGGATCACTTGCTCTGGGGGCAGCCAGCGTCCTGCCATGGACATCCCTCTGAGAGGTTTGTGCAGTAAGGAACTGAGGCCTTCAGCCAACAGGTGTGTGAAGGTGTCACTTCAGAAGTAGCCCTAGTCAAGCCCTCGGGCGCAGCTTGACTCCTAAGCAACTCTGAGCTAGAACCATCCGGCTTAGCAGATCTTTGGTTCCACTCAGGGTCAGCACTGAGCCCGCAGTGGCCCCAGGAGTTGGGTAGGTTCCCTTCTATGGAGGAGCTGAGAGCAAGGCAATGACACGACCAGCCAGAATCTGCTCTCCTGAGATCAACAAATTAGCTAAGACGTTTTAAACACGCAAAATTCTGACTCCAGTCATAGATAAAATAGCAGATGTTTTTAAAAACAGTAATTTCTACCCTGGGCTTTTGGGTTGAAATGAGAGAGTGAAGGTGTTCTCTTCTCTCTGAGTTTGTACAAATAACACAGACGAAGACGTTCTAATGACTAGAGTTGACCCAAGAGTCAGGAAAAGATATGCTGAGGTCCTCGGGGTCACAGAGGGCCACTCAGCCCCAGGTCCCATGCACGCCCCTGACCCCCAGCCTCCCCACGCCACAGTCCTCAGGCAAAATGTCTGGATTATGAACATGCAGAAAACACGTGCCAGGGTCCACTGTATAAACAGACTTTACCCAAGGGGTGGCCTCATGTCCTGCAAGAGCCCCACGGAGATTCCAAGGAGGCCCTGCAAACAGAGATGTGACGGGCGCCTCTGAGGCCACCCTGTGCTGGTGGAAAGTGGGTGGTAGAACTCTATTCCATTATAGATGGAACTCACTGGAATAAACTCAGCTTGCAAACTTTAACACAGAAAGAAATCTGACTCCAATCATGGATAAAAGAGAAGATTTTTAAAAAACATAATTACTTTCTAAAAAATAATCATTTTCTTTGTTTTTAAAGGAGTTTTTCCCTTTGACTTACCCAGGAAGTCCTTCTATTTCTTTATTTTTTAATAATTCAGTTTTAAAATTAGACAAAATCAGTACACCAAAGGACTTAACAATCCAGTGTTCTGAAGTCCTTCTGGTGCGTAACTTCTCAGCACCTATATCCGTTGCATCAGCAGGGTTTGCTCCAGAACTGCCTTGGGTATCACAGGTGGCCCGAGGCCAAGCTGATTAAAGGACAACACTTTCAGAACGGCACAGTTATGACATGAAGACCTCAAGTTAAGGTGATTGTTGCTCCCTGATCAAGTGAAGCAGTTCTTTATAGGTTTCTTAAAGCAGAGGTATTCCGAGTATGGCCTCTAAACAGGCATCACCTGGGAACAGTTAGAAACGCAAACTGGGGCCTCACCCAGACCTGCAAGTCACACTCAGGAGACAGGAGCGCAAGCAGAGTTCTCACGAACTTGACACAGGAGAGCCTGAAACGTGGTTTCAAAGGATGTGCCCGTTCACGCACGCGCCACCTTCCACCTAGCAGACGGCCTTCAGTCACGGCCACGCAGGCCCCCGTGGGCCTGCGTCCAGCAAGGGCAGCAGCCAGTGTGTGTGCATGTGCACGTGTACATGGGCATATGTGTGTCCGTGCACGTGTGTGCACATGTGTGTGTGCAGGGGCGAGAAGGCCACGTTTGTGAGTGTCTGCAGACAGACCTGGCTGGCCGCTGCCCTGATCACCTCCGTGTGGCTCTGGCCCCTGACAGGGGCTGTTTACACGGTGAGGATGAGACGTGTCCCGGGTTGTGAGAGTGGCCGGGAGCTCAGCAGGTGCTGCCTGGCCCTGGGGATTAGACCTCAGCTCTGGTTTACAGGCACCTGCGTGCCGAGCACAAACAAGGGGGCCCGCGGAGCCGGCGTCCGCAGCGGCGTCCGAGGACAGCCCGTGCTCCCTCGTCACCCTGCACGTGGCGTCCAGGTGAGGGAGGAAGCAGAGGGGTCCCCCTGACACCTTCTCCGTGACTCTGGCCTCCGAGCAGCCCCTCCAGAGGCCGGTGCCCCCACCCTCGAGTGGTGTCACGCGTCCCACACGCCTGCCGCAGAGTGTGGCAGGTACAGCACTCGTGTCTGCCGGGGCAACTCTCACGCCTGGGCAACGCTCGGCCCCAGGCACACCCCACCTTCCCAGCTCGAGCCCCTGGGACCTGCCGTGGCTCCTCACGGTCCCCACCCCCGGCCCTGCGTCCTGCTCGGTCCTGGCCCACAGCACCCTCTGCCCTGCGCCCTGGTGGAAGGCCCGCACTGCTCCCTCCCCAAATCCTGCCCACCTCCCAGGTCCCCACGGCGTCCTTCTGTCCCTCCCAGACCCCCATGCCGACTACAGTTCTTGCCAGAATTCTGGAAGCATGGTATATGCTCCTAAAAACTCCCTCTTAAAAAATTAATAAGATGTTCTGGGCCCAATTGACATTTAAACCACTCAGTACATCTTGCCTAAGAAGCCTGCGTCTAAAGGACACTAAATAACTTCATCACAACCAATCACTCTTTCCTTTCGATGAAAGCAGAAGCTGTCTCATTACAGACCAATTTACACTCTAAACTGGAGAGGCCAAAGCAAGCCATTTGTATCTTGCGAGTTTTACCATATCTGCCTGTCGACACCCACACTTATGTAGAGGAAGTTATTCTGAGCACGTGGGGTGCTTCACAAATAATTTCTATGGAAAACAGCAGTCAGACAGTAATACAGGCCCAAGGTGACCTCATTACCAGAATTTGTTCTAGTTGTCATTAGACATATCACACTGTGTCACTCAAAATGGGAAAGAAATAAAAGATACTGACATATAGCACTAGTGATTAGAGACGAGAAATGCCGTGATGCTATGGAAGGCCTTGGCCGGAGAGGAATATGCATAGTATTGAAGACTCAATCACCGTCAGAGCCATCACTGTGGTCTCGAAGGCTCCATCCTTCTTCTGCTCTTTTTAATCATTCCTTCTGTGTGGGACACAGCAAGTATGTCTTCTACTTGTTGCAAGCCAGCTTCCCTCCTGAGCAAAGTCCCGGGAGACATGTAAGTAACAGGCCCTGAGCCTAGATACTGGGAGCAGAAGCTCCAGCCGGCCGTCCCACCGGGTCCCTCAGTGAGGGCGACTCCTGAGCCCCCGTGGATGAGGCCCCTCCCGGAAATGTGGCCATGGACTCCAGCACTCACAAGAGAGGCGAACATACCTGCGTGTGAGAGGCGCATATGAGGAGCTATGAGATGACCTCACCCACAGCCAGGAGCCATCGTGCTGGGGCGGCTGAACCACTTGACTCGTTATCACCTGTTGAGCAGCTTCTACCACGAGGCCTCGGGCAGAACTGGAACATCGCTAGCTTTAGAGTCTTTAAAATCATGGGACTCTGGAGCAGATAAAGACCCAAGCGGCCAGCATCCAATCCCTTCATTCTACGAACGCAGAGACTGAAGCCCACAGAGGTGCCTGTGGTCACAGCACACTGACCCGGCACGCGGGAGACTCCAGGTGGGGGTTTAGAATAAACAGAATAAACCTGTGGGTCCTGCTCCCCCGGTCTCTCGCCCACCCGCGAGCTACTCTGCCCATGATGTCTTCTAAGTCTCTTTTTCATTGAATAAATTAGTACTATAGGAAAAGTACATACCACTATTCATGAAAACCAGCATCACTGCTGCAAGAAAGCAATCCTAAAGATGAGAACAATGAAAATAAAACACAGTGTTAGGTTACATTAAAGAAAAACAGTAAAGTCCTGGGGAAGGACCCTCCTTCAACACGAAGAGAGCGGGTTGTGCTAAGGAGTAAGCAGGGTCTGGAGCTGATCCTGAATGTTGGCCCACGTGGGCTGTGGAGGCAGGAATTGCAGGGGCAGTTTGGGTGGGATGCTGAGTTGTCCAGCAGAGGCAGGATGCGGGTCCACCAGGACAACCTCACAGCCCGGTGTCCACTCAGTCCTGGTGAAGTCATGGTTCACACTGTGAGGTTCTCCACACACATTAAATAACACACAGAAGCTAAAATAAAAGCCAGACTCGACTTCCCCTGGAAGACACCTGTGGAGGCAGGCTCAGCTCTCATCCCAGCCGTGCTCAGGGGAGGGGGAGGGGGAGGGGGAGGGGGAGGGGGAGGGTGGGCCCAGGGCAGAGGCCAGAGACGGAGGCCAAGCTACACCAGGGGCCCACGGGGTCACGGCAGATCGGTGTCCTGTGGCTTCCAAACAATCGTGCAGGTATCTCCAGAGTCTAGACTTGATGACTGCAAACACCTAAGTGTTAGGAATGAACACCAAATAAAACGACCCCAGGACGTCTTCATTTAGGAGGCACTGGAAAGCCGTTTCTGTATCTGCCACACAGGCTCCTTGAAGGAGATAAACAGACAAGGAGTCGGCAGCTCCCGGTGGAGAAGCCACAGCGCCCAGGAGGGCAGGGCGCCCTCCCACGAGCTGCGGGGCCGGATCTCGGCCCCTCCTCACCCAGCTCCCCGCTCTGACCCCGATCACTGATCGTCGCGATGCGCTTCCAGCGGGCCGTGTTTATCACAGGGACCATTTTCCGACGGCCAACGCACTCATTTTCCCACAATGTATTACAGGCGGCTCGCAAGATTTTCCATCACACTTGAATAGATTCAGATTTCTCTGAAGAGCAGGTTTCCCATATCAGTGCAGCAGTCCAGGTTAAGTCCAAGGACGCAGAGGAAAATAGATTTTTTTCTAGGTGGTACGACTTGACATTAAAAAATATTAGCATCTGAGCAGCCACCAGACCCACAAGGCGGCCCGGCGCTCGCGTAGAGCTGACATGCTCACTGCGGGTGTCAATTTTCTTTTCCTTTCAGAAAAGTAATTTCCATGTTGTACCCACCCAGGACTCAGGACTGCGAAAGAGACAGCGCAGCAGGAAACCTCCAGGCTCCGGAAATGCTCAACAAAGAGGGCCGATGCCATTTCAATCACCTGCCCGCCTAGAGGCTCACAGCTTCCAGCCAAGAAGAGCGGTCCCTTCCCAATCCGACCGGCACACATGAGGGGGCGGGGCCAGGGAGTCCTGGGGGAGGGGCCAGGGAGCCCCCGGGGAGCCCTGGGGGCAGGGCCTGGGGAGACCCCGGGGAGTCCTGGGGGCAGGGCCTGGGGAGGGCCAGGGCGTTCTGGAGGCGGGGCCTGAGGAGACCCCGTGGAGTTATGGGAGGCGGGGCCTGAGGAGACCCCGGGAAGTCCTGGGAGGCGGGGCCTGAGGAGACCCCGGGGAGTCCTGGGAGGTGGGGCCTGAGGAGGCGCCAGGGAGTCCTGGGAGGCGGGGCCTGAGGAGACCCCGGGGAGTCATGGGAGGCGGGGCCTGAGGAGACCCCGGGGAGTCCTGGGAGGCGGGGCCTGAGGAGGCGCCAGGGAGTCCTGGGAGGCGGGGCCTGAGGAGACCCCGGGGAGTCCTGGGAGGCGGGGCCTGAGGAGGCGCCAGGGCGTCCTGGGAGGCCGACCCACCACCAGCCCAGGCCCCGGGGGTTGGTCAACCCTGACTGAAATCCCATTTCCAGGGCAGACGAACGCTGTCCATTAAGGGAATGGAAGGACGTGGGAGTGGGCATGGCTTTCTAGAGCCAGAGTACCATTCCCCAAGGTACCTAGGGCCATCAGGGAACGAAAATAAGGTGGTCTTGGTGACGTGCCACGCATCACCACACGCAGAAGTGGTGACTGCCCCACGTCCACGTTGTTGCCAATCGCTCAGTCGTGTCCGACTCAGCGCCCCCACGGACTGCAGCACCAGGCTTCACTCTCTGCAGGAGCTTGCTCAAACTCCTGTCCCCTGAGCTGGTGATGCCGTCTTCACGTTCCCTTGCACAGCTGCAATCCACACAAGAAACACGACCTGAATGTTCATTGTCAGGGTCATAGTACTGCTGGAGGCACCTCAGGTGTTCCTCAGAAACCAGCTGGGCAGCCCTCCTGCCCCTCAGACACAATCCTCTGTAAGCGTTTTCAGCACAGCAGCGCCCTGCTGGCCACCAACGGCCTTCTGCTCCTGGAGGCCAAGTGGTCACACAGCTTCGGGCAGCAGCCCCTCTGACCACACAGCCAGCGTCACTGGGGGCAGTGCCATCCTCCCCAGCTTTTCCTTCTCATTCACTCCAGTAAGAATCATGGAGTTGTCTAAGATGTCTGTCCTTAAAACTGACGAAACATAAACAAACCAACAGAAGACAACATGCAGGCCCAGGAGGGGGATGGGGCACGGGAGCCAGCCCGGCCTCTGCCCACAGCGGTCACGAGCCCCAAAGATCAGGCTCCCCTCTGAGAAACGCCTAGTCATGCTCTACGGTTTCGGTCCCGTTTTATTCCCGTCCGACTGTCCTGGGGCCTGCCTGTCACTTGGAGGCTATTTGGCCAATACGGCCTCATGTGGAAGATAAAGACACAAATCTGCAAAGTGATAATTGTCCATCTCAACTCAACTAGCACTCATTAAACACACCCAACGGCCTGGAACCATGACCCCTGTAGGGCAAGGACTCCAAAGTTCCAGGAGTCCAGAAGCATGATCTGACCCTGACCCTGACCCGCGGGCTCTGGGCCCACCCTGCGCACAGGGCTCCGCACCTGAGAGGAGGAGGGGGTCTGCCTGCTCCACCCTCGCTGCCCAAAGTCTCCCTTTATGGTTAAGATTAATAACGACCTCATCAGATGGCTCTGGTGAGGGTCCCCATTGCTGACGCATATACTGCTGTGTGTGCACAGATGTGTGTTCTCACTGTCTGGGTCCTCCCCTCCCCCGGCCACCCTGAACCCCAGACAGAACCACAGGAGAGGCCTGACCTTCCAGTGCCCGCCACGCCCTCGGGCTCCACGCCAGGTCCCCAGTGCCTGCGGCAGCCCCGATGCCCCACTCACTCCCGTGTCCCTGGGCAGGACCTGCCCCTCGACTCAGCCCGCTCCCCGGGGCTCGCCCTGCTCTCCTGAAGGGTCTGGCAGCTCAGGCCCAAGGGCCAGCAGAGGCCCCCGCAGCCCCTCCTGCTCTGAGGAAGGACCGCCGTGGCCCAGACCGGGCTCTTTCCTCACAAAACACACTCTCACAGTTTGGGGGGCGGGGGTGATTCCAAACATCCACGCCTTCCAGCCCCTCTTTCTAGGCGAGCGGCTCTGCCTGGCTGTCAGCCACAGTCAGTTCCATCAGAGTCAAGGGGAAAGGCCATCAGTGGAGCGTCCCGCCCCAGACTAGAACCTCAGCCTCTCCACAGGGACCTGCCGTCTGTGTGAGGACCCCCACCGTGATCTTCTCAGCCCCAGCGTCCCAGGGACTGGCCTCAGCAGTCATGGCTTTTGTCCTCACTACGAGGATCGGCCGGTGGCCCTGCGAAGCGTCCACATGTCTCCCTCTCACTCTTGACTGTCCTGCCTCAATAATTAGTGACCAGTGGGGGGAGACTCCCCCTACTGTTTAGAGGGGAGATGGGTGGTCAGGAGCTGTCTGGAGCTGGGGCCCCCTCAAGGAAGGCTGGAAGGAGGGCCAGGCGGTCTTCGGGGTGGGGGTGGTGGTGAGTGGATGTGAGAGGCCCTTGCCTCCCTGGCCAAAGGCAGGGCCGGCAGGCCCGTGGGCTCCCCTCTCCACGTCACAGCTTCCCAGAGCCCAGCCTGGAATCCCCGTGATCCTGGGCCAGCCTGGGTGTTGGTGCGCTGAGGCTCTGGTCACAAACTCCAAGTGGCTTCGCAGCCTGAGCAGAGCCCTCCAGTGAAGCGAGGGCATCAGAGACGACAGCACTCACATGGCTCTGGTCGGTCAGAGCATGCCACGGGCCCCTTATCCGAGGGAGCCGGGTCTCCAGCTCGCAGAGCTGTCCCATGGCTTGGTGCTCTGCCTTGCGCGTGGGGAGGCAAGGCGCTCAGCCTCCATCCGCATGTGAGGCGGCCAGCGTTTCCACCAGACGCTTTGTCCTTGGTCTCAGGTGAAGCTGAGCACTGCTGAGGGAAGGGGTCACCTGGGTGCCCAACAGGGACTGACTAGACAACATTATTAAAGTATGGGCCACTGGGAGAGAAAAATGATTACATCTTTTCTCTCAAAAGTCGCTGACCTGCTTCAACAATGTGCCCGACCCCAAGGACCCAGCATCTTCAAGGCTCCACTCCCATGAGGGGATGAGGGGTTCTGACGGAAACCATCCAAGTCTGTGCTGCTTGGAGTGGTGAATGACCCGTGGGGACTGGGGAGTGGCTACTTCAGCTTCTGTTTTGATTCATCATTTGTTCATCTGATTGAGAGCCTGGTGATGAATCCACCAAAAAGGATCCCAGCAGGACTGGAAAAGGTCAGTTTTCATTCCAATCCCAAAGAAAGGCAATCCCAAAGAATGCTTAAACTACTGCACAATTGCACTCATCTCCCACGCTAGCAAAGTAATGCTCAAAATTCTCCAAGCCAGGCTTTAGCAATACGTGAACCATGAACTTCCAGATGTTCAAGCTACTTTTAGAAAAGGCAGAGGAACCAGAGATCAAATTGCCAACATCCACTGGATCATCGAAAAAGCAAGAGAGTTCCAGAAAAACATCTATTTCTGCTTTATTGACTATGCCAAAGCCTTTGACTGTGTGGATCACAATAAACTATGGAAAATTCTTAAAGAGATGGGAATACCAGACCACCTCACCTGCCTCCTGAGAAATCTGTATGCAGGTCAGGAAGCAACAGTTAGAACTAGACATGGACCAACAGACTGGTTCCATATAGAAAAAGGAGTATGTCAAGGCTGTATATTGTCACCCTACTTATTTAACTTATATGCAGAGTACATCATGAGTAATGCTGGGCTGGATAAAGCACAAGCTGGAATCAAGATTGCCGGGAGAAATATCAATAACCTCAGATATGCAGATGACACCACCCTTATGGCAGAAAGTGAAGAAGAACTAAAGAGCCTCTCGGTGAAAGTGAAAGAGGAGAGTGAAAAAGTTGGCTTAAAGCTCAACATTCAGAAAACTAAGATCATGGCAATTGGTCCCATCACTTCATGGGAAATAGATAGGGAAACAGTGGAAGCAGTGGCTGACTTTATTTTTTTGGGCTCCAAAATCACTGCAGATGGTGATTGCAACCATGAAATTAAAAGACGCTTACTCCTTGGAAGGAAAGTTATGACCAACCTAGACAGCATATTAAAAAGCAGAGACATTACTTTGCCAACAAAGGTCCATCTAGTCAAGGCTATGATTTTTCCAGTGATCATGTATGGATGTGAGAGTTGGACTATAAAGAAAGCTGAGTGCTGAAGAATTGGTGCTTTTGAACTGTGGTGTTGGAGAAGACTCTTGAGAGTCCCTGGGACTGCAAGGAGATCCAACCAGTCCATCCTAAAGGAGATCAGTCCTGGGTGTTCATTGGAAGGACTGATGTTGAAGCTGAAACTCCAATACTTTGGCCACCTTATGTGAAGAGTTGACTCATTGGAAAATACCCTGATGTTGGGAGGGATTGGGGGCAGGAGGAGAAGGGGACGACAGAGGATGAGATGGTTGGATGGCATCACCGACTCGATGGACTTATGAGTTTGAGTAAACTCCAAGAGTTGGTGATGGACAGGGAGGCCTGGCGTGCTGTGCTTCATGGGGTTGCAAAGAGTCAGACACGACTGAGCAACTGAACTGAACTGAACTGAATTCAGAAAACCCGTCTTCTTCTTGGGTGAAACTGCTTCCAGTTCTGAGATGAGGGTTTTCCCCTTGGACCTCGGAAGACATGCAGGCTTCACCATCAAACATCAGAACAGCAACAACAGTGGAGACAAGGAGGCCCTGGGGAGTCCTGGGCCCTGCACGCCGTCTGTGGGCCACTCACTCCCTGGGTGTAGGTCGTGTGTGGAGCGCCTGGCGTGACGCCCACACTGCACAGGGCCTGGCGCAGGGCCCCTCCTCCCCTCACCCCTTCCGCAGGACAGGGAGAGCAAACGGGGAAGTCGACGGCCCGTGGCTGCAGGGTGGTGGACGGTGAAGCTCTAACGCTTTCTGTCCATGGTCTTGGCTCCAAACACTGCACTCTATTAAACTGAGCCCATGGGGCCAGAGATGCAGGGCCTGTGCTATTCGATCGGGAGCGACAACCCCCATGTGGCTATTTAAATGTAAAGTGAAAATTCAGTCCCTTGACTCGACCACCCACATGGCCAGGGCCTCGGACAACCTGTGTCGAGAAGCGTCCACTGGGGGTGCAGCCCGCCAGAAGTTCTCCTGGACAGCGCCAAGGACGCCCAGCAGCTCCCTGGGCAGTGGGAAGCTCGGCTTTTCAGGTGGTGGGGTGATGAGACGCAGGCACGGTTAGACGACTGGAGTAGAAAGTGGGGCAGATGAGGAGGAAGTGCGTGATGCGTGCACGGAGCACTGCGTGTCCGCTGAGGGGGCCAGGCTCCTCCCACCCCGTCTCCTCCATTCTCCCTGTTGGCCCAGCAGTCCATCTGTGCTCCTCTTAAGGACGGAAAAAGGACCTCGGGGTTGTCTCAGAATGGGAGCACCCGCTCTGTGGGTCAGATCGCCCAGGCTCCAGCCGCTGGCAGAGGTCTCCGTCTGCCCGAGTCAACGTCACTCCAGCCTTTGGGGTTTAGTCTGTCTGTCCATCTTCATCCTCCTTCAGATAAACAGCAAACCATTTTCACAGCTTGTCTCCCAAATGGAACTGGGTCCATGTCAAGTGCTGGCTCCCTGGTCTCTCAACAACTCCAAGGCCACCAAGCGCAGAGGAGCCGCAGTGGAGACTCTGGAGCAGCCTCCGCCGCCACAGGGACGATGGCAGGGGTGGGCTGGAAGGGGGTCTGCGCTCAGCCGGTGATGCGTGAGGGTCTGAAGCTCAGACACCTTCAGGACTTGCCTCAGCTCTTGCTACAACCAGAGCCAGAACTTGGAATCCTGGCAGCAGAAGCCAGGACTTTTCCTAGGGAACAGAGGGTGGCAGGGCTGACCCCCACGCCTACTGGGAGCTGGATGATGCAAAGAGACGTAGGCGGTGCTGTAACAGGTGGAACACGAGCTGTGAAAGCATGGATGTGAGTTCGGCCACTTCCGTGATGCAATACTCAAGCGATTCTAAAGGTGCACCACTGCCGTAAAACACAGGTAAGACTGTTCACGTGTCTAGAGATCTGGTCTGTCTTGTTCACTGCGGGGTCTCACCCAGAACCAGATCTGTCTGAAGGAGACCACTGGGTTATGGCAACACTTCTGAGACAGTCCGAACACAAACGTCCTGGCCCCTCAGAGTCAGAAAACAGAGGAGCACTATAAACGAGATAAACTATCTCCACTACCAGGATGGGGTTTATAAATAAAGACATGGCTGTCTTGAGATTTACACCAAGAAACATCCAATGCCGTTTCTCTCTGAGTAAGATCGGCAGCCACAGAGCACACGCGGCAGCCCCACCAGCACCGCGGGGTGAGGTGGAGCCTCGGCCTCCTCACATGCCCCTGTGAGGAGCAGCCTGGAAACTGCCAGGCTGCCGGCCACCCAAACAGGAGTGGTCCCGGCCAGCACTGACCACAGGGGGACCCCATTCAGGGATGCAGCGTCGGGCTCCTGCAAGCTCCCTGCTGGTGCCGTCACGCATTCACTCACTCACTCATCACTCACTCACTCATTAACTCATCCACTCATTCATCACTCACTCACTCATCCACTCACTCATCACTCACTCACTCATTCACTTACTCACTCATCACTCACTCACTCATCACTCACACACTCATCACTCATCCACTCACTCATCACTCACTCACTCACTCACCACTCACTCACTCATCCACTCACTCTCATCGACTCACTCACTCATCACTCACTCACTCATTCACTTACTCATCCACTCACTCATCACTCACTCACTCATTCACTCATCCACTCATTCACTCATCACTCACTCACGCACTCACTCATCACTCACTCACTCATCACTCATCCACTCACTCATCACTCACTCACTCACTCACTCATCCACTCACTCTCATCGACTCACTCACTCATCCACTCACTCTCATCGACTCACTCATTCACTCATCACTCACCCACTCATTCACTCATCCACTCACTCATCACTCACTCACTCATCCACTCACTCACTCATCACTCATTCATTCATCACTCACTCTCATTCACTCATCCACTCACTCATCACTCATTCACTCATCCACTCATTCATCACTCACTTACTCAGTCACTCACTCACTCATTCATCACTCACACACTCACTCATCACTCACTCACTCATCACTCACTCACTCACTCGTCACTCACTCACTCATCACTCACTCATCCACTCACTCATCACTCATTCACTCACTCACTCATCCACTCACTCACTCATCACTCACTCATCACTCACTCACTCATCACTCACTCATCACTCACTCACTCATCACTCATCCACTCACTCATCACTCACTCACTCACCACTCACTCACTCACTCATCCACTCACTCTCATCTACTCACTCATTCACTCATCACTCACCCACTCATTCACTCATCCACTCACTCATCACTCACTCACTCATCCACTCACTCACTCATCACTCATTCATTCATCACTCACTCTCATTCACTCATCCACTCATTCATCACTCACTTAGTCACTCACTCACTCATTCATCACTCACACACTCACTCATCACTCACTCACTCATCCACTCATCACTCACTCATCACTCACTCATTAACTCATCCACTCATTCATCACTCACTCACTCACCACTCACTCACTCATCCACTCATCACTCACTCATCACTCATTCATCCACTTACTCATCACTCACTCACTCATCACTTACTCATTCATCACTCACTTACTCACTCACTCACTCATTCATCACTCACTCATTCATTACTCACTCACTCTCACTTGCTCACTCATTCATTACTCACTCTTTCACTTGCTCACTCATTTACTCATTCATTCATCCATTACTCATTCACTCACTCTTTCACTTGCTCACTCACTTATTCACTCACTCACTCATTCATTATTCATTCATTCACTCACTCATTCATTACTCATTCATTCACTCACTCATTACTCATTCTTTCATTCACTCATTCATTCATTCATTCTTCATTCACTCACTTTCACTTGCTCACTCATTTACTCACTCATTCAGTCATTCACTACTCATTCATGCATGCATTCATTCATTCAGTTACTCATTACTGATTCATTCACTGATTGCTCACTCAGCATTCATTCATTCATTCATTCACTCATTCATTACTCACTCACTTTCACTTGCTCACTTATTCATTCACTCTTTCATTACTCATTCATTCACTCATCCATGCATGCATTCATTCATTCACTTACCCATTACTCATTTATTCAGATTGCTCACTCATCACTCATTCACTCACTCACTCATTCACTTATTCACTACTCATTCACTCATTTTCACTTGCTCACTCATTCATGCATTCATTCATACTCATTCATGCATGCATGCATTCATTCACTTATTCATTCATTCACTCACTCGGGGGCAGCTGTCCTCAGTGCTGGCTCACTTGAGGATAGAAGGTGCAGGACTCAGCCCCTGGGGAGGGCGAGGGCACCAGGGTCCGTGTGCCTGGTTAAGAGGCTGTGTTAGATGGTGAGGAGGAGAATGCTGGACGCTGCAGCCTCTTGCTGGATGACCACTCTGGGCCCTGATGCTTCGCACAGCAGGCAGCACCCAGAAAGCTTAAGGGTGCCAAAGGAACGAGGTGGATGAAGAGCCGCTGAAGTCCCCACACAGTGAGTGAGGCCTAGACAAAGCGCACAGCCGAGGAGGATGTAGGAAGGGGATCTCCTTGCCCAGCCCCTCCAGGAGCACAAGTCTATTGAGGAGCAGAGGGCCAGGCGCTCAAGGCCTGGTGGTCATTCACAGAAACGCCTCTGGGCCGTGGGGTCTGGCCTGTAGGGAGTGAGAGGAAGGGGTGGGGAGGGACAGCGCTGGCTGGGGCGGGGCCCGGAAGGCCTCTGACAGATGCTGGGCCGCAGCGATGATCCCACCCAGGTATGGGGCCGGGTCGGGGCGCCCTCCCTTCACTGGTCATGGATGGGGGCAGAGGTCTGAAGGTGCCTGGGGACCAGCAGGCTGCCCTCTTGGGACCGTGGGCTCCATCGGGGCAGCTGACCAACACAGGATGCATTCCTCGGTCTTTGCGACCAAGCATGGCTTGGAACCCTTGCAGGAGGCAGCGGCCTCCCCTCTGGGCTCATCAGCCCTTCCCTCCCCCGGTGTCTGAGGTCACTGACAAAACAGAATAAAGTTTTCCAGGCTATCTCCTGTTTAAAGAATTGCCTGCTTGCCTAATTACTTCAAGTGTATCTATTAATTTCATCACTGCTGCTGACTTAATCAGAACTTCATTTACAATTTTATAAACTGCAAAACTCATTTGCTACCTACTGTCACGTATTATGGCAAACTTGTCAGCACCTTGTTCCCCATCTGATGTTTCTCATTTCCCTGAGTTCCGGAAAATTTATACTGAGCTAAAATAAACTGGTCCAAATAGAAGCTGTGTTTTAGCTCCTCATTTAAAATGCTTTGTGTCCCAGAGATGTGGAAAAGGCACACAATCGCTCTGTTAATGCTTCCAGTATCCAATTTTGGGGAAAAGAATGAATATTATCACCTGAAAGAGACTAATGTGATGTCAGCCTGGGAAAAGCATGCAGGGTTTCGGCCATCTCTGTGTGTCTCCTGGACACGTCCGCTCGCCCCATCCCACCCCAGGAGAACTCCCACGCCCTTGAGACAAGCTCTGATCGCAACCAAGAGACCTCCATCCCACCCCACACTGACCCGCCTCAGCCTCCACCAGCGGGCTGCTGCTCGTACCAGCAAATGTCACTTTAACCAAGGTGCTCTTAAAGGACTGGACGCGTTCCTCTGCTGTCATCAATGCCTCACCTTTCACACAGGAAGGGATTAAAAATAAAGCCTGAGTTTTACCACGGTTTTGCTGCTTGTTTACATTATATTTCTCTGGGGTAATAGAATCGGGCAAATTGTATCATCTGCCAACAGTTTAATTTCAGGACTGTGTAACATGACATGTGTGTGTGAGAATGTTTATCCCCTTGCTTTCAACGCTCCCTAAATTTTGTTTCCATTTTTAAAAATTTGTGACAATATATTATTCCTGAAGGTTTTATAAACCATGTCCTTCAAGCAAATAAATGTAAATTTCACTCTGACTCTGAGTTCATTTTCAAAGAATGGCTTGAAAAGTGCTACATCCACTTCACCAAATTTTATGTCTAAAATGCTTATTTCCGTTTTTCACTCAACAATAGAGATACCCACGATGAAGATTTTAGAGCCTCTAGGAGCGTAAGACATGCTGCAGAAATGCTAATAGCCTCGTAAACAAGATGTGAGACAATCAATTTCCCTTCTGCCTGGAAGCTGCAGGATCACCTGCTCGAGAGGCGAGGAGAGGCGTCCAGCGTCCAGGCCGCCACGAGTGCCAGGCCTCTTCTTAAGGTCACTACAGCTTATGGTAATGAGCACAGAAAGGTTACTATAGTTGTCTTTGTTGATTTCTTCTAGAAAATGCAGAGGAGAGAAAGGTCACCAAACCTTGTCTGGAATCCACTGATCCATCCAACACTGACAGAAACATGGAGCCGCTAACAGGGCCACTTCAGTGGCATCATTTGCAAATCCAATCAGTTATACACACATCTTTTCTGAACTTGAAAAAGTAAGAATCCCAAGATCAGTGGTTACAGTGGGGAATGAAGCCAATTCCATTTCACAGTGACCCCATGCATGCAGTTAACAAGCAATGGGAGAATCTTGCAAATACTGACAACTAGAGATAAGTTCTAGCTCTGGTGGCTCAGCTGGTAAAGAATCCACCTGCAATGCGGGAGACCCTGGTTCAATTCCTAGGTCAGGAAGATCCCCTGGAGAAGGGACAGGCTACCCACTCCAGTATTCTGGCCTGTAGAATTCCATGGACTGTATAGTCTATGGGGTTGCAAAGAGTCAGACATGACTGAGCAATTTTCACTTTCAGAGGAAAGTTCAGTTTTAGAGATGGTACAGTAGCATCTCATTCATTTAGCATAAATTAGGTAAAAGTTATTCCAAAAAATGTATTTCCAGGGTAACTTAAGCATACATACATAGTTTAAGAGACCTTAAATTAAAGTCTTTTGTGAAAGGACTGCTTATCTCTCTGATGCCTTGAGCCTGCAGAATGAATAGACACTCATTCACGCTTGACAACTCAGAGGCCTCATTTCACATACCAGCACAGGGCTTTTGGTCACACCCAAGGCCTGAGATGCGGTGGGACAGGAGGCTGCTGCCTCCATTCCAATGGTCCCGTTTGGCTGTGGAAGGGAAGGAACATCCCCACTTTAACAGCATCTTTCTGCTTTGAATAAAACCCACTTCTACACACAGAAGATTTTAGAAGTTCACCAGTTTATGAACACAGATGGGCTCATGGAACGTGACAGTCAAGTCATCTTTGAGAATGACTGAAGATGTTCATCATGGAATCTCCATGGTGTCTTCACCAACACAAGATCCTGTCTGCATGCCATTGCTAAAGAAGATGGAATGGCCTCTGTGACACTGAAAATGACTCACAGTGGCCTCTGCTTCCTCGTGATGCCTACAGATGGGTTTTACAAAAAGAACAGAACCGTAGTCTCTATCTCGCAATTAACATTAAGAGCTGGTAGAAGCTCTTCTCTGTTATCTTCATTTTTGAAACCCCTTATTGAACAGCTTTTAAAAGTACCAACACCCTCAATCACAGGTGCACATGTGCTTGGCTCCCCTCCAATTCAAAGGTTCCACCCAGCCAGAAGAGGGAGCACGTGCTTAAACGAGCCCAGAGCAATCAGTCATCATCACAAGCAGAATAACAGCCATCTGGTAATACAGAACTACAGACTGGGCTACGCACATATGATGATGCCTGGGTTCATAAGAAGATGCGGCCCAGAGAAATAAGATAAGAACACAGCACAAACGCACAGAATCTACAGGATGCAGCAAAAGCAGTTTTTAGAGGAAAGTTCATAGGAATACAGGTCTTCTTCAAAAAAATTAAGAAAAATCTGAAATAAACAACCTAACATAACACCTAAAAGAATTAGCAGAAAAAAAGAACAAACAAAACGTAAAGTCAGAAGAAGAAAGGAAGTAAGAAAGATCAGAGATGAAATAAATAAAACAGAGATTAAGAAACAAAAGTAAAAATCAATAAAACCAAGAGCTAGTTCACTGAAAAGGTAAACAAAATCGACAAACTTCTGGCCAGGCTCCCTAAAAAGCAAAGAGAGACCATCAAAATAAATAAGATAAAAGCTGAAAGAGGAGAAGGGACATTTCTGTACTGCAGAAATACACCCCCCCCAAAAAAAAAGAACCATAAGAAAATACTATGGACAATTATATGCCAACAAACTGCACAACCTAGAAGAAATATAAAAGTTTCTAGAAACATATAGCCCACCAAAACTGAATCAAGAAAAAAATAGATAATTTGAACAGACTGGTCACTAGAAGTGAAACACAACCTGTAATTTAAAAAAAAGCCAAAACTCTCTGAACACAGAAGTCCAGAACGAGATGGCTTCACAGATTAACTCTACAAAATATACGAATAATTCATACAAATCCTTTTCAGAATCTTCCAAAAGACTGAAGAGGAAGGAACACTCCCAGAGTCGTTCAATAAAGCCACCATCACGCTGATACCAAAAGCAGACAAAGACACTACCAATAAAGAAAATTATGGGCCAGTATCTTTGATGAATATAGATGCAAAAATTCTCAACAAAATATTAGCCAACCAAATCCAGTAAAAGATCATACACCACGATCAAGTTGGATTCATTCCATAGTCACAAGGATGGTCCAACATACACAAATCAATCAATGTGATACACCACATGAACAAGAGAAAACACAAAAATCACATGATCATTTCAATAAATGCAGAAGAAGACATTTGATAAAATTCAACGTCCAGTCATGATAAAAAACTCTGACCAAAGTGGGTATAAAAGACAGATTTCAACATAATAAAAGCTATTTATGACAAACCCATAGACAATATAATACATAATAGTGAAAAGCAGAAAGATTTGTCACTAAAATCTGAAACAAGACAAGGATGCCCACTCTTACCATTTCTATTCACCATGCTATTGGAAATCCTAGTCACAGCAATCAGGTAAGAAAAAGAAATAAACACTGTCCAAATTGGAAGAGAAGAGGTAAAACTGTCATTATTTGTAGACAACATGATACTATATATAGAAAACCTTAAAGGCTTCACAAAAAAACTACTAGAACTAATAAAAGAATTCTGCAAGGTAGCAGGATACAAGATTAACATGCAGAAATTGGTTGCATTTCTTTACAGTAAAAAAGAAATATAAAAAAGGGAAAGTAAAAGAACCATCCCTTTTAAAATTGCATCAAAAAAAATAATAAAATACTTAGGAATAAACTTGACCAAGGAGGTAAAGGACTTAAATGCTGAGAAATAAAAAACACTGATAAAGGAAATTGAAGATGTTTCAAAGAATGGAAAAGTATCCAAAGCTCTTGGAGTAGAAGAATTAATATTGTCAAAATGGCCATACTACTCAAAGCAATACACAGATTTAACGTTATCCTTACCATATAGGGTTTCCCTGGTGGTTCGGGAGTAAAGAACCCGTCTGCCAAGGCAGCAGATGTGGATTCCGTCTCTAAGTCGGGAATATCCCCTGGATAGAGAAATGGCAACCCACTCCTGTCTTTTGCCTGGAGAATTCCATGGACAGAGGAGCCTGGGGGGCTACAGTCCACGGGGTCACAAAAAAGATATGACTTGGCAACAATAACAACAAACAACAACTACCCAATTACCCATGACATTTTCCACCAATGGAACAAATAACCCTAAAATTCATATGTAACCACAAAAGACTCAGAACTGCCAAAGCAATCCTTAAGGAAAAGAACAAAGCTAGAGGCATACCCGTCCCAGACTTCAGACAATATTACCAAGCTACAGTGATCAAGACAGCCTGATACTGGCACAAAAACAGACATATGGATCAACGAAACAGAATGGACAGCCTAGAAATAACCCCACACGACTATGGTCAACTCATCTTCAGCAAAGGAGACAAGAATACACAACAGAAAACACAGTCTCTTCAGCAAGTGGTTCTGGGAAAACTGGACGGCTGCACAGAAACTAATGAAGCTAGAACACTGTCTCACACTATACGCAAGAATAAACTCAAAATGGCTTAAGTACCTAAATATAAGACAGGACACTAGGAAACTCCTAGAAGAGAACACAGGCAAAACATTCTCGGATGGAAATCATACCAATGTTTTCTTAGGTCAGTTTATCAAGGCAACAGAAATAAAAGCAAAGATAAACAAGGGGTAACTAATCAAACTAATAAGCTTTTGCACAGGGAAGGAAACCATAAACAAAACCAACAGTCAGCCTACAGACTAGGAGAAAATATTTGCAAATCATGTGACCAACAAGTGCTTAATTTCCAAAATATACAAACAGGATATGCACCTCAGTAACAGTGAAACAGACAACCCAACTTTAAAAATGGGCAGAAGACCTAAACAGCTATTTCTCCAGAGAAGTCACACAGATGGTCAACAGACACATGAAAAGATGCTCACCATCACTAATTTCTGTCATTATTGCTCAGTTGCTAAGACATGTCTGACTCTTTGTGACCCCTGTGGACTGCAGCATGCCAGGCTTCTGTCCTCCACTACCTCCCAGAGTTTGCTCAAACTCACATACATGGAGCTGGTGAAGCCATCCAACCATCTCATCCTCTGTTGTCCCCTTCTCCTCCTGCCTTCTTTCTTTTTCAGCATCAGGGTTTTTTTCTCAATAAGTCAACTCCTCACATCAGGTGGCCAAAGTACTGGAGCTTCACCATCAGTCCTTCCAATGAATGTGCCGTCCTTAGTTGCTCAGTCGTGTCTGACTCTTTGCAACCCCATAAACTGTAGTCTGCCAGGATCCTCTGTCCATGGGGATTCTCTTGGCAAGAATACTGGAGTGGGTTGCCATGCCCTCCTTCAGGGCATCTTTCCAACCTAGCGATCAAACCCAGGTTTTTCCCGCATTGCAGGCTGTTTCTTTATCATCTGAGTCACCAGGGAAGCCCAAGAATGCTGGAAAAGGTGGCCTATCCCTTCTCCAGGGGATCTTCCCAACTCAGTAATCAAACCAGGGTATTCTGCGTTACAGGCAGATTCTTTACCAGCTGAGTTACCATTCAGGGTTGATTTCCTTTAGGACTGACTGGTTTGATCTCCTTGAAGTCCAAGGGACTCTCAAGAGTCTTCTCCAGCCTCACAGTTTGACAGCATCAATTCTTCAGCACTCAGCTTTCTTTATAGTCCAACTCTCACATCCATACAAGACTAATGAAAAAACCACAGCTTTGACTATATGGACCTTTGTCGGCAAAGTGATGTCTCTGCTTGTTAATATGCTGTCTAGATTTGTCATAGCTTTTCTTCCAAGGAGCAAGCATCTTTTAATATCATGGCTGAAGTCACTATCCTCAGTGATTTTGAAGCCCAAGAAAATAAAGTCTGTCACTGTTTTGTTTCCCCACCTATTTGCCATGAAATGATGGGACCAGATGCCATGATCTTCGTTTTCTGAATGTTGAGATTTAAGCCAGCCTTTTCACTCTTCTCTTTCACTTTTATCAAGAGGCTCTTTAGTTCCTCTTTACCTTCTGCCATTAGAGTGGTCTGCATAGAAGTTAAATAATCAGAGTGACAATACACAGCCTTGTTGTACTCCTTTCCCAATTTTGAAGCAGTTGTTCTATATTCAGTTCTGTTGCTTCTTGACCTGCATACAGGTTTCTCAGGAGAGAGGTAAGGTGGTCTGGTATTCCCATCTCTTTACAAATTTTCCAATCTGTTGTAATCCACAGAGTCAAATGCTTTAGCATAGTCAACGAAGCAGAAGCAGATGTTTTCCTGAAATTCCTTTGCTTTCTCCATGATCCAATGAATGTTGGCAATTTGACCTCTGAGGTTCCTCTCCTTTTTCTAAACCCAGCTTGTTCATCTGGAAATTCTCAGTTCACAGGCTGCTGAAGCTGAGCCTGAAGGATTTTGAGCATTGCCTTGCTAGCATCTGAAATGAGCATCACTGTACAGCAGTTTGAACATTCTTGGGCATTGCCCTTATTTGGGGTTGGAAGGAAAACTGACCTTTTCCAGTCCGTGGCCGCTACTGAGTTTTCCAAATTTGCTGACACATTGAGTGCAGCACTTTAATAGCATCAACTTTTAGGATTTGAAATAGCTCAGCTGGAATTCTGTCACCCCCACTAGCACTGTTTGTACTAATGCTTCCTAAGGCCCACTTGACTTCACACTTCAGGATGTCTGTCTCTAGGTGAGTGACCACACCACTGCAGTTATCTGGGTCATTAGGACTTTTTTTGTACAGTTCTTCTGTGTGTCCTTATCACCTCTTCTTTTTTTTTAAGCTTTAAATGTTTTATTTTGTATTGGAGCATAACTGATTAACAATGTTTTGGTAGTTTAAGGTGAACAGTGAAGGGAGTCAGCTATGCATGTGTCCGTTCCCCCAAGCCCCACTCCCATCGAGGCTGGCACGCTACACTGAGCAGAGTCCCCTGCGCTATACGACAGGTCCTTGTTAGTGTCCAGGTTAGGTTCAGCAGTTCGTACATGACCTTCCCGAACTCCCTCACTGTCCCGTCCCCCGGCAACCATATATTTGTTTTCTAAGTATGCCTTTCTGTTTTGCAAGTAAGTTCGATTGTATCGTTTCCTTGCAGATTCCTCATTTAAGGGATGTCATACAATACTTTACCTTCTCTGACTTACTTCACTCAGTCTGACCCTCTCCAGGCCCATCCATGTCTTGCCGCCTCTTCTTAATCTCTTCTGCTCCTGTTAGGTCCTTACAGCTTCTGACCTTTATTGTGCTCACCCCTGCATGAAATGTTCCCTTGATCTCACCAATCTTTCTTGAGATCTCTAGTCTTTCCCATTCTACTGTTTTCCTCTATTTCATTGTTCATTGAAGAAGGCCTTCTCTCCTTGCTATTCTTTGGAACTCTGTCAGATTTTTCTTTCCCTTTCTCCTTTTCCTTTCACTTCTTCTCTCAGCTTTTTGTAAAGCCTCCTCAGGCAACCATTTGGCCTTCCTGCATTTCTTTTTCTTCGGGATGGTTTTGGTCAATGCCTCATGTGCAATGTTATGAATTTCTGTCCATAGTTCTTCAGTCACTCTGTCTATCAGATCTAATTCCTTGAATCTATTTGTCACCTCCATAAGGGTGACATCAAATCATAAGGGATTTGATTTAGGTCATACCTGAATGGCCTAGTGGTTTTCCCTGCTTCCTTCAATTTAAGCTTGAATTTTCAATAAGGAGCTGATGATCTGAGCCACAGTCAGCTACAGTTTGTTCTTGCAAACTGTATAGAACGTCTCCAGCTTTGACTGCAAAGAACATAACCAATCTGCTTTCAGTATTGACCATCTGGCGATTTCCATGTGCAGAGTCACCTCTTATGCTGCTGGAAAAGGGTGCTTGCTGTGACCAGCGCATTCTCTTGACAAAACTCTGTCAGCCTTTGCCCTGATCCCTTTCGCACTCCAAGGTCAAACTTGCCTGTTATCCTGGGTATCCCTTGACTTCCTACTTTTGCATTCCAATCTCCTATGATGAAAAGGACATCTTTTTTTGGTGCTAGTTCTAGAACGTCTTGTAGGTCTTCTTACAGCTGATCAACCTCAGCTTTTTTGGCATCAGCGATTGCAGTATAGACTTGGATTACTGTGATGTTGAGTGGTTTGCCTTGAAAACGAACTGAGATCATTGTCATTTATGAGACTGCACCCAAGTACTGCATTTCAGCAAATTCCAGGAGATAGTGAAGGACAGGGAAGCCTGGCGTGCTGGAGTCCACAGAGTCGCAAAGAGTGAGACCGAACTTAGTGACTGAACAACAGCAACTGCATTTCAGACTCTTGTTGACTGAGGCCTACTCCTTTTCGTCTAAGGGATTCTTGCCTGCAGCAGTAGATATAATGGTCATCTGAGTTAAGTTGCCCCTTCCCGTCCATCTTAGTCCACTGATTCCTAAGATGCTCATGTTCAACCTTGCCATCTCCTGCTTAACCACATCCAATTTCCCTTGATCCACGGACCTGACGTTCCAGGTTCCTACGCAGTGCTGCTCCTCACAGCATCGGACTGTCCTTTCACCACGAGACACACCCACAACAGCGTCACTCCCGCTTCGGCCCGGCTGCTTCTTTCCTCCTGGCGCTGTTAACAACCGCTCTCTGCTCTTCCCTGGGAGCACAGTGGACACCGTCCGACGCGGGGGCTCGTCGTCCAGTGTCGCTTTCTGCCTTCTCATGCTTGCTTGGGGTTCTCAAGCAACGCTGGAGTGGTTTGCTGTTTCCTCCTCCAGGGGACAACGTTGTCAGAGCTCTTCACTACGACCTGTCTGTCTTGGGTGGCCCAGCACAGCACGGCTCACAGCTCCATCGAGTCACACAAGTCCTCTTGCCCAGACAGAGCTGTCGTCCATGAAGGGGCGCTAATCAGTAGAGAAAGCAAATCAAAACTACAACTTCACATGGTCCAGAATGGCCATTATCAAAAAATCTATAAATACCAGATACTACAGAGGGTGTGGAGAAAGGAGAATGCTCCTGTACTATTGGTGGGGATGTAAACTGGTGCAAGTAATATGAAGAATCATATGGAGGTTTCTTAAAAAGCTAAAAATAGAATTCTCATAGGATCCAGCAGTCCCACTCCTGGGCATAAATCCAGAGAAAACTCTAATTTGAAAAGATACATGCAGTCCTGTGTTCACTGCCGCACTGTTTACAATAGCCAGGAACTGGAAACGACCTTAATGTCCACGGACAGAGGAACAGATAAGGAAGATGTGATCCGTTTATATAGTGGAATCCTACTTAGCCATGAAAAAGAATGAAAAATGCCATTTACAGAAACAGATGGATCTAGAAATTATCATACCAAGTGAAGTAAGCCAGACAGAGAAAGGCAAGTATCATATGATATTTATATGTGGAATCTAAAATTTGACTTTAGTGAACTTACTATACAAAACAGACTCACAGACATAGAAAACAAGCTATGGCTACCAGCGGGGGCTGGGGGTGGGGGGAGCAACTGGGCCCACACGCAGACGACGAGGCCCTGCTCCCGGGCGCAGGGGCAGACGCAGCAGGCGGAAGTGAGCCGCCGTGGGGAGGGCACGAGAAAGAATGCATACACGAACCACTGAGCCGCTTCACTATGCAGCAGCACCTACGCACCATTGTAAGCCAACCGTATTCCATAAAAATAGAACGCAAAGCAAGATGGAAGGAGGAGCGCAGCCCTGCGTTCTGCCCGCCCTGCTGCTCGCAGACGCTGGGGTCCAGACCAGAGGCCGCGACTCGAGGCGGCCGGGGACGGCGGCGCGAGCCGGCCAGCGCACCGCGAGACGCGCCGGCCAGCGACGAGCGGAAAGACGCGGTGTGCAGACCGCTCTCACTTCTTAGCAAGAGCGCAAGGGCGATCTGCTTCCGGTTTTACCGTGAGAAGGACGTGGAGAGAAGGGAACCGCTGCGCGCCAGTGAAAGGGACGGAAGCTGGTGCGGCCCCGTGGAAACAGTACGAGGGTTCCGCAGACAATTAAACACGGACTGCCAGCAGCTGTCCTTCCGGGTGAACGTCCTAAGGAAACAGTCACATCTGCAGGGGCCTCTGCTCGCCCTGCTCATCACAGAAGCTCACAGCAGCTAAGATGTGGAAGCCACCCAACTGTGTGTCAGTGGACGAACAGATAAAGGAGTTACGTGTATCCGTACGGTCGAATGTTATTCAGCCTAGAAAAGAAAGAGATCCTGACACTGTGGGAACACAGATGAGCTTGGGGGACACAACACTAGGTGAAAGAATAATGTCATTAGTTTTTCAGTCCAGCCGGCTTGGTCGGTCATAGGAAATTATTAATATTTTATAACAAGGCACCTTTTCCAGCTCTTTCTCAGTCCACTCATAGTGTAGAGTTCTTTTCCTTTCCTTTTCCTCCTTTCTTTCATTTTTTCAGAAAACTATAACAATAAGATATCAAAATAACCATTTCATAACTTGGCAAGAATTTCAGGCTCAACCCAGGACAAAGAATAGAAGCCGTTTACTGCATGTGGGTGACTTCAAGGCTGTTTTGAAAGTTACTCCAATTTCTGCTTTGTAGAAGTCATTTATTGTATAATTATTAGATATCTGTTTCCTTTAGAATCTTTCCTAACAGGTTGTAGGAGCCCAGAGGGCAGGGCCTGTGGCTCATCCATTTGTGTGTTTTTCACTGTGCTTGATACACACTGTTTACCGAGAGGATGTTTGAAAACATCTGCCTGGTGTGAGTGGATGAGTGGTGGGAGACGAGAGAAAGGCCTGGACTGAGTGTCACAGCCAGAGGACGTAAAGTGAGGCACGGTGAAGCAGACGCAAGCAAGCCGCAGAGCTTAGGCCACAACATCTCAAAGAAGAAGCCCTATGGTGTTTAGTAAACCAGAGTGGAAAAGTTCTGAAGTGAGGGATAACAAATCTCCATGGAAGAAAAACCAGAATTCACAAGGAGTAGAAGGGAGACTTTTAAAGATGGATCACGCTATCAGCGTGGGGCGGGGTGGGTGGGTTCCACGTGCAGTCAGGGTCTGCCGCTGTTGACTTTGGCTGTGTGTGACAGGGATGGCCCAGATCTGTCTCTTATGTAAACTGGGGACTTGGCAATTCAGGGCTAAGACAGGGACTGGACCTCGTGAGTCCTCCTTTCCTCTCTCGCTCTCTGCTATGCGGCCTCAACTCCCAAGTCACCTCATGGACCACGGTGTGGCGGCAGTTCCAGCCATCACATCTATACTCTGGAAGCAGGAATGAGACAGAGGAAGTGAGGGAGGAGCGAGAATGTGGGCAGGACTTAGTCAAGCAGCCCGCCTGCAATGACCTGAAGGGAACGCCCGTCTGGAGGGCGTACCGCTCACAACCACCTGCACGTTCAGCCCACGTTGCTCACAGTGGAGACCTGGGTTTGTCCTCACTCGATGGAGAGCTGCTCTGCTGGACGGGAGGAAATGCACGGGGCTGCCAGAAACTTAACCAAAAAGAAAAATTCACATCACCACTCATGCTCCAGCTCACTAAGGTTCCCATCGCCTTAATGGCATGCTTCTAGAAGAAAAAGTCTTCCCTGAATTCCACTTCAGAGTCACAGCCCAGTGTCTTCTCTCTCAGCCTGGCAGCTCCTGAGCAGATTAGGCAAGTTGCCAAGTTACCAATCCATTAGGCACAGTTTCCAGGGGGATTAGCCCCTGTTGAATACTCTCATTCCTTCTGCCATCTTCCATCCATTCATCTATCCGCCTAGCATCCATTCACTCATCCATCCATCCACCATCCATCCATCATTCATCCATCCATCCATCACCCATCCATCCACCCACCCAACCATTCATCATCCATCCACCCATCCACTATCCATCCATCTATTCATCATCCATCCACCCATCCACAATCCATCATCCATCCACCCATCGATCATCCATCCATCATCTATCCATCCACCTACCCATCCATCCATCATCTATCCATTCATCAATCCATCCATCCATCTACCCATCCATCCACCTACCTATCCATCCATCAATGCATCCACCCACCCACTCATCCATTCACCCATCATCCATCTATCCATCCATCCATCCATTGTATACTTCTATGATATTCATCTATCTTTCCCTTTGTTCTGAAAAAGATAAGCTAAGGGTACTGTTTTTCATGAAAACTCTTTTTTAAATTAAAAAACTTATTTTCATTTCCTAATTTTTAATATAATAAAACTTTTCAAATTTTTCCTCTTCTACTCTTTTTTTCATCTCTTTTATCTTGCAAATTCCACAGAGAAAAGTGGATAGCTGAAATTGGAGGTTGGGACAGAGCAAAAGAAAATATTCTAGCTCCAAATGCCCAGGGAGCCTGGCACATAGCTGGACTGTTTGTACAAGCAGGGCCTAGTACCAGTGTGGCCCCATCTGTCTTGGTGTTGGATCCAGTGACTGGACTGTCTTATCTTCGAGCTTCTCTAAACCATAACAGCTTCAGTTACCTTTTCTCCATTTGTCCTCATTTGCTCATTTGGCTTGTAACCTAAAATACTAAAATGAGTGAATTCCTAGTCTACTAATAAAGAAGCAAAGTATTTTAGAAAAGTTGTGACAAATGAGAGAGAGGACAGGCTGGGAGCATGAGCTGCGTCTCTGGAAGAGATGGGGTGAGGCACGACCTTCAACCGTTGATGGGGAGCATGGGCGCTGGAGACCCTGTGTGCTCGGTCTGGATCCTTCCTGGTTCTGCCTCCTTGCACTGTGACCCCATCTCACACTTCCTTCCACTCTCACCTGCCCACAGCAGGGACAGCATCGGCTTCCACCGCCCATCCCCCCCCTCACTCCCCATCCACATGTTAGAATCCACTTCCAAAGGAAGCTGAATATATGGGGTCTTTCTTCCTTGTTTTCTGCGATGAAGCAAAAAAGGTATTTATATGAATTCAAAGCAAACAACAAATATGTCTATTACAATTGTCTGACAGTCCTCAGGGTAAACCGTCAGGGAAAACATCTCTTCCTTAGATCCTGGCAATTAAGACAGAGCAGCACAGAGTCTAGGGTCTACAAGGGGGGAGGGGGAGGAGCCACAGCAAGGCATGGGGCGGGAAGGAGGGCAGGACAGCAGAGAAGACAAGAGTCTAACTTTAAGGCCAGCGGATTCTCCCATCACCAGGCACTGCTGAATGCCTCGGGGCTGCAGGGAATGACCCTGAGTGCACATTCGCCACAGCCGCTCAGGCCCCATGAACCTCCGCGGAAGACACAGCACACATGTCCCACAGGCTGGCCTCCACTCGAGGAATTAAGAACTGCTTTCAAGACCTGGCCCATTCTGGCCAACCATCGGCATTTCTCTGCGAGAAGGAAAACACACACGTATCTCCACGGCGCCATCTGACGCCGTGAAAGCTCACAGGAGGGACATGGAGAGGAGGGGACAGCAGGCGACGGTCCTGCAGAGGGAACCACGTCTCTGTGTGGATGGATGTGTCTCCACTGCAGCGCTGCTGCCTGGGGTCATGCGTGGGCAGACTGGCCGTGCACTCCCGGGCTGAGCTGGGGCAGAGAGGACGCCTCTGGGAGACACACAGGGGTCCCGGGTCCTCCCTCAGCGGCCAAGGGCAGGGGGCCCTCAGAGCCAACTTCCTCTCTGAAGGTCATTGGGGACCAATCCCAGTAAACACACACACCCCCATCAGATTAGCAGACAAAATGGTCTCCATGGCAACGGCTGGACAAGTGTTGCCTGTATTCGGCATTAATTTAAAATACTTTCCCCCAGTCTCCTTGGAGTCGGTTCTGTGAAACACAAGTGCTCGCGAGCTCTCTCATCTGCAGCAGCCTTTGAAATTCCATCCAGTGTGTGTTGAAGCTGAGCCAATTAACGTGAAGAGAATTGGGTGGATTGCAGAGAAGCTGGCAAGACTGTGTTTACCAATTAGTTTTTTTTATGATGCAAATGTTGCACAGCACGCAGCAGAAATAAAAGCTGGCTAAGCTGAATATGAAACTGTTAATTGCATTTTCGGAGACACAGCTACAAGGTGAAACTAATCATACAA
Source organism: Muntiacus reevesi (assembly GCF_963930625.1). Lineage (NCBI taxonomy): Eukaryota > Metazoa > Chordata > Mammalia > Artiodactyla > Cervidae > Muntiacus > Muntiacus reevesi. Next base: position 112,516,130 of record NC_089254.1, read on the forward strand.
ATGATAAGTGAGTTTCACCACCTACAGAGCTTTGCTATTGCACTTGGACTAATCTGTGTTAAAACAGCCCCGTACATCGTTGCGGGAAAGGAAAACATAGCATTTGGTATAACCTCCCAATTTTAAAGGGAAAAATGTGCATATGTGGGAAGCAATATAAAGGATAATTTTCACTTAAATCAGATTAATAATGTTAACAAACACCAAGGCAAAGGGCGGGATGGTGTCTCTTGAAATGCATTTTCCGTCTCAGAATTACAGAAAGGTGCATTTGCAGATGAACGCCAGAGTCTCCTGACAAGTCTGGCTTAAACTTGTTAGAGAAGAAAGGTCGTGATAATTATCCACTGTTGATTTTCCCAACAAGGAACATCAGACAGAGAGGCCATCCTCGAGTTAGGGAGAGGGAAGGTCCTGAGAGCCAGCTAAGTCAGCGCCCAGCAGCCAGGCTGGGGATGGGGTGGACGTCTGGCTGGGTAAAGACCCAGACCCGGGACACAGAGAGGTCTCCTGGCCGCACTGGCACTGCTCCAGGGCTTTCAAACGGCGAGTCCAGGTCCGAGGAGAAGCCATCCTGGAGGGGTGGCCACGTCTGGGTTAGGTCTGGTTTTGAAGTGCCTCAGAAGGATTTACGCTCTTTTTCTCATTTCTCAAATTACTGGCCCCAATGCTGCCCAAGTTCATGTTACAGTGTATGGGCGGTGATTGAGGAGCCAGTCAGGAACCAAGAAAGGGGCAGGGTGGGGGCAGTTACCCTCGCTTCTGGATCTGGACAGCAGGTCCTTGTGGAAGCCCTCCCGGGGGTCAGCGGGGCCCCATCCTAGGAGTGAGTGGCTGGGTGTTCTGCAGATGCAGTGCAGACTGGTTAACCACACTGAGTCATGACCTTGAAAAGGGCTAACAAGAGAGTAGCCTGCCAAGCATTCTCACCAAGAAAAGTGTGGGAGGTAACGATGTGAGGTGATGGAAGTGCTAATTAACTTCATTTGGAAAACAGTTTCACAATGCATACATATGTCAAACCATCATATATTTTAATGCTGTTTGTCAATGATTTCCTAATAAAGCCAAGAAAAAAGCAGGGCATGGAGGTGGATGGGGAAGCAAGGTGGGAGGGACAGAGCCCCATGGTCCCTCCCACTCGAGTGCCAGCAATCTGACCTCACACAGAAGGTCCCTGAGGCACACATGCACCATGTCCGCCCCATGTACGAACATACCATCTTTCCTAACTGAAACGCAAGCAGCCGATTGGCCAGGCAACCCGACTCAGAGACGGCAGACAAACGTGACGCATTTGTGCCAACAAACGATCTCTCAGTAAGTTGCTTTCCTCTCTGTTTCCTCTCATTGCAGAAGCAGCACTGTGAAGACAGGAGTCAAGTGGATTCAAGCCCAAGCGATGGCACATCCTCCCCAGCATCCCTGCAATGTGGGCTCTTGGGTGCCCATGGAAGGTGTGGCCATCACTGGCCCAGAGTCCTTGGAGGGTTCCTGCAAAGTTCCGATTATCTGGTCAAGACAGAGACTTTCACACCAGACTTTCACAGCAGGCGGTGAAGACAGGAGGTCAGAAACAGAAATAATGCCATATACACAGAGGAAAGGACCAGCTGAAGTGGAGACAGGCCTCCCACCTGATAAAGAGCTCAGGGTAAAATCGAGATTACCAAGGAACTCGGGAGAAGAATAGATGCACAAAGTGAGAAGTCAGATGTTCTTAACAAAGAGTTAGAAAATATAAAGCACAGAGATGAAGAATACAATAACCGAAATGAAAAATACACTAGAAGGAGTCAGTAGTAGACTAAGTTATTTAGAAGAAGGGATTAGTGAACTGGAAGACAGAGTAGTGGAAATCACTGCTGCTGAAGAGACAAAAAGATAAAGAATGAGAAGAAATGAGGACAATTTAAGAGACTTTGGGGCAACATCATGCATATTAATATTCACATTATAGAGGTCCCAGAAGGAGAAGACAGAGAGAAAAGGGCTGCGAACATATTAGGAGACATAACAGCTGGAAAACTTCCCCAACCTGGGAAAGGAAACAGTCATCCAAGTCCAGGAAGCAGAGAGAGTCCCAAACAGGATTAGGCCAAACAGGAATACACCGAGAAACACAGTATTTTAAATGACAAAAGCTAAAGATAAAAAGGAGCAAGAGAAAAGCTACCGATAACATACAAGGGAACTGCCTTGTAGTCAACGGACTATCGGCTGACTATGAAGCAGAAACTCTGCAGACCAGAAGCGTGTGGCACATATATTTAAAATGATGAAAAGGAAAAATCTACAATCAACAATACTCTACTTGGCAAGGTTCTCATTCAGATTTGATGGAGAGATTAAAAATTTTACAGACAAGAAAAAGCTAAAATATTCAGCATCACTAAACCAGCTTTATAATAAATGATAAAGGGACTTCTCTAAATGAAAAAGAAAAGGTCACAATTAGAAATACAATAATTATGAAAGGAAAAGTTCATTGATTAGGACAAATATACAGTAAAGGTAATAAATCATCCACACAAAGAGCTACTAGGAAGGTTAATGACAAAAGTAGTAAGATCATTTATATCCACAACAAGTAGTTAAGGGGTAAACAAAATAAATAGATGAAAAATATGACATAAAAAACAGTCCCTATGAGGGGAAGAGAGCAGAAATGCAGGATTGGTAAACGTATTTGAAATTAAGAAGTGGCAACTTGAGACAATCACATATGTAAATAGCTGGCTATATATAAACCTCGTGATAACCACAAACCAAAAATCTGTAATAGGTACATATATGTTCAAAATAGGTACAAAAAGAGAAAGGAATCCAAACATAATACTAAAAATCATCATCAAATCACAAGAGAACTGAAGAAGAAAGGAACAAAAACGAACTACAACAACACCCCAAAACAATTATCAACATGGCGATAAAAACATACATATTAACAATTACTTTAAATGAGACTGGACTAAATGCTCCAACCAAAAGCGCAGACTGGCTGAATGGCTATAAAAGCAAGGCCCATATATAAGCTGTCAACAAGAGACCACTTCAAACTTAAAGACACACAGGGACTGAAAGTGAGGGGATGGGAAAGGTATTCCATGCAAACAGAAATAAAAAGAAAACCAGGTTGACAACATTTATATCTGACAAAATGGTCTTTAAACCAGACTGTTCCAAGTGACAAAGGAGGACACTACAAAATGATCAAATGACCAAAATCCAAGAAGATAAAACAGCTGCAAATATATAAGCAACCAACATAGGAGTGCCCAAATACATAAAGGGAAAGTTAACTGACATAAAGGCAAAAATGGAGAGTAGCACAATAGTAGCAGGGGACTTCAGCATCCACTTACATCCAAAGACAGAACATCCAGACAGAAAATCAATGAGGACACACAGCCCTTAAACGACATGTTAGACCAAATGAGATTAACTGATACATAAAGAACATTATATCCCAAAGCAGCCAACCCATATCCTTTTCAATGGCATATGAAACATTCTCTAGGACAGATAACATGCTAGGCCATAAAACAAGTCTCCATGAATTTAAAAAGATTAAAATCATATCTGACATCTTTTCTGACAATGCTGTGAGACTAGAAATCAACCATAAGAAAAAAACTTCAAAAAACTCAAACACATGGGGACTAAATAATGTGCTACAAAACAACCAATGAATCACTGAAGGAATCATAGAGAAAATAAAAAATACCTAGAGACAAATGAAAACAAAAACATAATGATCCAAAATCTATGAGATATAGTAAAAGCAATTCTAAAAGGGAAGTCTAGAGTGATAAAGCTGGTCTCAGGAAACAAGAAAAATCTCAAATAAACAACACAGCATTATACCTAAAAGAACTAGAAAAAGAAGAATGAATAATTAAATCAGAAATAGAAAAGCAGAAGTTACAATCTACACCATAGATACACAGAGGATCATAAGAGACTACTACAAACAACTATATGCTAATAAAAGGAACAGTCTAGAAGAAATGGAAAAATTCTGAGAAATGTACAATCTTCCAAAACTGAACCAGGAAGAATAGAAAGTATGAACAGACCAATTACCAGTAATGAAACTGAATCAGTTCTTTTAAAAACTCCAAACAAACAAAAATCCAGGACCAGATAGTTTCATAGGTGAATTCTACCCAACAGATGAGTTAGTGCCTCTCCTTAAACTATTCTACAAAATTACAGAGGGAAGAATGTTTCCAAACTCATTCTGGGATAAGCATCAACCTGATATCAAAACCAGACAAAGATATACAAAAAAGAAAATTACAGGCCCATATCAATGATGAATTCAGATGCAAATATCATCAACAAAATCTTAGCAAACCAAATCCAACAATACATTTAAAAAATCATATACCATCGTCAAGTGGGATTTATACTAGAAATATGAGGATTTTTCAGTAGCTCCAAATCAATCCATGTTAACAAACTGAAGATTAAAAGCCATACGATAATCTCAATAGATGCAGATAAAGCTTCTGGCAAAATTCAATATTTACATCTATTTATGATTAAAAAAAAAAAAACTTTCCCAAATGTGAGCATAAGGGGAATATATCTCACATAATCAAGGCCATTTAAGATAATCACTAATATCATACTGAAGGATGAAAAACTAAGCATTTCCTCTAAGATCAGGAACAAGACAAGGATACCCACTCTCACCACTTTTATTCAACACAGTTTTGGAAGTCCTAGCCATAGCAATCAGACAACACTAACAATTTTAAAAAATCCAAATTGGCAAGGAAGATGTAAAACTGTCAGTGTTTGCAGATAACATGATACTGTACACAGACAATTCTAACGATGCCACCAAAAAAAAAAAAAAAAAAAAATACTAGGGCTCATCAGTGAATTCAGTAAAGTTGCAGATACAAAATTAATATACAGAAATCGGCTCCATTTCTGTCTACAATGAACTAACAGAAAGAGAAATCAAGGAAACATCCCATTTACAACCACATCCAAAAAATAAATTACCTGGGGAAAAGCTTACCTAAGGATATACAAGATCTTACTCAGGAAACTTTTAAGACATTGACGAAAGAAGCTGAAGACAACAGAAGCAGATGGAAAGATACACTGTGCTCATGAATTGGAAGAATTAATATTGTCTAAATGACCACAATACCCAAGACAATCTACAGATTCAATGTAATCCCTAACAAAATACCAATAGTATTTTTCACAAAACTAGTACAAAAAATTCCAAAATTTATATAGAAACACAAAAGACCCTGAATAGCCAGAGCAACCTTGATAAGGAAGAACAGAGTTGGTAGTACCATGCTCCCTAACTCCAGACTACACCACAAAGCTACAGTAATCAAAGCAGCGTGGTACCGGCCCAACCCAGACACACAGGTCAGTGGGACAGGACAGAAAGCCCAGAAATAAACTCAGATACTTTGGTCAATTAATCTGTGACCCAGGAGGCAAGAATCCACCATGGACAAACGACAGTCTCTTCTGCAAGTGGGGTCGGGAACACTGGACAGCTTCATGTAAAAGAAGGAAATTAGAACACTGTCTAATACCATTTGCAAAAGAAACTCAAAATGGGTCAAATACTTAGGTGTGAGACCAGAAGCCATAAAACTTCAGAAGAAAATAGGCACAACACTCTTTGACATAAACCATGGCAGTATTTTTTGGATCTGTCTCCTAAGGCAAAGGAAATAAAAGCAAAAATAAACAAATGGGGTCTAATTAAACTTAAAAGCTTCTGTTAAAGTAAATCATTAACAAAACAAAAAGAAAACCTACTTAATGGGAGAAAACATTTGCAAATGATATAAACAATAACGGGTTAATATCCCAAATATATAAGCAAATCACATAACTTAGTGTCAAAATAGCAAGCAACTCAATTAAAAAGTGAGCAGAAGATCTGAATAGCCATTTTTCCAAAGAAGCCACACAGATGGACAGCAAGCACAGGAAAGATGCCCAACATATTCAGAGAAAAACAATTCAAAACCACAATGAGATACAACCTCATCCGTGTCAGAATGGCAGTCTGAAAAAAAAAAGCCAACAAGTATCAAATGTGGGAGAGAGTGTGGAGAAGGAGCCCTCCTACACGCTGTGGGAACAGATGTTGGCTCAGCCACTGTGGAAAACAGTACAGAGGTTCCTCAAACAAATAAAAATAGAGTAATATATGATTCAGCAATTCTGCTTCTGGGTATCTGCCTGAAGAAAATGAAAACTACTTAGAAAAGACACACGCACCCCAGCATTCACTGCAACGTTCTTTACAGTCGCCAAGACGCAGGAGTGTACTAACTGTCACAGACAGGTAAACGGATAAAGTGTGGGGTGTGTACGGTATAAGGCATGGAATATTACCCAGGTATTGGAAGGATAAAACTGTGCCATGTACAGCATGGATGGACGTGGAGAACGTGATGCCCAGTGAAATAAATCAGAAAAGAGAAGCACTGCACGGAACCCCTTACATGTGAAATCTAAAAAACAAAACAGACCTGTGGGAGACGGAGCCAAAGCGAAAACAATGCCCAGCTGTGGACGTGACTGATGACGGAGGGAAAGTCCGATGCGGTAAAGAACAACATTGCCTAGGAACCTGGGACGTTAGGTCCATGAAACAAGGTAAATTGGAAGTGGTCAAACAGGAGATGAACAGAGTGAACACTGACATTTAGGAATGAACATTTAGGAATCAGTGAACTAGAATGGACTGAAATGGGCAAATTTAATTCAGATGACCATTATATCTACTACTGTGGGCAAGAATCCCTTAGAAGAAATGGAGTAGCTCTCACAGTCAACAAAAGAGTCTGAAATGCAGTTCTTGGGTGCAATCTCAAACATGACAGAATGATCTCTGTTCATTTCCAAGGCAAACCATTTAATATCACAATAATCTAAGTCTATGCCCCAATCATTAATGTCAAGGAAGCTGAAGTTAAACGGTTCTATGATGACCTACAAGACCTTCTAGAACTAACTTCAAAAAAAAGATGTCCTTTCATCACAGGGGATTGGAATGCAAAAGTAGAAATTCAAGAGATACCTGGAGTAAAGTTTCCCTTGGAGTACAAAATGAAGCAGGGCAAAGGCTAACAGAGTTTTGCCAAGAGAACGCACTGCTCATAGCAAACACCCTCTTCCAAAAACACAAGAGAAGACTCTACACATGGACATCACCAGATTGTCAATACTGAAATTAGACTGATTATATTCTTTGCAGACAAAGATGGAAAAGCTCTATACAGTCAGCAAAAACAAGACCAGGAGCTGACTATGGCTCAGATCATGAATTCCTTATTGCAAACTTCAGACTTAAATTGAAGAAAGTAGGGAAAACCACTAGACCATTCAGGTATGACCTAAATCAAATCCCTTACAATTATACTGTGGAAGTAACAAATAGATTCAAGGGATTAGATCTGATAGACAGAGTGCCTGAAGAAGTATGAACAGATGTTCATGACACCATACAGGAGGCGGTGGTCAAGAACATCCCCAAGAAAAAGAAATGCAAAAGGGCAAATGGTTGTCTCAGGAGGTCTTACAAATATCTGAGAAAAGAAGAGACATGAAAGGCAAAGGAGAAAAGGAAAGATATACCTATCTGAAGAATGCAGAGTTCCAAAGAACAGCAAGGAGAGAGAAGAAAGCCTTCCTCAGTGATCAATGCAAAGAAATAGAGGAAAACAATAGAATGGGAAAGACTAGAGATCTCTTCAAGGATATTAGAGATACCAAGGGAACATTTCACGCAACGATGGGCACAATAAAGGACAGAAATGGTATGGACCTAACAGAAGCAGAAAATATTAAGAAGAGGTGGCAAGAATACACAGAAGAACTAAACAAAAAAGACCTTAACTACGCAGATAACCATGATGCTGTGATCACTCACCTACAGCCAGACATCCTGGAGTCCAAAGTCAAGGGGGCCTTAGCAAGCGTCACTATGAACAAAGCTAGTGGAGGTGGTGGAATTCCAGCTGAGCGATTTCAGGTCCTACAAGATGATGCTGTGAAAGTGCTGCACTCAATATACCAGCAAATCTGGAAAACTCAGCAGTGGCCACAGGACTGGAAAAGGTCAGGCTTCATCCCAATCCCAAAGAAAGGCAATGCCAAAGAATGCTCTAACTACCACACACTTGTACTCATCTCATATGCTAGCAAAGTAATGCTCAAAATTCTCCAAGCCAGGCTTTAACACTGCGTGAACTGTGAACTTCCAGATGTTCAAGCTGGATTGAGAAAAGGCAGAAGAACCAGAGATCAAATTGCCAACATACACTGAATCATAGAAAAAGTAAGAGAGTTCAAGAAAAGCAGCTACTTCTGCTTTATTGACTATGCCAAAGCCTTTGACTGTGTGGATCACAACAAACTGTGGAAAATTCTTAAAGAAATGGGAATACCAGACCACCTGATCTGCCTCTTGAGAAACCTGTATGCAGGTCAGGAAGCAACAGTTAGAACTGGACATGAAACAACAGACTGGTTCCAAATAGGAAAAGGAGTGCATCAAGGCTGTATATTGTCACCCTGCTTATTTAACTTATATGCAGAGCACATCATGCAAAATGCCAGGCTGGAGGATGCACAAGCTGGAATCAAGATTGCCGGGAGAAATATCAATAACCTCAGATAATGCAGATGACACCAGCCTTATGGCAGAAAGTGAAAAACTAAAGAGCCTCTTGATGAAAGTGAAAAGAAGAGATGAAAAAGTTGGCTTAAAGCTCAACATTCAAAAAACTAAGATCATGGCATCCAGTCCCAGCACTTCATGGCAAACAGATGGGGAAACAGTGGAAACAGTGAGAGACTTTCTCTTCTTGGGCTCCAAAATCACTGCAGATGGTGACTACAGCCATGAAATCATAAGACACTTCCTCCTTGGAAAAAAAAAACTATGACCAACCTAGACAGCATATTAAAAAACAAAGACATTACTTTACCCACCAATGTCCATCCAGTCAATGCTACAGTTTTTCCAATAGTTCCATATGGATGTGAGAGTTGGATCGTAAAGAAAGTTGAGTGCCAAAGAAATGATGCTTTTGAACTGTGGTGTTAAGAGAAGACTCTTGAGAGCCCCCTGGACTGCAAGGAGATCCAACCAGTCCATCCGAAAGGAAATCAGTTCTGAATGTTTATTGGAAGGACTGATGCTGAAGCTGAAATTCCAATACTCCGGCCACGTGATGCGAAGAACTGACTCACTGGAAGATACCCTGATGCTGGGAAAGGTTGAAGGCGGGAGGAGAAGGGGACAACAGAGGATGAGATGGTTGGATGGCATCACTGACATGATGGACATGAGTTTGAGTAAACTCCGGGAGTTGGTGATGGACAGGGAGGCCTGGCGTGCTGCAGTCCATGGGTCACAAAGAGTCGGACACGACTGAGTGACTGAACTGAACTGAACTGACTATCACAAGGCAGAAGCAGACTCACAGACATAGAGAACAAACTAGTGGGTAACAGTCGGGGTGGGAAGGAGGAGGGACCAGACAGGAGTAGGAAATAAGAGGCACAAACTACTATGTATAAAATAAATAAGCTATGCGGATATATCATATAGGATAGGGAATATAGCCTATATTTGATAATAACTATAAATGGAGTGTAATCTTTAAAAATTGTGAAATGCTATGCTGTACATCTGAAACATTGTACATCAACTATACCTCAATTCATAAAGTTACATAAATTTTTAAAAATGTTTTAAAGAATATAAGAAATGTATAAATCCAGTTAAATTACTTCACTAAAATTGGGAAGTATAACATGTTACAACCTGAGTGTGATCACCTGCAACAGGGTGATGGAAGTGGTTCTGGATCCTTCTGAGCTGCGGGGAGAAACACCGAGAGGGCCTCGGGCCACTGTCCACCCACCGAGTGGTTCCCAGGAAGGACCTCGAGGGCAAAGGTCATCCTGACCTGCAGACAAGATGCCATATGCATCCCAGACTCAGGGCATGCCTTCCTGATTTCAGTGCCATCTGTGGTCTAACAACGGTTATTTTGTGTCGAGTATTCTCCGTGTACAAATATTTATAAATTAGCAAGCACTGTAAATAAACAGCATAGGGACTGGACACAGCTAAGGGAAGCAGGGAGACGGTGAGTGTTTGAAGCCCCGCTCCTCTGGGAGTGGGCACAGGAAGATGGGTGAAGACACACGGGAGGGTGGGACGGTCCCTGCGGACGGGCCCTGCTTACGGGCAGGATGCCAGAGAGCAGTGAGCCTGCAGGATCTACTGGCTGAGTGATTGCATTTATGAGGCTTCTTTCCTTCCTTGCTCTCTTTTCGCTGAAGAATTCCAAGGATGAGATGGGGAGCTTACATAACATTAGCAGAGAAACTAGAGTCTCCTGAGAGCAGCGCATGCAAAAGACTCGTAGGCCGCGGACCACCTGGCGAGTGCATGACACACATTTGACGGGAAGGCGGTCTCATCGGCTCCCCCCACAGTCCCATTAAACACCTTCGCCGGCCGGGTCAGCGGAGGCTGACCGCGGACGAGGAGCCCCCAGGAGTCAGGCCGGTCCGGTGCAGGACCTCCGCTGCTCCCGCCCTCCCCTCGGCCTCCCCAGACCCTCCTGTGCAGGTCGGACCCTGACCCTCCTGCCCAGGCCATGGCCCAGGGTCGCTAGGAATTCCAGCGCTGTGCTGACCGGGGACTGCTGTGTCACAGCCCTCCTCCCAGAGGGCCCAGGCTGGGCCCACGCTTGCTCGGGGCTATGTGGACCGAGTGGCGTCCCTGAGAGCCCAGCACCGCCCTCTCCTGCCCGTGACATCCTGCTGTTACTACCACGGGCCAGTGCGACCCTGTTTCCACATCCTGACTCCTCCCTGGGGGTAATGCCGCAGAGCGAGGGGCCCACGGCGGCCACCTCTGACGTGCCCCGGGGTCTGGGGAGGCCTTCCTGCCCTGCCCACACTGAGCTTCCGACACCCTCACGGGCTCCCCCGGGGGTGGGCGAGGGTAGGGGGTGGATTCCAGGCAGGAGACGAGTCGAAGCCTGGAGGAGCGACGTAGCACGTGGGGCTGTTGGAGCTTGGGAAGGGACGCGGGAGGCAGCGGGGACCCTGGGGCTCCATCTGCGTCCAGCGGCCCCCGGGGGCTCTGCGCTGCTGCGAGCTGGCCAAAACTGGGTGGTGCACGCGGTATTGGGTCGGGCGCTAAGAGGCTTGCACAGGGTCCTCCTGCAGGGGAATGCCGGCGTGGCCGTGCTGACGCCGGCGTGGCCGTGCTGACGCCGGCGTGGCCGTGCTGACGCCGGCGTGGCCGTGCTGACGCCGGCGTGGCCGTGCTGACGCCGGCGTGGCCGTGCTGACGCCGGCGTGGCCGTGCTGACGCCGGCGTGGCCGTGCTGACGCCGGCGTGGCCGTGCTGACGGCACCAACCACGCCTTGACAGCGCTCCCAGGACCATGGCAAAAATGGTCCTCACAGGGAACGAGGGCAGAGCGGGGAGAAGCCACGTCCGGGGGGCGGGTGAGGCCCAAGGCACGTGCTCTGCTGGAGGCGAAGGCACAGGACCCCTCTGACCTGAGGAGCCGGGCGGGTGGGCACACTCACTAAGGCCGTCACCCCTGACCCGACTTCACTTCCCGCTGCTCCGGGCTCACCCCACGCCCCCTGCCCTCCGCCGGGCCCACCTTCACAGAAGACCTCCCTCCACGCACCCCTCCTCTCTCGGTCACGAAAAGCCCTCTGCAGCCCCAAGAGCCGTCTCTCTCTGCGTCGTCACACTCAGCACTCCCCGCGGCATTTCTGCTGCCAAGGCAGACACAGTCGACTCCTTTACAGCTTCCTCACAGGTCAACCTTCCAGCCTCTTAACCATTTCTGTGTTTTACTCTGGATTCCCTCCACTTCGCCGACATCCTTTTCGGCTTCTCTGGTTTTAAATGGTTGTATTTACTTGTTAGGACACAGCAGGTGTTAGCAAGAAGCTGGATGAGATTCAAGCCACAGTAATCATAGGAAACCAAGTTCAAAAGCTTTGAATGAAACCAAGTAAAAGGGAGAGAAGAAGAAATAACAATAATGACCAACAGACAACACCTTTGCTAATTCAGGACAGGCTTCCCTGTTCTGTGTTCAAACACTGGTCCTAGGCAGTGACAGGTTCCACATCCTCTTACCAGGGAGGTGGCTAAGTTTTCATGTGAACTTTAAAAGGAATTGGGGTTGGCTTCAACCAAAGTTTTGGAAAAAATAGTTTTGAACTGCAAGCTTAGGAAGAAGGCCCTGCATTTTTTTTTTTTTTTGGAAACACTGACCCACGGGCTGTTCTCCCCCCAGACCTATGCGTCCTGCCCCAGGGTCACCACCTTCGAGGGGCGGGTGGGCAGCGGGGATCGGGGACTAAACCAGCACTCTCGGGAAGGAATCACGATCCCTGGAAGGGGAGCAGCTCACAGCAGCATGGAGGGAGCCAGACCCCCTTCCCGAGCAGGAGAAAGGACCCTGAAGCAAGTGAGGACCACCTGGGTGAAGATCCATCAACCCCGTGAAACCAGCTGTCTTAACACCCGATCAGAACATCCTGCTCAGGCCAGTCATCCACTGGGAGCTCAGACTGGGCTCAGACCAGTCATCCACTGGGAGCAAAGTGCCCCAGCAACTGGGTGGAAAGGCCAGACTGTTCCAGACCAGCCACAGACGTCTTGTCTGTCCATCCTGCCTGCAGCCCTCCCTCCACCTCTAGGAGGGCAAGTCCTTGGCCCCCTTGTCTTGTCTGGCCAGTGCCTCCCTCAACAGAGAGGCGGTCCCGTGACCTTCCTCCCCCAGCACCACCCCCGACCCCGGGGGAAGCAGCCTTGCGTGCATCTCAGCACCAGCCCTCCTGAAACCCGAAGCTGCCTGAGGGGAGGATACTGGTCCATGCCCCCATCTCCAGACACAAGCTCCTAACACCCCCACGTTTCCTGAGGGACAAGGATGACGGCACCTCTGCTCTAACGCGGCGACTCTTGAGGCCCCGGGGGGCTTCAGGACAGGCTGGTCACCAGAGAGAGCAAAACTTGATGGGAAGCCTGAGCTCTCAGCTACGGTCTCCGCGTCCGGGGGTGGGGGAGAGGGTGGACAGCGAGCTCAGCGCCAACAGCCAGGGGCCCGGCCGTCACGCAGCCGGTCAACCACAGGCCCTGCACGGGAGCCCGCGACGCCCCAACCGCAGGGCTGGTGAGCTTCCGAGCTGGTGGGCGGTGGGGATGGGGGCTGGAGCCCCGTCCCTGCCCCAGCCCCTGCCCCTCCTTCTGCATTTCCCTGAGTTGTGTCCTTTAGAGCATGGGATATAATGGGGACGAAGCTCGGTTGGTCTGAGAAGAGGAGGGGGCCAAGCACACGGCCTGTGTGAGCCACCCGCACCCGCCTCCAGCACAGCCCAGCCGGCCGTGAGCTCCAACCACACCTGTGGGGAGCGCTGGGCACCTCGGCCCCCAGGTCAACAGTCAGGCACCTGACAGAACTGGGAGGACGTGATGCGCGTACACCATCCTTCACGAACCAATTTCAGATATAACCAAAGACACAGAGGCGGGAGGACCGACGCGGCTCCCCGACCACCCCACCTATACCCAGGGCCTCCTCCCGGCCCACAGCTGCTCCCTTCCAGGGTCTCGCTTTACTTTCCACCCTGTGGTTGTCAGGGATTTCCCCGTGGCTCAGCAGGTGAAGAATCGGCCTGCAATGCAGAAGACCCCCTGAAATGCAGGAGACCCAGGTTCAGTCCCTGGGTAGGCTCAGGAAGATTCCCTTGGAGAAGGAAATGGTAACCCACTCCAGTATTCTTGCCTATGAAATTCCAAGTTGGAAGCAGAATTACATTAAATAATGTCATTGAGTATTTTGCAATATATGCCCAAGATCCGAGGTAATGCGTTTAATCAGCGAGCCGTGGGTGGAGAATGGAAAACAACAGGGCTTGCTTACTGAACCACTGCTTTCTTTAATATTTCCCTGTCTGCCCGGCTTTACTAAAATTCAGAAGCAAAACCAAACATCTGTTCTAGAAGACTCTGTGATCTGACAGCTGCCTTGATCCTGCAATGACACAAACATCAACGCCAGCACAATAAATCTTATATCACACCTTCCTGAGTTTTCTTGCATTTCTGCACTCAGAGGTTCCCATGTCTGACATCTGAGGTCTATTAAATATTTTGTTTTCAAGGAAGGATGGGTCTTGCCAAGGGTACAACAGCAGACAGCAAAGCCACAGAAATGTCCTTAATTATAATAAGAAACTCACCTTTAAGCAGTGTGTTTGCATGAAATACCACTGGTTTGAGATAAAATGTTGTCCACAAATGAAAGTGTGAAAAAGCTGCTTTATGTTTTAAATGAAAAGTTAGACTAGCAAGGCACATTCAGGAATTGGGAAATTAATGCTGCTTCTGACTTGAGAGAAAATAAGGGAAGGGGAGGCAGAGGCTATTTGTAGGAACAGCATCCTCACACCTTCAAAAGGCGCTTGAGTCCTCCATGGTTGTTACTATTCACGTTTTTTAAAAAAGGGAAAGGAAGCAAGGTCAGGAGTCACCAAATAACACAACAGGAGCTCCGTAAACCGTGCAGAGACGGGGGCTGGCTCGTGTGGGCCGGGCTGTCTTCACGCAGCAGGACGCCGACCCTGTTAAGCACTGTCACGGCCCCAAGAGCTGGGGGCACCGCCCACAGACACCCTTCATGTTCCTCGGTTTCCTCTGCTTCATGATCTGGAGCATCTGAGCTGGCGGGTATCTCCGTTTTCTGTAATCACTGCCTCTCCTGGGGCGTGAGATGCTCTTGGATCGGGAGGGCGGAGCCAGTGGTGGGGGGCTCCGATATAGGTCCACGGCCCCTGAGAGCATCCTGCCAGGAGTGTGGGGTGATGTCCAAGAGGACACGTCCTCCTTGGGCTGAGAGGGGCCCGGAGGGAGCCCAGGACACGCGTGCGGCCACCACCCTGCTCTCCGCCAGCTGCACTAGACACGCCCCAAACTCAGGCATGAAGTCCCAGCTTACCTACAATTAAATGATGAGGCCACGGAACATGCAGCTAGCTTGGCCCCAGGAGGACACAGTGCCAGGCGGAAGCTTGAGCTTACCATTAACTTAATGCACACAAAATACAGCTCTACGAATCAATCACCCCAAAGTGTGCTTTTTAAACAAGTCCTTGAGTGTCTGTGGCTTAAATATTTATCACAATAATCACAGAGCAAGACACAAGGGTCTCGGACAAGCAGGGCCTGTGCTGCCCTTCACGACGGTGCCAAACTTGTGGCCCTGCTCCCCGGAAGCACCAGAAACGCAGCCAAACACTGGAGCAACTTACGAGTCAGCACGAGGGGCTCCGGGCGCCGACGGCGGGGCTCTGACAGCAGGGGATGCAGATGTGGGTCCTTGCACCTACACAAAGCTGGGTGATGATCTCGGGGGCACCAGGCAAGGGCGGAACCAGACCTCCACACAAGTGGGTCAGAACAGCCTGCCCTTGCCAGGCTGGGGGCAGCTTGTCTTCAGGCTCTGGATAGAAGCAGGAATCTTTTAGGCGGGAAAGAGCCCCAGAGTGTGCACCACACAGCTATCTCGTCCTAACACAGTAGGACTCTCGTGTACGTAACACTCCAGCTGGAATCACTCTCCTTAAAACAACTTGGAGGAACATTTCCAACAGTGAGGGGTTTGGGGGCTACCAAACGATTCTCCCAAGAAGGGAAACATCAAAGGTAAGTTCACAGTGAAAATTATAAGCCACATAGAACATGAACCATAAAGAGATATCAGCCAAATTCAAAAGAAACGGCAAACAGGACAATTAACACCGTAAACCTGAGACAACGCCATCATCTGAAAGAGACTCTAACAGTAGAAATTAACGAAAAGGTAAACAATAGAGAACACTGACAGAAACCCAGAAGCTGGTCGACTGAAAAGTCTGGGAAACTCAGAAGACATCCAGTCAAGATTGTCAGGAGAGAAGAGAAAGCAAAAACAAGCACCATCAGGAACAAAGAAAGGCGTGGCAGCAGACACCGCAGAGACCCACAAAGTCACAAGAGGACACTGGAAATAACGCAAAAGAAACATAAAGGGAATGAATCGTTTTCAGGAAAAAATACAAAGTTCCAACGAAGTGAGGAGACCAGAACCTGACCGCTGTCACACCGAACAGCTCCCGGGGCCCGGCACCCCAGCACCGGCTGTTCCCTGCCTGTCTCGGGTCTTCCCACAGTCAGGAGACACCTTGACAGTAAAACTGGACAACAAAAACATGAGAAAGAAAAATAAGTGAACCTCACTCCTCAAAAAATACTAGCAACTGAATCCAACAAAAGTTCATAACCAAAGCGTCTGACCCAGAATTGCAAAAATGCTCCTAGAGCACGAAGTCTGTCGATGTCATTCATTTTATTAAGAGATGAAGAGAGGAAAGATCCAATAACGTTTCAGAGATCAAGAATATGCATTTCATCCATTCAAAATTTTAAAAATTTTAAGAAACTAGGAATACGACTTCCTTAATTCAATAAAGGTTTTCAGCAAACCTCATTCCTTTGTAAAACAAAACACTGAAAAAGTAATGGGTGAGTAGAGTCCTTTTATTTAACAGAGGATCCTACAAGACTTAAAGTAAGAAAAATTACAAGACCAAACCAGTTGATCCTAAAGGAAATCAATCTTGAATATTCATTGGAAGGGCTGATGCTGAAGCTGAAGCTCCAGTACTTTGGCCACCTGATGTGAAGAGCTGACTCCCTGGGAAAGACCCTGATGCTGGTAAAGATTGAAGGCAGGAGGAGAAGGGGACCACAGAAGATGAGATGGCTGGATGGCATCACCAACTCGAAGGACATGAGTTTCAGTAAGCTCCGGGGGTCGGTGATAGACAGGGAGGCCTGGCGTGCTGCGGTCCATGGGGCCACAAAGAGTCAGACACAACTGAGCGACTAAACTGAACTGAATGTTTACTATTTTCCCAGCTTTATTAAGATATAATTGACAAGTAACATTGTGTAAGTTTGAGGTGTACAATGTGGGGATGTGATGCACAATCACACTGTGAAATGGTGACCACAATAAGATTAGTTAACATGCCATCACCTCACGTTGTCACTGTGCGTGTGTGTGTGTGTGTGAGCGTGTGTGTGTGGTGGAGCACGTGAGGCCTGCTGTCGGCACACTCATGTCTGTAACACGACCCTGCAGCTATGCTCACCAGGCTGACTCAAGGTCTCCAGCACTTACTGATCTTCCAGATGAAACCGTGAGCCTCTGACTGTCTCCCTGCTCTGCCCCCCTGCCCTGGTAAACACCAGTCTACACTTGGTTTATAGACAGATAGTCTGATGAACTATGGACGGAGGTTCGTGACATTGTACAGGAGACAGGGATCAAGACCATCCCCGTGGAAAAGAAATGCAAAAAGGCAAAATGGCTCTCTGAGAAGGCCTTACAAATAGCTGTGAAAAGAAGAGAAGCGAAAAGCGAAGGAGAAAAGGAAAGATATTCCCATCTGAATGCAGAGTTCCAAAGAATAGCAAGGAGAGATAAGAAAGCCTTCCTCGGTGATCAGTGCAAAGAAATAGAGAAAAACAATAGAATGGGAAAGACTAGAGATCTCTTCAAGAAAATTAAAGATACCAAGGGAACATTTCATGCAAAGATGGGTTTGATAAAGGACAGAAATGGTATGGACCTAACAGAGCAGAAGATATTAAGAAGAGATGGCAAGAATACACAGAAGAACTGTACAGAAAAGATTTTCATGACCCAGATAATCAAGATGGTGCAATCACTCACCTAGAGCCAGACATCCTGGAATGTGAAGTCAAGTGGGCCTTAGAAAGCAACACTATGAACAAAGCTAGTGGAGGTGATGGAATTTCAGTTGAGCTGTTTCAAATCCTGAAAGATGATGCTGTGAAAGTGCTGC
This sequence comes from Muntiacus reevesi, assembly GCF_963930625.1. Classification (NCBI taxonomy): domain Eukaryota; kingdom Metazoa; phylum Chordata; class Mammalia; order Artiodactyla; family Cervidae; genus Muntiacus; species Muntiacus reevesi. The sequence goes on from NC_089254.1 coordinate 112,534,100, forward strand.
ACTCAATATGCCAGCAAATTTGGAAAACTCAGCAGTGGCCACAGGACTGGAAAAGGTCAGTTTTCATTCCAATCCCAAAGAATGTTCAAACTACCACACAATTGCACTCATCTCACATGCTAGTAAAGTAATGCTCAAAATTCTCCAAGCCAGGCTTCAGCAATACATGAACCGTAAACTTTCAGATGTTCAAGCTGGTTTTAGAAAAGGCAGAGGAACCAGAGATAAACTGCCAAGATCCGCTGGATCATCGAAAAAGCAAGAGAGTTCCAGAAAAACATCTATTTCTACTTTATTGACTATGCCAAAGCCTTTGTGTGGATCACAATAAACTGTGGAAAATTCTGAAAGAGATGGGAATACCAGACCACCTGACCTGCCTCTTGAGAAACCTATATGCAGATCAGGAAGCAATAGTTAGAAATGGACATGGACGAACAGACTGGTTCCAAATAGGAAAAGGAGTATGTCAAGGCTGTATATTGTCACCCTGCTTATTTAACTTATATGCAGAGTACATCATGAGAAACGCTGGGCTGGAAGAAGCACAAGCTGGAATCAAGATTGCTGGGAGAAATATCAATAACCTCAGATATGCAGATGACACCAGCCTTATGGCAGAAAGTGAAGAGGAACTAAAAAGCCTCTTGATGAAAGTGAAAGAGGAGAGTGAAAAAGTTGGCTTAAAGCTCAACATTCAGAAAACTAAGATCATGGCATCTGGTCCCATCACTTCATGGGAAATAGATGGGGAAACAGTGGAAACAGTGGCAGATTTTATTTTTTTGGGCTCCAAAATCACTGCAGGTGGTGACTGCAGCCATGAAATTAAAAGACGCTCACTCCTTGGAAGGAAAGTGATGACCAACCTAGATAGCATATTAAAAAGCAGAGACATTACTTTGCCAACAAAGGTCCCTCTGGTCAAGGCTATGGTTTTTCCAGTGGTCATGTATGGATGTGAGAGTTGAACTGTGAAGAAAGTTGAGTGCTGAATAATCAATGCTTTTGAACTGTGGTACTGGAGAAGACTCTTGAGAGTCCCTTGGACTGCAAGGAGATCCAACCAGTCCATCCTAAAGGAGATCAGTCCTGGGTGTTCATTGGAAGGACTGATGTTGAAGTTGAAAATCCAGTACTTTGGCCACCTGATATGAAGAGTTGACTCAGTGGAAAAGACCCTGATGCTGGGAGGGGTTGGGGGCAGGAGGAGAAGGGGACAACAGAGGATGAGATGGCTGGATGGCATCACCGACTCGATGGACATGGGTGTGAGTGAACTCCAGGAGTTGGTGATGGACAGGGAGGCCTGGCTGCTGAGATTCATGGGGTCGCAAAGAGTCAGACACGACTGAGCGACTGAACTGAATGCTCGGTTTCTGCAGGTTTGGTGTTCTGGAAATGACAAGGAGGAGCTTTAGTTGTATTTTTTCTGCCTGACTATTTCACTTACAGTAATACCCTCAAACTTCATTATATTGTTGCCAATGGCAGGGTTTCCTTATTTTTATGGCTGAATAATATTCCATGTATATACCTAAAGTAAAACATCATAAAGAAAAATACTGATAGACTTGATGAGATTAACTTTCAAATTCTATCCAGTAAGAAGATACCATATAAATAGATAAAAATTAAGCTGTATCTTTATCTTTGTAACATATATAATGAACTGCAAACAATTAGTATTCATATATGACAGTTCTTTATGGTTATATAACAAAGTATTATACTATATACAATATATAGTATATGTAAAAGTACATAACATTTGTATATAAGTCCTTGTATTTACATATTTTAATAAAATACAGCTGACCCTTGAACAACACAGGCTTGAACTGCATGGGTTTTCGGTAGTGACTGCCACAGGACGGTGGCTGGCTCAGCCATAGAAGGGGACCTGCAGATACGATGGACTAACTGTAAAGCCACCTGCGGAGCTTCCCCCGTGGGAGCACTGGCACCATGGCTCCCACACTATTCAAGGGTGAGCTGCATGTGTTCATGTAAAACGTATATAGTATTTATAATGCATACATCGTATAATATGCAGTACACTGCAAATACTACGTGTGCACCACGTATAAGACATCGAGTGTGCCTACGTGCTCCACTTCCAGCCCCTCCAGCCTCCGTGCCTCCCTGCAGGGGCAGAAGCAGTGAGCAGCGTGCGTGAGGCGCACAGCCCAGGCTCACTGAAGGCTGAGACTCACCCTCAGACCAGCGCCTGGGCTCCGCCCGCCCACATCACAGGGAATTAAGGTAAGGAAGTGTGCATGTCTGGCTCCGTTAAAGAAGAATCCCCTACGGAAACCCAAAGAAAACAGAGGAAGCAAAACGAAGACACTAGAAAACGATCAGCCTCTGACACCCGTGGCCACATCGATAGTAAACTCAGCCTAACGTGCATACAGAGAGACACAGCCTCCCGCAGAAGGCGTATTTACCCTGGTATATTTTGCCCCATAGTGTGGCTTCCAGGGCTTCCTCGGTGGCTCCAGTGGTGAAGAACCTGGCTGCCAATGCAGGAGACGTAAGGGACACAGGGTCAATCCCTGGGGCTAGAAGATCCCCTGGAGGAGGGCGTGGCGATCCACTCCGGTACTCTTGCCTGGAGAATCCCATGGACAGAGGAGCCTGGCGGGCTACAGTCCATGGGGTTGCACAGAGTCAGTCACGACTGAAGGGACTTAGCATGCACACACGCATGCACACCTGGCTTCCAACAACAACAAATAAATTACAAAGCATATCAAATGGCAAACAAAACAAAACAGAAACAAAAAAATCCCAGTCTGAAAACACAAAGTGAGATCAGAACCGGACTCAGACAGGACAGAGACTGGGATGATCAGGTCAGATATTTCAAATCACTATCATCAATTTGTTGAGGTTGCTAATGGAGAAAGTGATAGCACGTAACAACCGCTGGACAAAGCAGAGAAAGGCAGATGCTCAAGAAGAACCAAAAAGAAATGCTAGAAACTCGAGCACTGTAGTAGAGACGGCGAACGCCTGGGCTGGACAGGGCTGCGTGAAGACATCGTGAAGCTGCTCTGCAGAGAGAGAGAAAGACAGTGAGGAACCCAGGACCTGGGGGCGGCTGCAAGAGGTGCACCTCAGAGGGGGAGAGGACGCCACAGCAGACAGGACGGCTGCAGAGGTTCACAGTGAGCGAGCCTGCCGAACCACACCCAGGGGCTCAGGAACACCCAGCAGGACACGATCCCTCAAAGTCGCATGTCACGTTCAAACTGCACAGCATCCAAGACAGAAAAAAGCAGCTATCAGGGGAACAGGGAGAGACCTGCACCACGTGAGCGAGAGGAGAACGGAGTTAAGCATTAAATGAACTAAAGAAAAAGCACCCGCACCATCCGAGCAATTCTGTACCCTTCAGAAACAAAGGAGAAACGAAGACTCAGACATGAGAAATGAGCAAACTTGTCAACAGCTGAGCCGCCTCGAAAGAAACGCTGAATGAAGCTCCTTAGAGAGAAGGGAAGCGATGTAGGTGAGAAACTTAAAGTGAAAGTCAAGTCAAGTCACTCAGTCATGTCCGACTCTTTGCAACCCCATGGACTGTGGCCCACCAGACTCCTCTGTCCGTGGGATTCTCCAGACGAGGATCCTGGAGTGGGTTGCCATTTCCTTTTCCAGGAATCTTCCTGACCCAGGGAGTGAACTCAGGTCTTCCCTGCTGAGCCACCAGGGAAGCCCATTTCTCTACCAAGTAGGTGAGAAACTTGAAACTCCGCAAAGAAATGCAAGTATCAGGGAGGTACCTGCAGGGGCCCAGGGAGCCTGCCGGGACCATCCAAGGAGAACCTGGAAGCTGAAATGCACCTACTCATTATTAAGGGACGAGGAAAGTAAGGATAAAAATACATTACCCGCCTAAAATTTGTTGACTGCTTTTTCCTTAAGTAGTTCTTAATACCATTAATATGAAGAGACAATCGAAAGCTACAAATAGTCAATACTTATTCTCTGGGACAGCCTCTGGCCAGACAGAGACCTGAGTACTTGGGTCCGAAAAAAGGAATCAAGTTTCTGTGGATTTGGCTCCTGTAAGGCCAGCTCTCAGCCCTTCCTGAGTCTTTCTCACGAGGCTTTTCCCAATGACGCCCTTTCCTGACGATGACTAAGCTCGTGTTTGAGAAGGTGGCTCAGACAGTAAGAATATGCCTGCAGTGCAGGAGACAGGTGTTCAACCCCCGGGTCAGGAAGATCCCCCGGAGAAGGAAATGGCTACCCACGCCAGCATCCTTGCCTGGAGAATCCCATGGACAGAGGAGCCTGGTGGGCTACAGGCCACGGGGTCACAAAGAGTCGGACACGACTGAGTGACTGACAGACTCCTACTAGCTCCTTTATTAATGCTTCCATCTTGCAAAGCTCTCACTCATCACACGGTTTGGGGGCTTCCTGTATAGATAGCACTTGTTAGAAGCCTCCTGGAAAGTCAAGTCAACAGAAGCAAGTCTAAAGGAAATCAGTCCTGAATATTCATTGGAAGGACTGATTCTGAAGCCGAAACTCCAATACTGTGGCCACCTGATGGGATAGATGACTCATTGGAAAAGACCCTGATGCAGGGAAAGGTTGAAGACGGGAGGAGAAGGGGACGACAGAGGATGAGATGGTTGGATGGCATCACTGACTCGATGGACATGAGTTTGAGTAAACTCTAGGAGTTGGCGAAGGACAGGGAAGCCTGGCGTGCTGCAGTCCATGGAGTTACACAGAGTCAGACACAACTGAGAGATTAAACTGAACGGAAAGAAAGATGCAATTAAAGACGCCAAGAGATCCTGAAGCTGGGCACGTGAGCTGAGAAGACCCGTGCCCCCAGCAGAACGCACGGCAGGCCAGCGCAGCCTCCGTGGAACCTACGAGGTTAACTTACTTCTTTCACTGGAAGGTTCGCCAAGCACCTGGGGGAGAGGGAACGGGGCAGGGCTGGGCAGGGGGGGAGGACTCGGGACGGGGACAGACCGGCCACCAGCACCGCGCCTGCACTGCTGTCCTGCACCACCACGCACACAGTTTCCATGCAGTTAACTAACCCCCAAAGCACCCTACGGGATCCTTAAAATCAGAAAATGTTCAAAACACTTTATCTCTGTTACAAGGTTTTATAAACCAACAGCTCGTGAAATGTCCAAAGCAGTCTTCGGTTAAATAAAAAGTGATTGAGTGGCACAGGAAACAGGAGAGGAGTGATGAAGCTGATGCATCTAGGGAGCACTTTGCAGGATGAAGCATGAAGCACAGAATGGGGGGCGGGGCTGGGAGCTCCCGTGACCCTTTCATCCGTGTCTGCCCTCAGCCCGCCCCCAGACACCGCACCTCTGCAGACACTGGAAAACAGAAAGCAAAGAGGTCTCCAACTCTGGGTCTCTCCAGTTCCCGCTAACCAGGGGCCGGGTTTAAATCACTCGCAGCCCCAAGGGGAGAACAGACACCAGGGGCCGGGAGGAGGGCTCAGCCAGCGCCGAGGATGACCCTGTGTGAGGACTCGGGGCTGAGTGAGTGGCAGCCGCTCGGTCACGTCTGACTCTTTGCGACCCCACGGACTACACAGTCCAGGGAATTCTCCAGCCCAGAATACTGCGGTGGGTAGCCTAACCCTTCTCCAGCGGATCTTCCTGACCCAGGAATGAAACCAGGGTCTCCTGTATTGCAGGCGATTCTTTACCAGTTGAGCTATCGTTGCAATGATGCCTGTTAAATCAGACTCATCAGTGGAGTGCAAGGCGCAGCAGAGAGGCTGAGATGACCCTAATCCTCACCCCACCCCAGACGACCACAAGGGGACTGGCCTGGGCGCTGGAGGCCGGGTGTCGGGTGCCCAGGAAAGGTGTCCAGTGCTGCATACAAGCCTCCAGACGTTCGGCTTAAGTAGAGGAAGCCCTGAGGAGGTGACCGGGGCCGCACTTCCCTCTCAGCAGGGCGGCGGGAGCTGACAGGACAAGCAGGAGCAGGGGAGATGAGCCCCGCGGGGCGACTTCCGAGCACACCGCCCATGTTCAGAACCAAAGGGGCCCCGTGTCAAACCCCCTGTGCCGGGCCCACACTCGTGCACCAACCCCGACATCCACCGGCGGCTCACGCTGAAACCATCTGAACTCACAGCTCGGGGTGCAGACCCGCCCAGGCAAGAGGCTTTCTGGAAGCCTGGACTGCAGCACCAGTGTCTAATTCTGGTGAAGACGCGGAGAAAAAGGGAAGCTGAGCCAGCCTCCGTGTCAGGCGGCTCCAAGTGGCTGCAGAAATAATTGCTCTTATCTTTAAAAAAAGGAAACTGGAAAGATGTTTACATTCTTCAGATTTCCACTCTTCCACCTTCCAATGGTAAAGGCCGTGGCTGTGCAGACAAACGCTGGGGAGGCACCCCGAACCCCAGTGGGGCCGGCCTGGGTCAGCCGTGCGGACACTCACGAGAGAGAGAGAGAGAGAGAGAGAGAGAGAGAGAGAGAGAGAGGCCCGAGGCGCGCGGACCGCCAGGGAGGCCAGGGAGGCAGAGCAGACTGCGGACGTGCCTGGGAGGCGAGCCTCCTCCCGTCGGAAGGGGTTCCAGGGGTTGCCTAGCAGAGCCCCCCAATTCTGTCACTCGGGGCTGGAGGGACCTGTGGGGCGAGCAGTCCTGATCACTGCACAACTAGTTGGCGATGCTGACAGGGCCAGTTAAGCTCAGACCCGGGGCAGAACCCAACCCCACGGTCCTGACGCTGCCTCTCCTCCTGACCGCCCTTCTGGTCGCTGAGTCCACCTGGAACTCCCCGGGAGGCGCACTCCCCCACTGTCCCTGCGGTAACGACAGCACGCCCGCCGACACCGCGCACCCGGACGCGGCGGGGAGCGGCAGCGCCCACCTCGACGGCCCCTGCGCCTGGGCTCCTCGCCGCGTCCCGGTGCACCCTGTCCTCCTCGGGCGTGGGAGAAGACGGTCTCCACCCAGCGAGGCGTGGTTCTACCTTAACCTCAACCCTCCTGAGTCAGCAGAGGGGCGGGCGATCCGCCTGCATCCAGGCTGGTGCCGGCCGGGGTGGGACCCCCAGACACATCGCTGACAACACAGAACAAGGGCTCTGCACCCGCTCCATGCTCCAGACACCCACCAAGCTCTCTGCGCAGTGTCAGAAGGACCCCGGGGCCGCGCTCCCCAGAACCTGCACGGTGAACTGCGGCAGATGGGTGGCTTCCTTCCCTCCCAGGAGGCCTTCCATCTGGGAGGAGGACCAGGGATACAGGTGATGACCAGACACGTCGCCGCAGCCTCGGGGAAGGGGCTGGAGCGTCCCGCCTGCCAGCGCCCAGCATGGGGACTCCAGCCCACTGTGAGGGCAGTATTGGGAAGCCCTGGGGATGGAGGCAGAGCCAGAAGGGGAGCCGGGATGAGGGGCGAAGCTACGGACAGCGGGACTCCGCAGGACACCAGGCGCCTAGACACCCCTGAGCCACAGCGAACAAGGGAGGCTGCGCTGGGGGTCGGGGTGGATGAAGCAGGCAGGGCGGGTGCCCAGCCACCATGCCCTCTTTCCAGGGCCCCAACATCCTGCTGGCCCACCACCAGGCCCCCCTCCACCGCCCTACCCGGGGCCCGGCCGCTCCCAGGACTGGTGCCGCCTGCCCACCTCTTCATCCTCAGCCTGCCGCCCCCGCCGCCTCCCGGCCACTGTCTCAGCTGCCGTGGCCCTCGGCCTCCCTGGTGGACACTGGCCCATCTCCGTGCCTGCTCACGGAGGCCCTCAGACAGCTGCACCGGCAGGCCTGGTGCTCAACCTGCAGCTGAGCCCTGAGCGCCCGGGCTCAGGCTTCCCCGCACAGCCCGGCGGCTCCTGGCTTCCGGGCAGACTCTTGGTGCTCAGGCACCGCTGGGGCCCAGGAGTTAGCGCGCCGAGGACACGGGCCCCTGTGAATGCCCCAGCAAATGCCCAGACCTGGAGCAAGAGCGTCCCTGGGAAGAGTGTCCACGCAAACCACGGCTTAAATGGCCTGAGAAGAGTCACACTGAAAGCTGCACAGGATCACTGAAGAGCAGAACCGCCCAGAAGGCAGGTTTTCATGAGTCACGCACATTTTGCAGCAACCATGCTTCTATGTCTATCGTCTTCGAATGAAAGAAAAACCACAAGTCATGGAGCAGAGCCCTGCTCCACACCCCACGGTCACCGCCCGGGGCACCACTGCACACACGTGTCCTCCCGCTCAACCAGCGAAAGGAATCGGGCAGCAGCCCCGACCTGCCTGCACGACTCACCCCGTGGGGCCCGGAGCCGACCACTCTGGAAGCTCCTGCCGCTCTGCGTCCTCTGGGGACGGTGAACTGGCCCCCAGGCCTTCTCCCCGGGTGCCCACAGCCCCAGCGCCCACAGGCCTTTTCCCCAGGCGCCCCGAGGCCTTCTCCCCGGGCGCCCCCAGGCCTTCTCCCCGGGCGCCCACAGCGCCCCCAGGCCAGGCATCTGCATCCTGGCCTCCTGCTCTCCCCCCCGCACACCCCGCTGGTCTCTGCAGCCAGGCTGGGCTCCCTCCCTCACAGAGTTCAGCGCATCCCCGGTGGGGGAATGGCCGGGGCCCCATCCCACCCTGACCCCCCACCGTCCTGCCTGCCTGTTCCTGGCTTGGTGAGTCTGTGTGATAAGTCCCTGCCCGCCAAAGAGGAAAGGCCTACTCATCGCTCACGCACCCCTGCTCCTGCAAAAAGACACTCAACACAGCGGAGGCCCCGCTGACCCGGCTCCACCCAGCCACGCCGTGTGCCGCGGCTTCGCAGGGTAGGTTTCACCCTGCCTGCTGCTGCAGGGGACAGCGCGGGAAGCCCCCACCTGTGATCGTGTGCGGGGGGCTAGTGAGGACGGGAGGGTGGGACCCGGAGACGCTGCCCCTGCGGGGCACCCAGGCCTAGGGGCTGCAGCCTCCCTCTGCCCGTGCTAAGGGTCGCGAGCCAGATGTGATGGCAAGCAGGGTGCCCCTGGTGGTCCGGGAGGGCGTGCTGGGAGAGGAAGGGCGGCCACCGTCACCCCCGAGCTGGATTCAAGAGGACCACCGCGGCCCCTGTGCCGGGCCCCCTGAGCATGCTACGTGCGTGGCGGGCGGGAGGCCCGTGTGAGCCAGGGGGACGCTGGGACAGGCGGGGACACCCCTCCCGCCCACTTCTGCGGGCCTGCACCCTGCTCGCACGCTCGCACACGCCTGCACTTGTGTTTGCACGCTCATGCCCACGCTCCGCACGGTGTCTCAGGCTGTGCTCACACACGCACTCCATCATGGACTCCTGGGTCTCCGGGGTGTCAGGCGCCCCGGGGCTCCTAGACTCAGCACCGCGGACAGCAGCACGGCCCCCGGGATGGCCCGCCGCGTGTTCGCCTTGAGGCAGGAACAGGCCTGAACCGGCGGCTGAGGCCCCACACGGGCCTGGCGCCTTGGCCTTCTCGCACTTCGATGACGCACTGCACTGGTTACAAAGTGTCTCAGCTGGCGATGCGTTCCCTTCATTTTTCTTCAAATGCATGTCTCATTCAGTCCACAGATGAATCCAATTAGCATGTCACTGTGACTGATTAAATATGCCTCGCGTGAATTTACATGTCAAAGCACACACTGAACTTGGACACGGCTTCCAGGCCTCCCTAAACAGCTCCGGGGCACAGCCAGCTCCAAACACAAAGGCTGAAGTTTGCTTCTGCTGGGAGTGCCTGGCCCGGAGCTGGCATCCCTCGTGCAAAGGGGAGCCGTGAACACACACGCAAGTCTCTCTCCATCTCTGACAGGAGGGTCCCCACCTGCATCAGAGGCTGTCGCCTCGGACAGGCCCGGCGGGGGTGGACGCTCGGCCTCTGATCCGAGGGTCCTGGGCAGAGAAGTCGAGGGGCTGGTTCACAGGAGGGACATTCTCGCAGACAGCGGCATTAACACAGGAATGACGCCGAGGAGCAGATCTCCTTGCCGGGCAGGTGCTAACGCTTTTCATGGGCAGCGTCTTCTAATGTAAGTGATCTCTGACCTCCTGGTCACTTGTCCCCTGGTTTCTGACTTTCTTTTCAGAAGGGAGAAAAAACGGAGTCTGGAAATTGGGTTTTGAAAGTTAAGGACGAACAGACAGCCCTCACTAGATTCCTCCAAAATCAGTGACCAAGGGGTCTGTGAGTGATTTAGGGGGAGATTCTTAAAAGTATGAAATGGTTCAGCCATTCCTTCACCACACAGACCTGGGGGAAAACTGGTCCTGTCCTCCTGGGAGCGGCTGTCCTCACCCCCCAGGGGCTCTGTCCTCCTGAGAGTGGCTGTCCTCACCCCCCAGGGGCTCTGTCCTCCTGGGAGCGGCTGTCCTCACCCCCCAGGGGCTCTGTCCTCCTGGGAGCGGCTGTCCTCACCCCCCAGGGGCTCTGTCCTCCTGGGAGCGGCTGTCCTCACCCCCCAGGGGCTCTGTCCTCCTGGGAGCGGCTGTCCTCACCCCCCAGGGGCTCTGCCCACCTGGGAGCGGCTGTCCTCACCCCCCAGGGGCTCCAATCTCTGTCGGGGACCTGCCGCAGAAGAACACCCAGCCGGTGGCCTGGTCTTCCCCCCAAGTCCAGGGTCCCGGCTATTGCTGGATGGGGAGCGAGGTGTGGGGGGCTGTTAACCCCGCTCCGCTCCTACCCACTCAGGACCTGACAGAGCCGTGCCCATGGGCTCAGGGCCAGCACTGTGGCGGCTCTGAGGGTCCCCACAGGAGAGGGGGCAGCAGGGGGCCTGTGACGCTGCATGGCTTCTGGGGGAAGGTCGCTAGAGAGTGGGACAGAGGAAAAGAGAGCATTCGAAAGGGAGAGGAAAGAACGAATCTTCTACCCAAGTGGGCTTTCAGAGGGCGAGGGGCACTGTGCCCAGGTGGACACACTGCCCCGTGTGCTGTCTCACAAACAGCCAAAGGGGCTTCCCTGGCGGCTCAGTGGTGAAGAGTCTGCCTGCAGTGCAGGAGACCCGGGCTCCATTCCTGGGTGGGGAAGACCCCCTGGAGGAGGGCATGGCAACCCGCTCCAGTATTCTTGCCTGGAGAATCCCAAGGACAGAGAAGCCTGCAAGAGTTGGACACGACTTAGTGACTAAACTGCCACCAAAGGGGTTAAATCTGTTTAATGTGGTCAAAGAAAAACACTCATATGGAACGGAGGTGTGATCCGGAGGCCGCCGTAAGGAAGGTTTTCTTCATGTAAAGCGTGTGTGAGCCCAGCAGAGGATTTAAGGAACCCCCATTGCGAGTGTGCGGCCCTAGGGGGGACGCCGGCTGGAAGGGGGCTTCGATGGGGGTCCTTGGATGGGGAGTGCCTGGGGAGAAGCCCCTGCCCCACGGGCACCCGTGCCCCACGGGGACCCCCGCCTCACGGGGACCCCTGCCCCACAGGCCCCCTGCCCCACGGGGACCCCGCCCCATGGGGACCCCCGCCTCACGGGGACCCCCGCCCCACGGGGACCCCCGCCCCACGGGGCCCGCCTGCCCCACGGGGATCCCCGCCCCACGGGGACCCCTGCCCCACGGGGACCCCTGACCCTCGGGGCCCGCCTGCTCGGTGCCACTGCGGCCAGTCCACACCCTGAGAACCAGGAGGAAACCTGCGACCCGAGCAGGGACGGCTCGGGGGAGCGGACCTGCCATGGGGCCGTGGGGGCTCGCATCTGCTCCTCCCACTGCATCCCGTCTTATAGACGCGAAATCACTGAGACGCAGTCGTGAGCTGATAGACGTTTCTGAACACCACCGCCTCCTGCGGTTGGCGGGAGAGGCCCGTCGGGCAGCCCAGCTTTCCACAGCCAGAGACCGCGGGGGCCCACGGTGGGCGGCACCCCGGACTGACACCCCGCCCCAGATGCACCCGCAGACAAAGCTGGGAGCCTGCGGGCCGTTCGCCCTGACGTTTCTGCCCCTCCGTCCAGCCCGCCAGGCCCCCCGGGCTCACCAACTGCCCATGTCTGTGCTCTGTGTCCCGGGTGCCGGTCCAGGCAGAGGCCTGAGGTCCACACCTGTGTCTGCTCAGCGGGCCCACGGTGGTCAGCGGTCAGGGGGACGCTTCCAACTGACCCAAGGAGGGAGGCCCCGTCCAGCTCTGCCTCCCCGGCAGCCTCGTTTCGGCCACCTGCCTCCGCGGGCCCCTGCGGCCGGGGCCACGTCTCTGCACAGGCCTGCTCCGCGCTGCCTACCCTCTGTCCGGCTGCCCCGGGGAGAACAGGCCGCAGACGTGGTCGAGTGGCTCCGGGGGAGCAGGGAGGGCTGGCAGGGGTGTCCCAGTGAACGGGGGCAGGACAGTGGGCGCCTGCCCAGGCAGAGCCCACGAGCAGGTGGCCCCCTGGCAGGGGCGCTGGGCCCCACCCTTTCACCCCGGGACGTTCAGGGGAAGGAAACAAGGAGGCCGGGGAACAGCGGCTGTGCGTGTCAGCCGCAGCCTGCTCCCTCGCCGAGGGCCCTAAGGCCACGGAGGGCCCGCACCGGTGCCCTGCTCCAGGCTCTCCGGCCAAGAGAGGGAGCCAGCGCCCCCTGGAAGGCTCGCAGACGGCGCCGCTGCCCACGTCCAGGCCCAGGGTCCAGGGGGTCAGCACGCCTGGGCGAGCCCCTGCAGGACGAGGCTGGCCAGTGGCGGGGACAGCCACACTTCTCACCACCACTGGGCTTCCTCCGACAAGGGGCAGCTTGAGCTACCTCCCCGAGGACAAGGATCGGGTGGCGACATTGGCAAGAGCTTACCTATACTGTGTCATCCTGTGGGAGGAAACCCTATCACTGCTTTTGCTGAAGACTTTTCATTTTGAATTGATTTTTTCTGACTCTGCAATTGTAATAAGATGAGGTGTTGACAGACAGCAAACCGTCTTTGAAGTAGAAAGTATCAGCGTACAAGCACCTGGATCAGCACCAGGTCTCCAACTCCGCAGGACTGCTTCCTGGCGCTTCCGCGGGCGGCCGCCCTCACCCTGCGGGCCACGGGCGACTCGTGAAATCTGCGTCTCATGCCGTCACCCCACGAGTGTGGCCCCATCACCCAAATGCCTTGCAAGTGTTTCCCGTCCCCCTGCCAGGCCACCCCACCGAATGTCCCTCGTGCGGAAGCCGGGAGCTCCCTGAAGTCTTGGGTACCGCAGTTAACACCACAGGTCCCACCCCACCACTCCCCGTGAAGCCCCAGCACTCCCTCCTCGGGCTGCCTTCTCCAGGAAGCCCTCCCTGCCTCATCAGGATGTCTGGGCCCAAACGTGTCTTTGCAGGCCCAGTGAGGACAAGAGCGGTTCTGCCTGGTTCTCTGTGGCCCATGGCACTCAGCACGGAGCCAGAAAGAGAAGGAAGGTGAGGGGCCGATAAAGACGAGACTACAAAACCCACCTGGACACCACAGATGGCTCCGGGAGGGGCTGGGTGCCACGCTGCTGGCTCCCAGACCCAGGCCCGGCCACCGATGCAGACGCCCGGTCGCGCGTCCCTGGAGGCCCAACCCCCGGCACGGTGAGACCCCGGCCCGCCCGACCTGGCCTCCCCGAGCAGCGCAGCCCCAGCCTCTGTCCCACGGCCACACCGCCTCGTCTGGCCACCGTCTGTTCAGGTCCCACTGTGCCCTGCTTTCTTTCCAGAACCCTCTCTGTTTCCTGACATGATGCGATGAACGCCTCGGGAGAGTGCAGGGTACCGCGCCTCACTACAGTATACTGCCACGCCCCGCGCCACGCAGTGCCCCGGGCCGCGCTTTGCACGGGTCACAGCATGTCGGGCGGCGCCGTGCGTCACGGAGCAGCGTTACCGCGTACTACGGTACTGCCGCGCCCCGCGCCGCGCCGTGCCCCGGGCCGCGCTTTGCACGGGTCACAGCATGTCGGGCGGCGCCGTGCGTCACGGAGCAGCGTTACCGCGTACTACGGTACTGCCGCGCCCCGCGCCACGCCGTGCCCCGGGCCGCGCTTTGCACGGGTCACAGCATGTCGGGCGGCGCCGTGCGTCACGGAGCAGCGTTACCGCGTACTACGGTACTGCCGCGCCCCGCGCCGCGCCGTGCCCCGGGCCGCGCTTTGCACGGTCACCGCATGTCGGGCAGCGCCGTGCGTCACGGAGCAATGTTCCTACATTACGTGATGTTACACGCGATGCTCCCTTGCATACCTGATACCCGCCGATCACACGCAGCGCACGTTGCGTCACCAGCCACACCACGCCGCATTATGCGCCATATTGCCCCTCCTCGCGTCCCGCGGGGCTGCACCTTCACCAGAGCTGAGCCTCTGTTTGGTCAGACCGCAGCACACCCCGGTCCACACAGGGCCTGGGGCGGCCGAACCACACTGGTACCGACCAATGACCACTAAGGGTGGCTGGCCTTGACTGAAAGCATCTCCAGGAGACGCCTGGGCCCTCAGAGACACAGGCTCAGCGTCCTCACTGTGGACACCCTGAAGCTCAGGCAGCCCCTCTCTACGCCCTGGTTCTGCACTCACACATGACTGGGGCTGGGGCGGGCCAGCCGGGGTCCGAGTGCTGGTGGCGCTGTAGCTCCTAGGACCTGCGTGGGCCTGGCCTCCAGGACCTCAGGCTCTGGTCTCCATTGCTGTCCCCGACTCGATCTCCCCCTCCACAGCGTCACCTGTGTCGGCATCTGCTCCAGAGCGATGGGGCCCATGAACAGCCCTCAGCCCTGACAGCATCCAACACCTGACCAGGATTCCAGGAGGAAAGTGTGGCCCCAGCCATGAACGCCCCCCGTCCCCCTCACACCCGCTCTGGGGGGGCTCCTGCAGGGGCCCCCGTCCCCCTCCCACCCGCTCTGTGGAGGCTCCTGCAGGGACGAAGACACGAACAAGAAGTCCCAAATACCTTCCTGGGGCCAAGGATGAGACAGGAGGTTTGTTATAGAAACATCTTCAAGTATTTCAAAACAGAAGCAAATTTCTTCATCGTGTAAGTATGAACAGGGAGCAGCCCCACACATCATCACGGGAGGCCTCCTCTGCCCGGGACAACAGGCATGCCCGCAGGGCGGAGGGGGCCAAACTGACTCTGCAGTTTGGTATTTCAGTAACTGTAGTCACAGACTCATTCTCTGTAGTCCTCTCTCTTACAGCATCACGTACATTGAAAACATCATGAAAGTACTTATAAAAGGAACTATGTTTTTAAATGGTGGGCGCACGCTGCCCATTCCGCAGAAGCACAACCTGCAGCAGGCACGGCGGCTGGCGCCCCCACGCTGGTTCCCGGACACGCCGGGGCAACCTGGAAACCTGAGCGTAGGGGCTGTGACTTGACGCTCAGGCTGCGGGCGCCGTTCCCCCTCCACGCATGACACGGACACATGAGCCAAAAACCAAGACACCAGGTTTCAAGTAATCAACCTCACTTCCCCCAGAGAGCAACAAAATAAATGAAAGACCACTGTCACAAGTATGTGGTCACAAATCTAAAAAGATAAGGCTTCATTTCATTTCATTCCATTCATATTGTCCTCAAGTTCCAACAAATCAAGTCCTGAAAGTGTTATTTCCCAGCACTGGGACAAGTTGCCGCTGACGGAACGATTAGTGCATATCTGGGTGAAACACCGGTACCTGTTTTGGTCTTAAGTATATTCAGTAACCTCTTGTACTGAGGAAGGAGGAGCATGAAACCAGTCCATGCAGTGAGGGGGCCCGTGCCACTCGGGCACAGAGAGTTCAGACCGGCGTCTGTTGCCTCCTTCCCCAGGACCCACTCTGCCGGACGGGGAGACTGCCTGGCCGGGTCGGCTCCACCCCGAGCCCCAGCCCTGCAGTGGAATGAAGCCTGGGAGCAGGCTCAGTCTCCACAGGCAGATCTGTCAGATTTTTACAGGAACTGGTACAACTGTGCAAGGCATTCTTCTTTAACCAACAGTTCTTGTCCTCAAAATCATTGTGCTAATAAGTTGCTTCAGTCGTGTCCGACTCTTTGCAACTCTGTGGATTGTAGCCCGCCAGGCTCCTCTGTCCGTGGGATTCTCCAGGCAAGAGTACTGGAGTGGGCTACCATTTCCTTCTCCAGGGATCATCCTGACCCAGGGATCGAACCCACATCTCTTATGTCTCCTGCATTGGCAGGTGGGATGTGTACCACTAACGCCAACTGGGAGGCCCCAACATCATTACTTTGAACAAATAAGCATCAGTAAGGGCACCAAAATCCACTGCAAGTAAAAGCCAACAGCAACCAAGACCAAGAAGACCTAGGTTTGTTCCACTAAAGGGGGCGTTACCACTATTTCTGTGCCCGCTTACTGTCAGTGGATAAAGAAACTTTAAGTTAACAGACACAATACGACGACGCCTCAGCTGCCAAGAACTGTCTCTCAGGCACCCAGACACGCGCTGCACTGCGCCCCGGGAGGAAGTCTCAATCCTGTTACAGCAGTTCATATGCTTAGCGACGTGCAGGACTGGCTAAGGCTGGCTGAGGCGGTCACTCTGTGCTACGTCTGGGCATCTGCGCCCAGCACGGCGCTTGCAGAAACAGCCTTACCTGCCGCCTTCGCCGCGGCCGCCGCTGTCACATTCCGGGCGTTGGCACGTACCCTGAAGGTCACCGCTGGCCCCTCGACCCTGGAAGAGACCGTTTAGGAGGCATCAGGACTGCTCAGGGTGCCCCACACACCCCAGGGCCACCATGGGTCCCAGGGACTGCCCACCGGCTCAGCTACCCTAAAAATACACGTGGCAGGGCTCTTACAAAAAAATTCAAATCAAACCCAATAAACCGACAGTAACCAGCAGACACTCCTGCATGGAAAAAGAAAATTGTTATGGAAACAGGTTTTAGTAGTCAGTTCCCCAGGGAGCCACAGGAGCCAAGCACAGACGGGAAAGAGACAAGTATTTTTAAAATTCTCTTGAAAACTTATTGAAATCTTTAAGAACTACTCAGTATAAAAATAACTGGCAGGGGACTGCTTGCCAGGAGTTATCAAAACTGTTCAAAGCATTTTAAATACTTTGTTGAACATGACTTTGAAAATCGCATCCATTTTTAAACAACTGATCTGTCTGAGGGGGACGGGGAGCTGTTTCCATCAGGACTCCCCAAGCTCTGCATCTCCTGGCCCGTCACCCCCTGGACACCCCACTGGGGCTGGTGTCCCAAGAGTGGGAATGGCGCAGGTGGCCTTTCCCACCAGGAGAGCCCGCTGGACAGCGCTCTTCCTGGTGACCAGTGAGGTGACATCTCTACTCTAATTACATCTGGAGAGTCCTGGTAAGTAGGGCCCCCCAAACCTAACCTTCCCTTGGGTGCTGAGAGTGTTCTCTGAAGATCACGTGGATGCTCCTCGTTTCCGAAAGACAGAGCACGCGGTTCACTCACGTGTCCCCACCTGCAGCACCATGGCCCGCCCTCCTTCCTTCCTTCCAGGACACCACGTGCAATTCCCGGGACGTGCACACACGTAACCCTGGGATGCTGCACACGCGACCTTAGTGAGCCTGGGATGGCCCAGTGTGGAAAGCACTCTGTGAACGGAGGTTCCGTGTCTCTGACCACCCAGCCTCATGTGGCCAAGCTCTGCCCTGGCGCCAGGAAGAAAGGGTCCCCAGCCGCGCGAGGCGGATCTGACCTCCCGGCTGACCTCAGCGTGAGTTCGGGGCTGTCTCCCCAGCACCTGCTCTTTCAGGCGGGCACGCGGAGTCTCTGCAGAGATCTCTGCATGTCTGTGTCCCAGGTCACCACCTGTCACCCTGCTGAGCCTTTTAAGCTCTGAGGCCTCCGGCGGGCTCAGCTATAAAATGGGAGATGGTTCAAGTCGCCAGGGAGACAAGAAGGGGCAAATAAGAACAAACTCCACTGGGGGAAACTTAAACACTACTTCGGGGGCACCCTGCTGGCCTGCTGCGGACTGGAGGAGGGGGTTCAGGCTGAGGCAGCACCGGCTGCCCGGGCTGGCCTTGGGCTCAGCTGAAGGCCCGGGCTGGGGGCCCAGAGCGCCGGCGGCCTCCTGTCTGCCCGCCCGGCGAGAGCCCGGAGCAGCGCATGCATCAGTGCCGCCGACAGCCGGGACTCGATTATAAAATCATAACCGCGCTGGCCGGGCGTCTGTCGGCGCAATTACAGCGGCACGCCAATGCCGTCTTAATGGCCTCTAATGATGTAGTAAGAAATAATGGAATTTACTTGACAGCTACAGAGCCATTAACAAAACATATTAAGCATAGCTAGTCCCTCCACAGAAACACACACCGCCCTGGAAGAGCGCTCCGAGCGGCGGCCTCCGCGCCTCTCCAGGAGCGACGATCTGCCGCGCCAGCACCGCGACGCGCAGACCCCCTGCGGCCATGCGGTCGTCCCCTCCAGACCCCTGCCCGGGTCACCCCGCAGGCGCTGTGGACCCGCACCTGCCGGGGTCTGGGGGCGACACACAGGACTCGTATGTACCGCCTGGGACGCCACACGCACCCCACACGGGTGCAGCATTAAAGACCCAGAGCTGCCAGCCCCGCATCGACTGGGCAGCACCCGGGCTCCCGAGGCACAGACGTGCGGGCTGGTTCGAGGCTCCAGGGCCGGCCGAGGCCTTGGGGTGGGACTCGGTCACGAGAGCCATGGCCAAGACTGACAGAGGCTGAAAGAGGGCGGTGGCGTCGTTGTGGCCCCCAGGGGAGGCAGGAGGCCCCGCGCACCAAGCAGGAAAGAGATTGCAGCAAGTGATATTTACAAAAGAGCTGGTCTCACGATCAGCCCACCTCTGGAGGCGGGAAAGCCCCCAGGACCCCCAGACCTGGAGATGGTGTGTCTGGGAGGGACTGAGCCAAGGAGTGAGGAGCAGAACGAGGTGACGGGCAGAGAGGGGTCACCAGGTCAGGACCGCATCTCCTTAAGCCCCGGGACCCCGCCCCTCCCTCTGGAAACCCCCAGACCCCGCCCCCTCTCCCTGGAGACCCCCGGGACTCCGCCCCTCCTCTCCCACCAGAGCCCCGGGCCCCGCCCCTCCCACTGGAGACCCCGGGGACCCCGCCCCTCCCCTCCCACCAGAGCCCCCGGGCCCCGCCCCTCCCACCGGAAGCCCGGGTGGTAGCGTTTCCGACTGCCCCGCACGCTCTTCCCAGCCTCAGGGTTCCATCAGAAAACAAGGGTGGGTCCCGGACCCACGCACCTGCCGCGTGTCAGCCCTGGACTCCGTGTCACCAGCTCTCTCTAAAACCCAGCCCACTGAGGACGAGACGGGCTGGGGCACTCGGGGACCTCAGGCCTCTCCTCGGGGCGTGCACACTGCGGGCCCCAGCCCCAGGCCCTTGCTCACCTGCGGCGGGGCCGCCCGGCTGTCCAGAGCCCCCGGGGGTTCCGGGTCAGCGGGGCCCTCTCGGGGTCACCGTCCTGCTGACACTCGGGTTTCTGCTGCGCTTACAGAGCTAACCGGACCCCCTGGATGCTCCCCCTCTTCCTCCCGCACCAGCCTCTGTGACACAGTGAACACGCCCCACGGGGAACCTGCTGGAGGGACGCTCAGAAGGAGGAGCCGCCCGAGCCCCACCCGCACTCACTCGACGTCCGTGAAGACGCCCGCCGGCACCTCCAGGAGCCGCGCCACGTCCTCCAGCGCCTGCGTGCCCTTGTCCAGGCTCAGGGAGCTGTGGGGAGACGGCAGGGTTACCGGGCAGGCTTCTCGCTGCGAGGAATGGGGCCCGTGACCCCTACGCCCCATCACTGCAAGGAACGGGGACCCCGGACCCCACCTCCTCACTGCAAGGAACGGCGTCCCGCAGCCCCCTCCGCCCCTCACCATGAGGACCGAGGCCCCGCGCCCCCTGGGACCCCGCACCCCCACCCCGCCCTGATCCAAGAGCTGCTCTGCCTGTATTTCCATTATGCGGCCTGGGTAGGGGGCGGGGGCGGCTGGGAGCAGGTGTCTCCCCAGCCGTGATGAATCACCCCACTTTAAACCAGTAAGAGGAGCAACACGGTGCGAATGGGGGTGCTGGGGAGCGAGATGGGCCCAGGGAGCAGCAGGCTGGCCCCTGCTCTGCAATGGGGGCTGCCCCCCACCCCCACCATCCCGCTTCCTGAGACAGTGAGAAGCCCTCGGGGCTGGGAACCCACGCCTCAGGGATGGATGAGACCCCAAACCTCCCGGACGCTCTCCACAGACTTTTATGTCATCAGGTTTTAAAATAAAGTTTTTGAAGTGGTGCATCTGCATGTGCAGCTACCCCGGAGTCCTCCCACCTGCTGCCCTGGGGACAGAACCACAGCTGCAGCCCTGGGCTGAGCCCAGAAGGCAACTGAGGAGAGCCACGCACGCACCCGGTGTGCACACAGCCCCCAGACACGGACACGCCCCAGGAGTGCACACACACACCCCTGAGGACACAGACACTCCCTGGTGTGCACACACACCCCGGCAGACACAGACACTCCCTGGTGTGCACACACACACCCCGGCAGACACAGACATTCCCTGGGTGTACACAGACATTCCCTGGGTGTGCACACACACACCCCGGCAGACACAGACATGCCCCAGGAGTGCACACACACCCCTGCGGACACAGACACTCCCTAGGAACACACACACACACACACACACACACACCCCTGCAGACACAGACATGCCCCAGGAGTGCACACACACCCCTGCGGACACAGACACTCCCTAGGAACACACACACACACACACACACACACCCCTGCAGACACAGACATGCCCCAGGAGTGCACACACACCCCTAAGGACACAGACACTCCCTGGTGTGCACACACACACACCCCTGAGGACACAGACACTCCCTGGTGTGCACACACACACACCCCGGCAGACACAGACACTCCCTGGTGTGCACACACACACCCCAGCAGACACAGACATGCCCCAGGAGTGCACACACACCCCTGAGGACACAGACACTCCCTGGGTGTGCACACACACACACCGGCAGACACAGACACTCCCCAGCTGTGCACACACACCCCTGCGGACACAGACATTCCCTGGGTGTGCACACACACACCCCGGCAGACACAGATACTCCCCAGCTGTGCACACACACCCCTGTGGACACAGACATTCCCTGGGTGTGCACACACACACCCCGGCAGACACAGACACTCCCTGGTGTGCACACACACACCCCAGCAGACACAGACATGCCCCAGGAGTGCACACACACCCCTGCGGACACAGACACTCCCCAGCCTTGCACACACACCCCTGCGGACACAGACACTCCCTAGGAACACACACACACACACACACACACCCCTGCAGACACAGACATGCCCCAGGAGTGCACACACACCCCTGAGGACACAGACACTCCCTGGTGTGCACACACACCCCTGAGGACACAGACACTCCCTGGTGTGCACACACATACCCCGGCAGACACAGACACTCCCTAGGAACACACACACACACACACACACCCCTGCAGACACAGACATGCCCCAGGAGTGCACACACACCCCTGAGGACACAGACACTCCCCAGCTGTGCACACACACCCCTGCGGACACAGACACTCCCTAGGAACACACACACACACACACACACACACACACACACCTGCAGACACAGACATGCCCCAGGAGTGCACACACACCCCTGAGGACACAGACACTTCCCAGCTGTGCACACACACACACACACACACACACCCCTGCGGACACAGACACTCCCCAGGAATACACACACACCCCTGCAGACAAACACGCCCCAGGAGTGCACACACACGCCTGTGGGCACAGACACTCCCCAGGAGCCTCAGGGGGACACCTCAGCCCCTCCTGCTGCACTGTCAGGGCAGGCAGGGCAAATGGCTCGTAACAACAGTGGCCCCATTCTAGCTCAAGTCAGACAAATGAGAGGCTGTCGACTGTACTCAAACCCAGCACGCAATTATTTCTCTTTTGTTTTTAAACTACGTGGCCATCAGCTGTCATTTCATGGTCTGAACTTCCTTAGAAAGCAGTTGGAGTTAATCTCAAAAATCACTGGACGCACATAGCACTTGCAATTTCACGGGCCGACTGTGACACCTGCCTCTGGGTCTCCCGGATACCCGCCGCCAGGAAGAGAGATGGCGTGCTTCTAGCAGCCAGAGGTCAGAGCGGGAGTGGCGGCGGGTGCTCTGCCTGCCTCGCCGTCAGGGCAGGAAGGGTCACCGTCAAGAGCTGGCAGGGCCTCCCCTCTGAGGCACTTACTTCCTGAGACAGAGTGCTCGTTAAGCGAGGTGTGTGCTGGGGAGTCTGTAAATCAGCAAAACGGGAAAAGGGCCCCGTGATCCAGGTCAGGAAGCTTGCCGAGAGGGGCCACACCCCAATCTCAAGGCAGCCGCCCCACCCACGCACAGCCTAGGTTCACCACTGGGTCAAAATGAGAAAATCTAAGTCTGTCAGGGGAGCGTTGAGGCCACTCTCAAAACAAAGACTAGGGACAAGCTGAGGGTCAGAAACATTCAATTCAGTCGCTCAGTGGTGTCCGACTCTGTGACCCCATGGACCGCAGCACGCCATGCCTCCCTGTCCATCACCACCTCCCGGAGCGTGCTCAGACTCATGTCCACTGAGTCGGTGATGCCATCCAGCCATCTCATCCTCTATCGTCCCCTTCTGCTTTCAGTCTTTCCCAGCATCAGGGTCTTTTCAGAAACATTGAGACCAGTGAGATCTTAAAGGCAAACTCTTCGCCCTCAACCACAAGAGATTCTATGGAAATTATCTCGTTAACTGCTCACAACAAACCTGGAGGTTTTAACCTCCAGAAAGAGGTGGAAACTGAAACTCCAGAAATTAAATTCAGTGCCGAAGATCACACTACCAGTAAATCCGCAAAGAAAGACAAACGGAAAGGTTTCTGTGCACCCTGGGGTGGCAGCTTCACGACTGTGCGGCAAGCCCTCACCCTGACGGCACGCCCTCACCCGACCATGCCCTCACCCTGACCACGTCCTCACCCGACCACGCCCTCACCCTGACCACGCCCCCATCCGACCACGCCCTCACCCTGACCACGCCCTCACCCTGACGGCAAGCCCTCACCCTGATGGCACATGCCCTCACCCGACCACGCCCTCACCCTGACCACGTCCTCCTCTGACCACGCCCCCACCCGACCACGCCCCCACCCTGACCACGTCCTCCTCTGACCACGCCCCCACCCGACCATGCCCCCACCCTGACCACGCCCTCACCCTGATGGCACACGCCCTCACCCGACCACGCCCTCACCCTAACCACGTCCTCCTCTGACCACGCCCCCACCCGACCATGCCCCCACCCTGACCACGCCCTCACCCTGACGGCACACGCCGTCACCCGACCACGCCCTCACCTGACCACGCCCTCACCCTGACCACGCCCTCACCTGACCACGTCCTCCTCTGACCACGCCCCCACCCGACCACGCCCTCACCCTGACCACGCCCTCACCTTGACCACGCCCTCACCTGACCACGCCCTCACCCGACCACGCCCTCACCCTGACCACGCCCCCACCCGACCACGCCCTCACCCTGACCACGCCCTCACCCTGATGGCACACGCCCCCACCCGACCACGCCCTCACCCTGATGGCACACGCCCTCACCCTGACCACGCCCTCACCCTGATGGCACATGCCCTCACCCGACCACGCCCTCACCCTGACCACGCCCTCACCCTGATGGCACATGCCCTCACCCGACCACGCCCTCACCCTGACCGCAGGCCCTCACCTGACCACGCCCCCACCTCCATGGCTCCCCCATCCCAACCGCTGCACCTCTGCCCGAGTTTAACCCCAAGCAGACAGAACGCTGTCTGCTCCCACGGTCCCTAAGGTCTTCTTTTCCTAGTGTCACCGCCTCTTCTGAGACAGACGAGATCCAGCGCCAAGCGGGCTGTCACTCCTGCCCGCAGACGTCCACCTCAGGGGCGCTGCATCCCAGAGCTGGCGGGGCTTCGGGTACCTCACCTCCCAGTTGTGAACATGTCACTGCTTATTAAAAAATTCTCCAAAGGTCGGGAACCAACTGAGTGATGGCTCACAAAATGAAAACGGGTCAACCTTGATACCAACGTTTTTGCTGAGATACTTGAAATCAGTCAATAAAATGAGACTTTCATGGGATTCACGAATTGTTCTATAAAAATCATGATGTTTAGCTTTTAAAATAATCTTCCAAGGTAGTTAACATCTTTGCTAACCCACAGGAATTCTCCCTAGTGCAGACGAGTGATGCTTCTGACGAGGACAGGGACGCAGGCGGAGGCCACTGATAATTCAGAATTCCAGCTCCAGGGTGCACCATCTCCTTCCCTGCAGAAGTCTAACAAAGACCCCACTTCTCAGAGCGGGGGTGAGTGAGCCCATGATAAACTGTGAGCTGAACTGAACTCCTGTGAGGACTGGACACAGGCAGATCCACCTGAGTCTCTAACAGTCCTGAATAACTCAGTAAACTAGCCTTAAAAGACTGCTAACAACCACCAACTCTTCAGAGATTTAGAAAAAAAAAAATGGAAAAAAAAAAAACCTGCTGTTTTCCAACATCATTTTTTAACATCAAGATGAGACTGTGCTTCTTAACATAAATTTATTCAAAATTTTAGTAAATATGTTCTCCATAGGACATTTGAATAAACATATTCTCCACAAACATAGTCTCCATAACAATTTTACTCTCCAGGGGAAAAAAATCTGCCAAAAGCTTAATACAAATATAAGTACAAAATGTCTTAGAGTCACCTTTATAAAAAGTGCATGGAAAGGGAGTAATGCAAAAATGTAAGGCTTTTGCATGCATTCAGAGTTAAGTTGCTATCCACCTAAACAGACCTGTAACTATAAGATGCTTTATGTAAGCCTCACGGTAAGCACAGAGCCAACGTCAACAGCACAATCTCAGAAAGCTTTCGGCCCTTCCCCACTGGGCGTGGTCCTTCCTGCGGGCTTGTCGTATGCAGCCATTACTGTGTTGAGGATGTTCCCTCTACACCTGCTCTGTTAGGAGTTTGTGTCACGAAAGGAAGTTGAACTTTTTCTTATTGAGAGGGTCACTCTCACCTGCTTCCATGACACGATGCGATCCAGACACGCCGTGTGTCCCAGACTATGGACCACGTCAGGGAACACCTGACGCCCCTCCCCAGCCTTCTCCTGACCAGAGAGGGTCAGGGTCACATGGGGCCTTTGTACGCTTCTCCACCCATCTGTGTCTCCCGACCCCAAGGGGGCCCGTCCAGCATTGGAAGCTTGAACTGATCCTGATGTGATCATCGGCCAGCACATCCAGTGGAACACTTGCCACCTCAGTTCAGTTCAGTTCAGTTCAGTGCAGTCGCTCAGTCGTGTCCAACTCTTTGTGACCCCATGAATCACAGCACACCAGGCCTCCCTGTCCATCACCAACTCCCGGAGTTTACTCAAACTCATGCCCATTGAGTTGGTGATGCCATCCAGCTATCTCATCCTCTGTCGTCCCCTTCTCCTCCTACCCCCAATCCCTCCCAGCATCAGGGTCTTTTCTAATGAGTCAACTCTTCACATGAGGTGGCCAAAGTACTAGAGATTCAGCTTCAGCATCAGTCCTTCCAATGAACACCCAGGACTGATCTCCTTCAGGATGGACTGGTTGGATCTCCTTGCAGTCCAAGGGACTCTCAAGAGTCTTCTCCAACACCACAGTTCAAAAGAATCAATTCTTCAGCACTCAGCTTTCTTTATAGTCCAACTCTCACATCCATACATGACCACTGGAAAAACCATAGCCTTGACCAGACAGACCTTGGCAAAGTAATGTCTCTGCTTTTTAATATGCCACCTCAGGACACAGTTTTTTCCATTTTTCCTTTTCCTTCTGGCTTCATTATTCATTTGCAGACTTACTACTATTTTGACAGCAAAGAAAATCTCATCTTTTCATATTTCCTCCCTCTTTCCTACTCCTTTGTATGTAGAAGTGAAATTTAAACTTCTTAACTTTGACAGATTTAGTCTCAGTCCATTTATAATGCAGACGACACTTTGCAAAAAATCAGTTGCAGGGGTGAGGGGTGAGGGTCTGTGAGGATTACTGTGGACTCTCAGGGCACCGCTGAAGATGAAAAGCTAAATTTCCCCGATGATTATGGAAATCCAACAGCAAAGCCAATGGCTGGGTAGATAGATGTGGATGTGGATGTAGATGACACAGAGGTTGGTGTATATATATGCAAGTGTGGATGCAGAGATGATACAGATGTGTGTGCAGACATAACAGGTGTGTGTGTAGACATAACAGATGTGTGTGTAGACATACAGATGTGCGTGTAGACAAACAGACTGAGGTGCAGGTGTATATGCAGATAGAGATGATACAGATGTGCGTGTAGACATACAGATGTGTATAAACATACAGATGTGTGTGCAGACTTACAGATGTGCATGTAGACATACAGATGTGTGTGCAGTCATACAAGTATACATGTAGACATACAGATGTGCGTATAGACAAACAGACTGAGGTGCAGGTGTATATGCAGATAGAGATGATACAGATGTGTATAAACATACAGATGTGTGTGCAGACTTACAGATGTGCATGTAGACATACAGATGTGTATACAGACATACAGGTGTGTGTGTAGACATACAGATATGTATAAACATACAGATGTGCATGTAGACTTACAGATGTGTGTAAACATACAGGAGTGCGTGTAGACATACAGATGTGTATGCAGACATACAGGTGTTCGTGTAGACAGACAGATGTGTGTGTAGACATACAGATATGTATTAACATACAGATGTGCGTGCAGACATACAGATGTGCATGCAGACATACAGGTGTGCGTGTAGACATACAGATGTGTGTGCAGACATATAGATATGTACAAATATACAGATATGCATGTAGGCTTACAGATGTGCATGCAGACATACAGGTGTGTGTGTAGACAGATGTGTGTGTAGACATACAGGTGTGTGTGTAGATAGACAAATGTGTGTGCAGACATACAGATGTGCATGCAGACATACAGGTGTGTGTGTAGACATACAGGTGTGTGTGTAGACAGACAGATGTGTGTGCAGACATACAGATATGCATGCAGACAAACAGGCTGAGGTGCAGGTGTATATGCAGATAGGGATGATACAAATGCATGTGCAGACATACACATGTGTGTGTAGATATAACAGATGTGTGTGTAGACATACAGATGTGCATGTAGACAAACAAGTGTGTGTGGACATATAGATGTGCATGTAGATATACAGATGTGCATGGAGACATACAGATATGTATAAACATACAGATGTGCATGTAGACATACAGATGTGTATGCAGACATACAGGTGTGCGTGTAGACATACCGATGTGTATGCATACAGACGTGCATGTAGACTTACAGATGTGTGTGTAAACATACAAGTGTGTGTGGACATACAGGTGTGTGTGTAGACAAACTGAGGTGCAGGTGTATATGCAGATAGACATAGATGACACATATGTGTGTATAGACATACAGATATGTATGCAGACATACAGGTGTGTGTGTAGACATACAGGTGTGCATGTAGACTTACAGGTGTGTGTGAACATACACGTGTGTGTGGGCATACAGGTGTGTGTGGGCATACAGGTGTGCATGTAGACACACAGGTGTGGTGTAGACGCAGCTACAGGCATGAGTGGAGGTGCAGATGTAGACGCAGACATGTAGGCACCTCCAGACAGATCAGTGATGTGGACACATAGGTCAGACGATACAGGCTAAGCAGACGACACAGATGCGGATGTACAGACATGGGTACCAGTGCATGTACCCTGGAGACAACAGATAGAGGTACAAGGATCTACTGTGACCTCCTTTCTTCCACCACACGTCAGCACAGCTCTAAGAGAACAGGGTTTCCACTTTGCCAGAAACTTCTAAGAGCCTGCTCCGTCTCGCACTCCCAGGCTGAGCTGCAGAGCCGCTGGCGGAGTCAGCCTGGGGACCACGCACAGAGAGAGGGTGAGGCCAGGCTCAGGCCTGGTTGGCGGGTCAGGCCAGGCTTCCTTCCCCTCCCCACCCCACCCCAATGACAGACCTTTGCTGCAGTAGAAGGATCCCAGGGGGTGGGGGCCCACGGTCAGAGACCATAAGAGCCCCTGATACCACCATTCCTTCTGGCAGCCAGACGTGACCAAGCTGACCTGGGAAGCTTTCATCCCAAGGGACACTGTCATATCTGCACTTTAATGGCATTTTCTCACTTTCCCGACCACAATGGTTAGAGCCTAGACAACGTGAAATATCCTCCAGTTGTTTCTAGAATTCCAGCTGACGGCAGGCTGCAAAGCCCAGCCTGGCTCTAGAACCCCGCGAACATCACCCTGCAGCTCCTGGGCCACCGCAGAGCAAAGAGCCACCGACAAGGGGCCCCTCCTCTGCCTCCCAGGCCACCCAGCAGACACACAAGTTCTGGACACAGACATGGGAACCGGGTATACATGTGATAATAGAATGGGATCTGGGCTCCTTTCCAGGTGTGATGTGGCATCACGGCATGCTGGGAAGAAAGAATCCTGCTATTTTAGAGATACTTCGTGACACGCTCCTAAGACACCGTAGCTGGGATTTCTGTCAGAGCAGCAGGGGAGCGGGGAGTGGGTGGGGTGACTGGCCGGGTCGCTGGGCCTAGGTCAACATCCTCCTCATGTACATGTTTCAAGTCTGCATGAGGAAGAGGAACGCAAAACTGCTGCCCCTTCTAGTCTGTCGGACAGGGACCCGTGACTCTGTCCCGTTACACGGGGCCCCCGAGTCCTTGAGCCCAGGCTGTGGGGATGCCTCCCGGGCCCCCGAAGTGCAGCCACAGGAGGGCTGCTGGGCTCACAGGGTCCACACCCCGGTTTCCTCGTCCACAAACCACTCCAGGTGGGCAGGACCTCTGCACACGCTCCCGGCCGTGGGTTCACTTCCCCAAACTCAGGCTCCACAGCTGGGACGACCCCTGTGCAGGATCGGGGGTCCCTGCAGGACTCGACCCGGCCGGCACCCCCGGCACCTGCTTACCTGCTATAAAGGTGGGCTCTGCTCTGTCTTACACACACTGTCCACATGGTCTTCTGCTGTCAATCTGACTTGAAATAACTTTTAAATCATCCTGGGAAGACCAGGGATGACTACCCTGCCCTTGACACATCTTGAATCCATCCAGTTTGTGAAAAGTATGAAAACGTAAATGGTGAAGGATCAGACTCCTGCCTGCCCATCAGCAAATGTACGAGTGAGGCAGTGTGAGGTCAGCTGCGTGGTCCCTGCAAACCTCAGGGAGAACGCCAAGCTGCCGCCACGTTCCTTCTCCTTTTGTGAAAACCAAACTTACAAAGTTCTTTTCTACTTAAAAAAATAAAAAAGAATGGTGTCGGATTCTTGTCAGTTAATAGCCGATCCATTAAGGCTTAAGCTGAGACCTGGTGAAATCCTGCCCCAGAGAACCTCGAATCCCCAGTAATCTGACAACAGAGGGGAGACTCCATGTGTCTGTGAGCATCCCACTCGGGGCAGACAGAATTACGGACACAGAGCTCTTGTTTGCACCACAGACCTTCCAGCTGGCGGAAGAAGTCAAGATAAAACAATGGTCTTTCTCTTTAGCCTGTGCTCAGAGCAGGTACGTGCTCAGGTCCAGAGGTGCAGTCAAGGAAAGCCCTCCAGGAAATGGGCTCGGGATGCAGAGAAGAGACCCTCTGACAGCGGCTCCCTCTTACAGGAAAGTCAGCGAGAGCAAGAGGCGAGCCCGATGCGAGGGTCTCCCTGTGTCCTGGTGCCAGCTGCTCACGCTGGACGTCCTGTGATGTGGAGGACACTCGGCCTGGAGGGTCCCACCCTGAAGTCCACCGTCCTCTGTGCTCTACGGTTCACAGAGACTCAGAGTCTTCCCGAGGTTGGAACCCTCTCCAGCACTTTCACGAGTCACACTTGTGCCTGAGACAGGAGCAACCCCGCACCCATGGTGGAGACCAGTCCTCCAGCATCAGGACATCCCCGGGGGAGGAAAGGCGCTCAGAGCAGCGGAGGGTGGTCCCCCAGTGACCATGCACACACACAACACACGACACACAGGGACACGTACACACGCACACACGCACCCACGTACACAAACGCACGTACTCACATACACATAGAAACATGCACACAAACAGGGACACACACAGCGCACACACCCATGTGCCCAGGTACAAATGCTCACACGCACAAATACAGACCTGGAAACACGCATGTGACACAGAGACACGGGGACACACACACAGCACACACACATGTAATCACACACACACACACAGAAATACAGACATGGAAACATGCATGTGACAGACACACGGGGACACACACACAGCACACACACATGTAATCACACACACAGACACAGAAATATAGACATGGAAATACGCATGTGATAGACACATGGGGACACACACACAGCACACACACATGTAATCACACACACAGCCACAGAAATATAGACATGGAAACACGCATGTGACACAGACACACGGGGACACACACACAGCACACACACATGTAATCACACACACACACTCAGAAATATAGACCTGGAAACATGCATGTGACGGACACACGGGGACACACACACAGCACACACACATGTAACCACACACACACACACACACGCACAAATGCAGACCTGGAAACATGCATGTGACACAGACACACGGGGACACACACACATGTAACCACACACACAGAAATATAGACATGGAGACACGCATGTGATAGACACACAGGGACACACACACAGGACACACACATGTAACCACACAGAGAGAAATATAGACATGGAGACATGCATGTGACACACACAGGGACACACACACAGCACACACACACATGTAACCACACACACAAACACACAGAGAAATATCGACATGGAAGCACGCATGTGATAGACACACAGGGACACACACACTACACACACATATGTACCCATGTACACAAATACATAAACACATACAAGATACAGACATGGAAACACGCATATGACAGGCACACAGGGACACATACACAGCACACATGCACACACATGCACCCATGTACACAAATACATACTCACATACACAAACACAGACATGGAGACGTGCACACGACCAGGGACACGGACAGATATGCACCACACACACACGGCAGCGGTGTTTGCCATGAAGCGGAAAACCCCCAGCACAGGTCCGACCGGGCAGCAGGAAGGGTCTGACCCAACAGCCAGAGCTGCACCCTCGGCAGAACCACCATCCAGGCCCCGTGTGTCTGGGTCACACAAGATTCTGACACACTCAGCAGGAGCTAACGGTTCTGAGCAGAGAAACTGGAGGCAGAGAGCGCGACCTCGGTCTGGAGGTGACGAGACCAGGATGGGCAGGCGGGTCTTCAAAAAAAGCCTGGAGAGATGCCAGCCTGAGGATGCCTCCAAACCTGGGTGAGACCAGCACCTTCAGTTCCGTTTGGCTCTGACATGGGCTGGGTTTGCTGCGTGTGGTGCAGTGAGAGGAGACACGTATGGGGGCAAGAGCGCAGAGGCCATGGCGGAATCAGGAGAGGGTGGCAGCTCCAACACAGCCCCTTCCACAGGGGTCAGCACGGAAGGATGCTCGACCCCTGACCCAATGCACACTATGGTGCAAAATCAAAACTGTGAGGTGGGGCTGTGTGCACACTTGCACACACATCTGTATACACACCTGCACGCACACCTGTACACACACCTACATGCACACCTGTATACACACACCTGTATACATACCTACACACACCTGTATACACACCTGTACACACACCTGTACACACACCTACACACACCTGTATACACACCTACACACACATCTGTATACACATCTGCATGCACACCTGTATACACACCTACATGCACACCTGTATACACACACCTGTATACACACCTACACACATCTGTATACACACCTACACACACCTGTATACATGCACACCTGTATATACACCTTCACACACCTGCATGCACACCTGTATACACACACCTGTATACACACACCTGTATACACACCTACACACACATCTGTATACACACCTACACACACCTATATACATGCACACCTGTATATACACCTTCACACACCTGCATGCACACCTGTATACACACACCTGTATACACACCTGCACGCATACCTGTATACACACCTACATGCACACCTGTATACACACACCTGTACACATACCTACACACACCTGTATACACACCTGCACACACACCTGTACACACACCTACACACACCTATATACATGCACACCTGTATACACACCTACATGCACACCTGTATACACACACCTGTACACACACCTACACACATCTGTATACACACCTACACACACCTGTATACATGCACACCTGTATACACACCTTCACACACCTGCATGCACACCTGCACACACACCTGCACATGTAACTGCACACACCTGTACACACACCTCAACACGTACCTGCACACACACACGCCTGTGCACGCAGACAGACATGCTTCCCCTTGGACACACTGCCTCTGTTCCTTAAAGAAAACACTCAGTTACAAAGCGCAGTGTCCACGTCAGACTCCTCAGCGACCCCTGCTGCTCACTGGGCACGCGATGCTGCACCCTGTCCCGCGGCAGGCTCCCGTCAGAACTCAGGTGAGGACAGGACATCAATGCCGTGAGGCACGTCTTTCCCCTGAAGGGCGCCGCATACCCTGGGATGTGGTCAGTGTAAAGCTTCTGGAGCTTCCTGGGTGTGGAGTCAGCGTTTGCACAGCCCCCACCCTGCCCGCTGCCCTGGCACTCCAGGCCCACCCACCCTGCTGGGCTTCCGGCCCCAAGGGCGCCCCGTGCTCTGAGCCTTGGGGGTGGGGGGCGGGCAGGACCAGGGAGCCGCAGGGCTTTGTCTGGGCTGGTTAGTGGAGGACTGACCTCAAGTTCGGGGTCCCCTCCCAGAACACGGGTCCGGGGGATGGGCTGACTGCCGATTGTTCTCCCGCACTGCAGGAGCGGGGTCGCCTCCAGGTGAGGACAGAAAAGCGAAGGCATGTCCCTGGCCTGCAGCGCCAGATCGTGCCCACGAGATGGAACTGCCCACTCACTCATTTTCCATCACGATGTAGCCATACTCCTCCTCGGGGGGCTGGACTTGCAGCCGTAGGCCTGGGCTGGGGGGTCCCTGTGCGCCGGCCCCGAGATGCAGGTCCTCCTGCGGGGCAGCAGGAGTCCAGAGCGGCATGGCCCCTGGCCCGCCCTGCCCGGGCCTCGCGTGTGGCGGCCTCTGCAGCAGCTCCTTGGAGTAGGTCTGGCTCCGCACGTTCTCCACGCCCGCATGCTCCTCCTCGGAAGACAGCGAGGCCTCAGCATCATCCCCCTTCTTGCTCTCTGTCTTGAAGGGCTCGGTGAGACGGGGGCCTCCAGGCAGGAACGGAGACCCAGGGTCCTGCAGGAGGTCCCCCAGTTGGACGCCCAGACGGTTCACCTGGCAGAAAGGAAACCAGCTTGAGGACGTGCCCTAAGGCACAGAGAGACCGTCCGTCTTGGATGCTCGGGAATGGGGCACCGGTGTATGTGGGCCTGGGGGCCATGGGGGCAGAATTAGGGTCTGGCCATGTGTATCTCGTCTGGAGACTCCAAGCTCCGCTGGCCTGGTCCCCTGCATCTGGAATTAGGAACTGTGTCCCCCGAACCCACGCCTCCCTCCACAGCTCTGACAGCTGACCCCCCACGTTGTATTTCTGATGGACATTTAGAACAATCATCGGTGTTTTCTTCTCCCTTGCGCTCAGGCCCTGAGCTGGGAACCACTAACATGACCTGCAGAGAAGCTAACCAGACGGCCTTCTTTCCCACCCACAGAACAGAGTGTCTAGAACCGCAGCACTGCCCTTGCTTATCCACAGCTTTACTGCGTCCTTAAGATGCCGACAGGCCAGCAAAGGCTCTCAGCAGGAGGACAGGCCCCTCAGGGGGTCGGTGCCCTCCACGTCCAGCCTTTCCCAGACCCTCCTGACCAGCACTGTCGTGGAAACCTGGACACGATGGAAGCCCCCCCCACCCCGCCTACCAGGAGCTGCACTGCTGGGAACTGAGTTTTTATTTACTTAATTTTAATGGATTCGGGTCCAGGCAGCCCCGTGTGCCTGGTGGCGGCCACCAGGGGGACAGGACAGGTCTGAAGGACCCAGAGGCTGCTGACGTCCACTAGCGGGGCCTCGGTGACCGGCACCTGCGGGACGGCCTTGCCGACACAAAGCCGGCATGCGGAGCTATCACGAGACGCGACCACCCCGTTTCCTGCCTGGGGAAGTTCTAAGGGATGCTCACGTGTTCCCTGTATTGACCATTTTTCATGCTCTTACCATGGACACATATCAGGATCTAATCTGAAAGCAGACAACAGTGTATATTGAAATACATAATTTTGTGTGTACTCTTCATGATTTTTCTCAATTTTGAGATGATGAGGGTTTTTCTATCTTTTTCCTAAAAGTTGTTATATTTCACCTCTGTTCCTAAAGCACGGACGAGATGACAGGCGACACAGCTCACGCTGCACGGGGCCTGAACACACGCTCACCTCCTGGTGAAGTCCCCCGTCGCGGTCTCGCACTCTGCTCTCTGTGGGAGACATAAGCACAAAGTCACCGTACGCCCGGGCGGACGCCAGAGCCCTTCTGTGGCGTGAGGACCCCCGCCTGATGCCGCCGACAGGCCAGGGACGGCGCGCCCTCCGAGAGCGCCACGGCACAGGTGTGGCCGCTGAGGGGCCGGGACCCCAGGTCCAGGGAAACCGCGTTTCTCCTTCACGGCCGCTCAGGGTGGGGAGAGCCGCCGGGCCGGGGCACAGAGCAGTCACAGGAGGGAGGCGGAGGGGCTCAGTCGTGTCAGCTCGAGGCAGCTTCAGTCGGGCTACTTTTCTGCGGTGGCCGTTTCTCTAAGGACACAGCAGCGGGGAGACCCCAGCCCAGCACAGGGATGTTGCCCAAGACCCCCTCCTCCAGATGGTGAGGGGCACCCTCTCCTGCGCCAGCCGAGCCCGCCCCCACGGGAGGGGGCCCGTGCGCTCCCCGGCTCCTCCCGGGGCCCACTGTGGGCAGGGTCCTGCCCAGGCGTCAGGGCCGCTGCCTGACCCCGGGAACAGACCAGACAGGCAGGCGAGCCTGCCCGGCTCAGCCCTCCTCCCCAAGGGCCCGGCCGCTGTGTGTGAGTGAGTGTGAGTGAGCGTGAGCGCGGGAGTGTGTGTGTGCATGTGCGTGAGCTGCCCGTGTGTATGCGTCTGTGTGTGTGAGTGTGTGAGACTGTGTGTGTGAGACTGTGGGTGAGTGTGTGCGTCTGTGTGTGCATGTGGCTGTGTGTGCGTATACCTGTATATGAGTGTGTGTGACGTGGGCTCTGTGAGTGTGTGTATGGTGGGTGTGTCTGTGTGAGTCTGTGACTGTATGTGGCTGAGTGTGTCCGTGTGTGGGGGTGAGTTTCTGTGTGTGTGACATGGGATATGTGAGCGTGGGAGGAGAGTGTGTGCGCGCTGGGGTGTGAGGGTCTCTGCGCTCTCGCTGGAGCCCCCTGGAGGCGGTGTGAGCCTCGCACGAACCCTCTCCCTTGACCACTGGAGTATCTGACTCTCACTCACTCACAAACCCCACACAAAGCGCTTCCATCAGCCCTGCCCCTGCACCGGGGCGCCTCCTCTCCGTGCTCAGAGCGCAGCCCACCCTCCAACACGCTCAGCCCGTAGGAGAGCGTCCAGAGGCAGAGTCACGCGGACCACGTCGTCACTGCAGACCCATCTCCCGGCAGCGAGCGGGCAGCATCCTGCGGCGAGCCTGCGGCCGCGTGCCCGGCTGCACGCGCGTGTGAGCTCACCTGGCCCGCGGTCTCCGTCCGCCTCCGCTCCGCGTCCGCCGCCCCTCCCGGCCGCGCCCCCGCCCGGCACTGCGCTCGCCAGGGCGCGCGCCACCTCGTCCACGTCCAGGGCACTCAGACCCTCCACGCCGGCCGGGCGCTTCCGAAGGTCCTTCAGCAGCGTCTGAACACGAGCTTCTAGGCAGACACGCAAAAGGGACAGACACACGGAGGCAAGCGCAGCATTAGGGCGAGGAGGCGAGGGCGGCCGAGGAGCTGCCCGCGCCGGGCAGGCGGAGGACAGCGCGCGCGGCCTGGAGCGGGAGCCCCGGAGCGGGAGCTCTGCGGGGGCGGAGCAGGGCGGCGGGACCCCAGAGCTCCCCGGACAGGCCCGCCCGCAGACTGGTGGGGAACAAGGGCGGTGGGTCTGTGGGCAGACCCCGGGATGGACTGGGATCGGCAGGACAGACAGGTCCCTGGAGCCCGGGCACGGCGTCGGGTAGCAGAGGTGAGACAGGACCTGAGAGGGAGGGGCAGAGGAAGGGAAACCCCACAGACCCCCAGGACCAGCGACCAGCGTCAACCCCACAGACCCCCGGGACCAGCGTCAACCCCACAGACCACCAGGACCAGCAACCAGCATCAACCCCACAGACCCCCGGGACCAGCGTCAACCCCACAGACCCCCGGGACCAGAAACCAGCGTCAACCCCACAGACCCCCAGGACCAGCGTCAACCCCACAGACCCCTGGGATCAGCGACCAGCGTCAACCCCACAGACCCCCAGGACCAGCGACCAGCGTCAATCCCACAGACCCCCGGGATCAGCGACCAGCGTCAACCCCACAGACCCCCAGGACCAGCGACCAGCGTCAATCCCACAGAGCCCCAGGACCAGCGTCAACCCCACAGACCCCTGGGACCAGCGTCAACCCCACAGACCACCAGGACCAGCAACCAGCATCAACCCCACAGACCCCCGGGACCAGCGTCAACCCCACAGACCCCCGGGACCAGAAACCAGCGTCAACCCCACAGACCCCCAGGACCAGCGTCAACCCCACAGACCCCTGGGATCAGCGACCAGCGTCAACCCCACAGACCCCCAGGACCAGCGACCAGCGTCAACCCCACAGAACCCCGGGACCAGCGTCAACCCCACAGACCACCAGGACCAGCAACCAGCATCAACCCCACAGACCCCCGGGACCAGCGTCAACCCCACAGACCCCCGGGACCAGAAACCAGCGTCAACCCCACAGACCCCCAGGACCAGCGTCAACCCCACAGACCCCTGGGATCAGCGACCAGCGTCAACCCCACAGACCCCCAGGACCAGCGACCAGCGTCAATCCCACAGACCCCCGGGATCAGCGACCAGCGTCAACCCCACAGACCCCCAGGACCAGCGACCAGCGTCAATCCCACAGAGCCCCAGGACCAGCGTCAACCCCACAGACCCCTGGGACCAGCGTCAACCCCACAGACCACCAGGACCAGCAACCAGCATCAACCCCACAGACCCCCGGGACCAGCGTCAACCCCACAGACCCCCGGGACCAGAAACCAGCGTCAACCCCACAGACCCCCAGGACCAGCGTCAACCCCACAGACCCCTGGGATCAGCGACCAGCGTCAACCCCACAGACCCCCAGGACCAGCGACCAGCGTCAACCCCACAGACCCCCGGGATCAGCGACCAGCGTCAACCCCACAGACCCCCAGGACCAGCGACCAGCGTCAACCCCACAGACCCCCAGGACCAGCGACCAGCGTCAATCCCACAGAGCCCCAGGACCAGCGGCCAGCATTGAGTCCGAGGCTCACAGCACTCGCTCAGCTCCAGGAAGAGAAACAAATAGCAGCACACGGCCAGGCTACCTCACAGAAAACCAGGAGGATGAGACGTGACACCGCCCAGCCCGGGGCCAGGACACGCCGCTGCCCTGGAAGTGATGCGATGCATAATCACACACTGGGCCTTTTACTCATGAGGGACGCATCTGAAGCACTGAAAGGAAAGGTGTCTAAATTCAGAAGTCTAGATTACCCAGGGAAAATATTAACGCAAGAGTGGAAGAAAGACATTCGCTTTCACAATATTGAAAAAGAGACTTGGGCCCCACCCACCCTGGGCTGCCGGCCCTTCTGATCGCCCAGCCCAGGTCCCGGCAGCCGGGGCCGCCCTCTGCCCCAGAGCCCCGGCCTCACTCTCACCTGCCGGACCTGCGCCCCCGACCCTGCCTGCCTCACCCACTTCCTGCGAAACCACCGCGGGGCCCCGCCCCAGGTCCCTGCCTCCACCCGCCAGCACCTGCCTCTAGGAAAACGATCTTTCCATCAAAACCCTCTCCCGACCTGCTGGTCTCACCACGCCTGAACAGTAATAAAACCTGCGCTTCGAGACAGCTGCCCCTGGAGGGCAGTGAGTCGGACGCCTTCCGGGTGCTGCTGCCCCAGGGTCCAGGCCCCAGACCCTGGGGAGGCACCGCCCCCGCAGCCCCACAGATGCCCCCGAACGTTCAGGGACCAAACGCTTGCTCAGAAATAACTTCCAGCGGTGAACTCGGGAAAACACTTCTCACTTCCTCACAAACACAAACTCTGCAAAAATACAGAGAAGCGTGCCTGACACACCAGCGCAGCAGGCTCAGGCTTGCACTACCCCGCGCACCGCACACAACAGTGTCAGGATTCCTGCTCTTCTGGACTGACGAAGGGCCCATGTGGTTGTATAGAAAAGAGAAAAACTAAGGCAGAGTGAAAAGCAAGAACACCACTCAGCAGTTTCTAAAGCCTCCTACCGTACAAACATGTCAACCTTCACTGGTCACAGTCAGCGTGAAGAGGGGAGGAGACACACGGCCTGGGGTCGGCGCCGTCCCCACCAGGGGCCAGAGTGCGCCGGACCCACCACGGCATCCTGGACACTGACCCCGGCAGGAAATGGATCAGTCCACGTGCAAGAGGTCTTGACAAGTATTGGATCCAACGTGTGTTTCTGCTGAGCACAAACTTAACCAGGAAAGGCGGCCCAGGATGATGCTCTATTCCTGAGCCCCGGGGCTCACCGGGGATCTGCTCCGGGTCTCCACGGGGCCACCCGAGGCACAGGGATGGGTCCATCCTAGTGAGGGTACAAAAGGCGGACCCCTGCCTCAGCTGTGCCCCGGGAGGACGTCTCCCGGCCAAGTTAAGCCCCTGAGCCGTGCTGATGGCTGCTTTCAAGGCGTCTAGAACAATTCCTTCTCAGCTTTCTCTCAGCCTCCCCACCCTCAGCGGTCCTCAACCTTCTTGGCACCAGCGGCCAGTTTCATGCAGAGAGTTTTTCCACGGACGGGGTGGGGGCACGGCTCAGGCGGTGATGTGAGTGATGGGGAGCGATGGGGAGCAGCAGATGGAGCTGGGCCCACTGCCCGCCGCTCCCCTCCTGACAGACTGTGGACCAGCCCCCATCCACGGCCCGGGGACTGGGGACCCCCGCCCCACCTCCACACCTGGGGCACGGGCGGGTGGGGTGACCGTGCTAGAACCGTAAGGAGAACGGAGCACACGAGGTCAGGGCAACAGCTCAGACTCTGGGCTGCAGTGAACTGGCCACGGAGGAAACCGCAGCTGAGGCATCGCAGTCTCGCGGGCACGTCCGGCGGGCGGGTGGCAACGCCCACGTCCCCTGTCCCCCTGGTGCCCACCTCCGTGGAGGCGGCCGGGGTCTGCCAGCTCCCCGTGCAGCAGACCCTCCATCCCTTCTGCCCGCACGTGCCCCTCCACCAGGCTCTCAGGGTGCCAGAGGCCAGGTCACAAGGGAGGCTGGCGACCACGAGCCCCAGGCCTCCCAGGGGTCTCAACCTAAGCCGTGGCGCTCAGGAGCAGGGCCCCATCCGCCCTCCCCTCTCCTTCCCTCCACGAATGCCTGTGTGCATTTTCTGTGCCCAGCAGGCTGTCAAGAAGCAGGAGCAGTCAGCAAAGCCCCTGCTTCCATGGAGCGTTCGTCCATCGTAGGAGAGAGAAGCAAACACCAGCACGCACGTCTCGTGGTGCTGCGCCGCGCTGCGCTCAGTCGCTCAGGCGTGTCTGACTCCCTGAGCCCCCACAGACTGCAGACCGCCAGGCTCCTCTGTCCATGGGATTCTCCAGGTGAGAATAGTAGAGTGGGTTGCCATGCCCTCCTCCAGGGGACCTTTCCAACCCAGGGATCAAACCCAGGTCTCCCACACTGCAGGCGGATTCTTCACCGTCTGAGCCACCAGGGAAGCCCGAGAATACTGAAGTGGGTAGCCTATCCCTTCTCTAGGGAATCTTTTCAACCCAGGAATCGAACCAGGGTCTCCGGCATTGCAGGGGGATTCTTTACCAGCTGAGACTCCAGGGAGGCCCAGGTGGTGATGGGGCTGTGGAAATGATGAGCCAGAGCTGGAGGCCGGGGCGATGGGAAGGGCAGATGCTCTGTCGACAGGACTGTCGGAGAAAAGCTCACAGAGACCCGGGGAGGGGGTCCTGAGCCCAGGGACCACCCGGGGGGCATGTTCTGTGGGCAGAGGAGATGAGCGCAAAGCCCTGGGCAGAGGGGCTGGAAGGACGGGGGACGGCCAGAGGGTGACCTGGAGCAGCGGAGGGGCAGCACAGGGGGCTCACAGGCTCTCAGACCGTGACAAGCACCCGGGATTCTGCTGAGCGGGACGAGAAGCCCCTGCTGGGTTTGAGCAGTGAGCCGTCAACTGATTTACAACGTCACGAGGCCCGCAGGCTTGAGGCAGGGCAGAGCAGCGCGGCCGCACGGGGCTCCCACAGGAACCCGCAGGATGGCGTGGGGCAGGCGGAGCTGCTGGGGGTCTGCGTGTGCTTCTATGGCAGGGCTGGGCACGCCGGACGTGGGCACAGGGGTTGGCGACAAGCCCAGCAGGCAGTGACCGACGGCGAGGCTGGGGCTTATGAGGTCAGCTCCCAGCGTCCGGGAACCTGGGGCCCTCGACAGCCCCTCAAAGCGTCCCACCGGGTGGTGGTACGTCTTATGCAGTCCACGCAGGGCAAGTGAGACCAGAAGCCCTAGAAGACCCACCACAGACGAGGGCCACGATCGCGTAAGGAGACAGTCCTCTGCAGAGAGCCCCTCCAGTCTCGGGGCCTGCCTGCACAGACGAGGCAGGGGTTTCCGCTGGAAGGGGTTACTGGGAACACAGAATCAAATGTGCAGACTGTCGACCATATCCAACAAGCAGAGCGAAGAGGGAAGGGTGCCCTCCTCCAACGACCTGTCCTGATGGCTAATAGCTCGGGAAACCCTCCCTAAGGTCACCACATGTCTTCCCTTTGACGTCCCTCAGCTCTTGTCTCCTCATCTAGAGGGAAGCGCAGCATGAAAAAGCTCGTGCTCTTTAAGTTAAAGGCTCGCGAACGGGAGGGACTTTCCACGGGCCTCTATGACTACAGTAAGCCTGGTGGAGGGGCACGTTCGGGCAGAAGGGATGGAGGGTCTGCTGCACAGGGAGCTGTGACTACCACCTTCAAAGTAGAATAATAAAATAAATCCCTAACACTGTCTCTTCTCATGCAAAAGGGAGGCTTTTCAGATTGCCTTGAGTGAAAAACAGCCATGAAACCCTTAGGTATACAATGCGAGATGCTGAGCGGCGGACCGTTAGGAGGAGCATGATCAACGCGTCAGTGATCACCCACCATGAGAGTGCCGTCAACCGCACTGAGTCAGCACAAAGGTGTCTGCTGTCAGCCTCTGAAGATGAGCAGCGGCGAGGAGACCCTCTTTAAAGAGTCCAGCCGGTCCTGTGGACTGAGGAGGAACCGCAGTGCAATCAAATGCCACACGCATCAAAGTGGAACACTCTGTTCCGTCAGCCACACCATGTAGTTCCGGGATCCGGCCGGCTTATAATGACATTTTAAGTAGCTTTCAACGTGCCAAGTGGGCTCTAGCAGAGCAATTACACGAAGTGTCAGGGCATCAAGTATGGGAGGCCTGGAGTAGGAGATCAGCTCCCTGCACAACTGCTACAGGCCTGACCCCCGGGAGTTATGTCTGAATAGGGCCCCCTGACACACGCCACAGCTCCAGAGGATAAGCAGCAGTGAGCAGTTAACCTCACCACAAAACACTGTCACAGAGGGTGTGACTCAGGCACGAGAAATTCTACTCCTGAGCGCCTTTGTCACCAAGTGAACACGAGAGTTTACCATTTAGGCAGGTCCACACATACATCATCATCATCACCACCATCACCATCATCACCTTCATCACCAGTCACCATCACCATCATCACCGTCACCTTCATCACCAGTCACCATCACCATCACCTTCATCACTATCACCTTCATCACCAGTCACCATCACCATCATCACCATCACCTTCATCACCAGTCACCATCACCATCATCACCATCACCTTCATCACCAGTCACCATCACCATCATCACCATCATCACCAGTCACCATCACCATCATCACCATCACCTTCATCACCAGTCACCATCACCATCATCACCATCATCACCTTCATCACCAGTCACCATCACCATCATCACCATCACCTTCATCACCAGTCACCATCACCATCATCACCATCATCACCTTCATCACCAGTCACCATCACCATCACCTTCATCACCATCACCTTCATCACCAGTCACCATCACCATCATCACCATCACCTTCATCACCAATCACCATCACCATCATCACCATCACCTTCATCACCATGACCATCACCTTCATCATCAATCACCTTCACCACGATTATCATCATCACCATCACCTTCATCACCAGTCACCTTCACCATCATCACCATCACCATCATCACAATCACCTTCACCATCATTGTCACCACCAGCACCATCATTGTCATCATTATTAACACCATCATCACCACCATCACCCACATTATCACCATCATTACACAACCACCATCACCATGATTATCACCAGCACCACCATCGCCATCATTATTAACACCATCATCACCACCACCACCACCATCACCACCACCACTATCACCGTAAAGACCATCACCCTCATAATCACCATCACTACCACCATCATCATCAGGAGGAATTTCCTGGACTCCTTTTAGTTAGAAAGTATACAATTCATTTAATTGCTAGAGTCCATCTCTGGTATTTTGCAAAGGATTTAGACAGATTCCGTGAGAGGTTATTATTTTATTCTGATCTCACTTGGGCCTCCACCCAGGAGATTCGGGCATAATCGTCATGCGTTGGCTGCCTATCTATTTTCACTGAAAGCAGTACAAGTGAATTGCATTTCCTCCCAACCTGGGGCCTGTGGCTTCCCAGCCCCGTGGCACGCATCACTCAAGCTGAATGAAAACCCCGGCCTATAGCCGGGATAAAGCACCCAGCACCCACGCAGGCCATGGCGTTCACACTCACAGACTGCAGACACCGATCTCTCTCTATTACACATAATAGTGAGTCAAAGCACAAAAAATCAAATCAGCTTTGGCCTTACTCACGTGATTCAGTTGGTAGTGGGGCTGGAAGTCTAAGTGTTGTTAAGGGATGGTTCCTTTAGATTCACATGAGGCTGAGCCCTCAGGGGAACAGTCTAGACACGTGCTGGGTAGCAAACACAGCCTGGAGCAGAAAACGCCGCGGGAAGGGCCGGTCGGGACCAGGCCCTGAAACCTGTCTGTCAGCTCAGTGGGCTGAGCCCACGAGGCACCTGGATCCCACTCACAGGATCCGCTCTGGGTGTGAGAGCTGTGAACTCTCTCCCAGCGAAGGCTGGATGGCAGGCGCCCAGGCGTGCCGCT
Organism: Muntiacus reevesi; assembly: GCF_963930625.1. Lineage (NCBI taxonomy): Eukaryota > Metazoa > Chordata > Mammalia > Artiodactyla > Cervidae > Muntiacus > Muntiacus reevesi. The sequence goes on from NC_089254.1 coordinate 112,577,692, forward strand.
CCACACGGCCGTTCTGCAGCTGAGAGCCGCATCTGCGACCAGAGCCGGTGTGCGCTCGCTCACCTAGGCTTTTACAGACAGAGAGTGGACGGGTGGTTTTCATCATCTAAGGGTGCCCGAGGTCTGTGAGCCTCGCCTGAATTTTCACCTAGAGCTGGAGGAAGCGGGGAGCAGCGGGCCGTGCCGCCCCGGGTGGGGAGTGAGGCCTCGCAAACACGCCCGGGCACCAGCGCGGACACCCAGCACGCGCGGCGCTGACCCAGGGCGGCGAGCTCAGAGGCGACCTGCTCTCTGCCCTCTGCACACGGATGACTCTGGGTCTGTCCCTAACCATTCACTGCTTTCACAGCTGGTTAAAAGCACAGCAAACAGTCTTCACAGGCTCTGGTTCCCGTGCAGAGCCGAGGACAGAATCCGAGAACAGCGCTCGGTGAGGTGCGTTCCCAGCTGCCCAACCGGGGCTCAGTCCTGACAGCAGAGGCGGGGCCGGTGGCTGAACCCCACCCCGCGCCCCAGCAGACGCCCTTCCCGGGGTCCTACTGCGCGCAGGGCTTTTAATGTTATGTGAATTAAAGCTTTTTCACAGGGACAAGGTGTAAATAGTGAATAACCAAAGGAAGAGGGTCTCTTTTCTAAGTTTTTACCAAACGCACACTCCCCACACACCTGAAGTCTGCAGTCAGACTGACGTATTTGGGAGCGGGGATGGGTTCTCCTGAGCCATGACGGCCACGAATCGGACTCGACCGTCCTGCAGGGGGGCCTGCCCTGAGTGCCTCTCATCTGTGCTCCAGCCCTCTGGGTGCCCAGCACAGCCGCAGAGGGAGGGCATCCACTCACTGAGCTTGAAGCACCTGCTGGAGGACCAAGACCACTTGGGCTGCTCCCCAGGGACTGAGACCCTGCGGGCGCCAGCGCAGAAATCTGCCACCAAAACCCTTAGCCCCGTGCCGAGAGGAGGGCCACCCGAGCATCTCACGGGGGTCTCAGCCACTCAGGCGGCAATGCTGCCCACCAGCGTCCCGCCACAACCCTGACCCCAGCATGACACCCCTTGAGCCCTGGCTCTGGGAGCAAGTAGGATTGTACCTCTGAGCCCCCAAGACGCCTCTTACAAAGAGCCTCTCCTTCAAGACTGGGGAGGTGGCTGATACACCTAACAACACAGAAACAGGCACAGAGAAATTAGGTCAAAAAAATGAGGAGACAGAGGAATATGGTCCAATGAAAAGAACAAGAGAAAATCTCTGAAGAAGAACTCAGTAAGACAGAGATAAGCAACCCACCTGGAAGAGTGTGAAATAATAAAGACGCTCACTGAATCCAGGAGAAGAACGGATGAACACAACCAGAAATTAACAAAGGGGGAGAAATTATAAGAAAGTACCAAATAGAAGCTATAATTGAACAGAAAAATGTCCTAGAAGGGTTCATCGGCAGACTGGATGAGGCAGAACAGGAATCAGCAGCTGGAAGACAAAGCAGTGGAACTCACCCAGACAGAGCAGCAAAATGAAAGAGAACCTAAAAAGTGAAGATACCCCAAAGGGTCTTTAGGACAACATCCAGTGAAAGAATGTCTGCTTTATGGGGACTTCAGGAGGCAATGAGAGGAGAGAGAGAAAGGGCCAGAAAAATTACTAGAAGAAATGGTGATAAAAACTTCCCTGGGGAAGGAAACAGATATCAAGGAAACAATGCAGGAGGCTCAGGAGTTATCAGTTTGATCCCTGGGTCAGGAAGATCCCCTGGAGGAGGAAATGGCAACCCACTCTAGGACTCTTGCCTGGAGAATTCCATGGACAGAGGAGCCTGGAGGTCACCAGTCCACAGGGATCCCAAAGAGTTGGACACGATATGCAGGTCCTGGAAGCCCCTAGAGTTCTGAAGAAGATGAACCCAAAGAGACACACCAAGACATCAGTTCAGTTGTTCAGTCGTGTCCAACTCTTGGCGACCCCATGGACTGCAGCACACCAGGCCTCCCTGTCCATCATCAGCTCCCAGGGCTTACTCAAACTCATGTCCATTGAGTCGCTGATGCCATCCAACAATCTCATTCTCTGTTGTCCCCTTCTCCTCCTGCCTTCAATCTTTCCCAGCATCAGGGTCTTTTCCAATGAGTCAGTTCTTCCCATCAAATGACCAAAGTATTGGAGTTTCAGCTTCAGCATCAGTTCTTCCAATGAATATTCAGAAATGATGGACTGATTTCCTTTAGGATTGACTGGTTTGATCTCCTTGCAGTCCAAGGGACTCTCAAGAGTCTTCTCCAACACCACAGTTCAAAAGCATCAATTCTTCGGTGCCCAGCTTTCTTTATAGTCCCACTCTTAATATCTATACGTGATCACTGGAAAAACCATAGCCTTGACTAGACGGACGTTTGTTGGCAAAGTAATGTCTGTGCTTTTTAATATGCTGTCTAGGCTGATCATAACTTTTCTTCCAAGGAGTAAGCATCTTTTAATTTTATGGCTGCAGTCACCATCTGCAGTGATTTTGGAGCCCAAAAAAATAAAGTCTGCCACTGTTTCCACTGTTTCCCCATCTGTTTGCCATGAAGTGATGGGACCGGATGCCATGATCTTAGTTTTCTGAATGCTGAGCTTTAAACCAACTTTTTCACTCTCCTCTTTCACTTTCACCAAGAGGCTCTTTAGTTCTTCACTTTCTGCCATAGAGTGGTGTCATCTGCATATCTGAGGTTGTTGATATTTCTCCCAGCTATCTTGATTCCAGCTTGTGCTTCATCCAGCCCTGCATTTCGCAAGATGTACTCTGCATATAAGTTAAACAAGCAGGGTGACAATATACAGCCTTGTACTCCTTTCCTAATTTAGAACCAGTCCATGGTTCCATCACCTCCACTAACACCAATGCATATTATAACTAAAACAGTAAAAGTTAAGGATAAAGAGAAAATCCTAAAAGCAGCAAGAGAAAAACAATTTTTTATATGCAAGGGAACCCCCATGAGGTTGTCAGCAGGTTTTTTAGCAGAAACTTTGCAGGCCAGAATGGAATGGCATGACATATTCAAAGTGCTGAAAGGAAACAACGTCCAACCAAGAATTCTCTAGCAGGCAAGGTGATCATTCCTTGTGCATGCATCAGAAGAATTAATCTTGTTAAAATGTTCATACCACCCCAAGGGGTTTTCAAGGTGGCTTAGTGGTTAAAGAAACTGCCTGCCAATGCAGGAGGCTCAGGAGATGTCAGTTTGATCCCTGGGATGGGAAGATCCCCGGAAGGAGGAAATTGCAACCCACTCCAGGATTCTTGCCTAGAGAATTCCATCGGCAGAGGAGCCCCAGTCCCCAGACACGACTGACCACACATGCAGGCACAGTTATAAAACGGCGTGGTATTGGCGCAAAAACAGACACACAGATCAATGGACAAAACTGAGAGTTTCTACGGTCAATTAATCTACAGTAAAGGAGCTAAAAATACATAATGGAGAAAAGACAGTCTCTCCAGTAAATGGTGTCAGGAAAACTGAACAGCCACATGTAAAAGAATACTACAGCCTTACACCACACACAAAAATGAACTTCAAATGGATTAAAGACTTGAATGTGAGACCTGAAACCCTGCAAGTCCTAGAAGAAAACATGCACAGTAACTTCAAGACATCCTAGAGATATTTTCGTGGATCTGACACCAAAGGCAAGGGAAACAAATGCAAAAAAATAAACGGAACAATGTCAAACTAAAAATCTTCTGCACAACAAAGAATACCATTATGAAAATGCAAATGCACCCTCCTGAAAGGGAAAAGAGATCTGAAAATCATATGACAATAAAGGGTTAATACCCAAAATATAAAAAGAACTCATACAACTCAACAGCAACAACAAGAAACTCCAAACAACCTGATTTTTAAAAATGGGTTGAGGATCTGAATAGTCATTTTTCCAAGGAAGATGTACAGATGACCAACAAGCAGATGAAAAGAAGCTTGGCATCACCAATCATCAGAGAAATGGAAATCAAAGCCAGACTGGGGTGGCACCTCATGCCTGTTAGAATAGCTGTTATTGAAAAGAAAAGAAAAATAAAGATTGGGCAGAATGTGGAGAGCAGGAAACCCTCGTGGGCTACTGGTGGGAATGTCAATCAATGCAGCCACTTTAGTAAAGAGTATGGAGGCTCCTCAAGAAACTAAAGAAAGAGACTACCATATAACCCAGCAATCCCACACTTAGGTATTTATCCCACAGCAAGCAAAAACACTAAATCAAAAACCATATATAACATGCAGCCCATGTTCAGCATTGCTTACAACAGCCGAGATGTGGAAGCAACGAAAGTATCTATCAACAGATGAATGGATAAAGATAAGACGAGGTGTGTGTATGCCACAGCACATCTTTATCCATTATCTATATAATGGAATATTACTCAGTCACAAAAAAAGAATGAAATCCTGCCATTTGCTGCAACATGGATGGACCTAGAGGGTGTTAAGGTGGTAAAACAAGTTGGGCAGAAATAGGATTTCACTCATATGTGTAACCCAAAACAAACAAAATTAAACAAAAACTCGTAGGTACACCGAACAGACCAGTGACTACCAGAGGAGAAGGGGTGGGGGGCACGAAATGAGTCCAGAGGTGAGCTGCATGCCGATGGATGGCAATTAGGCCTCTGGGGGCGATGACTCTGCCGTGCACACAGGTTTCAAGCTAAAATGTTGTGCGCCTGAAACTTTCAGATATTTAAAAAAAAAAAAAAATGATGGAAGGGGAGAAAGGAGGGAGGAGGAAGCTTCTGTAGTTTAAAAGTGGCTTAACAGGTACATCCACCTATTCAATGAGCCTTCTTCAGATCTGACTTCAAAGAACCAACTGTAAAGAAAATTTTCAACTGAAACATTTACGCACGGATTAGCTGTTTGGTGATATGAAGACAGAGCATCAACTTTAGCACGAGATAAAGCTACTCGGGAGGTCTATTCGAGGGCCGCGTCTCTGGGCAATGCAGTGCGGAGCGTGGCAGCCGAGCCCGAGGCGGGCGTGCGCGGGAGGGGGTCACAGCAGCAGCAGAGGAGCCGGAGCGGCTCGTCGGGCCCAGCGGCGCGTGCGGGGCCGCCCGTCCTGCAAGGCGCTCTGCTTGCTCGGTGACTGACAGGTTAGTGACGCACGGGGCGGCCGGGGAGACGACAGATAGCCGACACTGCAGCTTAGCACGGGAAAAACCACAACCCACGGACGCCGTCAGCAAGGGTCGCGGGAGAGAGGAGAAGCACCTCCGCGGGTGCTCCGCAAGCCCCGCACCTCGCGGCGTGCGGAGCGGGGAGGGGCCGGGGATCGGGGACGGAGCTGGCCCGGGGCGGGGGCGCTACAGACTCGGGGCCGGCCACCTGCCGCGAGGCGCTGTTTCCCTCTTCCCGGTTCCCACATGGGGCAGACGCAGCCGGCACGCCGGATTTGCGTTAAGCTGGGGGCGGTGAGGGAGGAGCCAGAGAAGGGGCGCCCAGACGCCACCCGCGGCGGCGGGTGGGCACACGCGGCAGGGACGTGGCAGCGGCACCACGGAGAGGGGCAGGGCTCCGCACACAGGCCTCCGCCTGCCCGTCGCGGGGCCGGGCGGGCGTCGGCAGCGGGCGGACGGCGGTGATGGGTGCAGAGCGGGCCGGGTCAGGAAGCACAGCGGCCGCGGGGACCGCCGACGGCTGGGTAACGACGGGCAGCGGGAGGCAGCAAGGCCGGCCAGAGGGGCTCTGGGGGAGTCTGTGGTTTAGAGCGGGCGCAGCCCCGGGGAGCGGACGCGCAGGCCGCCCGCCGGGGCCACCTGAGCCCGGTGCGCCTTCCTCCCCAAGACGGGAGCAGCGCAAGGCCACCCACCCTTCCCCGCAGTCACAGCTCTGCACCCCCTCCGGCTGCAGCCCCACAGCGGCCGTCTGGACAAAGCGGGGCTGAGGAGCGAGCCACCAGCTGGAGGGCACAACGTGGGCAACGGGGGAAGCACCGCGGCTTCGGTCACGGCGCTGCTCACAGGCGGAGCGCTAACCGGAACAGGTTGGCAGTCCCTGTTTTTTTTAATCTGCTACCTGCTTGATGTTGTGATTTGCATATCTTCAAAGGAGAAGTCAGATTGATCACAATCTCACTTTACATTTTACAGTCTCAGGGTAAGGCTGCTAGAAGAGATGAGGGCCCTGGGCCTGGCCAGCGGGCATCCGACCCCCGAGCGATGACCACCGCAGGGCTGATCACACCAGGGAGCTGGGGTGTGGCTTGGGGGCCAGCCACTTCACAGGCCCAAGTTCCCTCACAGCAACTGGGAGGACACTCATTTTAGGCTGGGGTCTCCTGGGGACCCGCAGTTCTCACAGACGAAGGAGCTGGACGTGAGCTTGCCCACGGGAGTGGGGATGCGTGTGGAACTGTGAAGCCCCTTCATAGTCAACTCTGCAGACTCCAAGTGGGCCCGATGGGCCTGTGACCCGCCCCCAGCATCTTCATCAACAAGGCCAGGAAACAGTGAGGCTGTCCCGGCAGGGGAGCTAAACACAGAGCCCGCCCCCCAGTCCGACACCCCTTCCCCACAGGACCAGCCTGGCCACTTCCCCACACCCGACCCCTCTCTAAGGGGGAGCCGGGGGAAGGGGAAGAGACCCTCGAAGGTCCAGCCCAGGCAGGTGCCAGAGAAAGACTGGAGCCTCTGAAAAGAACCAGGGTGCTTACCATCATCTGTGACCGGGGCGTCCCTGGGGTCCGCAGGCGAAGGCCATCTCTGGGGGGCCGCCGGCGCCGACAGGACCCGCGCCGCTCTCCAAGGTGCGCGCACAAAGCCGCGGGGCTCGGGGTCGCCGTCCCTGGCGGGCGCGGCGGCCTTCCGGGCTGCGTAGGCGCCCAGTGCAGCTACCAGACGCTGCCTGTCCACCCCGCCGGCCACTTTGGGGCTAAGCTCGTCGGGCTGGAGCCGGTGGAGCGTGCGCAGGGGGCGGCCCCCCGCGAAGTCGGCGCGCGCCGCGGGAGCGTAGGTCAGAGCGGACGTCTGGGCCACGAAGGTCAGCACGCTGTCGGCCAGGGGGTCCTCACCCTGCAGGGGCGGGGGACAAACAGCGAGTGAGCGCCCATCGCCAGCCACGCCCCGAAGTGGCCCCCGGGTCTGGGTCGCAGGCACGTCCCAACACCAGGCACCCCAAGGCCCAGCCGGAGCACGCCCAGGTTCGCCTCCACCGACGGGCGGGCGCCTCCGCGTTCCTCCCGCAGTCTTTCCACGGCAGGTTTACTGAAGCGCAGCCCGCACGCCGCGAGCCTCGGCCATCTGTGCTCAGTGCCCCCACCGAGCGCGCGGACACACCCGTCTGCCGCCGGACACCTGCACCCGTCCCGGTTCCCCTCCCGCGGGAGCGGCTCATCCGCGTCCTTCTCCCGCTGTGCCTGTTCCTTCCGACGCTTCCTGCAGGGCAGCCCCGCGCAGCACTGGGTGTCTGCCTCTTGCAAGGAGCGGGGTTCCCTGGTGGCTCAGCTGGTAAAGAATCCGCCTGAAATGCGGGAGACCTGGGTTCCATCCCTGGGTTGGGAAGATCCCCTGGAGAAGGCAAGGGCCACCCTCTCCAGTACTCTGGCCTGGAGAATTTCATGAACTGTGTAGTCCGTGGGGTTGCAGAGAGCCGGACACGACTGAGCGACTGTCACTTCACTTCACTTCTCGCCCCGAGCATGCCGACACCAAGGTGTGTCACCAGGCAGCGGTAGGGGCCGCGCTCCCTTGTACCCCTGAAGTCGCTCTAAGGACAGAGGACGCGCTTGTGTTTTTGTTCATCAGCTGGGGAACCTTTGGGTTCTTTCCGCTTTGGGGCCGCTGTGAGGAACGCTGCTGTGAACAGCCGTGGACAAGCCTCTGTGGGCTTTCCTTCCTCCTGGCTGGGAGTGGGGCTAGCCGGTGGGCGGCCCTGTGCTAACCGTGCGTGTCCCCATGGCGGGGGCACTCACCGCCTTCTACTCCAGTGACCGCTGTCTGCTTCGGTGCCGCTCTGAGCGGTGAGGAGGCTCCTGCCGGTTGGGTCTGCGTTTCCCGCCGCGGAGCGATGCTGACCCCTTCTCCGGCGCCGTGTTCCTCGGGGAAGGTCTGCCTTCACCTACCCCTGCCCCGGCGTTTGCTGTGGCTCTGCAGAGGGGCTCCCCAGGGCTGCAGCGCCCCGGGTCTGCCGTCTGTTTGCCCGCAGCTCCCTTCACTGGTCACTGAAACCCTGTTTGAATCTGATCCTGTTGACAGTGCTGTCCAGCCGGCGACGCTGCTGGGCCCCTGGTTTCACACACAGCGTGGACCCAGGCCTTTCCCTGGCCTCCCCGCCTTCCCTCCTATCTCAGGACACTCTCCCAGGGGGATGTGGTCTTGTCACACTCTGATTTGCCCACAAAACAAGGCCCAGTTTCCTCACCTTGAGGACGCCTGTAAAAACGTTAGAAGTCTGTTTCTGCCTCTGACACGGCGCCATCAAAATTTCATGGACAAACAGTAATTTCCCACCAGGACCTGACTCGGAGCTGCCTTCACGGTGTGCTCTGGGTGGGGTGCCGGGGCCGAAAGCTCTCAGAATCTCGGGGTTCCCATTTTCTTTTTTGGGGGGTTCCCATTTTTTACGTGCCTCTCTCTCAGGTCACAGTATCGGGCCAGGGGTACATGCCTGGGGACCTAGCTGAGACGTGCAGCCACCACTGAACTTACGACGGTGGTTCAGACTCCCAAGGCTGCTGTCTGTTCCTATTAATGACAGGGGTTCAGCCTGCAGCACAGATTGGGGTGGCGAGCCTGGATCAGGAGCCTGGGAGCTCTGCATGCTGCTTTCCTTTCTCACACATGAACTTGGGCCAGTCGCTTGATCTTCTGACGCTCGGTTCTGCTCTGCTACAGGAGATTGACCATTATCTGTAACATTGCTTTTATGTCTAAAATGATGTAACTGTGCTGTCCTTAGTCACTCAGTCATGTCTGACTCTTTGTGAGTCCGTGGACTGTAGCCCGCAAGGCTCCTCTGTCCATGGGGATTCTCCAGGCAAGAATACTGGAGGGGGTTGCCCTCCTCCAGGGGATCTTCCTGACTCAGGGATCGAGCCCAGGTCTCCCGCATTGCAGGCGGATTCTTTACTGTCTGAGCCACTGGGGATATAATTGTAGTTATCATCAAAATGTTTAATTTCGTCCAAGCACTGGCTGAAATCAACTGCTTTCCCTTTAGAAGAAGATTCACAAGGGAGAGGAGGAAGGGAGGAAACAAGAGGCCTCCACAGCAAACAGCCCTCCAGCACTTCTGCACAATCTGGGTGCAAGGCTCAATCTCAAGTTCAGCTAAACTCCCGCTGAGCAAGGCTGCCTAGGGGCACCTGGGGTCCCAGCGCGGGGTTGGACAGCCTCTGAGAGGCTCATCAACCTGCCAGAAGCACCGGCCCTCTATGTACAAAGGCAGCTTCTGCTCGAAGGGCTTCCGTTACGGTCAGTGGAGAGGGGGGTGGAGGCCCCGCAGGCCCTCCGTGAGTGACCGTCGGCCCTGAGAGCTCTGGACGGATGGACCAGGATGAACAGCCTGTGGGGTCCCTGTGTGCTCTGAGCCAAGTTAAGGTGAAGAGGGAGAGGCTTTCACAGAAACGTCAGCTCTCCCAAGTCAGGCCGGGTCCCGTGAGAGACGGCAGGGGCCCTGGTGCTGGGGATCGTGCACCCCGCCCCCCGGGTGCCCAGGCCAGTGTCGTCACGGTCACCCCGTCTGCAGCTTCACGTCCTGACGAGCGAGCAGAGGGTGCTGGCCCCTGGCTCGGACCCCGCTTCTGCTCTCGGTGACCTTTGCCCTAATGGGCCAACTAAGTCCAAGTGCAGTGGGGGTGGCCACGGCACCCCGCACAGACGTGGAGGGGCTCCCGCTTCCTCACGGCTCGTTCACGCCAGTGATGCAGCTGTTCACCACCTCACACCTGCGCCTCCTGTAAGACTCGGACCCGGGCGCAGCCCTGGGGCAGCCACCGTGGACTCTGTCCACTTGCAGCTCTGCGTCAATAAGATCCTGGGACCATTCTCAAAGCCCTGATTTGAAGGTGTTTTATGACCTCAGATTTCCTAAGATAACACTGACGACTTGCTAAGACGGCAGTTGCCCAAATCTGGAGATTAGTGACGGAAAATCGTGAGAGCTGGCCAGCTTCCAGCACCTGGCACTTAACCCTTCACACCACGAGTCAGGTCAGTCTGACCTGGGCCTCGCGGGTGCGGTGCAGGCCGTGTGTGTGCTACAGCCGGGAACGGCAGTCAGCACGGCTGAAATGGACTCTTGAGACGCTACTCAGCCCACCGTGGTCCACACGAGACACGCAGACAGCTCCCCACACACCCCTCAAGGGTCTGCGGAGTGACCCGGGGACAGAGGCGTGCTGGGGAAGCCAGCCCAGTCCTGTCAGCACGGTTCTGCGTGGTCTGCATAACTTCCTAGCCTCTGTGAGCCCTGCTTTTACCACTTGCAAAATTGTGGGGAGGGGAGGCCCAGAATCCTTTTTTTCTTAAAGCAGTGTATTAGGGAGAGTGTAGGTGCCCAGCTCAGCATATGGCTCAGAGGAGGCAGTAGGTAGATGGTGGCCGCCAGCAGCATCTCCACCGTCACCCGCATCACGGCCCCACCGTTGCTGTGCGCTAAGCTCCGGACCACGTTCTCCATTCTGGGCGAAGAATGCCTCAAACACGGGCCTGCTTTCAAACAGCTGGCTGACTGCAGCGGGAGTCAAATCACAGACCTTAGTAACTATAGTGGAAAGAGTATCAAAGCGGTTTGGTGACAGGCAGTTTGGAAGGCAGTAGTCATCCTGAGCTGGGGAAACCAGGGCTGCTTCCTGCAGCCACAGTGCGCATCGCAGCCCTGCCTGGCCATCTACCCTTGGCCCGAGCCGTGCTGGGGCTGGGGTCCTGGACCCGAAAGTCGGGCGCCTTCCTCCCACGGAAGTCCGCCGGCCCCAGTCCCAGATCGCTCAATTACGAGTTCAGCCTGCCAGAGCCTGCAGGCTCTGAGATGCCACATGCCAGCAGACGCTGAGCGAAGGAGATTTTTGTGTATACGCTGGTCACTCACGCTCGTCAGATATTCTCTTGTGCCAAGCATCCAAAACAAATTAGGAAGCCCAAATTGGGCCATCTTTTGACCACATAACAAACATTTCCTCCAGTTTGTCTCACAGCCTGAAGGCAGCGTTGACAAGCACGCTGATCAAGACACACTTGCTGCAGGCGTGACAAAGCGCGGAGCGGCGGGCTGTCCACAGGCTGACTAACGAGGCGGCCCCACAGAGCCACGGGCGGCGGCCTCGGAAACCCCACTTCCAGAGCACTCGTGACAGCTGGGGTGCGTCGTGCTTGTGCTGCGGCCCTAGGGGGCGGTGCTGGCCAGGCGTTCCCAGCCTCTTTCTTACACAGCGGGAGGGCTGTCACTGCTCCATGCGCTTCAGGCTCCAAGTGCCCCGGCCACTTCCCGCGCTGGTAGCTTGCAGGTGTCATTCTTACTGACAGCGCTGTCACCAGGACGGGCGTCCCTACGTTCGGAGCAGCCTCATGCTGGCCTGTGACCTCTGCTGCGGTCTGTGCTATCCGTCTCTAGAGCTCACGAAGTCTGAGGTTGAAGGGGTGTTAATTCCAAACCACAGGGGCGATGATTTCTGCAGGACGTTTACGGCAATGCAAAGCCTGGGTGTTCAAGTCTGGACGTCTGCCCGTGATGCTCCATTAGGTAGCTTGGAACTGGTCTCGGAGACCACGGAGGACAGGAAGCGTGTGCGGTCTCCCGCCCCTGCCCTCCCTCACCTCCACTGTAGCGCACCCTCCTCCCGCTCCATCCTCCACCGCGGCGGCACCCACAGCCTCACGCCTGCGGTCAGAAGGCCCAGGGGGTGCTCTGAGGCAGGGAGCGTGCGAGGCAGGCGGCAGGCGCGCTGCCTGCAGGGTCCGCCCGGAGGACTCGGGACGACAGTCACAGCGTGGATGGCATTTTCCGAGCGCCAGGGCCAGGCTGGGCTTTGACTTGACGTGTTTCCCTTCTTTCTGACCCTCTCAGCCACCCTTGCGTAGAGACACGACTACCTTCATTTCCTGGATTAGGAGACAAGCTCTCCAGGGAGGAGGGCCCGAGCTGGGATCCGGCCCCAGGCCTGACTTCGGGCAGAGCCCCAGGGAAGCGGGCGCGACCTGCAGGCTGCCTGGTGGAAAATGCAGAACTGCCCTCAGCTGGGTCTAGAGGAGGCTACTTGGGGACTTTGCTTTGGCTTAAAAAATAAACATGTGAAAGCGGAACAATACCTTCAGGGCCCCGAGTTTCTGCACTTTCCACCTAATTACAGTCCTCCTCCCGACGCTTGGTGCTCTTGCCATCATGTATTTTTCTTCCACATAAGCTAAAAACATCACAGTACGTTTTAATTGTTTTGCCTTAAATATCCAATTGTTTTTCTCCAGACACTACATATGTTATGTGGGCTTCTCATTTGTGGTTACTTGCCAATTTACCATTTCTGGCTCTTTTCTTCCCCTTAGTAGATATTGGCGTCTCCACATCAATTTCCTTTAAGCTAAAGAATGTCTTTTAGCATGTCTGAGGCATGAGTCTTCCAGACACCCATCCTTCCTGCTCGCCCTGCAGTTGTGAACAGTGTAGAATTCAAGCTGACAGGGGTTCGTCCCCTTTCTAGTGGTTCCACTGCTTTCTCGTCTGCTAACGAGACGGGAACATCGTCCTTATAAGCAGCCCCCCAGATGCAAGGCAGCTTTGTACCTGAGGATGCCTTTCAGATTTTCTCTTTATCTTAAGTTTTCCCCCAATATGATATGCCTAGATTTTGTTTTCTCTGTATTTATCCTGCTTGAGGCTCAGTAAGTTTCCTGCATCTATGTTTTGATTAGTTTTATCAATTTTTGGGAAAACACCAGCCACCATTTCTTTAAATACTTCTGCTTCCTTCTCTTGCTCTCTTTCCCATCTAGGATTCCGATCACACATGTCAGAGCGCATGACATCGCGCCCTGTGTCTCGCGTGCTGTGTTCCATTCTGTGCTCTTTCTCTGTACTTTTTCTTTTACTTTTGACCATGTCTACTGGCCTGACTTGAGATTCACTGATTCTTCTCTCTACTGGGGCCAGTCTATCATTAAGCTCCTCCAATGAGTTCTTCACTTCTGATCTTCTTTTAATTTCTAGCATTTCCACTGGGTTCTTTTTTACTGTTTCCATCTCTCTGCTGCAATTTTCCATTTGTTCATTTATGCTTTTTCACCTTTCCCACTCAATCCTTTAACATACTTACCTTACTTATGAAGATGTCCTTTTCTAGTAATTCCAACACCTGAGTCATATCTGGGTCTCTTCCTATCAACTCTTTACTCTCTTGACCAGAGTAACGTTTTGTTGTTCCTTCACGCATCTCCCAACTTTTGATTGTATGTTGGATCAGTCATACATAATTGGGATTGTATGTTTGATTGTTGCATGAATGAGCAATGGAGACCAAAGCAAATGATATTTAACCCTTCTTCTCTCCGTCCGAGTCCATGGAATCTGTCACTGAAATGGGCATGGATTTTGTTGCAGAGTCAGTCAGATTCAGTCAGACACTGAGGGCAGGCTCAGGGCTCAGGCCAAGCGGGAGTCAGCCTGGAGTGTTCCCTCATGCTTTGCAGACAGCCGCCAGCTTTGTGAACCTGGAGCTCTCTCTGATTCACAGCCCCACACGACATGTGCAAGAAACTTCTTTTCCTGAATTTCTGCACCCTACACATCAATCTTTCTCCACCACGCTGCCTCATCCCAAGCCTTCAAGGGCTGAGGTGTGCTCAGCAAGTCTTGGCGCTTCTTGGAAGGACGTCTCTCAGCGCCTGCCCCTTCTCCCAGCTCCCAGCTCCTGTCTCGGGCACCCGGTGTTCCGTGCAGCCTGACTCCGGACTCTCCCCTCATGCTATAGTCTCCACTGCAAACGGCTCCTTAAAAACCTCGGCTGCATTCTGCCCCGCTTCCCGCCATGGTCCCTGCCTCCAGGGAAGTCTCTGCATCTCTTCTCCCCTGGAAGGATCGTCTCCCTTTCTGAATGTAGTTCACTCAGGGCTCTTTGTATTCTCAGTTCCCTGGGTTTTTTCCTTTAAGGCTATGGTTCAGTAGCTCACCTGACTTGTTCCTATTGTCAGTGTGGACTGGGGTGGTCTCTTGACATTCTGCCCTTTGAGATAATCCAAACATCTTCAACTGCTGACTTCCAGTTGTTCGTCCAGCACCCATCCTCTGGGAAGCCCCTGACCCCACGTGCCCATCCGGCTCAAGTTCAGCCAGTCATTAGTACTAAACAACACAATAAAACACAATAAATTCACAGCACTTCTCTGACGATCATGACAGCTAGATGTCTGATGACACATACACAGAAAAGATGATTCACAAAGTAATCCGCTGGGCATTGGTTGCATCATCAGTGTAGAAGGCTAACGCTTCCAACTGAGATACATCATCAGCTGACGGGGGAGGGGAGATCGGCCCGCGCTTGCCCAAAGCCCTGGCCGGGTCTGCATGAACGCTTCTCACACCCGAGTCCACGGCAGCTCATCAGAGATGACGAGGGCTTTCTCCTCAGTTAAGCCTTGGACAGAGAGGGTAATTTCTAGACTTTTGGGCCTTTTTTACATATTGAGAAGCCTCCATCTCAGACAGAATAAAAATTCCTGAGTCATAAACCAGTGTTGAGAAGCATCTGTCTCACACAGAAAAAAAATTCCTGAGCCCTGAGCCCTGAGTGCTCATCCTCTGAGCCATCCTTGCGACCATCGTGCTCAAACAGCCGTGTGGTGAGAAGACCACGGAATCCGTCACTCACACTGGGCGTTTCTGAGAGGGGAAGGGCTCGCTGGTCACTGCGAGGAGCAGCAGCAGGACCCCAGGAGCAGGACCCCAGGAACAGTCATCCCTGCGTGGGAGTTTCAAAGACCGCAGAAGCCAGACCTGCTGGCTGGTGGCAGCTGCTGAAGGCGGCTGGACAGGACCGCGGTGTGTCCGCACCCCGTGTCCTGAGACGGAGAGCGGCCTGGGGCACAGGCATCCTCTCACGGGCAGCCCAGGGCGCAGCCTCAGGAGGAACAACCGGGCCCAGCAGAGAGCGGCGGCTCCCCCTCGATGGGGCAGGTGCCGGAGTGTGCCTGGGGCTGGGCCGCCGTGTGTGGGGCGGGCGCTGAGGCTCTGCGGGAATCCCAGGGTCAGAGCCTGGGCCCCACAGGCAGGCAGAGCTGAGCCCGCCCGCGCTCCTGGGCGTTGCCACGACCCCTTGCAGAGGACCAAGGCCCCACCTCCCATAGCCCGCCGTGGCCGCCGTCACCCCAACCCCCGGACTCCCAGGCGCCCACGGCTCAGTGCCCTCCAGGTGATGGCCAGCCACCCGGGGCCCAGGGGGCAAGGCTGCCCACGTGTGTCTCTAGTTCTGCTGCCAGAGCTCATGCCATAGAGCGGCCAAAACCGAACGAGAAATGGGCCAACGGGCTCGGGACTGACCGCCACGGACCGCCGTCACCGCCCAGCTGAGCGGGCCGCCGCGCCCACCCGGGACCTGGGCTGAAGACTTCATTCAGCGCCACCGCCACCTCAGCAGGAAGGCCCGTCCAACTGCTTCGGGGGAAACTTCACTGTAACGCCTTCCGCTCAGACTTCTCCGGCGCCTATCGCCGATGGAGCACCGCGTCCCCGCCCTCCCGTTGTGGGAGCTCCACGTGGGTCGCTCATTACTGACGGCTCGCGCCCACAGCCCAGGCACCCGCCCCGGGGGTCCCCACGACGGAGTCCGGACACCCATGGCCGGAGCCGAGGCCGGGTTGGTAGCCTCGCCAGGCCACTGGAGGGAGCCCCAAACGATTTCTGTTTTATGTCCTCAAATCCCCCACATTGAGAGCGCGAGGAGTGAGGCTGGCTTTCTGCTGTGACAGGAGACAGGGTCCGTCCCGGGCCGGCGGTGTGGCCTCGCCCCTGGGTGCTGGGCAGGCACAGACCAGATTTTCTTCGTGAGCAGGCTGCGCCCCTGTGAGCCTCTCATGGAATCAGGCACGCCTCTGAGCACCCAGCAGATGGCTTTCAGACTTGACCTGGCTTCCGTTTTGCCTCTGAAGCAGGGATGACTACTTCTAGACGCTACGGTGAACTGAGCCCTGGGCTGAGAGCTTCCTGTCTCCGTGCTTCATCCTCCCGCTGACGTCCCGACCATCACTGCCCAGCGTCACGGCAGGACCCTGGAGGGCTGAGAGGGGAGCGGCCTCCAAAAGCCGCACAGTGCCGGCGGAGGAGCCACGGCGTCGAAACCTCGGCCACCTCGTGGGCTGCCCTCCGCCAGCCCCCAGGACAGGGTCGTGCGTCGATGCAGCCCCTCATCGACGGGCGTCTGCTTCACAGAAAATGCAGGATGGACGGCCTGAGTTTACCACTAAAGCGCACAGTGTGGCGCCTGCTTCAGCAGCACGTACGCCGAGACAGACAGTGTCAGGGCAGCCGGGTCCGCGGGGCTCACGGCCTGCGCCTGCACCCAGGAGCCTGCAGACGGCCGCGGGAGAGCCTTTAAGCCCCGCTCAGGTGGCTCCCCCAGGAGCAGCGGCCGCGGGCTGGAGTGGGGGTGCTGCCTTCCCTCGTCATGTGATTCCCCTCCCGCCCAGCGCACGGCCGCCCTGCACCCTACAGGCCGCCCTGCTCTCCCCCCACACAGCCACCCCACACGGGCCTGATGCAGGGGTCTGAGAACCGGGCTATTGCAGGCCGCTTGGGCTGCGGTACCCAGGGGAACCGAGGCAGCGCCCCTCCTCTGGAGCTACCAACAGGGAAGAGCCATGATCCTGAGGCTGCGGAAGGGGCGTGTTTGCCACCAACACCCAGCAGAGCTGGTCAGAGGGTCACAGCATGGGGGGAGCGGCCCAACCCACCCCCATGTCCCGGGTGCGAGGCCTGGGGAGGGGTCGGGGGAGTGATGGGACCAAAGCTCGGGGTGTTCACCCGCTCTCTGGGCGGCCCTGGGTGAGATCCAAGGCCAAGTTCTGCAGGCGGAGGGAGTGCGGCTGTCACACACCCCACCCTCCCGAGCACGCGGACCTGGGTGCTCCCCCGAGTCCCTCCTCCGGACGCCACCTCTAGGCCCTGCTCCCCCAGGCAAGTCAACAGCTAGCAATGCCTCTTTTCCCGTCTAGAAGGTTACGAGACTGCTCGTTGCTTCTGTAAACTGTTCTTTTCCGTGGGCTTCGAGTCCCGGAGGGCTCCGGAGCAGAGTGGCCCCGCTGCAGGAGGAACTCCCAACCAAGGCCCTGACAGCTGGTGCAGACGGACAGTTGTCAGGGGACGCGGGAGGATGGGGTGCACACAGGTCCTCCGGGGGCGGGGAGGCGCCCTGTTCCCCCACCCCGCCCCCCACTCGCCCGGGACACAGCGGGAGAGCCCAGAGGGTCCACAGGCATGGGAAACGTCCCCTGTGTGCGCCCGGAGGACGAAACACCCGACCACAGGGCAGTGAGGGTCACCGCCCCGCCCGGGGGCCGCGAGGGTCACCGCCCCACCTGAGGGCTGAGAGGCTCACCTGGGCGGGCGGCCTGTCCGGCTCTGGCACCGGGAGCGCGTCGGCGGCGGCGGCCTGGGACAGGGCCTCCAGGTAGGGCAGGTAGCGCTGCAGGGCCTCGGCCAGCACGCCGCCCTCCAGGCTGAGGCTCCGCTCGTCTGGGACGCTCTGCTTCGAGCTCCTGTGAAGGAGAGGGAGGCGTCAGCCGGTCCTCGGGCATGGCGCCGGCTCTGACCACGGGGCCCATGGTAGGTAGGGGGGCAGCAGGCTCAGTGTGGGCACGCAGGCGCCAGGCGAGGCGGCGAGGGCCCGACCTGCCGCTCACACTGCCCACAGCGGGGCCCTCTCTGCACCCCGAGCCTGGTGCCGGGACACGGGGGGACCTGGTGAGTGAATCCCAACTTAACATTCTCAACAGCCGCCCCAGCACTGCGGACAGAGACAAGCCAGAATGTGGGAGTCAGCCAGGACTTACTAAGTCCAAAGACAACCTCAGCGGCAGAGAGGTTTCCCGGGCGGGAAGGGGAGACTGGCGAGCCCTGGGTCCGCTGCCCACCTACTCTGGAAGCCCGTCTCAGTCAGCGGCCTCCCCTCCCCTCCCCTCCCCGCTGGGTGCCGAGGAGCAGGCACACGGGGTGAGAGGGTTGTGCTCGGACCGCACGTCCCGTCTCCCGGAAGCTGTGACCACAGCAGTCCTGGGCATCGGCTTGCTAGTCAGCTGAGCCTAAAGTGGGGACATGACCCTGGGCCCTCCTGGCGCCCCAGTGTGACCACAAAAGGCAGGCAGCAGTCCCGGGAGGCTGGCTGGAGGAAGGGACCTTGTTCTTGTGGGGATTTTTTGCTCATCGCTCTCCCTAGAATCTGCATGGGGCCTCGGCCGCAGTCAGCACTGAAAACAACATCCTCTGAACGAATGAGGCTGGAAACACACAGCAGACTCAGGTAATGCTGAGTGAGCGCAGAACCCGTGTCCCCACCGCCGACCTCGCAGACGGCACCTCTCCAACGTCAGGAAGGGCGGCCCTGTGACCAGACTCCGCTGTCACTGGGGGTGAGTTAGGACAACCACTGCCTGCGGTGATTGGCAGTGATGCAGGTCATGAACTTACTTGGAAAACAGAATGCCCTGTTTGCTTTTTCTTTAATGAAAATGCATTTTAAAATCATGTAAAACACAGTTTTCAGTCCCTGTTGGACTCGGACAACTGCAGAGGCCGTCTGTGGGCAAAGGAGTGGACAGGCCCCCGAGGTGACCGCACACGGCTCACCGCATGCTCTGCAGGCGCTCGGCAGGCGGGTGGCGATCGCGAGCCACAAACTGCAGACGGTGGCCCTGGCGGTCTCTCTCAGCTCCTGAGTGCGCTTGACACTCACACAACCAAACACTGGGTTTCACCTGTGCCTGCTTTCACATGAGTTGTCGGAAGTGCCCTAGACGCTGGAGGAGGCTAGCTCGGCCCCCAGCAGAGGCAGCGCTCCCAGCCGGGCCGAGGGTGAGTGTGCGTCCACTGGCTGCCTTGTTGCTCCCGTCCTTCCGCTGGTGTCTGTGTTTGTAGAGACGCAACTTTTCAGGAATAGCTGGATTTTCACGTTTACTTACAAATGCATCAAGTATGGTAAAACTCATGATGCCTGCAGGGAAGGGCGGGCAGAAACGGGACTTCTGCACTCCCAGCCAGGCAGGGAGGGAGGTGAGGCATGTGGGAAGGCCATGGGCACAGCCAGGGACAGAGAATGGGCTGCCTCTGTGCGCCTCGCTCTGCGGCCGGAAGGCGGCCTATAGCCTGTGTGCAGAGGGGACTGCCCACCTGCCTTGGTCTCCTGCAGGAGACCCACGCCAGCCCCAGAGGGTCAGGGCTCTGGAGCCTATTATCACCGCCGCCCCCTTCTCCGAGCTCCCTGGAACCAGAGCCTGCACAGCTCAGACCCGACCGAAGGGAGGTCCCTGGGCGCCTGGGGCAGGATCTCGCTGGGCTCGAGGGCCCAGCCCCCTCCCCCACGGCCTGGTGTCTTCTCAGACAACGACCCGAAGAGGAGGGGTCCTCTAGCCATCACCCAGGTGAGAGGGCAAGGCCTCGCGCATCACTGGGTCTCGCGATGATGCTGGCTCTGGTTGAGCCTGGAAGCCGCAGTCAAAGCCGAGCTTCCTCTAAGGGTGCATCTCCGACGTGTGTATCTAGACGCCTGTGTCTCTGTGAGTCTGTGTGTGCCCGAGTATGTACCGTATGTATGTGCGTGTCTGTGTGTCCCTAAGTGTGCATGTGTGTGTATCTAAGTGTGTGTCTGTGTGTTTTGTAGGTGTTGGGTAAGGCTGTGTTACTAAAAACCATATCCACTTTCAGTGACCAGGGAACAATGTTTTAAGTACTTTACTCCAAACACGTCTGTTACCTATATGTGGTAACAGTCATATCTGTTACCGACATGTGGGTCTTTACTGTGGTTTAGACACACTCTAGGAATGTTCCCTGGTGGCTGAGATGATAAAGAATCTGCCTGAAGTGCAGGAGACCTGGGTTCCATCCCTGGATCGGGAAGATCCCCTGGAGAAAGGAATGGCTACCCACTCCAGTATTCTTGGCTTGAAAATCCCATGCACAGAGGGGCCTGGCGGGCTGCAGTCCATGGGGTCACAAGAGTCGCACACGACTGAGTGACTAACCCTTTAGCATGGGGTGCAGGTGGGTGTGGACCTCACTGTTGATTTACCACTCGGGGTAACGGAGAACAGGCTCCCGGCCGGTGTTTTCACACGGAAAGCTGATTCTCAAGGACACGTCACTAATGTTAGGGGTTTGATGCCTGTATGTATTTCATGCAAGCTGGACTTACAGAAAATCTTCACATTCGAGCTTAATTATCACAATTGATAAAACTGTCCTGTTATTATTTCTGAAGCCTTTTCAAGTTCCATTGGCTCACACTTAATAGGATGTAAGTGATCAGGAGCCACATGGTTCTTTGCATCTCAAATCATGGCTATAGCTTACCTGACCATTTTTTAATGGATGAAATTTCATGTTCTGCATTGTCAGAGTAATTTAACTGAAGTCAATTTACGTTTCTGGTACTTTGTCTATTTTTCTCAGTAATTGCTAATCAATGCAAATGGAACCACCTCATAAATGTGCCTTTAAATTGTCTTATTCGTCTTCCCAGTGTCTGCTGGAGGACTGTTTGCGACTGCAACATGTAACGGCAGCGGGCACGGCCATCACCTGCTGTGAGAGGCTGCCGGAACCAGCCTGCAGCCCGACTTCTGCCCTGCCCTTCCCTTGAAGCGGGTCGGAACTTTGCAAGAGTCCGTCTTCTGCCCTGGAAGACCCAGCGTGCCGTCTCCACTGCTCACTTTCCCACTCCCTGCACTGACCTTCGGGCTGCTGATACGGGCTGCTTTATGTTGTCCCCCAGTTTGCTGGAGGAAAAACCCCAAATTATAAGTCGAATCATTGCAAAGAGCACACAGCGGCCTGGTTCTCACTCCTTGTCCACAATCCTAACCCCATTTAACCATCACTGACTTTTGGAAACGGTTATTTCTAACCATTTCGTTTTTCACGGAGGCAGAGTTCACAGCTCAGTCACGTCCTCCGTGGAACGAAGGGCAAGCGGGAGCCCCGGTCACTGCGGCGGCTCCTTAGGAACCACGAGGCCTTTCAGCTGCTCCTTCCTTCTCGAGCCCACAGCTCTGGGCGCCCACACAGCCCACGCCGGGTGCCAGGGGTGCGCCGGGAAGGAGGCGGGGGACCCAAAGGTGGATTCCTCCGTCAAAGTGACTCAGACCTGTCCTTCAAAAACTACCTGGAGGGCCTAAAGGTGACGGCCACAGACTGAATGTGAAGTAAAAGACCCGGTCACTGACACTAAAGGTGATGGGGGCAGGGTCATGGTCACGGGGGGAGAAGGGGCAGAGAAGCTAGGGGCCTCACGGAGATGCCCCAGGGGCTCTGCACTGTTTATAAAAGCCACCGCAAATCAGAGCATCCAAAGGGCAGGATTTCAGAGGATTAACTAGGCAGCAGAACCCAGAGGGCACAGGAGTGGCAATACCAATGGTAGAAAAGCAGGATCAAGACAAAGAGCAATAAAGACGACAGAGGCTCCATCTAAGCCAGCAGGTGTGATGTCCACAGTGAGCAGGAGATGCCAGGAGCCGGACTGGAGGTCAGAACCCCGAGTGTGTGAGGAAAAAGACACTAAAAACGGAAAGCAATCTACGGAAACAAGGTTTTTGCCTGAGACATTTCAATAAATCAAAATATAAATAAAGACTTTTATTCTGAATAATTTATACATAATTATAAATTTTATGTCTAATTTAACCATATATAAAAAAGTGTACTCTTAAATAGTGGATAGAAGATTTTTAAGTATCCGCTGAAAATTAATAAATATGTGGTATACACTAGGCCACAAAGAAATCCCAAATTTCTAAAAAGAGAAAGCTGAACATGTCACATTCTCTGATGAAAATGCAGTAAAAGTAGACACTAATTTAAAGTATAAAGAATACATGAGTAGGATGAATGAAAGCCTACACTTACTGCTCCCAAAGGATATACAACTACAATGACAGATAATTGACACAAAAGCAAATGGGCCTGTCGACATTACAGGATGAGGCCAAAACCATGCTCACAGGCGGATGCATAGCCTTAAGTGACGAAAAAATAACAAAACTTTCAGCTCAAGGAGTTTCATTAAAAAAAAACAAAACAGTAAATCTAATGATAGTAGAAAGACGAAAATCCAAGAGATCATTCTCTTTATAAACTGTGTTAAAGGGTAAAGACAGACGTCAATGGCAAGGTGTAATAACCACACATGCAATGAGCAAGTTTTAAGTGATAACACAGTACTGCAATCACACTAAGTCAACACATTTGGGAATCCCCATGAAAAGGATGAGAGTGCTCTGCAGAAATGTGAACGCTCCAAATTCACACTGTAAGAACTGTGAGCATATTTCATCAATAATCTGAGAAGACAAAGGAAGTGCTATGGGATTTAACCACATAGAAAGATCATTTAAAATATATACTGGGCAGCAGACAATTCAACACTAAAGAAAATTTTGCAGAAGGTTTTTGAAAAGAAGGAACATTATTCCATGTGTATTCGTGTGCATTTTTCCGTGGGTATGTTTGTTTCCTGACAAACATCAAGGAAGAAGAGTGTGGGCAGCCAGGATTCCCGTTCCGGCTGCTGAGTCACCAGCAGACGCCCGACACGGCATCTCCAACAAGGAAGCTGCTTGCAAAGACACAGCAGGACCAGAAGAACCACAAGCTTACGGCAGAGAACAGCCAGGTCTAGGGAGAGAGGGCTTGAAGAGGCAGAGTGGGGTCCCAGTGGCCGTGGTCTTGGCAGAAAGGTGGGTGTGCTGTCAGCCCTGCCCCCGAGCCAGGGGTGAGTCTGCCCAAACTGGGGCCAATGGCCTGCTGCTGCTGCCAGGAAGCCCGTCTCCTGGGGTGGAACACGGTGGGGCGGCTACTGGGGAGCAACCCGGCGTGCCCCCCGAACAAGGCTCTCCCTTTAGAGCCAGATGATCGGTTTATTCGAGTTCAACACCCTCGAGAAAGACATGACCCATCCAGCCCAGGAGGCTGTAAGCCCAGTTCCACTAGCGACCACACCTCGTTCACACGCAGAACAGACCACAAATCTGCTTCTCCAGAACGGGGCACGTGAAGAGCTACCAGCCTTACACGGAAGATTCTATGCGGAGAGAAACGGCACAGGAACATAAACACTCCCATACGGACAAAGATCGCGCACAGGACGTTCATATAGAAAACTCCAACCTCTTCATATGTGTATTTTTAAACTTTTCATCTCACTTGTAATCTAAAAAAGCCGCATTATTTTTCATAGCAAACGGGCAGTTGTTTTAAATGACAGCATCAGCCCTGGTGAGAATGTGGCGACCTGGGTGTTGTCCTGTCTGACTTCTCAGGCCATTCTCTCTGGAAACACTTTCTGTGATGGCGGCCTGGCCTTCCCCACGCTCAGCGCCTGTCCAGCCAGGGAAGCTGGCCCTGCTCTGCGTCCCGGTGCTCCCGACCCCCTGCCCGTGGCCTCCTCGGTGGAGTCTGAGGTTGCCTGGGACAGCGCACCCCGCTCAGGAGCCTCGTCACCCCGCAGGAAGGCGCCGTGGGCTGTGTGAAGCGCCCACGTGTTGCTGAAAGACCAGCGCCAAGAGTGTGAGCGCGCCCGGATGAAAACGGACAGCCTGACTGGTTTCTGAGTGTTATTTTCACAGAACAGACTCCAGAGGCAGGTTCTCGCTGATGAAGCTCACCAGGCCGGCAGGGATGGCAAGGCGGAGCTCCTACCCTCAAGACGCGCATGGCCTGGCCAGGGAGGGCCGCTCGGTGAGCGTGCTCTCACGTCTGGGCGTTTACTCCGCGGGACCCGGCGGCCTGGCTGCCCCTTTGCTGGACGGACTGAGCAGGAAGGCGGAGGCCGGATGTTTCTGCACTGGGATGACTCTACCCGAGGCTGCGGACGGTCAGCGGCTTGAGGAAAACTAGGCTTCCCAGCTAAGCCGAGGGGGCGGCCCCTTCCCTGCTGTCTGACCTTGAGGAGTGGCTGCCAGTCAGCTCTGGGACGGCAGCCGGCTGCCGAACGCTGCCCGTGGGCCACGCCCCCCCTCCCCAGGCCTGGGTCCTCCCGCACGCCGCGTGTGGGCGTGCACGCCTCCCCTCCCCGGGCCTGGGTCCTCCCGCAAGCCGCCTGTGGGCGTGCACGCCCCCCCTCCCCGGGCCTGGGTCCTCCCGCAAGCCGCCTGTGGGCGTGCACGCCTCCCCTCCCTGGGCCTGGGTTCTCTTGCACGAGTGGGCAAAGCGTCCACACCCCCCGCACGTGCGCGGAGACGACGAGGTGGGACAAATCCAGCTCTCACAGGCTGCTGTGCTGGGGGCCCGACGTGGCTTCTGTGGTTTAATTTGCTTTTTGTACTAAACTGAACATTTCTTACTGGGAAATGAGAATTCTGGACTTTCCTGCTTTAACCAAGGCTCTGGAGACACAGACTCTCCAAGGGTCCTGGGAAAGGAGGGGGACCCTTGGGCATGTCCATCGGTGAGATCAGCCCCTTGTGGGAGGGTCCCCCTCACACCCTCCCCAGGACCAGGACCCCGTGGTGGGGGGTGGGACGGAGTCCCGTCTGCCCCTTCCCCACATCCCAACTTCCCGGAGCATCTGCACCAGGAAGAGGGGGCTCTTCGCTCCCTGAAGCAAGGAGCGGGCTGGAGGGTACTGGCCAGTGACGAGACACGCACAGGTCCGCTTTACCTGGCGGGGCTGGACGCCTCGGGGTGGCGCGGGTAGGTCTGGGGAAGGCTGGCGAGTTCCTGGGCCATCACGCGCTGGGTGTAGTCATCCTGCCACGTGAGACCTGGAGAGAGAGTGGTGGGTACCGCATTAGCATGGAGGCCGAGCCAGAGACCCTGCTTGAGTCCCCGAGTCCCTGCTGCTATTCTGGGTGCTTTCCCGCAACCTCACCAATCAGCCAAGTCCCTCTCTGAGGTTTCTTACGAGCTCTTCTCCTGATCAAACCCCAGTCCCCCGCCCTAGACCAGGAACGTGGTGGGCGCTTTGCTATACGAAGAACACAGGCGGGGCAGGGCCGGGCTGGACAGGTGGTACGCCGGTGGTCTGCAGACAGACTCTGGCCACGGGGAAGGCGCGGCCCTTCCGCCTGGGGAGGCATGGCCACAGGAGGTGCTCCTCACCCAACAGCGCGCCAGTGGCCAGCGCTCAGCGCCACTCTGCCTGCTCACGGCCGCCACGTCCTGGCCGCGTGCTCCTCACAACCCTGACCTGCTTAAGAGCCACACGTTGGAAATGAAATAAAGGTTATTGTTACTATGAAAGCAATTATCATGGGGCTTAATGTACTGTATCTGGGAGCCAATTACATTATATTTAACACTCAAATGTTATGACAAAGAGCTTTATAACAAGGGCGAAGTAGTTATGAAGGCAAAATCCATGTGCTTATGCATTAATTACATGCACTGCAGATCACATGATAATTATGCTCAGAATTACCAAATAACTCCCAAGAATAATTATTATGCAATTTGTACATTTTAGATCTTATGGTAACACTTTAGCACTTAGAACTACCCCATGCAATTATCCATAATTATCTAATCACTAAATATCATGTAATTACAGAGATATATTTTTATGCCCTGTACAAAAACACATTACCAAAAGTCTTCGCATCAGGACGCCTGTGCCTGTTTGCGTGTGTGCGTGAGCGCGGAGCAAGGCCCACAGCTCGCTGAGAACACTTATTCTGGGCAGAATTAGAACGTTTTGCACAGAAGCTGCCTCATGAACACACTTCAGTATTTTTCAAATGCAGATCTAATATTTTTTAAAATTTACAAACGGCGAGATTCAAACAGCTGGATCACGTCTATGTCTCAGAAGCCTGAGGCCTTATCCTGAGCGGGAGCTGCAGGAAGTGCAGCCGCAGGCAGCTCGGCTTCTACCCTGACAACTCGGGGGAGGCCGCTGCAGGGAGACCAGCAGCCCCGCAGGCACCACCGCCCTTGCTCCAGTTACACTTACTGTCGGCACGCATGCTCCACGTGACAGGCACGGCGAGAAAGCACCCACATGCAATGTGCTGGTGTGGCTGTCACTAGCCCATTCCCAGAAGACCCACAATCAGAGCACACTTGCAACATGAGCGTCATACCTAGCACCTCGGACCCAGAAAACAGGCCTGGTTTTATTCCCCAGAGTCTGGTCTTCGTGTTAATATCCACCAGGAAACAGAAAGAGTCAAGAGCACAAACAGAACTTTCAGTGGAAAAAAAGTTCATTTTTAAAATTTAAATAACAGAACTTCAACAATATTTTTATCTGAAGAGCACAAAAGCCTGAGTCATGCCAACTCTGGGGTCTGTATGGGCCGTGAGAAGAATGCTCAACCCCTAGCCCAGCCGCTCAGCTGTCCTGGGAGTGGGCAGAAATGGCACTTGGGTAGAAAGTCAGAGGAAGGCGCAGCTCCAGGGGCTGGGTGTCCCGGGAAAGGAGGTGAGTCCCCAGGAGAGACGGCCCCCGTCTGGAAGACGGTGAGGCACGCGGGCCGCGCTCGCCCCTGCAGGACAGCCGGTCCCTGGAAAGCACACGTGGGCGGCTGAGAGCACGGAAGGCAGACGGACAGGGCCAAGAGACAGGTGCTGGGCCCCCGGGGCCTCCCTGGCTTGTGATCTCAGACTTGGAGCTGAGTCACCAGCAGCCCAGGTGCCGGCCAGGCCCCAGCGAAGCTGCCTCGCTCCAGTGAGAGGGTCAGGAGGGGAGCCCCTGAGCAGCTGCAGACAGAAGAGCTCCACTCCCGCCAAGCACCGCAGAGGCCCACAGGGGGCCTGGGGTCCTCCTCCTGAGGCCACAGGGACCCTGCCGGTGTCAGCAGAGCAGCTGACGGGGAGGGGTCTTCCCTCCCCCTGGGGGTCGCACCTCCGCGGGCCCCAGCGGAGACCAAGCGGGGACTCAGACTCCCACCGACCCCACTGCCCAGCAGTGAGGACAGGAGCCATCCCTCAGGGGTCCGCAGAGCTCCGGGGGGCACCTGGGCTTCTACCTCCACCGTCAGCAACAGAGCCCCCACCCACCTTGGCAGAGCAGTGCCAGGAAAGGCAGCCAGGCACAAGTTTAAATGAAATCTGGAGTCTCAGAATATAATACCAAAACGCCCAGGTTTCCACAGAAAACCACGCTTGTCAAAACCAAGGAAACCTCAAACTGAAAAAAAGACATTCCGCCGACACCAACACTGAGATGTTGGCCTCATCTGACAAAGATCTAACACAGCCGTGATGCAAATGCTTCAGGGAACAGTCACGAGCATTCTAGGAAACAAGTGAAAAGTGGGAACTCTCAGTAAAGAAATAAATACAAAAAGGGCCAAGTGAAAATGTTACAATAACCAAACTATACAGCTCACTGGATTTACTTCGTAGAAGGATGGAGGGGACAGAGACGAATCAGGGACCTGGAAGAGAGGACTATAAAAAGTCACCCAATTCCAGCAACAGAGAGAAGACAGTCTGGAAAAAAAGGACAGAGCCTCTGCTTGTGGGCAGAGCACCCCCTGAGCAGGCCCCCACCCGACTCCCCCAGAGAGCCCACCTGGGAAACCCGATCTCAGCCTCGCCAAGGTCCAGCGACAGAGGCAGGAGATGGTCGGGATGCCGCCTCCCCACGCCCCAAGTCTGCAGGACGCTGCCTCTGCGGTGCGCAGACCGTGCAGGGTCAGGACGCGGCGCAAGTGGACAGCGCGGGCGAGGCTCAGGCGCAGATGGACGGCTTTATGTATTAGCCGTGTTTAAAACCACTCATCCTGCCTCTGGTACCTGGAGTGAGCAAAAGTCGCTCAGTCGTGTCCGACTCTTTGTGACCCCATGGACTGTAGCCCACTCTTCTGTCCATGTGATTCTCCAGGCCAGAACACTGGAGTGGGTTGCCATTTCCTTCTCCAGGGTGTCTTCCTGATGCAGGGATCGAACCCAGGGCTCCCGCACTGGTACATGGAGCACAATACAGATACCCACAGAAGTTAAAGTCCGCACTTACGGGAAGGGGCTCGGGCACCAGCGTGCGGAGACGACAGTGTGCCTGGGCTCTGGGGATGGCCGCGTGGAGGCCCAGTGCAGCGGGGGTCTCCTTAGGGTGAGCGATGAAGTGAAACAGGAGGAGTCGTGGGCTGCGGGCTTGTGACCCCAAGTCCGCGTGCTAAAGCCCAGCCCTGGGGGAGGGGCTGAGGGTTCCGCCAGGCCTCGCGGAGGCCGCCTGGTGGGACCAGTGCCCGTAGCAGCAGAGGACCACGCCCCCTGCCGGCTTATCAGGACGGAGGGAAGGCGCGGTCTGCAAAACAAAACTTGGCTCCGCGTGAAGGATGAAGCGGGGCGCCCTGACCTTGGACCTCTGGCCCCCAGAATGTGAGCAGCTTCCGCCCCATCTGGGGCCCCACTCAGAGTGAAATGAGGCAGAATATGGTCAGTGAGCAAGGTGAGCATGTGGGGCCCGGGCCTGATCACACTCCCGAGGATGGTGTGAGCTGCGGGCACTGGTCCGGGGCAGGTGGCCGAGGATCACATCCACCCCAGGGCCACGACTCCGTGGTCTGGGTTCCCGGGCACCTCGCAGGACCCCTGTGCCCCATATGAGAGGAGGCTTGAGTCCAAGGTCCTGTCACCTGCCTGAGCCGGCGTCTCTGTTGCCATGACAACCCCAGCAGTCTAGCCCCTAGGCGGGGCTCTGCAGCCTGGACCCCACAGCCCACCAGCTCCAGCACATCCACCTCACGGCCGTGTCCACTGCAGAGTCTGGGCCAGGGCAGGGGTCGGGCTGGCCCCCTGGCACCAATGACAGCCCTTCCCCCACATCTCTGGGTGGGCCAGTCGGTGGGAACAGACAGCTCCGCGCAGGTGGACTGGCCTTTGTTGCTCCTCACTTACTTGCGCACAGTTCCTGGAGCCCCGCAGGGCAGAGCTGCCCCCCACCCTCACCTCCACACGGGTTACAGCAGCAAACGACGCTTCCGCCCCCAACCATCTCGAGGGACGCAAGCCCTGCGCCCAGCCCCAGCCATGGGCCCTGGGCAGGCTACAGAGGACAGGAGGGATCAGGGTGTGGTCACAGCTGAGCCTGAAATCCAGGGATGCTGGGCAGTTGATCCAGGGAAGCGTTGGCCGGGAAACAGCACAAACTCCCTAAACAAGGTGGGTGATGCAGACCCAAGATGGGCTTCTGCCTGCCCCAAACCTGCCCTCCCATGGCGCTGCCCAGACAGGAGACAGACAAACCCGCTGGCTGGATGGACGCCGTACCCTCAGGGAGGCCTGCCCTTCTTCCCCGAACTGAGGTGCTCTGGGTAGGGGTCCGTTTGACCCAGCATCCCTCACCTCCCCCTCACGACCCAAGAACCAGAGAGAAGGTGAGGGCACAGCTCCCCTGCACGGAATGAACTTGTGCAGAAGCGTCCTTTGCTTTATTCCAAGCCCTTCAAATACACATCGAGCGCTAATGCCGGTAGAATTTAACAGAACTTATGATCTTTGCTCCCATCAACTGCCCTCCTCGGTCAGGCCTGTCACGTCTAGGCATCTGAACCCGGGCGAACACAGGCGCCCAGGCTGAGCCAGTACCCAGAGCGGGCCTGGTCATCGGCCACCAGTGAGCTCGCTAGCTGCTCAGCTGTGAGGCTGTCGCTCCACAGGACTCTTAAAAAGGGGGGCGGGAGGAGTCGCACACAGCGCCCGCCCCGCTCCCTGGCGGCTCCCACGATCCCAGGCACACCTGTTGCTTCTACAAAGAGCCCTGCACAGACCAGGACGTCCTGAGACTGCCCCTGGGGCAGGCTGACCCCCGCGCGTGGCGCCCGGCCCGGTCCGCACAGCACGGCTTGCCTGCTGGCCCTGCTCCCGCCCGCGGCGGCTGACGGGTCCAAGGCTAGGATCTGCGAATACCCCTGGTCAGTGCTGAAGATGCTTCGAAAGGAGGCGGACACCGAGAAAACGGCTCAAGGGGGCTGGGCCAGCTGCAAACACGTCACCGCAGGTTCACACCCCACCCCCACCCCCGCCGGGGAGGACTCGTCCCAAGGCCGAGCACCACAGGGGGCTTCAGAGGAGCACAGACTCGCCGCTTCCCGAAGGCACGGACGCCCCCGAACCCCACGTTAGGGACGGAGAGGGTGTGGGTTTAGCTCCCCAAAGGGCAGAGGGGGCGACCTCAGTCACCGTTGCTCCTGGAAAACCAAGTACTTCAACTTCATTGAGCCCCGACACTTATTTCACAGACAAACCTACTTTGTCTAGGAAAACAGACCCCAAAACAAGTAAGAAGCAGGAACTGTTGAATGAGAGGGAAACCCCTGAGGTGTGGGCTCCTGCCAGGAAAACCTGAGGAGGACTAAACCCAGTGCTCAGGCTGTTTCCTGCGTGTCCCTGCTCACCACCCTGCAGCCTCCTTCCTCGGGGCCCTGTCCATTCCCGACGCCCAGTGTCGGAGTATCCAGCTCCTCACACGGGAGCCCAGGCAGGCCTGATGTGACACACATGTGCACACGCATGTACACACGGCACACGTGCATGACACGTGAACCGCATGTACATGCACACGTGCATATACACGGCACGCATGCACACACAGCACACACAAACACGCGGCACGTGCACACGCATGCACACACAGAGAGCTCGCGCAAGGCTGTGACCCCCCACCAGAAGAACACCAAGAGCGGGGTCCGCCGGAGCACGTGTGGGAGAAACACTG
Source organism: Muntiacus reevesi (assembly GCF_963930625.1). Taxonomy (NCBI): domain Eukaryota; kingdom Metazoa; phylum Chordata; class Mammalia; order Artiodactyla; family Cervidae; genus Muntiacus; species Muntiacus reevesi. The sequence continues at coordinate 112,608,531 of NC_089254.1, forward strand.
GGGCCTGTGTGACCCTCCCCCCAGCGTCCCGCAGGTCCGAGCACAGAAGAAGCGCAGACACGCGGACCTGCGCTGTCTGAATGTGCTCAGCGCCCGGGGAGCCGAGCTCCGGGAGAAAAAGAGGGTCCACACTCAGGGCAGCCTCGAGAGGAGCCCACCTCAGGACAGGGAGGTCCTCCCGGATCAGAAGCTCATCAACCAGCACCACAAGGGGCTGCAGACAGGCGAATTCAGCTGGCTCCACCCGGGGCAGCAGAGGGGAGAGCGCGCAGGGCCTGGCGAGCCGCCGCTGCCTGTGGGCCCACGTCCCTCGCCGCCTGGACATCCAGCCCGTCCTCCCGATGGCCCCGGGCCTGCCCGGCCCCCGCCCTGGTCTCCTCCTCAGGCAGTCCTCAGAGTCACCGCCTCAGGTCACCGCCTGGACCCAGACGCTCTGGACCAGCCACGGCAGGGCCGTCCTGGGCGGCCCATCGGCGGCGTCTCCTCTCACCCAGGGGCCTGGGCCCTGAGCCGCTCTGGGGGGGTGGTGAGGGCAGGGTGAGGGGGCAGGGGCTACTGGGGAGCCCGGCAGAGGAGGGGCGGGCAGGGGGGCACGGGGGGCCCTGCCAGCCTGCTGGGGGCAGGAGGGACGAGTAGCCTGCTGCGGGGCGCAGCGGTCCTCTGAACAGCACCCTGGCAGGAGCGCCAGCTGCCACAAACCCTTGGGTCGTCTCAGCTCTGGCCACAAGCGCACCCAGAACCGCATGCTCACGGGCCCACTGCAGGACATGCAGGGACACTGGTCCAAAGGCACGTGAGCTTGTAAAGAAGTGACAATGACAGCCTCTCCTCCCAGAAAGCGTGAGATTTAAATTCCCACCAGCCTCGTGTGAGGTCACGTCTCTCCACCTCTCCCGGCACTGGGCCCCAGCGAGAGCCTCACTGAGTGGGGGTCTGGGCGTCGATTTGCCCATTTCTCTAAACGCGCTGAGGCTGGGGGCTCACGGCTGCGGCCGGCTCGCACGCCTGCTTCTGCAGGTCTCCTGCTCAGGCCTGGGCCATTCTGTCCGCTGGTTTGCTCCCTTTGCACCCACGTATATGAGGTGTAACATACACAGAAGCTTAGCTCTTGCCAGTCACATGTCTTAAGACTTTTCTTATGATATTTTTTCCATCCAATTTTTTAAAGTTTTATAAAGTTAAATTTATTACTCCTTCTATTTATGGCTGCTTAAGATTTGCATCCAGAGAAGGCAATGGCAACCCTCTAGTGCTCTTGCCTGGGAAATCGCATGGATGGAGGAGCCTGGTGGGCTACAGTCCATGGGGTTGCTAACAGTCGGACTGAGCGACTTCACTTTCACTTTTCACTTTCCTGCACTGGAGAAGGAAATGGCAGCCCACTCCAGTGTTCTTGCCTGGAGAACCCCAGGGACGGGAGCCTGGTGGGCTGGCATCTATGGGGTCGCACAGAGTCGGACACGACTGAGCGACTTAGCAGCAGCAGCTGCAAGATTTGCATGACAATTTAAAAGGGGCTTCATGATACAAATGAAGTTCACCACACTTTCTTCTACAGCAATTTTTATCACTTTCATTTAAGTTATTGATCCTTTCCAAATTTGTTTTTATTGAAAGAAATAAGAATTCAAATACTTTTTCCCAAAAAATTAGAACACAGTTTATTGAACAATTTGTCTTCTTCTTGTTGATTTAAAAACCTATCTTTATCCAATACTTTGGCTACCTGATGTGAAGAACCAAGTCATTGGGAAAGACCCTGAAGCTGGGAAAGACTGAGGGCAGGAGGAGAAGGGGACAACAGAGGATGAGACAGTTGGATGGCACCACCGACTCAGTGGATATGAGTTTGAGCAAGCTCCGGGAGTTGGCGATGGACCGGGAGGCCTGGCGTGCTGCAGTCTATGGGGTCGAAAAGAGCTAGACACGACTGAGTGAACTGAACTGACTTGTTTTAAAAACCTATCTTCATCAGACTCAAAGTCCATACATATTTTAGTCTATTTCTGGACTCTGCTCTGTTTCTCTAAGAAGTTACTCTGGAATAGTTCACATAGCCCTGAAACTGTCCATTTCTTGAAGATCTGAAGTGATGTGCCTGTGAAACCACCTAGCCTGGCCCTTGGTGAGGGGGTGGGGCTGGCTGTGTAACTGGCTGGTCTCCCACTAGCAGTGACCTGTTCAGGTAGCCCCCACCTTCTGTGATCAGATTTAATAGCGTTTTTATTTTGCTCAGCTGTTAAATGTGTCTGTATGCTTCTACAAAGCACTCACTTTCTGTTGTAATCATCTATCTTTTTGCACCTAATTCTGTATATCTCTGTTCTCTCTCTTTTTTCCTGATCAGCCAGCACTTATTTTCTTGTTCTTCTTTTTTCCCAAAGAACTGACTCTTAACGTTATTCGTCAATTTTTACTGGCTTTCTGTATTTAACCCATTGATTTCTGCTTTGTCCTCTTTGTCTTTGTTTACCTCTTATCTTTCCTGAGCGTGTCTCCTTTCTCTAACTTCTTAACAAATGCTTCCCTCATTTTCCCAGCCTTTCTGCTTCAGGCATCGTGAGGACACTTGTGCAGTCGACCTGGGCCTCGCTTACTACTCCCATCAAGGCTAGAAGAACTGACCACGCACCTGGGGGTCAGAGGTGACCAGTTCTGACCACTGGAAAAGATGGGAGTCCACCCAGGGATGGTGTGCTGGGCTGGGGTGGAAATTAGTTCCTTGGCTGTGAAAGGAAGGAGCCACTCAAGGAAAATTCCTTTTGTCTCTGGTCCTCCCTCTTTCGTTACAGATGTGATGCCTGGACTGCAGGAGGCATCTGGGGTCTTTAGGTAACAAGGATAGGGTGAGAAGGTGGAGAAAGAAGAACTGACATGCTGAGAACTCTGGAGGAGTTCTGAATGAGGAGTCTGGGTCGGAACCAATATCATGGCCTGGTTAACAGACGTTTACTCCCAGCCTCCTTGTGAGGGGAGACCAGAACTTCCTGCACTGCAGCCCAGCACTGGATTTCCTTCCACTCGCCTGGAAGCGCTCCTGCCTGCAGAGCAACGTGGGCGGTGAGGGCTACGCCTCTTCCTCTGAGCGCGGCCTTAGCCAGACCCCAGCGGTGCTGAACATCATGCATTTTTATTATGGCTACTTTCCACTCGCTCTTTCCCACCTGAGTCATTTATGTGGAAACTTTTACTTTCCAAGTGGAGCACTAACCCTGCTTCCAGAAACCAGCCACTTGTTGAGAGACCCCACACATAATTCGCCTTAAAGTAGGTTTATCAAGAATCAAGGCCCTGATTCTTTCTCATTTGATGTTCCTTGTGCGACTTTGCCAGATGTCCCACTCAGCATCTTCTCCACTCTCTCTGCCTTAGTGCCTGATCCCAAACCCACCCGAGCCCAAAGTTTCAGAAATGCCACCCAGCGGCTCCCTCCCCCACCGTTATGGCCCACACCTCCCCGCAGCCCCTCCTCTAAATGCAGACGGTGGGGGATCCTCACTGGGAGGAGCGTGATGCACCCCTTCAACCTCTGCCAGGGAGCAGACACAGCTGTGTGGGAGTGTCTGCATGCGTGTATGTGCATGTGTGTATGTGTGTGTTTGCATGTGTATGTGCATGTGTGTTTGCATGTGTGTGTGCGTGTGTTTGCACGTGTGTGTATGTGTGTGTTTGCACGTGTGTATGCGTGTGTTTGCACGTGTGTGTATGTGTGTGTTTGCATGTGTGTATGTGTGTTTGCACGTGTGTGTATGCGTGTGTTTGCACGTGTGTTTGCACGTGTGTATGCGTGTGTTTGCACATGTGTGTATGTGTGTTTGCACGTGTGTGTATGCGTGTGTTTGCACGTGTGTGTATGCGTGTGTTTGCATGTGTATGTGCATGTGTGTTTGCATGTGTGTGTGTGTGCGTTTGCACGTGTGTGTATGCGTGTGTTTGCATGTGTATGTGCATGTGTGTTTGCATGTGTGTGTGCGTGTGTTTGCACGTGTGTGTATGCGTGTGTTTGCACGTGTGTGTATGTGTGTGTTTGCACGTGTGCATGTGTGTTTGCACGTGTGTGTATGCGTGTGTTTGCACGTGTGTGTATGCGTGTGTTTGCATGTGTATGTGCATGTGTGTTTGCATGTGTGTGTGCGTGTGTTTGCACGTGTGTGTATGCGTGTGTTTGCATGTGTATGTGCATGTGTGTTTGCATGTGTGTGCGTGTGTTTGCACGTGTGTGTATGCGTGTGTTTGCACGTGTGTGTATGCGTGTGTTTGCATGTGTATGTGCATGTGTGTTTGCATGTGTGTGTGCGTGTGTTTGCACGTGTGTGTATGCGTGTGTTTGCACGTGTGTGTATGTGTGTGTTTGCACGTGTGCATGTGTGTTTGCACGTGTGTGTATGCGTGTGTTTGCACGTGTGTGTATGCGTGTGTTTGCATGTGTATGTGCATGTGTGTTTGCATGTGTGTGTGCGTGTGTTTGCACGTGTGTGTATGCGTGTGTTTGCATGTGTATGTGCATGTGTGTTTGCATGTGTGTGTGCGTGTGTTTGCACGTGTGTGTATGCGTGTGTTTGCACGTGTGTGTATGCGTGTGTTTGCATGTGTATGTGCATGTGTGTTTGCATGTGTGTGTGCGTGTGTTTGCACGTGTGTGTATGCGTGTGTTTGCATGTGTATGTGCATGTGTGTTTGCATGTGTGTGTGCGTGTGTTTGCACGTGTGTGTATGCGTGTGTTTGCATGTGTATGTGCATGTGTGTTTGCATGTGTGTGTGCGTGTGTTTGCACGTGTGTGTATGCGTGTGTTTGCACGTGTGTGTATGCGTGTGTTTGCATGTGTATGTGCATGTGTGTTTGCACGTGTGTGTATGTGTGTTTGCACGTGTGTGTATGCGTGTGTTTGCACGTGTGTTTGCACGTGTGTATGTGTGTTTGCACGTGTGTGTATGCGTGTGTTTGCACGTGTGTGTATGTGTGTGTGCACGTGTGTGTATGCGTGTGTTTGCACGTGTGTTTGCACGTGTGTGTATGCGTGTGTTTGCACGTGTTTGCACGTGTGTATGCGTGTGTTTGCACGTGTGTGTATGTGTGTGTTTGCACGTGTGTATGTGTGCTTGCACGTGTGTATGTGTGTGTTTGCATGTGTGTATGTGTGTGTGCACGTGTGTGTATGCGTGTGTTTGCACGTGTTTGCACGTGTGTATGCGTGTGTTTGCACGTGTGTATGTGTGTGTTTGCACGTGTGTATGTGTGCTTGCACGTGTGTATGTGTGTGTTTGCATGTGTGTATGTGTGTGTGCACGTGTGTGTATGCATGTGTTTGCACGTGTGTGTATGCGTGTGTTTGCATGTGTATGTGCATGTGTGTTTGCATGTGTGTGTGCGTGTGTTTGCACGTGTGTGTATGCGTGTGTTTGCACGTGTGTGTATGCGTGTGTTTGCATGTGTATGTGCATGTGTGTTTGCACGTGTGTGTATGTGTGTTTGCACGTGTGTGTATGCGTGTGTTTGCACGTGTGTTTGCACGTGTGTATGTGTGTTTGCACGTGTGTGTATGCGTGTGTTTGCACGTGTGTGTATGTGTGTGTGCACGTGTGTGTATGCGTGTGTTTGCACGTGTGTTTGCACGTGTGTGTATGCGTGTGTTTGCACGTGTTTGCACGTGTGTATGCGTGTGTTTGCACGTGTGTGTATGTGTGTGTTTGCACGTGTGTATGTGTGCTTGCACGTGTGTATGTGTGTGTTTGCATGTGTGTATGTGTGTGTGCACGTGTGTGTATGCGTGTGTTTGCATGTGTGTGTATATGCATGTGTGCCTGCGTGTGTCTGTGTGCACTTTTGTCTGTGTGTGCACACATTTGTGTTTGTGTGTGTGCATGTGCACACACGTGTTGGGGATTAGAGTCTGCAGGTGGAAACAGAACACCTATATGCCTGATGGACAGGATGCCTGTCTGTCCATCCATGAGGCTTGGAGGCGCACATGTGTGCACCCACCAGACATTCTAAGCCCAGCAAAGTCGAGCGAATACCAACAGGGCCAGGATGCTGCCTTCCCCTGTCCACCGTACCACTGCCTGAAGACTGCCTCCTCAGCACTGCTCAAATTTTATTAGATAATTCCACAGGGAAATAAGATTTTATACACAAAATTTTGCTTTATAAGTATTTTGTCAGTAACACAGAGTGATGCGAGCACTCGTACATTGTGGTAGAGAAACCATGCGTCCAGCCGGGTATGACTTCTCCTGAGGACCAGAGAGACCAGCGTCTGGATGGACAGAGCCCAGAGGGGGGCAACTCCAGAGGGTGGCTCCCACAGGCCCCGGAAAACACCACGACCGAGCGGCCTGTGGCCCAGAAGCACTCTCACCCGCAGGCACAGCAGCTGCTGCCATGCCGCTGGCGGGCCTGTCGACAGCAAGGCCTCCGACCGGCCACCCCTGCGCTCCTCGGCAGAGGAGGAGCAGGAGAAGCAGCCGGGGAAGTCCTCGGGCCAGCATGCCCGGGCAGGGGACAGGGAGCCAGGAACACAGTTCCGCCCGCATGAGCCGGGACCGCAGCTCCTCCGGGTCAGCTGGGCGGTCCAGCGCCCTCGGGGTGAACGGGAGTAAGTCCTCTGAGCCGCTTCCTTCCAGCGGGAACCTGGGCATCTGGGCAGGGAGCCACCAGTCAAGCTAGACAGCTCACGCTTCTGTAAGCTGCAGAGGGGGTGGCCCAGAGGGACAGGTGGGCCCCTCCTGGAGGACGCAGCGCAAGGGGCGGAGCAGCCCGGAGGACAGGAGCGATCTGGGCTGGTGAGCAAGCCGCAGAGGGAGGCTGGCTGCAGGGGGGCCCATGTAGGGCCTGAGGGAGCCCCCGCGACTAGGGAGACGTCATGCAGCAAAGAGGAGCAGCGTGCAGAACGGAGAGACACTTCCCACCCCGCAGTGAGTCCCTGTGGAGGCCCGGGCACACTCGCGGAGCGCTGGGCCAAGCCCAGGGACGAGGGGCGGAAGGCAGAGAGGCTGGGGCCCCGCAGCCTGGCCGAGCGGAGCCTGAAGTGGGACAGACAGAGCGGCGGAACGGGCCGGACTCGGGCCGTTCCCCAGCGCTCCCGCGGACCAGGACCCAGGAAAGGTTTCAGATCCGGCCCCAGGCTGTCCTCTGCCTTTTGAATATTCTGTGGGTTTTCCACTGTTTAAGGAAAACCCTGTTCCACATAAAGCACTCAGGACTTTTGCAGCACACACCACCTCAAACTCAAACCCACCGCAGTTCACCCCCGACCCCCAGGAGTCCCGGGCTCCCTGCTCCCAGGCATGCGGCACTGAGGGCCCAGCATCTCAGAGCCCGAGCCCTGCAGGCTGACGGCGGGGGCGGGGGCTGTCTCCTCAGGCCCAACAGCTGACGTGACCACCACAGGGCCCCCGGGCTCCCACCTCCCCACCCTGCTCTCCTGACCGACAGACACACTCGCAGGCGTGCACACACCCCTGTGCACACACAAAGGTGCACATACAGATGCACACACAAACACACAGATGCACACAGCTGTATACACACAGGTGCACAGACACACCAGTGCACACACACAGATGCACACACTGGTACACACAGCCATAGCACACGTGGCTCCCCTTCCCTGGCTGGGACCCTGCCGTCCAGCTGGGAGCCTCTCCCACACCAGGTGTGGTCACACTGATTCCACAAATGCTCAGAAACATGTGAGTACAGCTGACCCGATGCCAAGGTTCCCCAGCAGGTCCTACAGCTGTTCACTCGGCTAACAGGGACTGGCAACCCACTGACCAGCTGACCGATGCTGGCTTCCCTCCCTGGAGTCAGACCAGGTCTGGCCTCTGCACACTCACCCTCCGACCCTCACGTTTTACATCCTGGGGAGGGAGAAGCGGAAGGAGGCTAGACGCTGCAGAGGTGACTCTGTCCCAATTTCTGGCCCCCTGCCATCGCTGCCCCCATCAATAACGTGTCACCATGTACAGGCACAGTCATCTTCTCAGAGGGCACCACCTCCCACGCGGGGAATAAAATCACCCAACTCAGCAGAGGAAGTAAAGCACACATCGCATTTTATGATCATTTCGATGGGAATGAATAAACGGTGCAGAAGCCAGATGTGCAGAGCTCCTGCGCGAGCTGCTGACACTCGCGTGTGAAGTCGCGTTGCGCTCCAGGAGTGCCCGCTTGTTGGGCTCTTACTGCACACGGTGCACGCAGAGGCCACACCTGGCACTGGATGCTCATGATCCCCGGGACACCAGGGCCTCCCTGGGCCCGCTCAGGGCAGGAAGGCTGCCCAGCGCGTCCTGTGCAGACTCGGCAGGCGAGGGCGGCAGGAGGTGACTTCAGGGGCAACTGTAACAGTCCAGATGAGAGGCCGCCTCCGGATGGGGTCGGGACAGGTTGGGGGTGGGGGGAAGTCCTCTCCCCAGGACTCCTGCCCGCGCCAGAGCTCCAATCCCTTCTTCAACTGCAGACTGCCAATTTCTGAAGGCGGCTTGTGCCACGTGCCTTCCAGGTAGGCAGCCCTTGAACGGTGCCCAGCACACCCTCCGCAGCCTGACCTCCACCCGACCAGGGCCCCGGCCACTCTGGGCGCTTCCCTCACAGCACTGGGGGGCTGGTGGGTCCCACACCTGCTTCTCTCCTGCTTCTCCCTGTGTGGACAGCCCCGTCCCCCACCCTCTCACCGCGGGCAGACGAGAAGCTGCCTCCACTTCAGCTCCCCTGGCAAACCTCGGGCTCTCTGCCCGGCACACCCCTGGGCCAAGGCCACTCCTCCCAGCGGAGCAGCCTTCTGTCCCCGGAGCGCTGCCTCTGACAGCAGGGGCCACTATGTGGCGGCTCCTCAGAGGCCAGTGGGTGGTGGTCTCGGCTGTGACCCGGGGCCCTGGCTCCAGGCCCCACTGGCTGTTCTGCAGGGGAAGCTCCCTGCAGCCCCGGGGCCGGCATGGAGCACTGTCTTCTGGCCTTGGCTGAGGCTTCCCACCCTCCGGGCGGCCCGGGGTCCTGCCAGGCATGCGGGGTGGGGGGGGTCACATGGGCACACGTGGCCTTGGACAGGCGGCACGGGCAGCATCGGGCAGGCACTCCCACACGGCGGGTGCCAGGAGCTCTGGCGGTCAGGGGTATGGACAGCGGGTGGTGGTTCAGACGCGTCTCCAGGAGGCACGCAGCCGGCGCGTCCTGGGCCTCGGGCACCTTCCCGGCTCAGCGGCGTTTGGCAGGAGGGAACCGGCTGTCGGGGTAAGCGTGGTCAGCGCCTAACTCTGCGTAGTGAAGGGCTCCGAGGGGCCCTCGCAGGTTCGGCCAGGGACGGCGCACTCGCGTCAGAGCGGCGGTGACGCTGTTACCTGCGAAGGCTGAACTCACAGCGCAGGGGCTCTAAGCGTCACCATAAACAGCAACATTCAAAGGTGGAGCCGAAGATGTCAGATTTTAAAAGATCTCATTCATCAGCCACACCAAAGGGAAGGAGAACAGGCCCCAACTGTCACAGGGAGTGGTGGCCGTAACCCGCTGTGAACCAGGAGAGGGCCTGCCCTCGCCGCCGCTGGCCTGCCCGCCCGCACCCCACGTCCTCCCATCTCCCCGGCTGCTGAGGGTGGAAGCGCCGCAGCAAAGCTGCCTTGCTCGCTCCCATGCTTCCTTCTGACGGTTCACACGGGACACACCCCACCCGCCGCAGTCTCCGCCTGCCCTCACCCAGGAAGCCCCTTCACTGACAAGCTTCAGAAATGCCGGCGTCTCGCCTAGAGCTCGCCACACACTCCGCCCGCCGGCAGGAGCCACGGGGACCTAGGAGGGCGGCGCCGGCCTCTGGCTGGGCTCACACTGCAGAGCTCCGGGACCTGCGGCAGAGGCACTTGGAAGCAGGACCTCAGTCCCGCCCAACACCCCAGAAGGGCTCACGCGCCCCCATGTCTTCAGGCAGGCCGGCGAGTGTGTGCACAGAGGCCACGGCCTCCAGGCCACAGAGCTCCAGGTGCCAGGAGCGCCCCACCCTCTGACGCAGAGAGTCTAAGAGGAGGTGGGGAGTCCATCGGGACCGCTCAGGCTGTACGCGTGAGGCTGGATCCCCAAGGGCAGCCCATCTCAGAGCGGACAACGGCGCACTGGGGGCAGCTCTGGGCAGAGCGCGGCCCTAACTGCCCTCCCTGGACGCAGACACCCGGTCCCACAGTCCTTTCCCCCTTCCCTTGCTCTGTCCTGCCAAAAGTTAAGGTCGCACCGACGCCGTTGCTCTAACGACTTCATCACATGCATTTCTCAGTGCTCAGCACTGCACACGACCCGGGGCAGCAAGGGAAGCCCGGCGAGGTACCCACCATCTCTGCAGCAAACCTTGGGCTCTGGTTCATGCTGTTGGCGGGGCCCCTGCTGCAGAATTACTTCCTGCTCCTGACCGCCGCCTCCTCTGCGGAAAAGTCACAGGAAAGCTGGTGCAACGGACTCCACCAGCAGGACCCTTAAACATCTATGGGGCAGGACATCAAGTGCATCCAATCTGACTGACTTTGGAAGTGTCACTCGGCAGAAGTGGGGAGGGACCCCAAGTCACAGATCCTGCGTGCGGGCCTGGTCACCAAGACACTCAGCAGGTTTGCTGGAAGACAGAGCCCCGCTCCCCAGGTCAGGCCATCCTTCCCCACCCCCACCATGGCCCCCACTCCGGCACGCAGTCACACCTCCATGGCACAATCCAGGGGACGTGACACACGGTGCACGAGGCTTGCATAGCCACACCAGGGGTGAAACCCGAGCTCTGACTGCCGGGCGCTGGGAACCTGAAGTCGCTGCTGTGGGCCAGGGGGCCCTTTGCAATGAGACCTGCCTTCATGAGCTGCGACGTGATGCTCACAAGTGCCCAGAAGGCCGTCCTGGGCACTGGTGGGTGTGATGGTGCGTGCTAACTGGAAAAGCGTGGAGCAGAGTCAGGACGAGTGACAGAGGACCCGATGCATCACCGCTGGTCACTCTGCTGGCCACCCCGCTGTCACCTCACTTGTCAGCCTGCTGGTCACCCCCGAGGACCCCCTGCTGTCACCTGCAGCCCTCCCCTCCCTCTAGTCATGTCTGCAGGGAGGGGATCCCACCACCCTTGCTTCCCTCACGCCAGCTGCTCTGCCTGAGGCGATGCCAGCAGGTGTCCCCTGGGAAAGACCAGCTGACATGAGCTGAAAACACGGCTGACACGGCTCTCAGTGACCCAGGAAACGGGCGGGCGCCAGGGCCTCTCCGTGTCCTGGAGGCCTCGTGCTGGTGTGAACACGATGCCCTCGCTGGTAAACCCGGCCTCTGCCAGCCTCCAGGGAACAGCCCATGCTGCCGGGCACTGCGTCTCCGGCATCAGGCCCGAGGGCAGACGGCCAGTGGGAGAAGACCTGGGGGCCGGCCTCCACCCACAGGAAGCTCGGCCTCCCCGAGGCCCTCCCAGGACACCCTGCCTCAGCTCTCAGGCGTCCCTGAGTTGCCAGGAGGCAGACCCACCCTGTCTGCTCCCTGGGGTCCTGGTCGCCCTCTGCAGATTCGGGCAGGACTGCGACCTGCAGAACGCAGTGTCGGTCTCTCCTCCTCACTCTGGGGCCCCGTCACAACTCAGACTCCGGGCTGCACCCCCGGCCCCCAGAGGAGCACGCTGGCCCAGAGGTCAGTACCAGGCGCCCTCCCCCACCCCTGGCCCCGCTGGGTGCAGGCACGCACAGATCCAAGCCCGTGTTGCTTCACCGTCACTCGGTTTTCCCCTGCCTGTCCTCTATATCACAGTAGTTCACTGTTTTAAATTCTTGTGTGATGGGGTGCTATTATTAATTTTATTTCAGGGTAGTAAAGGGAGTATTACAAAATACTTGTTACAAAGAGGGCCGGGATCTGGTTGAAGCTTGAACCCCACTGCTTGAGCCAGGCAAGACCCACCGTGACTTCCTGCAGCGGCTGTGAACTTGGACTTGAGGGTCTCCAGGGAGCGGGGGCTTGTGGGTTCGGCAAAGGAATCTGAATGACCAGAGGAAGACGTGGTGGGAAGCCTGGACATGCTGGGGTGGCGGGGGCGCCAGCATCTGCGTGGGGGGGCAGTGGCCCTGAGCCCAGGGCGCTGCTGGTCCCGTGAACAGGGTGGCTGTACAGGAGAGCAGGGGTCACCCTGGCCCCGGGTTTGCTTGGGAGAAAGAAACATGTGTAACCATGGGTGCCCTTCATCTCTGGTCTCTGGAGGCTGGTCCCACCCATCTACAGAAAATAAACCCGGGTGGGCAGGAACCACACTCACGTTTCAACCTCCACCCGGGACACAGGCATCATCTCGGTTAAAATGATCAGATCGCAAGGTTTCCAGAGGAACCCAAGTCATTTCATTTCCGAAGACTTTACTCGGAATGTTTATCTGCCACATGTCAAAGGAGGGGCAGAGTTCACTGGGGACAAGGTCCCCTCTCGGTCGACAGAGGTGGTCTCCTGCCTGCCATCCACATGCAGACCACCTCAAGGAGGCTGACTTGGTGAGACTGGAGTCTCCTGCCCTCACTGGCCCAGCTCTCCCCACACCACAGAGCAGGGGGTTCGGTTCGGAAAGTGAAGGCAGAAGATGGCAAGGAGACCTGGCCCCTTGGGTTGCCCAGCTCCAGTCTGCCATCCAGAGGGCCAGAGGCCACCCTGGCCTGCATCCTGGGACCCAGTGAGCGGGTGCTCCAAGGGCCACTCTGGGCTCCTCAGTAGACCAAGCTCCATAAGTGACTCTGCACAAACCAAGAGGGGGTCTCCATGGGGGACCCTGTGTTCAGTTCAGTTCCATCGCTCAGTCGTGTCTGACTCTGCAAACCCATGAACCTCAGCACGCGAGGTCTCCCCATCCATCACCAGCTCCCAGAGTTCACCCAAACCCATGTCCATTGAGTTGGTGATGCCATCCAACCATCTCATCCTCTGTCTTCCCTTCTCCTCCTGCCTTCAATCTTTCCCAGCCATCAGGGTCTTTCCAATGAGTCAGCTCTTTGCATCAGGTGGCCAAAGTATTGTAGCTTCAGCTTCAGCATCAGTCCTTCTAATGAATATTTAGGACTAATATCCTATAGGATGGGCTGGTTGGATCTCCTTGCAGTCCAAGGGAGTCTCAAGAGTCTTCTCCAGCACCACAGTTCAAAAGCATCAATTCTTCAGCACTCAATTTTCTTTATAGCCCAACTCTCACATTCATACGAAAAACCATAGCTTTGACAAGATGGACCTTTGTTGTCCTGTGTTGGCCAGGGTCAACCCTTTGTTCCTACTTCCTCTCCCAGACCACGGTTACTTAGTTCCCCCAAATACCCAACCCGGCAAATTTACTGAACAAAGTGCCTAGAGAAAAGACCCAGCAATGCAACTCAGAGGCACCCCTGGAAAAAAGCATCACCCAAAAATGCACTAAATTAGGACTTAATTGCTAGAAACCACTTTCAATTACTAAAAATTACCACAAATTACTTGTTGAATAGACACATTCTTTCACCACCATTAATAATTTAAAATAGCTAATTACATGTAATTGGGAGTAATTTTTATTCTTCGGGGAGAGGCAAGGTGCTGTGTTCTGCTTCCTGGCCAGGCTGGGCCTCCCTCAAGGCACCTCTGTGTGTGGTGCCCCCACGCCGGATCTCCCAGGAGAGAAGGCAGCCAGCAGGGCCAGGTGGCCACCGCCTCCCCCTCCATGAGGGTGTTGTCTGTCCAGAGAAACGTGTGGGATTCAGAGCTCCCGGGGCAGCCAGCCTGCTCCTCCAGCCTCACCATGGATGCCTCCAGCAGGACAGGGCTCCTTCCCACATTCAACTGTTCACCGATGAAGCCGTAGGAACCAGATGCCTCCCACAGGTTGCCTCCCCCCAGAAGAAAGGGGTTCAAGGTCAAGGGTCACCACTGAATCAGTGGCTGTGATTGAGGAGACCACCACCTCCCGCTCTGACTAAACCCAAGCCAGCGGGACCACCCTGTGTACATGAAGCTGGGGGGCGCTGGTGGAATTCCAGTCCCACGGAACATCAGGCTCTGATGTGTCTGTGCAGACGTGGCCTCTGGGTTCTTCCACTCCTGATTCACAGTCCTGGGTCCACAGCCCTGGTTCACAGCCTCCCCAACCAGCGGCCTGAGCAGAAGCTGAAGCTCAGAGAAGCCGTGCTTTCTCCTCAATGTGCCAAGTGGCAGCTGAAGACGCCCTGCCCACCCGGGGAGGCCCTGTGAGGGACAGGACAGGTCCCACGGGCCTGCAGGGCTCCACCACGCTGCTGGGGGAGGCAGGGGGTTGGGGAGTCTCCCCGGCTTCCATGCTTCACCTGCAAATTCCAGACACTCTCATGACCCCAAAGACTCCAGCCTCCACCACAAACCATTTTCATGTATTTAATTGGCTCTCTCTGGGGGATGTTTTTGAAACTAGCTCTTTGAAGACGTTTCATTGTGGTGCTGAGATAAAGCTCGAAAGAGCAGGGGTTTATCGAGAGAGGAAAGAGCAGATAAAATGAGAAGCAGGAGATGAAAGGAGGAACAGATGACAAAAGCAGGCACGTGAGGACGTGGCGCGGGCCAGACGCGGCCCCGGGCTCTCCAGCCCCGATCTCAGAGCCACTTCGTTAACTCAACCAGAGGACAGTGTAGCCCTCTTTCCTTCAAGGGCTGTATTATCAATTTTAAATTTTCCCAAACGCGGAACAATGGGCGTGTTTTCTGCAGAGAGCATTTAAGAAATGAAAAGCCAAGCCTAAGAGGAGGGGCATGAAGTGGGGGGCAGCGGCAGGAGGAGCCCCAGAACCGCTGGCCGCGTGGGGTCCCGACGCTGGAGCAGCACGCGGCTCCCACCTGAGGGCACGTGCTCCAGCTCACTGTCCTCCCCGGGAAATGGGGTCACCAGCCAACCCCGAGGCTGGGCAGGAACCATCACCACAAAGCACCATCCTGCCAACCGAGATGGGAGCCCGAGCCCCTGATCTGACACACGCGGGTGGCATGGGGGGAGCCGGCCTGGAGCCGGGTGCTGACCCCAGAGGACTGGCTCTCCTCCACACACACCCCCGAAGGTCACAGGAATCTGCCTGGGAATCCAAGCCCTTCGGGGCCACCGCCGAGGGCAAACACAGCCCTCCTTGCAAGCTGGTGAGTCAGTAACAGATAAACCAGGAGAAATCCTGATCGTTCGAGGGTCTGAGGTGCCTGACCCCACACAGTGCATCTCAGTTAACGGGACACAACGCCTGGCCACTGCCTCCGAGCTGCTGCCTCCCAGGCTCTGTAGCCTGGTGGACACGCTCAGCCGTCCAGAGTGAGCAGATGCTGCCGTCTGCAGGCGGGCCCCGGCCTCGGGCTAGTGAGGGCCCCAGAGCCTGCCCTGAAAGGTCTTCATGTGGTCAGGTCGTGCCTGTTGACAGAGGGCCTGCGGTTCACGATCTGGCTGCCCCCGCACGGCTCCTTCTTGCAGCAACGAATCAGAGGGCGCTAGGTGCCTGCCCAGGAAAGCCTCCAGACACCTTTCCGCTGTTTCTGCAGATTCCTACCAGCGCAGCCGCACATGACCGGAAAAACGACACCTGAGGCCCCTGCCTTTTCCTGTCATCTGGGAAAGTGACTGAGCAACAGCAGACGGAGGAGCACATTTTGCTTCTGAAACCTACCGTGAGGCAGATGGCCTGGGAACGCAGCGTGCCTCTTCAGTGTGAACACGACGCAGTGATTACCCTGCACAGAGCACGGGGCGGCGGAGCCGGGGTTCGTGGCCCCAGCCTGGCCAGGGAGGGGTCTCCACTGTCCCCACAGGGCCTCCCCCGCCCTGTGCTCCCCCAGGGACTCGCACCCACTCCCACCCGGGGGTCTTCACGACTCTCTGCTGGGGGTCCCACCATGTTACTCAGGCTATTGACCACATCTGACCATCCAGACGCTTTTGATGGTTCTGGACAGAGTCGTGGGACAGACTGGACACATCTGTAGGTCTGGGAGAGAATGGAGATTTCATTCATGTGGGTGTTTATTGTCATTTTATTTTGTTTTTCAGTCTAAGGCCCGGGACCCTCCAGCTCTCCCACTTTCAGTTCAGTTCAGTCGCTCAGTCATGTCCGACTCTTTGTGACCCCATGAATCGCAGCACGCCAGGCCTCCCTGTCCATCACCAACTCCCGGAGTCTACCCAAACCCACGTCCATTGAGTCTGTGATGCCATCCAGCCATCTCATCCTCTGCCGTCCCCTTCTCCTCCTGCCCTCAATCTTTCCCAGCATCAGGGTCTTCTCCAGTGAGTCAGCTCTTCGCATGAGGTGGCCAAAGTACTGGAGTTTCATCTTCAGCATCAGTCCTTCCAATGAACACCCAGGACTGATCCCATTTTGCTTTGGTGAATAAACTAGATTTTGGTTGGTTTCTAGTGCTTTACAAAAGGAGTTTGTCCACCTCTTTCTGTCTTGAAACTTGAGATCTGACAGGGTGACTAAGAGAGTCCTGTGTCAGGAACTCAGCCCGGAGCCACCGTGACGGGCCCTGCCAGCACCTCTGCAGCTGGGCTTACTGCTTCCGGCCTGTAAGGAGCCTTCAGAGGCTGAACCCAGGGTTAGAAGGAAGTCTCTGCCTGCACCCCTGTTCCTGCGCTTTGGAGTTCCGTTCCCGCGTTCAAATAAAAGTGACTTCATACGGCTTTGGAATCCACTCATGTGGCCGGCTAACACCCCCAGAACCCTACGAGACCACAGTGTTCAACTGGAGAAGAGAGATGAGAGGGAGAGGAAGAAGAGGAGGGCAAATGAGAGGTGCAGAAATCAATTTGTAATCATCTGCCCACGCAAGTCTAAAGGGTTTCATTTGATAAGGCAAGTAACACACAAGCCTGTAATGTAAATTATTTCAAAGAATAAAAGCCTGATTGTCTCCATGACTCATACTGCTTTTAGTGAGGCTTAAGACAAAATTACATTCCATACAGCCCATAGATGGGTCACCGCTCTCAGAAATGCAGGGTTTTCGGCACCATCTGGGAAGCGTCCAGGTTTCCGGGGGTCTCCGCTGCCACCTCTGCTGTGACATCCAGTTCTCTCGAGGGTGAAGACTCTGTTATGTCGGGCAGAAAGACCCCACTCCAGGGTGTTCAAAGGTAGATGGCTGCCTGCCTGCCTCCTCATTTGTCACTTCCATTAATCCTCAGCCACACCCTGAACCAAGCCTTCACTCAGCTTGTTAAATTTTAGTGCAGATGAAGTCTACCTGACCTCATACGACAAAATTAAAAGCAAAAAATCCCTAACTTGCCTCAGAAGAAAATGCAAGCTTTTACAGTGTTCAAAGTTAAGAAATCTAGCTTTAATCATAACAACAGTATAGTTTGTCAATATTTCTTGAACCTATTGGGATACCTAGGCATCTCCTAAGAGACAAAAATTTGCCTCTCAAATATGTATATTAATAAATAAGAATGACTTTGGTTTGCCCCCAGAGTGGTGACACTTCTGGGAGGCTTTCGTCTGCATTTCCGGGTCTTTCGTGTGACCTCAAGCTTCGCCTAGGGGTCACCTCTGGTGACAAGGCACCTTTCCAGCCATGAAGGTACATCATGTGATCACGGCCGTCCGCCCTGGAGAGACCTCAGAAATGTGTCCGCGTCACCTCCGATGGTTGGAGGGATCCCCGGGCCCGTGGCAGGACAGGACGGGGGGTGAGCCAGAGCAGAGAGCCTGGTGAGGACGGGTGATGGAGGAAGATCCTGGGGGGGACCCCAGGGCACACGCCTGCGGGGCGCCCTCTCTGGCTGAGACCTGAGGTGCGGTGTCCACGACTGGCCTTGTCGGCACCTTCCTGTATTGCCATGGCAACCGGCCTGTTCGCAGGCAGCTGGCGCCAATTACAAGTCACACTGTCGACTCCCAGATACAGGACCAGGGGGCGGAGGGTGAGTCTGTGCTGATGACCCCGAGCCCCCTCGGCCCCTCCCCTCACGATCCATGTCCATCTTTCTGCGGCATCTGATGGGGCAGAACCCGGGTCTGTGGCCCCTGTGCCCCAGCCTGGTGGCCCCCCGACAGACGTGCTGCTGAATCCCCCAGAGGCCAGGCCGGGGGCCTGGAGAAGCCCATGCAGACGGCAACACACTGGGAGTCCTCAAATGTCACAGAAAACTCGCGCTCCCCACCAGAGACACACGGCCTCCTGGTTACCCTGCTCCTTCGGGGGAAACGCTGAGAATGCAACGTGCAAAGCAAGCTGACTCTCAGAACCACGCCCCGGAGGAGCAGGGGCGCGACGTGCACCGTTTCTGGAATCATGGCTCTAAGGGGCGGGAGAGGGAGCTTCAGAAACCAGTCATGTTTCTGTTCTAACCACAGGGCTGCTCTCTCTCCTTTTCAGGCCGGTAACATTTAGCTGCGAGCTCTCTGGTGTTCACATGTCTGCCCTGGGGTCAGGATCTGAAATGTTCCAAGGGTGCGTCGCTCAAAGGGAAGCTGCAGAGAATACTTTGAGAAGCCCCCTTTGCAACGTCGATGAGGTCACCAAGGTGTTCGGTTGGGACACTGCCTTGCCTTTCGGTTCAGCAAACCTCCGCCCAGGACACAGCGAGCTCCTTCGACCATTCTTTCTACTTCTTTAGAGACAGAGAGCTGTTTGTCTTGGAAGGGTCTTCACTGAATTAAGGCTCTCGTTGCAAAACCCGCCAACAAGCAGGGGTTCTTTAGAGCCAATAAGGAAATGTTACAAGTAAATACGGACCTAGAAAAATATGAGATTCAGGGCTTTCTTGCCAAACAGGAGACGATGGCCATTGCTCAGTATCACAAAGGCTTCTGCAGAGTTCAGCTTTCCACGTGCGTGCCCCATGGCTAGGCTGGAATGACCTGCAGCGGCCGCGCATCACCTCCGGGAGCCGGGCCCAGGTTTCGGGAGTCACTACAACAGCGCAGTTTGGGGACTGCATGCATTTCCCACTGCGAGTGCAGACAGCGCTCACGGAATCCTCAAAAACAACTTTCTGAAAATTTAGGTTTGTGAGTTTTTAACAATTATAAGCTTATTCAAAAGTGACCTTTTTGAATCACTTTTATTGGTTTACAGTTTTTTAAATCACTTTTTCACATTTCTCAGAACAACTCTTCATAGTTTCCTCTTGAGATTTTTTTTTTCCTCTTGCGATTTTTAAACTCAGCTCACCTAGAGTGATGCCCCCTTTCCCCCAATAATTGCGTATGTATGCCCTTTAGTTACTATTGTTGGTCGAGCAGAGGTCTGTTTTATGTGTTTCTTCAAAGAACTAGGTTTTCTGTTTGTCTGTTTCCTTGATGTTTGCCTTTCCATCTATTTCTTATTTTCTGCTCTTTTCTTCTTTATGTCCCTCTTTCTAAAGTCTTTTCCGTGCTCTTTTGACCTTTTTCTCTTTATTATGAAATGCTTCAGGGGGTCACAGAGGAATAATGTGACCTATGAAAGAGCCCAGCACATCACTGACTTGTGGAAGAAATGAAACATTGCTGAGGATGCCTGTCTCTTCTCCTCCCCTGGAGCTGACGCTGTCCGGCTTCCACACTCCACGTCCCCCACGCTGGTGACTGCCTGTGTGGGCGAGCTCTCCTAAACAGCACCCGGAGCGGCAGCCCTTGACCTCATACACACCCGCTCTGTGCTAGCGTCTCCCCAGCCCTGAGACGAGTCGAGCGGGCAGCAGGGCCTCCCGGCGGCACTGGTGCTGAATTCCTCTCTGCTTGAGGGGCGTCGAGGGCACTCCCGTTTGGCTGCTGTTGGACGGACGTGGCACTGACCGTTACGGACAGGCTTTTCCTAGGGCCCAGAACACAGCTGGGAACACCTGCGCATGGAGAGCTTGAGGGCGGACTTGCACACAATCACTGCTTTTGTTGTTGCCAAAACAGCATCCAAACGGTTTTATCAGCGGCGTCTAAGAACTTCCAACTTGCCCTGGATTCTGGCCCACACTTGCGGGTCTGAACACTAACCCTAACCTTGTGATTTCAGCCTCACCTTCCGGGACCTCCGGCGAGCCTGCGCGGCCTCCATTTCCTCCTGGCTGGTGTGTTCTTCAGGGCTGGGCGCCGACGTTGGAGGGGCGCACGTCAAGGGGTGCGCGTCCGCCCACACCCTCCTCCATGCTGCCCTCCTGCGGCGCCCCCACAAACGTGCTGTCTCGATGCTCCGGTCTCTTCCAGCCCTACTCCTCCTGGTTTGAACCTCAGCATCTTCTCTGGGGCCCGCGCCACTCCTGAGATAAATGCTTTAGACGCGCCTCTGGTTTGTTAGTGGGGAATTCAGTTTCCATCTGTCATTTCCCCCTTTGCTCTTTGCTACATCTTCAGGGGACATACAGTTCCCGGCGAGAGTCAGCTCTCGGAGTCTGGAGGGACTCCGCGCTGCTCCCGCCGTCCTTGCTGCTGGTATTGAGGCGCGGCCTGAATGTCATCCTTTCCCACACGGTCTCTCTTCTCTTGGACCTTGGTCTCCTGCTGGCCCACTACGACATCTCCAACCTTGACTGGAACAACCTGCTGGGAACCCATGACTTCCAGCAACACAGCCTGGCACCTCCTTGCCCGTCTGGGGTCTCTGCCGCCACTCCTACCTCCCCCGCACCCTCCACCCCTTCTGCAACTCACACATGACGCCACCTGGACCGTCCATCCTTCCCCAGCCCCGCACGTGGAGAAGGACGAGCATCCTTCTCCACTGTTGCTCTGGATGCCGCACTTGGGATCATCTCTCCAGACCCACCCTGCACCTCGATAACCCCCTCTTTATGGGCATCTGAGCAGCTGTCTGATCCATCCACACAGTTTCTAGCTTCCAGGCCCACATTTTCTGTTTCCGTAAGTTCTGGTAATTTTGTTTTAAACTCTCATTCCATGTTCATTCTACTGCATTTTTAATTACTGCTTGCATTTTCCTTAATTATTTCAAACACTGAATAGCCAGTCTCTTTCAGCCTACTGCATGATTTCTGTTCTATCTGATTCTTTTATCTGCTGCTGCTTCTGACTCATCCTATTGGGTTATTTCTTCCTGTGATCTTTACTTTCTGATAATTTAAATCAGGATTTCCAGCTCATCCCAGATCCAAGGTCAGGAAGGGTGGCCTCCACTTGCCTCTGAGACCTCAGCAGTTTGAAAACTGTCCAATAAACAGAGTCGTCTGAGAAGGACCACACAAACACGTAGGCAGACATACCAACCTTCAGAGCAACCTCAGAGGCTTTCTTCAGGAATTGTCTTCATAATTACGTGTAAATAGTCCATATTCTTTATTGTATAATGTTGTTTCTCACCGAAAGGCTTCCTGATTATTTTACTTAACTCCAAGGCACATTTAGAGGTCTTAAAATCACCATATATTTTTCCACACATAAACTGTTCTGCCTTCAATGAACATTTAAGTAGGCACACTGATCTCTGCACACATATTCAAGCGCAGCCTCCACAGTGCCATGAGCAGAGGTAGCTCAGCTGGGAATAAGCATGAGATAGCCTCTCAGGAACCGCCCCGGAGTTGACCATTCTCCAGTGTTCAACATCTGGATCACTCCGAGGGCATCACTAGTTTTGAAACCAAAGTGAGAAGGCTCGTTAATAGAGGAAACTAATGTTCACCACCATCTCCAGAAGAAGCCAGACTAAAACACGGAATTGTTCTGCTCTGTCTTGACTCATTTAATGGAAAGTTAAGTTTTCAAGAGAACTCACATTGATCTAGAGTGAGCCATGTAACCTAAGGACACCTGATAGACCGCTGGCTAATTTCTGAAATGCTTCCCTGGCCTCTGTGATTTCAGGCCATGCACAGTGGCTCTGGGCCAAGCTCTCAGCCATGCCGGAGAGCGTCAGGGGCAGGTGGACCACCAACCCCTCTGACAGGGCCCCATCGCCTACACGTGGGGGCCTTCTGCGGTGGCCGCCCACTCCTGCTGGCCACATGTGTGAAACTCACAAAGCCAGGGACCTCTTTCCAGCTCAGAGGGCCTAAGGCCTGTGCCCACTCCCGTCCTCTGGCAGTGGCCTTGACCCGGCACTTAGCCTCCTCCCCACATGCTTCAGACCAGGGTGCTCTTATAGGCAAGGGGCAAAGCCCTGAAAAGAAGGCCCTTCTGGCCCACGGCCACGCCCCCCCGTGCGCCGCACCAGACACCCTCAGCCCCGCGTCCTGCCCCCCACCCCCAACCTGTGCCCCAGGCTGCCCGGGCTCAGCCCCAGCGGTGCACCCCGCCCCCACGCCGCCCGCATGGAGCTCGTGGTGAGCGCACCAGGGGATGCGCATCCCCTCCCACGCTCACGGCCTCCCCCACCTCACGCCCCCTCCTCCAGTTAGAACCGCGCGAGTTCTGCAGACGCCGCTCCCAGAGTCAGCCCCAAGGGGCTGGTGCGGTCAGGTGAACGGCACAAGGCCCCATTCCTCCGGGAAGTACATCTTCCCACCGGCAGGGAGTCAAGGGCTCTGTTCTAAGAGAAACCTGGGCCGCTTTCGCAGCAAGCAACTGATGTCCCTCTGAGCTACAGAGGCTGCCTCTGAAATCAGGAGATGGGCCCGGGCAGAAGCAAGCGTTCCTAGGGACGCACGCTCAGTGACTTTTCTTGGGGGGTGGGGGGATACCCCATCTGTGTGCCCACTGTCCTTCTTGGTCCGCTCACACTGTGGACTCGAAGACACCCCCAACTCAGAACCCAGGGGGCTCCCAGAGACCAGCTCTCTACCGCCCATAATCGCTTCCCACGCGTAAAGCAAGCAGCGGTGTTCTGAGAAACACAGACCACCCAGGGCTCCATCTCTGATTCCTGCTACTTCCCTGATTCCCGCCCTTGATGCTGAGTGAGGACCTGGAAGGAGGGGCCGGAGGGGCCCACAGTCCCGCCGCCCTCGCGCCCATCGGGTGCCCAGAGTGAGCCTGGTGGGGATGTAGGCAAATCAGGAAGTGATACAGAACAGCGTCTTCACCATCTAACGTCTCGGAGCATGCACGCACATCGGAGCCGTAAATTGGAGTTAGATCATTGTGGTGATTTTGCGTGTGGATTATATGCTCTTATGTTTGTACTCATTCGCTCAATCGCGTCCGACTCTTTGCATCCCCATGGACGGTAACCCGCCAGGCTCCTCTGTCCATGGGACTCTCCAGGCAAGAATACTGGAGTGGGTTGCCATGCCCTCCTCCAGGAGGTCTTCGGACTCAGGGATCAAACCTGTGTCTCCTGCACTGCAGGCAGATTCTTAACCAGTGTGCCCCCCACTTGCATTTAAAACCAGAATTGCACAATATGAAGATGAATGATGAAAATCTATGTTAATAAATTTTGACTCAGAATGACGCTGAAGAGCAAGTATTAACAGCAGAGCAGGTGGAGGGGACACATGACGCCTCGGTTCCTGCGGGGCCCCTCCTCTGCTTTCCCCGACTGCTCGCCCCAGCGCTAGGCCCTCGGAGCTGGCGCCGACCGAGCATGCGCAGACTCCCCCGCCCTTCCCCGGCGCGGGGCTTTCGGAGGCGCAGACCGAGCATGCGCAGACTGCCCTGCTTGCCCTAGCGCTAGGCCCTCGGAGCTGGCGCCGGCCGAGCATGCGCAGACTCCGCTGCTCTTCCCCGGCGCGGGGCCTTCGGAGGCGCAGACCGAGCATGCGCAGACTGCCCCGCTTGCTCTGGGCGCGGGGCTTTCGGAGGCGCAGACCGAGCATGCGCAGACTCCGCTGCCCTTCCCCGGCGCGGGGCCTTCGGAGGCGCCAAGTTTGCGCAGACTCCCCTGCCCGTCCCCGGCCGAGCATGCGCAGACTCCCCTGCCCTTCCCCGGCGCGGGGCCCTCGGAGGCGCAGACCGAGCATGCGCAGACTCCCCTGCCCGTCCCCGGCCGAGCATGCGCAGACTCCCCTGCCCGTCCCCGGCCGAGCATGCGCAGACGTTAGTGCTGCCCCGCGCTGCTTCTGGGCTGGGTGTTGAGATGGTCTGCGCTGAGATCCTCTGCGCGGAGACGCCCCGCACGCCTACCTTCCTTTAACGACCTGCTTGTGCTAGTTTGCGCCCAGTTATAAAAAAGTGAACAAATGTATTCATTCAGAATCACAAGCAGCTAACCAGAGTTCCCAATTCTGGATTATCGTTTTAGCTCCTGAGACACTGAGCAGAACGCCCTAGACTCATTAACTGGCCCACGAAATGGTCACGCCAGCCAGCAGTCTTGGGCTGAGGACAGGCAGTGTTGCCCAGGCCGCCCGCTCACGCCCGCGCGGAAGGGCGCTTCCTGAGTGTGTAGAGAATAGCACCGCCTGACTAAGGAGCAACTCCCTGAGACGCCATCACTGCATTTCATCCAAGATAAGCAACCGTCGGTTTTGAGACAGTCCATCGTTCCAGTCTTACTATGAAAAAGCCAAAATGCTGCAAGTTAAACGACGGCGCGCTGTTGATGTAAGATGCACGCTGATTTCAGGGGTGTTATCGTGGGGACACGAAGTGCATCTGAGAAAGGCGGGATCACCCTGTGGTGGCTGTCGGGTTCGTGCTGCACAGGACCCCCTCCCCCCAAACCCAGCTCGGACCCTAGCGGCCCGCAGCTCTCAGCCCCGGCTCGGAACTGCCCCTCCCCAAGGCCCAGCCCGCGCCTCCTCCTGGGCAGAGCCCCCTGGGGCACAGAGGCCCAGCCGCCTGCCTTCCCGGGGGCGCCTCCAGACCTGGCGCTCTCGCTGGGCGCGCCCTCTCTCTCCCCTCTGCCCAGGCTGACTCCTGCCGCCTGCGCAGGCGTGATGCCCCGAGCACGCCCAGTGGCCCGCCCTCCGTGCGCTCCATCTTAGCCTCGGCCCGGGTCAGACCACAGGGGTGCGGGGCCGCCCCTGTTTCACGGGCAGAGGAACCAGGAGAGCTCGCGCCCTGCCAGGACGTGTGTGCCGAGCGGACAGGGCCCACTGTGGGCACAGCTGGAGCGGACGCTTCCTCCTGACTCCAGACCCACACACTTTGATCTACAGCGGTTCTCAAAGTGCGACCTGAGGGCCTCCGTGGGTCCCTCGGGCTCTAATGCGGGAAACAGGTCAAAATTATTGTCATAAAATACTAAGGCTCTACTTCCTCCTCGCTGCATTTTCAGTTACACTTGAGCTTTCCAGGGCTGTGTGGGTGGGACTGCCTGGCATGAGCGCAGAAGCAGACAGGCGGACCCAGCTGTTTCCTCTTAAGACAAACCATAAGGAAATATGCAAAAATGAGTAACAAAGCATCGCACCACTTTAATATTTTGGAAGACAGAGCTATTGTGGTTATTATGTATCACGTTTATTATGACTATTTTAATTTTTAAATGGATTAAAATGTAGCTTTTTAATTTTTTTCAGTTTTTAAATTTCTAAGACAGTAAATGTAGATAACACTAACCCACAAAAAGCAGAAGCTCTTTAGGGTCTTCAATAATTTTTAATAGTATGAAGGAGTCCTGAGGTCAGAATTCTGAAAATTATTGTTCTACACCCTGCTGTTGGGAGTTCTAGCCCCAACAATGCTCCAACTATATGGCATTGGGAACATCCTTTAATCACTTTGCACCTGTTTTTTTTTTTTTTTTTAATCTTCTAAATAAAAAGGTATATTCTTCTTACAGCAAAAAGGAAGCTTGCGCTGAATACTGAAGTTGTAACTATCTAAAAATTATACTCTACTAAGTATTGCTCTTCTCCATTATTCTATGAAAATTATAATAAAATATACCATATTAATGTACCTTATAGGATTAAAATGTCATTAAACGTGCAACTTGAAAATCTTACAACATTCAGATAAAAAAATGTAAGATACGAATAGGTAAAAAGTGATTTGTAGGTTTGTATTTAAATAAGTTCTAGGTAATTCAGAGACTGTTAGTCCCATTTTATATGAAAAAAGAGATATTAAGACATCAGAATCACCAGGGGAATTTTTAAGAGCTGCTGAAGATAGGCCCGTTAGGAAAGTATTCAGGTTAGGCTCTTTGGGGTAAGGCCCAGACATTCTCTTTTTTGAGGCCTCCTGAGTTATGCTGTGTGAGGCCTGGGCTGAGACATGCTCTGGAGACAGAATGGATCAGTTCCTGCATGCAGAGTGATGCAGTGGGTACTCCCACCAAGAAAAGGGCCATGGATTAAACATGCATTCGTGTCCATGTTGGGCAACTGAGAGAGGACACATATTCTCTCATATACATGGGGGGAGGGGGAGATAGAAATCAGTTCAGTGATCAATTAATTCTGGGAAGATGAATGTGGCCATGGCAGCAATGTTTTAGATAATCCCCAATTGCCACATAGAAGTAGAGACAGGGACTAGGTAGTGAGCAAAATCTAGGAGCATAGTTAAATCAAATCTAAGTGAAGTCATCTCCAAGGGCAGGTAACCCCAAGACAATGTCCAGAAAAAGGGCTGGAGATGAGAAACCTCAAGAAGCCGGTTCTGGGCATAGTAAAAATGGCAGTCTTTCATAAAATAAAACGATGAGAAAACCATCAAAGATGGTCAGAATCAACCTTTTCAAAACTCTAGAAATCAAAGGCTGGCAGGAATCAGTAGGGGGGCAGCATTTACTCAAGAAATAGGCTGATTCTCAGTACAAGTCGTCAACTGACTGGCTTTGTAACCTGTTTCCACCACCCTCCCCAGCTCCACCGTGGCAGGGCAGTGAACAGCCACCACCACGGCAGAGGCAGGAGGCTGGCGGCCGAGGGACAGGGCAGGCTGGGCTGGAGCTCCTTCCCAGCCGCGCTGCCGGGACACTGTCACTGCTCGACCTGCCCGTGGTCCCCTAGATGGCCGGTGTGTCTTTATTAAGTCTGACTCACAGCTCACCACGCGTGAAAGCCTCATCCTCAGGGCAGCTGCTGAAAACACGTGGAGGTGTCCTGCGCTGCTCAGCAGCTGAGGGCAGGGGTGACAGTTGGGGCAAAGAACAGACTAAGCAGACGCTGTAAAGAGAGACTCAGGAGCGAGACACCCAAGGGGTTTGTGGCGGTCTCCCACAGTCCTGGGGATCAGCATGGCCACAAGCATGCGCAGGGCTGACCGCATGCGCAGGACCGGGCATGCGCTCAGGAAAGACGTGAGACAGTCACCTCTGCATGACCTTCAGGCTCTGAGCCAGTAGGAAGTGAAGGCCAAGGCAGAGTTCTCCACTACCTGGCTGAGTAATGAGGGCTTCCCCAGAACACACAGAACTGCAAGGCCTAGAGACTTAGTGGTTTCAGGTGTTCAAGGGAACTGGTCCCATCATTGCTGATCACTAAGCTAGCTGGGCAGAGACTTCAGTGGCCACACACGACACAGAGTACAGGCTTTATGGCACTGGTTTACCAGAGTCACTAAACAAATGGTAACACCAACAACAAACCTTAAGTAGGGGAAAAAGCTGATTTCAAGGGTTACCAGGCTGTATCATTTAAAATATCCAGTTTTTAATGAAAATTTGGGGGGCATGCAAAGAAATAAGAAAGTACACTTCACACATAGAGGGGAAAAACAATAATAAAAACTGTCCCTAAGGAACTGGATGTTGAGCTTACTAGACCTCAGAGAGCTTAAAGGAGTTATTTTAAATATGTCCAAAAAGACAAAAGATACCATGTCTAAAGAATTCATGAAAAGAATGAGTCATCAAATAGAAAATATCAATAAAGAGACAAAAATAATACTAAAAAACAATAAAATTCTTCAGTTAAAAATTATAAAAAATGAAAAGTTCTCCAGAAGAGCTGAACAGTGGATCAGAGCAGGCAGAGTAAGAATCAGTAATCCTGAGGATAGTCATTGGAAGGACTGATGTTGAAGCTGAAACTCCAATACTTTGGCCACCTGATGCACCTGATGCAAAGAGCTGACTCATTTGAAAAGACCCTGATGCTGGGAAAGATTGAAGGCAGGAGAAGAAGGGGACGACAGAGGATGAGATAGTTGGATGGCATCACCAACTCGATGGACATGAGTTTGGGAAGCTCCAGGATTTGGTGATGGACAGGGAAGCCTGGCGTGCTGCAGTCCATAGGGTTGGAAAGAGTTGGACATGACTGAGTGACTGAACTGAACTGAACTGTGGATAGTCAGTTGAGATTATCCAGCTTAAGGAGCAGAAAGAAAATGAGAATGATGAAAAATGAACAGAGCCGGTGAGGCATCATCCAACGTACCAATATACACACAACAGCAGTATCGGAGGAGAGAGAGAGGGGGAAGAAAGAATATTTAAACAAATAATGACCCAAACTCCCCAAATTTGATAAGAACTATAAATCCAGACATCCATAAGCTTGAGAAATTCCAAGTAGGACAAACTCAAAGAGAGCCTCATCAGTATCAAACTGACAAGAGCCAAGGTGAGAATCCTGGAAGCACAAGAGAGAAGCAATTTATCCCATATAATATTAACAACTAATTTTCATCAAACTGGAGACCACAGGCAGCGAGATGACATATTCAAAGTCCTGAAAGAAAGACTGTCAATCAAGAATTCTGCACCCAGCAAAACTATCTTTCAAAATTAAGACAAACAAAAACAGAGACTCCACTGCTTTTAGATGTTCCCTAAAGTAAATATTAAAGGGAGAGCTTCAGACAAAAACACAAGGAGACCAGACACCAAATCATCCCAGTGAAGAAGTCACGAGCACAGTAAAAGCGATGCAAATGACAGAATATGTATATTTTCTGTATCTAACGTCTTTTGCTCCCAAATTAAAAGCAACTATACAAGACAATAATTATGAACCTGTTTTGAAAGATAGATATTGTATAAAAATATAATTTGTGTGACAACAGCAGCACAAAGGACGGGAAACGGGAGGAACCAACATGTGAATGAAGTTGCTGTGTACCACTGAAATCAAGCTGGTATTAATATAAACTAGATGTTATAAATTAAGATGCTAATTTTAATCCCTAGGGCAGGCACTATAAAACTTGCAAAAAAATTAATATAATGACAAAGAATTTTAAATGACACACTACAAAATGCCTACTAAAAAATGAAGAAAGTAATGGCTATAAAAACCAAATGAAAAAAAGGTAGAGAACAAATAGCAAAACAGAAGACATTGCTGTTCACTCATTCAGTCCTGTCCAACTCTTTGTGACCCCCTGGACTGCAGCACACCAGGCTTCCCTGTCCTTCACCATCTCCCAGGGGTTGCTCAAACTCATGTCCATTGAGTTGGTGATGCCATCCAACCATCTCATCCTCAGTCACCCCCTTCTCCTCCTGCCTTCAATCTTTCCCAGCATCAGGGTCTTTTCCAATGAGTCAGTTCTTCACATCAGGTGGTCAAAGTATTGAAGCTTCACCTTCAACATCAGTCCTTCCAAAGAATATTTAGGATTGATTTCCTTTAGAATTGACTGGTTTGATCTCCTTGCAGTCCAAGGGACTCTCAAGAGTCTTCTCAAACACCACAGTTCAAAAGCATCAATTCTTTGGTGCTCAGTTTTCTTTATGGTCCAACTCTCATATCCATACATGACTACTGGAAAAACCAAAGCTTTAATTAGATGTACCTTTGTTGGCAAAGTAATGTCTCTGCTTTTCAATATGCTGTCTAGGTTGGTTATAGCTTTTTTCCCAAGCAGCAAGAGTCTTTTAATTTCATGGCTGCAGTCACCATCTGCAGTGATTTTGGAGCCCAAGAAGATAAAGTCTGTCACTGTTTCCATTGTTTCCTCATTTATTTACGATGAAGTGATGGGACTGGATGTCATAATCTTAGTTTTTTGAATGTTGAGCTTTAAGCCAGCTTTTTCACTCTCATCTTTCAAATTCATCAAGAGGCTCTTTAGTTCCTCTTCACTTTCTGCCAGATAGGGTGGTATCATCTGCATATCTGAAGCTATTGATATTTCTCCTGGCAATCTCGATTTCAGCTTGTGCTTCATCTAGCTTGGCATTTCATACAATGTACTGTGCATGTAACTTAGATAAGCAGGCTGACAATATAGAGACTTGAAGTACTCCTTTCCTAGTTTGGAAGCAGTCTGTTGTTCCATGTCCAGTTCTAACTGTTGCTTCTTGATTAGCATACAGATTTCTTAGGAGGCAGGTAAGGTGTCTAGTATTCCCATCTCTTTAAGAATTGTCCATGGTTTGTTGTGATCCACACAGTCAAAGGCTTTAGCGTCATCAATGAAGCAGAAGTAGATGTTTTTTTCTGGAATTCTCTTGCTTTTTCTATGATCCAATGGATGTTGGCAATTTGATCTCTAGTTCCTCTGCATTTTAAAATCCAGCTTGAACATCTGTGAGTTCTTGGTTCACATACTGTTAAAGCCTAGCCTGGAGAACTTTGAGCATTACTTTGCTAGCATGTGAAATAAGTGCAGTTGTGTGACAGTTTGAACATTCTTGGACATTGCCCTTCTTTGGAACTGGAGATAGAAGACATATATCCTATCTAATCAGTAATTGCATTAATGTAAATGAGCTAAAAATTCCAAGTAGAAGTCAGAGCTTCTTAGAATAGACTTAAAAAGCATGATTCAAAAATATGCTATGGGAAACATATTTTATCTTTAAAGGCAAAAACAGCTGAAATTAAAAGGATTTAAAAGAGAAATGTCATTAAATAGTAACCAATAATAAAAAAAAAGAACAGGAATGTGTAACTAACATTAGATGCAATCAACTTTAAGATGACAGCTATTACTAGAGACCAGTGGGCAATCTACCAAAAATGTGCAACAGTTATAAATATATATGCACCTAAAAATGAAACACCTGTATACAAAAAAGAAGACCTATCAGAATTGAAAGGAAGAATAGACAATGATAGTTGGAGATTTCAATACATACTTTCAGTAATGGATAGAAAAACTGAAGAAAAGATGAACAAGAAAACAGAGGACTTGGACAATATTGCAACCCAACTAGACTTAACAGACATTACAGAACATGCCACACAACACAGCAGATTACACTTTCTTTACAAATGCCCAGGAAGATTCTCACAGACAGACTAACTTTTAGGCCATAAAACAAGTATAAAGCTACTATATATGACCCAGAAGTCCCACGCCAGGTATACACAAAAGAATTGAAAACTTATGTTGCCACAAAGACGTGTACTGAGGATTCACAACAATATTGTTCATCATGGCCAAAAGTGGAACAATCAAAAGTCTGCCAAATGATATATCAGTTCTGTTCAGTTCAGTTGCTTAGTCATGTCTGACTCTTTGCGAAAGCATGGACTGCAGCATTCAAGGCTTCCCTGTCCATCACCAGCTCCCAAATCTTGCTCAAACTCGTCCATGGAGTCGGTGATGCCATCCAACTATCTCATCCTCGGTCACCCCTTCTCTTCCTGCCTTCAATCTTTCCCATCATCAGAGTCTTTTCCAATGAGTCAGTTCTTTGCATCAAGTGGCCAAAGTATTGGGGTTTCAGCTTCAGCATCCATGCTTCCAATAATGAATATTCAGGACTGATTTCCTTTAGGATTGACTGGTTGGATCTCCTTGCAGTCCAAGGGAGTCTCAAGAGTCTTCTCCAACACCACAGTTCAAAAGCATCAATTCTTTGGTGCTCAGCTTTCTTTATAGTCCAACTCTCACATCTGTACATGACTACTGGAAAAACTAGCTTTGTCTAGACAGACCTTTGTTGGCCAAGTAATGTCTCTGCTTTTTAATATGCTGTCTAGGTTGGTCATAGTTTTTCTTCCAAGGAGCAAATGTCTTTTAATTTCATGGCTGCAGTTACCATCTTCCGTGATTTTGGAGCCCAAGAAAATAAAGTCTGTCACTGTTTCCATTGTTTCCCCATCTATTTGCCATGAAGTGATAGGACTGGATGCCATGATTTTAGTTTTCTGAATGCTGAGTTTTAAGCCAAATTTTTCACTCTCATCTTTCACTTTCATCAAGAGGCTCTTTAGTTCTTCTTTGTTTCTGCCATAAGGGTAGTGTTATCTGCATATCTGAAATTATTGTTATTTCTCCCGGCAATCTTGATTCCAGCTTGTGCTTCATCCAACCCAGCATTTTCACATGATGTACTCTGCATGTAAGTTAAATAATCAGGGTGACAATATGCAGCCTTAATGTACTCCTTTCTCAGTTAGGAACCAGTCCGTCGTTCCATCTCCGGTTCTAACTGTTGCTTCTTGATTAGCATACAGATTTCTGAGGAGGCAGGTAAGGTGGTGTAGTATTCCTGTCTATTTAAGAATTTTCCATGGTTTGCTGTGATCCACACAGTCAAAGGCTTTGGTGTAATCAATAAAGCAGAAGTAGATGTTTTCCTGGAATTTTCTTGCTTTTTCTATGATCCAAAGGATGTTGGCAAATTGATCTTTGGTTCCTCTGCCTTTTCTAAATCCAACCTGTACATTTGGAAGTTCTCAGTTCACATACTGTTGAAGCCTCATTTGGAGAATTTTGAGCATTACTTTGCTAGCGTGAGATGAGTGCAATTGTGTGGTAGTTTGAATCTTCTTTGGCATTGCCGTTCTTTGGTATTGGAATGAAAACTGACCTTTTCCAGTCCTGTGGCCACTGCTGAGTTTTCCAAATTTGCTGGCATATTGAGTGCAGCACTTTAACAGCTGATGAATGGATAAACAAAATACAGTATATCCAGGCAACAGAATATTATTCGGACTTAAAAGTGAGTGCAGAACTGATACATACCACAGAATGCACACAGCCTGAAGACATGATGCGAGGGGAAGAAGCCAGGCACGAAACGGTCATGTTTGTATGGATTCATCTGCATGAAATGTCAAAATAGTCAAGGCCATTAAGCGAGAAGCTAGGTCAGGGTGGACAGGCGCACCGGGGCAGGGAGATGGAGTGAGGACTGAGTCATCACTGAGGTTCAGTTTCTGATACTGGACAGTGGTGTGATCATCTGAACACACTAAAAACTACTAAACTATACGCCTCCAAAGGGTTCATTGTGGCATGTCAAGTCTATCATGATAATAAAAAGAAGTAACCTGCCACGTGCACAAAAAAAAGAAAAAAGAAAAAAAACGCAGAAAGGACAGCTCCCCAGAGTTAGAAACGCTTTAGGAGTCCAGCCTCTTTCTACATGTTCAGGGAAACTATGTTCACATTCTTTAAAAGGGCAATAAAAGAGGCGGTAGGCATCAAATCCCATAAAAAGTTGCCAGGAGGCAAGAAAAAGAAGAAACAGTGACGTCACTGCCAGGGCCGGGAAAGCAGGCCGCAGCGGAGCGACCGTGAGCAGCGCCGAGGCTGCTGCGGGCTCGGCGTTCAGCCAGGGTCCTGGGGAGACTGCAGCTCAGACGCACCGGGAGGCCGGGCAGGCGGGTGACAGACACAACCGTGCGCGCAAGTGGGACGCCAGGCGCGCCAGTGCAGAGCGCGGGACCCAGGCTGCGGGGGCTGTTCTCGGCTGCAGCAGCGGGGAGCTGCCAATCAGGGGTCACAGCTCAGCCCGGCCGCGCAGGACCGCCTCTGCCGCCCATGCTGCCTTCCTGCGTTCCGCTGCCGTTCATTAGGGGATTTCTTCTCATTCTCTTTTAAGGAAATGTGACATTGTGTTAGATTTTTTATTTTTGCGTTTTTGTTTCTTGCTTTCGACATACAGCTCAATATATCAGGAGATTCTTGCCAGGAAGTAAATCCAAAGTTGTTTTTATGACAGCAAATTACGTGCCAACGAGTGACATTTACATGCTGAATTCTAATGAAGTGTCAGAAGTGAAATGCATTTTTAAAAAATTTAATACATGAGAGAACAATGTATCCACTCATGAAACAATGTTGCCAGCAGGAGACAAGAATAGTAAATAAAAGTGAACATCTTCTGTTCTTTAATGCATGTATTTATGTTACACAAT
Source organism: Muntiacus reevesi (assembly GCF_963930625.1). Lineage (NCBI taxonomy): Eukaryota > Metazoa > Chordata > Mammalia > Artiodactyla > Cervidae > Muntiacus > Muntiacus reevesi. The sequence goes on from NC_089254.1 coordinate 112,642,305, forward strand.
TAAACCCCGTTTTCCCTTCTTCAAAAGGAGGCTCCTGACAGCCCTGACAGCCGCCACCCTCGCCGGGACCGGCCTGTGCTTCTGGGCGCGGCCGTGAAGCGGCGGGGCAGGGGAGACGCACCGCCCACGCTGCCCGCCGCGGCCGAGCCCACCGATGGCAGGGAGGTTGGATCCTGAGGTTTCCCACGCAAGAGGCTGAAAACACGACACCACCAACCCCCGGCAGAGAGAAGGATGACTTTCCCCGGGAACCAGCACGCACAGTGCAAGAACTGCAGGTCTGACCTGCAGCAGCCGAGCCTCACACCCAAGGGCGATGGGAGTCTGGACGGGAATCTGCCCCTAAGGCCTGGGGCGGCCGCCTCCAGCGGGCTGGCCCGGGAGGGGAGAGGCAGGGAGGGCGCAGAGAGCTGCAGCCTTAGCGGGCAGACCGGTCCAGGAAGAAACACAAGATCATTTCCAGAACGTGCTAGGATATGCAGTTTAGGAGCCCACAAGTATCCCCACGATGTTGCTTTTCAACTGAGCCTATAAAATTTTATTTCACGTCTACACCGCCGGGCTCACCGTGTCTCCAGTGCCTTGGAGACACGAGGAAACGCGATTTGCCGCCAGGTACTGCAGCTGGGCCCATCCAGGCACTCCAGCACGCCCTCTGGTGGCCCAGCAGCAGAAGCCGAAATGCTGTCCCCGCCAGGACCCCAAGCCCAGAACTGCTCCCTTCTGTGGGAGGCGCCCACGTGGCACCCAGGGCACTGAACGCGACCTGCTCAGGACTGGCAGGTGGGAGCTAACTTAGAAACAGGGTGCTCTCTGCTTTACTGAAAATGCATAACCAACCAGGGCCTACCGTGAAGCACAGGGAACTCTGCTCAGTGTTACGTGTCAGTCTGGATGGAAGGAGGTTTCATGGAGGATGGATCATGTATATGTCTGGCTGAGTCCCTTTGCCATTTACCTGAAATTGTTACAACATTGGTAATCGGCTATACCTCAACACAAAATTGTTGCTTAGTCGTTCAGTCGTGTCTGACTCTTTGTGACCCCACTGACTGCAGCACGCCAGGCTTCCCTGTCCTTCATTATCTCCCAGGGATTGCTCAGACTCATGTCCATTGAGCCAGTGATACCATCCAACCATCTCGGCCTCTGTCGTCCCCTTCTTCTCCCGCCTTCAATCTTTCCCAGGGTCTTTTCCAATGAGTCGGCTCTTCGCATCAGATGGCCAAAGTATTGGAGCTTCAGCTTCAATATCAGTCCTTCCAAAGACTATTCAGGATTGATTTCCTTTAGGACTGACTGGTTGGATCACCATGCAGTCCAAGGGACTCTCAAGAGTCTTCTCCAACACCACAGTTCAAAAGCACCAATTCTTCACTGCTCAACTTTCTTTGTAGTCCAACTCTCACATCCATGCATGACCACTGGAAAAACCATAGCTTTGACTAGACAGACCTTTGTCGGCAAAGTAATGTCTCTGCTTTTTAATATGCTGCCTAGGTTTGTCATAGCTTTTCTTCCAAGGAGCAAGCGTCTTTTAATTTCATGGCTGCAATCACCATCTGCAGTGATTTTGGAGCCCAAGAAACTGGAAAGTTTAAAAAAAAACAGGTATGTTCTTGGGGAGAGAGAGGAGTTCCACAGAAGGAATGGGTGTCCAAGGAGGGCTGAGTTGGGCTCAGGGAAGAAGGTGGATTCTGTTCCAGGCCCCGAGGGTGCATCCTGTCTGTCCCGTCACTGGTGGTCACAGGGAGCCTCTAGACAGGCTCCTTTGAGGCACGGCCATCCTCATCTGTCAGTGAGTCGACCTGCATCATCATCGTCACCACCACTGATGTAAGGAAAGAACTAGAACATACCTGTATCCTGTGAGAAATGGTTGCTCTTCTGGCATTAGAGTTGATGTACAGAGCTAACCAACTTAGCAGAAACTTTGTAATAGTTCCCACTAGAAAAAAAAAGGTGGGTATGAACTGGTTGATTCATGCATGCTAAGTCACTTCAGCCGTGTCCAACTCTTTGTGACAGTATGGACTGTAGCCCACCAGGCTCCTCTGTCCTTGGAATTTTCCAGGCAAGAATACTGGAGTGAGTTGGCATGCCCTCCTCCAGGCTATCTTCCTGACCTAGGGATCGAACCTGCGTCTCCTACATTGGCAGTGGGGATCCCCTGGAGAAGGGACAGGCTACCCACTCCAGTATTCTTAGGCTTCCCTGGTGATGGTAAAGAATCTGCCTGCAATGCAGAGACCTGGGTTTGATCCGTAGGTGGGGAGGATCCCCTGGAGAAAGGAATAGACCCACTCCAGTATTCTTAGGCTTCCCTGGTGATGGTAAAGCATCTGCCTGCAATGTGGAGACCTGGGTTTGATCCCTAGGTTGGGAGGATCCCCTGGAGAAGGGAACAGACGCACTCCAGTGTTCCTGCCTGGAGAATCCCATGGACAGAGGGGCCTGGCAGGTTAGTCCACTGGGTCACAGCCGGGCACAGCTGGGCGACTGCCACTCACCCTGCCACTCACTCCCTCTTTGCCACTAGTGCCACCTGGGAGGCCTGTGAACTGGGTAAGAGCTCCATAAATTGGAAAGTGAAGTGAAGTCGCTCAGTCGTGTCTGACTCTTCACGACCCCAAGGACAGTAGCCTGCACCAGGCTCCTCTGTCCATGGGATTTTCTAGGCAAGAGTACTGGAGTGGGTTGCCATTTCCTTCTCCAGCAGAGTATCAAATAAATAATAGTTAACATTTGGAAATACTTTTACATTTATAAACTGGTTTAAAATATTTTACTTGATGTCATGGTGTGACCATCACGATGGCCCTGTTTGATGTCCACATTCACCCGATGAAGAAACTGCACCTCTAGGAGCTTTAGTAACTCCCCACCGACCCTAGCCTCACCAGCCACACCTGCTGCTCGGGGACAGTCAATTACAAAGCTAAATGTCCTCTTACTGTAAGATCTGATATTTATCCAAAGGAGTTGAAAAGTGTTGTCCGCACAAAACCCTGCGCACAGACGTTTATAGCAGCTTTATTCACCATTGCCAGTGGTTGGGAGCAGTCAAGATGTCTTTCAGTGGGTCAGCTGAAAAACTGGTCCATTCAGACAACTGAATGTCATTCAGTGCTAAAAATAAGTGAGCTATCAAGCCATGAAAAGTAATTGGAGGAACTTCAGAGCACAGGCCTAGGTGAAGGAAGCCAGTCTGAAAAGGTTACATACTGCTTGATCCCAGCTATGTGACGTTCTGGAAGCAGCAGAGGGGGGAGTGTCTTCCAGGATGGGGGGGTGGGGGGATGGGTGCAGGGGAGTGATGACCAGGTGGGCACGGGGCCCCTTACGGCAGCGAGCTTTCCCCACCCAGACCCGTAGGGCGCTGCATGACATCACACGTCCTGCACACAACACGCAGGACAAAGTTAAGCCTAAAGTGAGCTGCGGGTGCTCACGGATCTTAACACAGCAATACCAATCCAGATGCCGCCCCACGGCCAGAGGACCTTTCCAGGGGGGGCAGGTATGCAAACTCCACGCATTCTGCCCAACCTTTCTGTAAATCTAAAACTGCTCTCAACAAGGACAGCAGGCATTTAAACACGTACGTCCCTGCCTGTCTGCCTCCTCCATGAAGCACCCTCCGTGTGCCTCAGATTCCCTCTGGGAGGAGTCCAGAGTGTGAGCCCGCGATCAGACTGCTTGCACACCGGGCCCTGGGTTAGTGCTCGGGAGGTGCTGGACGCGGGTGTGGACACACCCTGACCCGGCCAAGGCACGGAGCCCTCCAGCCTGCTCTGCAGGGAAGGCACCCGTCCTCTCCTGAGGAACCTTGACCCCAGGTGGTGGTCCTGGGACCCTCCCTGCCGGGGACACAGCGTCTCGCCCGCGTCTGGACGGTCGCGACGGCCCTGAGAGCGGAGCGGGCGGAAGAACTGTGTGTGGGCCCCTCTGCGGCAGCAGGAACACCGGTGGGCGTGCAGCTGGGGCCAGAGAGAAGCAGGACAAATGGAACGGGGCCAGGCTGGGCCTACCAACCGGGCCCAGAGCGCGGCCGGCAGCCGGCAGCCCCGACACTCTGCGCCGCTGGCCCACAGAGTCAGGGACACCGAGCCTCCATGAAGTGAGGTGGACACGCCGCACCTCCTCATGCGACAGGCTCACAGTAGGCCTGCCAAGGACCCCGGGGGCCAGGGTCACGAGCAGCCTCCCACGAGAGCTCAGCGAGGCTCTGCAGGTCAGGGAGGCACTGGGCGCGGTGTGCCCCATCCGGGCCCCGGGTGCGCTTGGGGGAGGCGTGGCCAGGGGGGTCACTCAGCACTGAGGGGAAGCATGTGGCCGCCTCGGAGTGCTGGCCACGAGAGGGGGTACGCAGACCTGGGGCTTCGTAGCCGCTGCAGTGTTCCCCGAGTGGGCAGGACGGCCTTCCGCCAGCGCCCAGGGCCTGCCCGGCAGGAGAGCCCTGCGTCCACCAAGTCAGCAGAACAGTCACGGCCCCTTCTGCACTTTCCAGATGGAGGAATTCCACCTCATGCATCAGAGCCCGGGAATGGCGGGGCGGGGACTGGGGAATAGCAGGTCAGTGTGGGTGATGGGGGCCCTGGAGGAAAGGCCCTGCTACACAAGCCGATCCCATCCTTCCGTCTGCCCCCAGGCCCCCCGGAGGACCTGAGGCCTCTGACCAGGAAAGGACATCAGCAGACTCCAGTGACCACTGCTCCGGCCCTCAGCTGACACTAACGCCGGGGCACCCCGGACGTCACAGCGTCCACCAGACGCCCTGGGGCTTACGGGGCCATGGTCAGGGTCGTCCTGGGCTTGCTCCCGGTCCAGAACGCTCGCGCTCAGCGGCTGCCAGGGCGCCCCCTGTTCCCTGACCTGTGGGGTGAGGGTCGTCGAGGTGGAAGGGCACCCAAACTGCCCCACTCAACACCACCCGCCACGACGTCCACGGACAAACTCGCTGACCAGAGGCAGCACCTATCCGAAGGGGGTTGGCAGGGGTGGGTGCTGCCACCACGGAGGGCTGATGATCCCCCAGCACAACGCCGTCTGCAGACGGCGGGCCCTGGAGGTCAGCGGCTGGAGCTCCAGGACGGGACCCACCTGAGGCCCGGCTGCTGCCGCCTGGAGGTTTCTCTGCCGAGAGGAGCGATGACCAGAGGCGACCCGCTCTCCCCTCGCCAGGCCAGTGACTAACTCCTACCAGCACTCCAGCCCCTGGCATCCTCTGGGGCTCAGGGGCTCTCACCCCGTTTCCTCCCTCGAGACTCATGCAGGGGACATGGGGACACCGAGGACATGGGGCTGGAGGCAGCCACGGGCGCATCTCCACAGATCTACACGGGTACACGGGCACAGTCCACAGCCCTGGGCCCACACCCACAAGTAAGGCGCCTGTGTCCAGAGGGTCAGCAGCAGATAGGACAGCCTGGGCGGCCACGGCAGGTGAACCCATGGTGCAGACCCTTGCGGTCTGCGCGTGGACGCACGACACCTTCTGGAGAAGACTCCCCTCCGCTGTAGGAGCTGCTCTCGGCCTGCTCCTGGGCCTCAGCTGAGACCACGCGCGCCTGACCACTGGCTCTGAGGAGCCAGGCGCCTGGGCTGGGACACAGGGACTGGGGTTTCGGCAGTGCGGTCATCTTCTGGGGCACATGGCCAGCCGTCCACCCTCACTGACCCGCAGCACCGGCCACAGCTGCCAGGACGGCCCCCAGCCCAGGAGGGACCCAGGCCGCCTGCCCCTTGCCCGTCCCTGGCTGGCGGACCCGCCCTTTTCCTCCCGCCTCAGCACCCGGGAGGACGCGGATGGCCGGGCCCGCCCACCTGTGCGGGAGAGCTTCTGCAGGGTGGCCGTCAGGTGCTGCAGAACCCCCGGCGACACTTCATAGCGGAGCACATCCACGGCCGGAAACTCCTGACACCGTCCGAACACTCCGTCTGCGAGAAGGGAGGCAGAGAAGAGAGACTGTGAGGGGGGAGACGGGACAGACGGGCGGACAGCCCCGGCCGAGCCCGAGGCACAGCTCCGAGCAGCTGCCAGGATCAGAAGCCCTTGGAATGGAATGAGTGTGTGGTGTGTTAGCCGCTCAGTCATGTCCAACTCTTTGTGACCCCATGGGATGTTTCCCACCAGGCCCCTCCATCCGTGTGATTTTCTGGGCAAGGATGCTGGAGTGCATTGCTATTCCCTCCTCCAGGGGATCTTCCTGACCCAGGGATCAAACCTGGGTCTCCTGCATTGCAGGCGGATTCTTTACCATCTGGGCCACGAGGGAAGCCTAATGGAAAGGATGGCTTTAAACAAAAAGCAGCTCATCATGAAAACCACAAACACAAAGGTGAGTCCAGTGTGGCGTGGCTTCCAGGCTGCCTTCCAGCTCTCCCTCCCACCCCTACCCCCCGCCTTCCTGTCATCTTGCGCCTGAGACCGTCACACTTGTGATGTGAAGCTTTGCTTCTCACTGTCCGGTGACCACAAAGTCGACATCACTCAGGGCTGGTTTCCAGGGGAGAAACAGGACCCCCAGGGGCAGAAGCACTGGTTTGCAGGAGGTGCTGGCGGTGGGGCCACTAGGCAGTGGGGCTACTTCAGGGGCCTCCTGAGAACGCGGAGGGGAAGGGTGGCTTCGGGAAGAGTGAGATGTTAGTGGGGCCCCATTTATCCTGCTCTGTCCCGTTTGTCTCAAATGGCAGACTCTGCTCCTCAACATCTTTTCAAACCGCACCTTCTAATTAATTTAGGCCCTAATTAGCCCTTATTTGGGAATTGTTCACTTTGAGACGAGCTTCCTGTGGGGGTTCAAACGTTCAAATCGCGGCCTCGGGTGCGAAAGGCTGATTCAGGGCCCAGGCCTCACACGGGGTGCGTCTGCGCCGGCTGCGGGCCAAGGCCCCCCCATTGTTCGCAGTCTCACTGCGGAGCGCAGCAGAGGACAGCCTTTCACATGCAGCCCGTCTAATTACCAGGAGCACGCTGCCAGGCCGGACTGGCGCGTGAGTGCTGGCCGGGCGCTACGTGTGCTTACGCCGAGATGCCCCACAGGAGCGGCAGAACGTCAACTGAAGTATTGCAAGCGTCCCCTGGATTTCTGGGGCCTCTGCGAAGCCCGGAGGATCCAGGCGGCAACCTGCCCAGCTGCCCGACAGGCCGCGGAGCTCAACCTTCTGCCTCCACCCTGGGACCGGGGGCACTGCCCCTCTTCTGAGCACTGCTAAAAGCAGCCCGCCTGCCACCAGTGGCTGGGGGCCCTGCTGTCCCTGAGGGAGGGCCTCGCCCCCACTGTCGCCCAGCGGCATGGACAGTCTGTGCGGCTGGACCTCAGCACGTGTCCACGTTCTCTGCTCTGTTCCCTGCAAAGAACCCCACTCGGTGCCTGGGGTGGCGCTGGGGAGAAGTGAGAACTCCAGAACACACACAACTTCATTTCACTCTCTGAACCCAAATACCCTGAAGCAGGGAGTGGAAGGAGCGTTAGGATGCATCTGCCCCACTCCTTACAGAGGAGAAAGGCAACTGTTGGCCTGAAGCGCGGGGAGGGGTCGGCAGTCAGCCGCCAGCAGCTAAGACCCTGGGTTGCCATGCCTCCAAGGCCCGCCTGAGGCCCACAGGAAGCACCCCACCACTCAGGCTGGCAAGGAGGAAAACACGCAAAGACATTTCCCATATGCTTTGGAACAACCCTTGTAAGTCACTTCCGGTCTGCAGTGTAATGGAACCATTCTTTAAATTTGGTCTGTGGCAGACAGTGTTGTAAACATATCCTAAGAAAAACATTAATTAGATTTCCTTGAAACGTTTCTTTTAAATTTATATTTAGAATCGAGAGCCAGACATCCTGGAATGTGTAGTCAAGTGGGCCTTAGGAAGCATCACTACGAACAAACCTAGTGGAGGTGATGGAATTCCGGTTGAGCTATTTCAAATCCTGAAACATGATGCTGTGAAAGTGCTGCACTCAATATGCCAGCAAATTTGGAAAACTCAGCAGTGGCCACAGGACTGGAAAAGGTCAATTTTCATTCCAGTCCCTAAGAAAGGCAGTGCCAAAGAATGCTCAAACTACCGCACAATTGCACTCATCTCACACGCTAGCAAAGTAATGCTCAAAATTATCCAAGCCAGGCTTCAGCAATACATGAACCGTGAACTTCCAGATGTTCAAGCTAGTTTTAGAAAAGGCAGAGGAACCAGAGACCAAATTGCCAACATCTGCTGGATCATCGAAAAAGCAAGAGAGTTCCAGAAAAACATCTATTTCCGCTTTATTGACCACACCAAAGCCTTCGACTGTATGGATCACAATAAACTGTGGGAAATTCTTAAAGAGATGGGAATACCAGACCACCTGACCTGCCTCTTGAGAAATCTATATGCAGGTCAGGAAGCAACAGTTAGAACTGGACATGGAACAACAGACTGGTTCCAAATAGGAAAAGGAGTACGTCAAGGCTGTATATTATCACCCTGCTTATTTAACTTATATGCAGAGAACATCAAGAGAAACACTGGACTGGAAGAAGCACAAGCTGGAATCAAGATTGCTGGGAGAAACATCAATAACCTCAGACATGCAGACGACACCACCCTTATGGCAGAAAGTGAAGAGGAACTAAAAAGCCTCTTGATGAAAGTGAAAGAGGAGAGTGAAAAAGTTGGCTTAAAGCTCAACATTCAGAAAACTAAGATCATGGCATCTGGTCCCATCACCTCATGGGAAATAGATGGGGAGACAGTGGAAACAGTGTCAGACTTTATTTTTGGGGGGTTCCAAAATCACTGCAGATGGTGACTGCAGCCATGAGATTAAAAGACGCTTACTCCTTGGAAGGAAAGTTATGAACCTAGACAGCATATTAAAGAGCAGAGACATTACTTTGCTGACAAAGGTCCATCTGGTCAAGGCTGTGGTTTTTCCAGTGCTCAAGTATGGATATGAGAGTTGGACTGTGAGGAAAGCTGAGTGCTGAAGATTTGATGCTTTTGAACTGTGGTGTTGAAGAAGACTCTTGAGAGTCCCTTGGACTGCAAGGAGATCCAACCAGTCCATCCTAAAGATCAGTTCTGAGTGTTCACTGGAAGGACTGATGCTGAAGCTGAAACTCCAATACTTTGGTCACCTGATGTGAAGAGCTGACTCATTGGAAAAGACCCTGATGCTGGGAGGGATTGGGGGCAGGAGGAGAAGGGGACGACAGAGGATGAGATGGCTGGATGGCATCACTGATTCGATGAACTTGAGTTTGAGTAAACTCCGGGTGTTGGTGATGGACAGGGAGGCCTGGCATGCTGTGATTCATGGGGTCAGACACGACTGAGCGACTGAACTGAACAGAACATAATATGTAATACGGTTTGTGCTTTTAGAATTACTTTTAGCTAAAAACTGAATTGTTTGAAAGTCAACCGTAGATTCTCTTTGCCGCTAGACTATAGCCATGCTGATGAGGTAGAGACACTGTCCCCCAGTGGATCGTCTTAATCAGTGAACTTTATTTCTCAGAGCAGTCTGGGTTCTCAGCAAAATTAGGAGGAGGGTACACAGCTTTCCCGTCAACCTCCTGCCCCCATGCAGGCACAGCCTACTCCCTTTCAGCCTTCCTATCAAACAGAACCTTTGTTATGACCGATGAACCCCCACACGTCGCTGTGTACAGAGCCACGGGGTGTGTGAGGGTTTGCTCTCGGCACTGACCAGGCCTCGGGCCTGGACACAGGTGGAGTGGCGTGTGACTGCACAGCTCCACACAGTAGCCCCGCTGCCTTCTGCGTCCTCTGATTCCCACTATTCACCCCCGCGCTTCCCTCGCCCCGGCAACCAGTGATTTTCCACTGTCTCTGTAAGCTTGCCTTTCCCAGAGCGTCACGTGGCTGGGATCACACAGTGCTTGGTCTTTCCGGGCTGGCTCCTCCCACTCAGTAATATTCACGTGCGTTTCCTCCACGTCTGCTCGAGGACTGACAGCTCGTTTCTCATTAGCGCTGAACAATATCGCATCATCTGGATGGACCAGCGCCTGTTCCCTCCGTCACCTACCAGAGGGCCTCTCGGTTGTGGCACAGCCTGGGTGGTTATGAACACAGCTGCCTGAAGCGTCCGTGTGCAGGTTTCGTGTGGACACGCCGTCAGGCCCTTGGGGTGAGTGCCAAGGCGCGCAGCTGCTGACCACGCCATACGAGCATCTTTGGTTCCGTAATCAGTCACCAAACCTTCGCGCAAAGTGGCCTTGCCACTTTGCACCTCCGCCAGCAAGCCTGAGCAGTCCCGTGGCTCCGCACCCCTCAGCGTTCCGAGTCGTCACTGTCTGGCTTCGGGCTGTCCTACTAGGCGCGCAGCGCTGCGTCATTGCTGTCTCACCCGGTGCATTTTCAATGACGAAATCCATCTTTATCACCATATTTAAAGGTAAATGTGTATGTGCATGTGTATGCGTGTTGTATGTCTACATGTGTGTTTATGCATATATGTGTATATGCATACGTGTGTAGGTGTATGTATGTGAGTTTGTGTATATGTATATACGTATTGTGTGTGTGTATATGTCTACCTAATGTATGTATGTGTATATACGTGTCTACTGTGTGTGCATATTTTATGAGTATGTGTATAATGTGTGTCATCAATATAAATATCAATAACATCAATAACCTCAGATGTGCAGATGTGCAGATGACACCACCCTTATGGCAGAAAATGAAGTACTAAAGAACCTCTTGATGAAAGTGAAAGACGAGGTGAAAAAGCTGACTTAAAACTCAACATTCAAAAAACTAAGATCATGGCATCCAGTCCCATCACTTCATGGCAAATAGTTGGGGAAACAATGGAAACAGCGACAGACTTTATTTTCTTGGGCTCCAAAATCACTGTAGATGGTGACTGTAGCCATGAAATTTAAAAATGCTTGTTCCTTGGAAGAAAAGTTATGACAAAGCTAGACAGCACATTAAAAAGCAGAGACATTACTTTGCCAACAAAGGTCTGTCTAGTCAAGGCTATGGTTTTTCCAGTGGTCATGTATGGATGTGAGAGTTGGACTATAAAGAAAGTTGAGCACCAAAGAATTGATGCTTTTGAACTGTGTAAAATTGTAAAAATTGAACTGTGGTGTTGGAGAAGACTCTTGAGAGTCCCTTGAACTGCAAGGAGGCCAAACAGGTCAATCCTAAAGAAATCGACACTGAAAATCCACTGGAAGCACTGATGATGTAGCTGAACGTCCAATACTCTGGCCTCCTGATATGAAGAGCTGACTCGTTGGAAAAGACCCTGGTGCTGGGAAGGACTGAGGGCCAGAGAAGGGGACGACAGAGGGTGCGATCAGCGGCATCACAGAGTCAGTGGACACTAACTTGCACAAACTCTGGGAGATGGTGAGGGACAGGGAAGCCTGGCGTGCTGCAGTCCACGGGGTCACGGAGTCAGACTTGACTTGGTGACTGAACTACATCATGTGCGTGCACGTGTCTCCATGTGAATGTGTGTGTACATATATACACACACACAGCCTCCATCTTTTTATCTGCCAGAATCAGCAATAGAACAAGGAAGCTGCTTTTCCAACCTCTACACTCATCCCAGAAACAGAAGGCATGAACACGTCCGTCCCAGACACCTGGCCGCCCCCCACTCACTCCTCAACAAAGAGCCTCGGCACGCTCTTGCCCAGCTCCGCGGACGTGCGGGCTGCGCTCTCTGCAGCACGGCCGGCCTGTGTCCACGGCGAGTCTGTGAGGCCCTCCTGCTCTCACAGCGGACTCGTCCCATTCACACTGCCCTGCACTGCCCTGACCCCGGGATACAGCCTCGCCCTAATGCCCCGCTGGACAAACAGGCAGAAGAGCCACAGGACCGGCGCTCGGGGCAAAAGGACGGCACAGGCTCTCCTCTCGGGGCCTCTGGACTCAGGGGCACCCCTCCCACGAGAAGCACCCACCTCTAACTGGGATGTGGGAGACGGAGGATGAGCCTCGAGGACAGCACAGAGGGGCATCAGCTCCTCCACCCACAGGAGGCGGAGGGCCGGGGGATGGCACCCTCCACCCACGGGAGGCAGAGGGCCGGGGGATGGCACCCTCCACCCACGGGAGGCGGAGGGCCGGGGGATGGCACCCTCCACCCACGGGAGGCGGAGGACCGGGGGATGGCAGCTACAGAACAGGGCTGCCGGGGCCATGCAGGCTGGGGAGCGGGATGGACGGTCACTGGGGCCTGGGGCCAAGAGGGCAGAGCTCCGAGGGCAGAGTGAGCGGCGGGTCAGGTGGACGCGAGGGTGTGCGTGGAGTCTGGGGGGGGAGTTGGCTGTCCTCCAGGGGCGCAGGAGGCCCTGAGCTGGGGCCGCTTCATGCCAGGAGCCATGGGGCCGAAGGGAGCTGCCCGTGGGGGGTGGGGGGCTCAGCCGGGGTGGGGCAGTGGAGACGGAAGAGCTGGACAGACCCACCGCCTCTTCAGAGGTGAGCCCGCATCTACAGGGTGGGGGGCGTGCGGCCCAGAGAGGCTCTGGGGTCCAGCGCGTCTTCTGGGAGGAGGGGTCGCAGAGCACAGAGCGCGGGCACTGCCCAGGGGCTCCAGGGGAGCAAGGCTGCACCCCTCCAATGGGACCTCCCTGCAGAGTGACCACAACAACCACAGGTGCGGGCAAGGACTGCAGACCCCAAAGCTTGGGGAGCTCAGCGGAATTCTGAGGCCCTGCCCCCAGTCCGCTTTCCCTGCAGAGCAGCAGACTGGGCGCTGAGAGCAGGCGGGTCTACAGACAGGACCGGGAGGGACACTGAGGCCCCAGGGGCGAGGCGGCTGCCTCCCAGCTGGCCATGCACGCTGCCAGCGGTTCTCAGTGGCCAGGGCTCGTTTGGAGAGTCTGTCTAGCACTTGTCTAGAATGGGAGGCTGATCTCTTCCTCTGGAAAGGGAAGCATTGATAATTTTTTGCTGAATTTTTGACTGGAGCTGCGGGCCCCCTCACCGGGTGGCACAACTGTGTCTGTGCCCCCCACGCCGTGTCCTGAGCCCCACTAAAGGGCGAGGAGACAACGGCAGGAGCCAGGCCCCCACCTGGCCTTTCCGCCAGCCTGCTGGACAGCCCTGGGTGCATGGCCTCCCTTCTCTGTGCGCCAGTTCCTGAAACACAACTGCCAGATCAGACCTTTCGTAAGGTCTCTTCAGCTTGAGGGCTCTGGGCCCCAGTGCACACCCCGGGGCATGGGTGAGCCTCCAGCTGTTCTGAGAGCAGGACCTGCCCTGCTTCACCCCTTCCGAGTGGCAGCTCGCCCTGCCAGCACCCACTCATCCTGCACCGGGCCTTTCGCCCCACAGAGAGCCCAAGGCGGCACAGCAAGGCCTGTACGGGGCCGCCTTCCAGCAGCTGGCAGCCGCCTGCTTCCCCCCGCTCTGCAGGGAGGACGTCACATTTCAGCTCGGATGCACCAGGCTCCCGCAGCTCCGTGCTGCCCCTTCACTGTTGTCATTAGAGCAAAGCAGAACATAATCAAACACCATCACAGGAAACTCCCATCTGAAAGGCGACCAGAGTTCCAGTTCCCGCAGGCAGGCCTCGGAGGAAGCAGAGTCAGAAGTCAGACTCTGGACCTGCACCAGCCGTGCAGAGCAGTAAATGCAGCGATGGAGGCGGAGTTCCCCTCGTGTCTGAGCAGCCGGGTATCATACTAAGAAAGCTAAAGAACGGTTTCTCGCGGCCAAATTGCCTTTGCCTTTCCTACGTGGAATCCGATGGAATGACCAGGACAGAACGTTCCCGTGGACCAGCGGAAACACGCGGTGGTCATTCATGCTTGCAGTGCCGGCCAGGGGCCTGGCCTGGAGGAGCATCGCCGGTCCTCGGGGGTCTGGGGTTTGGATTTTGTTTGTTTCTGAAAATAACAGAAGAGAACCAAATGATGTGAACCTCTCCCACTCCTAAAATTCCACGATCTTGTACAAATGACCAGCAGACAAAAGGCAAGATTCAAGGGCAGAGGAGAGTGGAATGGACATGGGCCCCGTGGGCAGGGAGGCAGCTTCCTGATGCAGCAGCCAGCAGGTCTCATCCACACGAAAGGTGTTTACTGGAAGAAAGACAATGAAGAAGCGGGAACCAAACCACCGACCGCACCGGATCATCAAGCCTGGCTGCCCGCTCTCAGGGTCCTGATGGGGCCGAGTCTGTCCCCGGCCCGCCCTGCCGCTGTCTCTACCCGGCCTGGCTGACGTGTGGCCAGGCTGTGGGGTGTCAATGGTGCTCCCCCTGCAGGTCCCAGGAAGCCAGGCTCCTCCTGGCGGGGGCACCTGCCAAAGGCTGGCTCAAGGGCACGCAGCAAGCTTCCTTTGGGAGCTCAGGCCCCACCCAAGGCTCTGGGGCTGCCGGGTTTGTGGGTGTGCCGCGGGCCACAGAGAAGCAGCGGGGAAGGGAGGCGGTTTATCGCAGCAGCTGATCTTCCCATCAGCAGCCCTCCGCTCCAGCCCGTTGCCAGGTAACCAGGGCTCCTCTTATCAGCCTGGACCCTTCCATTGACTATTCCGACGAGAATAGAAAGGCCTGGTGCGGCGGGCCGTCAGCAGCGCCAAGCTGAAGGAGAACGGCACGTTGTGTGGGATCCCGGGAGCAGCAGCTGTCAGCTTCATCTTATCGGGACGCTGACAGTCACTCAGAAGCAGCCGTCCATCACCTGCTCTGCACCCACTCTTATTCCACCTCCCAGGGAGGGGGGAGGGAGGGGAGAGGGGTGATGGGAGGGGTAAGGGGACCTGTTCACACCAGCCTTATCGTCAGGGCCCCTCAGCTGGAGAGGGGGAGGGGAGGAGAGGGGTACGGGGGAGGGGAGGGGGAGGGGAGGGGAGAGTGGGGAGGGGGAGGGGAGAGTGGGGAGGGGGAGTGGAGGGGGAGGGTATGGGGGTGGGGGGGTGGGAGGGGGTGGGGACTTGTCCACAACCAGGCTTGTTGTCAGGCCCCTCAGCTGGGGGGGAGCGGGAGGAGAGGAAGGGGAGAGGAGGGGGGAGGGGGAGGCGAGGGGCCGAAACCCATCCACACCAGCCTTGTCGTCAGGGCCCTCCTCTCTTCTCTCCTCCCCCTCCCCTCTCCCCCCTCCCGGCCCCTCCATTCTCACAGGATGAGCGCAGCTCCTCAGAATGGCGGGCCCCGCCCGCTGAGTCACCCACAGCTGTGCCTTCGAGCCCAGGTGGGCCAGCTGAGCGCCGAGCAGCAGCCACGCGTGCTGACGATGACCGACTCCGAGCCTCCTGCCATGAAGTGCAGGGTCGGGGCCCCGCGGCCCTCTGCTCTGGCCCTCCATCGCTCGGCGAGCTCAGCGGGCGGCCGTGTGGGGGGCCCCACCCCTGCTCACTCACGTCCACCCAGCAGTCCAGGGCCTCTCTGCCCCGGAGCCCAGTCTGGGCCCCCGGATCTCTCTCCCAGGACCCCCTCTCCTGCCGCTCCCGGTGCCCAGTGAGTCCTACATTCCGGAACCATCCTTACCCATCTGTCCCCCTGCAGTACGGAAGGTGCGTCCTGCTCACCAGGATGCTTGGCCCGTGAAAGCTACTTAAGGAGAGCGCACCAACGTCTAACGCACGGCCTCAAGGAGATATCCGTACCTCCGTGGTCACCGCAGCCAGGAGGCCACTCAAGGGCCCACTGATGGCTGGGCATGTAAACGAAATGTCCACTCACGACCCAGCCTGAAAAAGGAAGGACACCCGACCCCTGCTACAACACGACTGAACCCCGAGGCCGTCAGGCTGAGCGACGTGAGCCGCACGCAGCGGGCGAGCACCGCGAGATGCCCCTTCCGCCAGCACCTTGCTGCGGCTCAGTCGCTGAGTCGTGTCTCAGTCTCTGTGACCCCTCGGCCTGCAGCACGCAGGCTCCTCTGCCCCCCACTACTTCCCGGAGTTTGCTCAGACTCATGTCCCCACGTCTCCTGCATCTCCTGCGTTGGCAGGCGGATTCTTTACCACTGTGCCATCTGAGAAGCACCTACAATGATCAAACTCACACAAGCCGAGCGGAGATGTGGTTCCCAGCGGCTGGGGTGGATGTCTCTGTGATGAGGAGAAAGGCTCTGTTTGGGAAGGTGAAGTGCTCTGGAGACCACGGTGGTGAAGGCTGCACAATAGTGCGAACGTGCTGAGGGCCACAGAACCATGCACCCAGGTTAAAACAAATGTAAGTTGTAAGTGCGCGTGCTATTTATGCGCGTGGATTTTTGCTATGTTAATGATACTGTACTGTGCATCTCATTTTTGTCACTAAACATCCTGCTTTCTTTTTTAATCTCTCGGCCGTGCTGTACGGCACGCGGGATCTTAGTTCCCAACCAGAGAACTGAACACATGCCCCCCACACTGGAAGCCCTGGAAATGCAGCGTCTTAACCACTGGGCTAAGAGGGAATCCTGGTAAATTTATGTCATGTATGTTTTACAATGATTTTTAAAGAGTGATAAATACTTGGCCAAAGAATGAGGAATGATGGACAGAGACGCTCTCCACGTGGAGACAGGCGATGCGGATGGGCCTGGAGACTCACCAGGCTGTGAACTGCAGATGGCAAGAAGTGACGGCGGGAGAGCTGCCCGGAGATCAGGAAGAAGCCTCGCTGGCCCAAGGCCGACAAGCCAGAGCCCAGGGCCCAGCGCCGTCCACGTGTGGGTCGGAACTTGTCAACTAAGCCCAAGAGCTCATAGAGACAAGGAAACAGCGCAGGACCCCAGGACTCAACTCGAAGCTGTCTTGGTTTCAATTTGGACAAAATGAGCTTTGGGGAGGGGGAGGGGTGCGTTTTTTTAAACTGTAGATTTTTAAAAACAACTTCATTTGGTTTCCTGTTGGCAAAGAGATGTCCAGTGAGGCTGACTGCTGGTCTGGCCCCTGCCAGCCCCTGGATGAACCTGATGGAGAGCCAGCGAGACGCAGGGGCCTCATCCTGACACAGTCAATAACAGTCACTGTCCTCACACGGCCTTCACGGTTTCCATCAGAAGGACCGGTTTCAGCAACTCTCTATGATGTTTTCTCAAAGAGTAAAAATAATAATCCCTGTAAGCCAACAAGCATGGTCCTTACTGACTGCACCGCCGCCATGGCCACTGAGAATCGAGCGCTCAGAGGAGCTGACAAACGCTAATAGGCAGGGGCGCACACATGTACGGCAAATGGAAGGATAATGAAAGTAATTTATCTGAAAATTAAAATATGATTAAGAATGGCAGTCCCTGCAAGAGCCCAGGTGCCTGAGGAGAGGGGTGTGCAGCCAGCCTCATTAGCTCAGGTCTGGAGGAAACCACCTTCCTCTCTGACAGCTTCAATGCCAAGGCCCGCACTCACAGACGTCCTCTGGAAACCGACACGTGGGGCAGACGCAGAGGCGGGGCCTCACTAACAGAGTCGCCCAGACGGGGGCCCGGGCCCCAGCGTCCACCACACCCAGGACGCCCTGGGCACCGCTGACCGAGCCTTCACCAAGTGTGGGCTTAGTTTTCAGCCTCTGAGACCACGGGAGCCACGGGGGACACACAGCAGGCTCTTGAGACGCTGCAACGTGGAGCCGCGGGATCTCAGCACCGGCTCTGCAGCCAGCCGGAGCCGGCCGGGGGAGTCGACCAGCTGACCTTCCGGGTGGGCCCCACGGTGGGCGTGGATGTGAAGGACCCTGTGTCCCCAGTGGCCCCACGGATGAGCCCACACGGGCCTTGGGAAGGTGGCGCCCAGGCCTGCCCTGCCCACGGCCACTCACCCGGGGCTCTGGGCAGGCTCGGGCCTCCCGGGTGTCTTGACGGCTGTGCCCGGCGTGGCGGAGGCGGAGGTGCAGAGCACTCCCGGCTGGTCTGTGCGGCCGCCTGGCCTCCTGAGCGTCGCCCCGCAGGAATGCCGATCTCACTCCCGGCTCCCCCTCGCCCACGGCTGCTTTCTCTCCTCGCGCGTCCTGTGCGCCGTCTGAGCCTGACCTTTCCTCTGATGCAACCAAGACCCAGCCTCAGAGTGGAGAGCTGACAACATCTCCACCTGCCATCACCAAGCGTCAGAGCACCGTGCGGCCAGGCCGCGGGGCCAGACGGCCAGAGGAGGACTGGCACGGAGAGCACACACACACACACACTCAACTAACACACACTCGCATATACACTCACATATACACACACACATGCACGCACACACATATACATACACTCACGTAGAATCACACACACTCACAGATACATACACACATGCACACACACTCAGCTCACACACTCACATATACATACACACATGTGCGCACACACACAAACTCACACTCACATATACATACACACATGCACACACACATACACCCCCACACACATATATACTCACATATACATACACACATGTACATGCACACACTCAACTCACACTCTCATATACACTCACATATACATATACACATGCACACACACATATACACACATATACACTCACACATAGAATCACATGCACTCACATATACATACACACATGTGCACACACACTCACATATACATACACATATACACTGACACACATATACACTCACACATACACACACAACTCACACACACTCATGTATACACTCACATATACATACACACATGCACACACACACACATACACTCACACACACTCACATATACACTCATATATGTGCACACACACATATGCACTCACATACATACCCACACACACTCACACATGTACACACGCGCATGCACACATATACACCCACACACACATACACACACATATACACTCACATGTGGACTCATACACTCACACATATACATACACACATGCACACATACACACACATATACACCCACACACACATACATACATATACACTCACACAGACACATATACACATAACACACTCACACACACACACACACATATACATACACACATACACACACACTCACACATATACACCCACACTCATACACTCACTCACATGCACACTCACACACATTCACACATACACATACACACACAGACACATATACACATAACACACACTCACACACATACACACACACATACACTCACACACATACCCACACACTCAGACATGTACACACATGTACACACATACTCTCACACATATACACACATACACTCACAGTTACCCATACATACAGATATACTGACACATACACACACACACTCACATGTACACACAGACACAGAAACTTTTTTCTTGGCCTGTAATGAAGGAGGCACAAATGACAGCAAAGACAGGCTTTGCCCAAAGGGCTGGCAAAGGCTTTGAGGGCTGACAGTCTGGCTCCTGGCATGTGGTAAGTGTGACAGGTTTGTCAAGTTCAAAACTAATGTGGGAAGCGTGTAGATGGGACACACCCGTTTTGAATTACAATTTTGTCAAAAAGTTATAAACTGCTGACAGCGCTCTCTAAGGTGCCCGGCGTCCTCAGAGAGCTGATCTTGCCAAACACCCGCAGGCACGTGCTGTGTCTGGGGGGCCCCTGCTGACTCCAGGGCAGCGCGGCCACAACCAGGCTCCGCAGTTAACCCGCGGGTGAGTTGGGAACAGAACCCCAGCTTCTCCCCTGCTTGTCACTACGTCATGGCCAAAGCAACAGGGCAAGAACCGGTACTTCTGATCAATTTTTCTAAACTCCTGAAGTCTAAAAGAATATTTAAATTATCATATTGTGACTGCATGAGATATTCAGGGGCTCAGTGCGTAGAGAATATTCAGTTAGTTAAGAAAAAATCCTTTTAATTCTATAGAAAAATAATACACATTTGCAAAATGCGAGACGTTGTTTTTGCATTCCTGCCCTAATTTTCTACAGAAAGTATTTGTATTTTTTTTAATGTTCACAGAAATGAAAGGAATAAATTTCCATAGCCTGGGTCTACACAGTTTTTTGTGCGTGAAAAAGCCGTGGACTGTCTTCCTCCGACCACAAGCGGCGTGGTATTTACTCTCCAGGGTAGTGGTGCGGAGTGAAGCGTGCAGTGGGGGGAGGGGGGCCGCCAGAAGCCCGTGCCCGTCCAGGGCCCCGGCGTGGACCCCGGCGTGCGGCCTGGCGTGCGGCCCCGGCGTGCGCCCCGGCGTGGGCCCCGGCGTGCGCCCTGGCGTGGGCCACACATGCCCACGAGCACAAGCACGACAGGAAGCGGCAGGACACACGTGAACCACCGCGCGCGCAGCTCTCCCGGCGGGTCGGCGGTAATGGGAGGTCGCCATGGCAACCTGAACAGGAGCAGCACCTCCGGCGTTCCCCGCGCAGCACCAGAGCCAGAGCAGAGGCTTGGCGACTGGCACTCAATGCTGTTTGAAGGACGGGAGGCCACACGGTTACGGGCAGCTCTCTTGCCCCGTTTGGGGGCCTGGCTCAAGGAATGCTACCGCTAAATCAATCATCACTCCCAGCTGGGCGGCGGCCGGCTCCGAGGTTTGTCCCATTACCTCCCCATAGATCCGAACCTGCTGCTGCCTAACTAATTTCTGCCTTCAGGGTTTGCGGGTGGAAAAAACCCTGAAGATAACTAAGGACTTGCAAAGAGAGGAGGGTGAAGTCATCCCTCTCCCAGCCTCTGGTGGATGGTCCTGCTGCAGCGGTGCAAACCCACCAAGGCTGCAAAGACCTGTCCTCTTCCCTCGGACTTGAAAAGGTTCACACAGGGGTCGGGGAACCGACTCCGCTCAGAAAGGCAAGTTCATCCAGAAGGTGGGGAGGAGCCCGTGCAGAGGCCGTGGGGAACTCAGGTCTGGTTTCTCTGCCCCAGGGTCCATGTGAGAATGATGATTTTAGAACAAAAACGCATGGGACAAAGGTGAAGAAAGGGGAGGTGGGTTGTGAGCGCTACTTTACAACCCAGCATCCGAGAACCAAGCCCTCAACACCTGGCCAGCAGGCAGGGGGCAGGAGCAGGATGGAAGAGTTTCCTAAACCCCACATTACAGTCCTTACATGCAACTTTTTTGAATTACAAAGAATCAAATGAACTATTAAAATTAAAGAGTCTTGATAAAGCATGCCATTGTAAGACAAAAGTTAAAAATATACACTATATGTAACTATGCTTAAAAACTGAAAATCTGGGCAAATCATTATTTTCTTGGTAAACAAATACCGGATTTGACTCAGAAAGCAGTTGAAAAATTCCTGAAACATATTCCTTATAAATTCCTTAAAAATTCCTGAAAAATTCCTTATAAACATATAAGCATGGAAGAAAATTTTTTTAAGTTAAAAATATATAAGGAATTGCCATTTCAGAAATGTCATGGGAAAAATGTACAGCTGGATTTACAAAAGGCAGAGCGACCAGAGATCAAACTGCCAACATCTGTTGGATCACAGAAAAAAAGCAAGGGAACTCCAGAAAAACATCTACTTCTGATTCCTTCACCCTGGTGGCTCAGATGGAAAAGAATCCGCCTGCAATGCAGGAGAACTGGGGTTCAATCCCTGAGTTGGGAAGATCTCAGGAGGAAGGAATGGCTACTCACCCCAGCATTCTTGCCTGGAGAATTCCATGGACAGAGGAGCCTGGCGGGCTGCAGTCCATGGGGTCGCAAACAGTCACACCCTACTGAATGAGTAACACACACCAAAGCCTTTGGCTGTGTGGATCAAAAGGAACTGGAAAATTCCTCAAGATATGGAAATACTGTACCTGTCTCTGAGAAACCTGTATGCAGGTCAAGAAGCAACAGTTAGAACCAGACATGGAACAACCATCTGGTTCAAAACTGGGAAAGGAGTATGTCAAGGCTGCTTGTTTATTTAACTTCTATGCAGAGTACATCATGTGAAATGCTGGACTCGGTGAATCACAAGCTGGAATCAAGATTGCCGGGAAAAATATCAACAACCTCAGATATGCAGATGATACCACTTTATTGGCAGAAAGTGAAGAGGAACTAAAGAGCCTCTTGATGAAGGTGAAAGAGAAGAGTGAAAAAGTGGGGTTAAAACTCAACATTCAGAAAACTAAGATCATGGCATCTGATCCCATCACTTCATGCAAATAGATGGGGGAAAAGTGGAAACAGTGACAGACTTTATTTTTTTGGGCTCCACAATCACTGTGGATGGTGACTGCAGCCATGAAATTAAAAGACACTTGCTTTTTGGAAGAAAAGTTATGACACAGCAGGCATATAAATAACATCACTCCTACCAACAAAACAGAAACCTGAGGTTTAAATACAAGCATCTTGCGAAGCCCACTCCCAGCCGTGCAGAGCGCCCAGGATGACACAGGGAGGCTGGGCCCAGTGCGTGCTCTAGTTCTTCTTAATTACACAGACTTAGAGACACTGACCATCCTGCAGGAGATTCAAGAGACGACTTTAAACCTGTCAGAGTGTCAGAACGTTAAGTTGAAGTTCAAAAGCCAAGGTAACACTCCAGAGTCATCAAGGCAGAAGGCAGGGGAAGACGGAATCGACAGCCAGAAGCCAGAGCCTGAGCCCGGGGAAGGGGCAGTGAGGGGCCCGGGCGGCAGGCCAGGCCGAGGCGGGCACAGGGCTCACCAGCCCGGGTCCCCGCTGCCGGGAACGTGCAGAGGCCCTGACAAGAGTGGGCAGTAACGCTTCCTCAGTGCTTTGACGTAGGAGAGATACCGTGACCCAGAAGGGCTGAGCACAAAGACGGAACCGTCCTGGCCAGAAGCCCTCATCTGCAAAGGCTCCCTACTTTGCGCTGTGCCTTTTCACTAAGGACTTTGAACACTTTGGGAGAAAGAACGTTTTGAATTGAGAATGTCTGTGCTCTTACAATAACAGACCTCGCAGACACTGCGCTCTGAGCACTCCCTCGCGGGACCCTGTGTCCCCAGCACTGACCAGCCTCAAATGTCCCACACGGTGGCCAGGGGCGCCGCCTGCCTCGCCGCCTGCTCTCCTCACCCACCCCCGTGGGACACGCCTGTGTGCACTGACAGCCCCCAGGGCGGCGTGGCAGGCGGAGGAGGAAGACCACGAAGGTCTGCATCATCACGCCTTCCACAGCGAGCAGTCCGCGGCTTCGGAGGGCCCCAGGCCACCGGGAGCAGGAAGGGCCTCCCGGCCGCACGCACTGGAGATGGTGCTGGGAGGGGCCCGGCTGCAGGGCCCCTCAGACACCATCAGGGCCCCACAGACACCATCAGGGCCCCTCAGACACCATCAGGGCCCCTCAGACACCATCAGGGTCCGCTGCCCGGGGTCCGCTGCCCAGGGTCCGCTGCCCAGGGTCCGCTCAGATGTGTCCTTGAGATGGCGCTGGGAGGGGCCCGACTGCAGGACCCGCGGGCAGCAGAGACCGCGACTCCGGAAGCAGCAGCAGCGGTGCCACCTCAAGGCTGCCCCCAAGCTGTAGTCTGCGGGGCGGGGGGGCTCCGGCATGCGGAGGTTTCTCCCCTGAGACCGAGAAGCTCACCCACAGGCTCTGGGTCTCAGAGGCCGCCCCCGAGGGGCCGTCAGCCCCCGAGGGCTCCTGGGCAAAGAGAACAACCTCCACCTCGTCCAAAATCACCGCAAACTCTGTAGGTTTAAAAGACGTTTCACTTAAAGAAAAATGATGATATTCAACTCAGGCACGTGCCTGCATGCACGAGGCATCAAAGGCACAGCCCTGAAGCGACGGTCCTCGGGGGACAAGCGACGAGCCGTTCAGGCCCGAGCAGAGCTCACGGGAAGGCCCCACCGGACTCGGGCGCCCGCATGGGCGAACCTCCTCCGAGCTTCCTGTCCGTAGTCCCAGTGCCCTGGGGACGCTGAGTGGTAACGAGCAGATGACTCGTCCCTTCTGGCAGCACGGACCGGAACCTGAACCCCCTCTTGGAGGCCTCCACTCTTCGAGTCCCGTGTAACAAAAGTCACTTTGATGTCAGGTCCTGGGAGCAACTCAGGAGACTAGAACTCCAGCCAGTTCTGTTTCATCCGTTATAATTAAAACAAGAGGCCCAGGGAAATCTTCTTAATTGTGGTCATGAAAATTTGCTCTGATGGAAGTTCAGCTTTGAAGGGATTTAAAAGTTAACACAAAACTACCACAGTAGCATTGACTTTGTTTTTATTTCTTGTGGCGTCACAGCCAACAAGAGCTGTTTGCAGTAATCAAATTCAAAGACCCAAATTCACCTGGGCAAACATACAGCATTCTAGTTAGCTGAAAGTCAGATAACTGAGACCATAACATCATTTTTCTCAGTGATTAGAATGCCAATCACTTCCTCTTTAGATTCCAAGTTTGGGAAAACATTCTTTTTGATTCAGGCCACGCTGAGCAAACCGAGAGTGGTCCCCACGGTGCTGGGGTGACGCCGAGATCCCCAGCTCCCCTGGAGGCCTGTCAGCCTGCCCCCCTTCCTCGTGCTTGTGCCCAAGACAGGCAGGCGCGGGGTTATGGCTCCTCTTAATTGAAGAAAACTTGAGGCCGTTCTCCTGAAAACCCAAATCACTTGTTCCTGTCAAAGTCTGTTCCCAAAGTCCAGTGCACTTTGAGCGGTCCAGGTCGTGAGCCTCTGCCCCCGGACTGGACGGAGGCTCTGCCTGCACTTGCCGGGTGGGGCGGCGGGCCCTGCTCCGAGGGGTCTGGGCCTGCATGGCTCTCTGTTCCCAGGGCAACCCCTCCTTCCAGCTCATCCTTTCCCATCTGGTGGGACAACCACCCAGGGCCCCTCAGACACCATCAGGGTCCACTGCCGAGGATCCACTGCCCAGAGTCTGCTCAGATGTGTCCTTGAGATGCAGTCTAGCCTGGGCCCTGGAGCAAACGCTCCCTCGGGCTCAGGACTTACCGTCACCTCCTGCCCAGGATCCAGGAGGTGGTGCCCGTCCACCCCGGGGGCTGAGCCTCAGGCGGTGGGAACCACACGTGCAGCCGCTGCCAGGTCTCCACAGCAGGATGTGCTTCAGGGGGGTGTGCTTCAGGGGGTGTGTTTCACGGGGATTACACACACGCGACTGGTAGAGCCAGAGGCCAGCCTGGAGACCAGATGCTCCAGGTCTCCACAGCAGGATGTGCTTCAGGGGGGTGTGCTTCAGGGGGACTACACACACGCGACTGGTAGAGCCAGAGGCCAGCCTGGAGACCAGATGCTCGCAACGTGCTGTTCTGGGCTCCCTCATCTGCAGCCCCTACGTCCCCCCAGCTGGCTGACACTTCATTACGGTTTTACGAGTGTGTTTTATTCCCCCCCAACAATATCCAGTACTAAACCGATCACAAAAATCCCATAATGGGTTCTTCCGGGACGGCCACCTCCACCCTGGCCCTGCCCTCCTCCCGGGTGTTGGTGTCGGCCTGCGTGCACAGAGAACGCGGCTCCCACGTGTTCGTCATGCTCCCCCAAGCCAAGCAGGTGGGGATCGTGTCCATCGGTGAGCAGTCTGCGCTTCACACACACAAGCAAGTCCACGTCTTCATTCCTGGCAAGAAGCACGGCCTGAGGCTCCCCCGACGCCTGGTCCCCCGACACTCGACACAGACCGGCTGGCCTAGGACGTAACCCACATCTGACACTCACTCTGGAGTCAGGGCAGACCCCCAGGTCACAGCTCTGCCCCACGAGGCCGCGCGGCTTCAGGTGCCAGCCCCAGTCCCAGCTACAAAGCAGGGTCCCCACAACCCCCTCTGACCCCCACCCCTGCCACAGGGTTGGTAACTTGCCCACACGGCCCATGGACTCAGGAGCACTCTGCTCACGGTCGTTAGTGGTTTTATCATAAAGGACACAACTCGGAGACCACTGGGGGAGGGGGGCGCAGCAGGTGTGGGGAGGGGCGGGGGTCCGCGCCCTCCGTGCCCAGCTCCCAGCCCTGCTCGTGGCCTAAAGGTCTCTGAGTCGCAGTCCTTTGTGTGGTTTATGGAGGTTCCATCACAGAGGTGTGACTGTGATCAACTCACCGGCCATCGGCAGCCCCTCTGCTCCCTGGGGGCCCCGGCGGGTGGGGGGCACTGAGTCCCAGCCCTCAGTCCATGCCTGGTCTTTCTGGGGAGCAGCCCCACCCTGCCCCCATCCCGGGCCCCAGACATCAGCGCACAAGAGCTCTTACTGGTCCCTTGGAGACTCCCGGGTTTCAGGAGCCGCGAGCTGGGGACCAGGGGTAAGACAGACACCCTGCAGCCCGGGGCCCACATGGGGTCTCACCCTGATCTTCACTCCGGTTCTGACAAACCACGATGCGCGTCCGCACAGACGCGCTTGGTAACACTTGCTTTGGTAAAAGCAGACTACAGCTCGCAAGATCCTGCCAAACTCAGCATCACTCCAACCCCGGCGCTGGGCTCGGCCGCGGTGGGTCCCCACGGAGAGGTGGCCCAGGGGACACAGAGCCTGAGGGCAGGGCCTCAATCCAACAGGAGAAGAAACAGCTGACGGTGACGCCGCCCACACACGGGCCAGAAACTGCCGGAACACAAAGGGACTGCAGGCAATGCCGGCCTGGCCCACGCTCAGTTAGCGACGCCTAACGAGTAAAACCCAGCAGACGACTTTTCATGAGGTTGTTTCTAGAATCAGTGCACACACGAGGAGACTTGTGGATGACACATGGCTGCATTCATTGACCACGAGAAGTGAAACCTGAGCCCTTGGCTACAGAACTCCGCTTCTTGGACTTGAAGCTCCTCGGCGCAAGTCCGTCAGGAGAGAGACTGGGGGGCGGTCTCTGTCACTGAGCGGGGAAGGGCGGCCCGCGGCCCCACCAGACGCGGGAGCAAACGTGAACAACCGCAGCGCTGCTTCTGAACCGGTGAACAAACACTCCGCTCGGCGAGTAAGTTCAAAATAACAGGCCCTGTGACACGGATACTGGGGAAAACCCACTGAAAATGAAGAGACGCTGTCTTCACAAACCCAGCTGGTCTGGCTGCAGAGCAGGGCCCTGGCCTCCCCGTGGGCCTGAAGGACGTGCTGGTCTGTCTCTCCATCAGATGCCTTACAGCCCCTGAGGCAGAGACCGCCGGGTGGAAACCCATCCTTCCCACTTTCTCCCCTGCCTCCTCACCACGTCCTCTTCATTTTCACAAACGGGGGCCACCAGGGAGAAAACAGGTACAAATCAGGGGTCTTCAGGCAAGGTTCAAGTTTTCACAGATACAGCCCAAACACAGGAAGACCTGTGCCGGACTTTGGTCAAAGCAGCGCAGCCTGGAGACCAGCCCACCTCCCGCAGGAGTGGAGCGCGGCTTGCCATTCCAGGGGCTGGGAAACGAAGCTACATATTTACACTCATGGTCTCTTCCCAAGACCAGATGGCGCCTAAGAGGGTCGTAACTCTCAAACCATTCAAGTCTCAGCCACTTCCACTCAGACCCATCGTCATCACAGCCCTGGCAGCCAACTGGCACCCACCTGCCAGACGCACTGAGACGTGTGCAAACACAGCTCCACCTGGGGACCAGGGCATCGCTCACCCCAAGCCTCTCCCCGCTCCTCTGACGGGCCCCACAGCTCAGCTCAGCCCGCTGAGGGCTCGCAGCTCTGCAGAAACAGGAACGTGTCCTCCCTGAGAAGCTACTCGGAGGCAGGGAACAAGGAAAAGTCAAATCAAACTAATCTGCTTTATGGAAAATGGACTCTCCTTCAAAAAAAAGTGCAAAGTGGAACCAACAGCTGGACGGGCTGGAGGGTGAAAGCAAGGAGGAACTCCTCCCCGTGGAGTGGGATGGGGACCCTGGACTGCTGGGCCTTCCTCCCTGGCCCTGCGCAACATGACTCAGATGAACTGAGACTCCGTGCTCGGAGTCGCGGCCCAGCCGCCCCATCTGAGGCAGGACTCTGCCGAGCAGGAGCGTCCTCGGGGCCGGCACGCCCTTGGCCGGGTGCAGCCGGCGGCCTCTGCAGCTGCGGACGCGCCCTGCTTCTTTCCACGGGAGGGCCTGTCCCCCTCGCCACCCCATACCTGCTGTGTCCCAGACACCCTCACGGCGGCCCCGGGGCCAACAGGGAACATGCACGAGGAAGGCGAGACTGCAGAACAGCAGAGGAAGGCAGCCGGAAAGCCGTGGTGTCGCCTCGCTGCCTACATCACACACTTCCCCAGGCCTCCACGCACGTGGTGCAGAGCACTGATCACAAGCACGAAGTGCGAGGGGGTGAAATGCTCCAACAGCAGACTAGCTGCCACTCCCACGTTAGAAGGCTTTGAGCGCGGCCACGGTTCTCTAAAGCTCAGATGCAACACCGCCAGTTACAAGCTGAAACAAACACTTCTTATTCCAAGGGCCTGACCCATCGCTGCTGCTCCTCGAAGAACAGAGGCACACCCAGGTGTCAACTCCTGCTCCTGAGAAGCTCCTGGGCGGGGTGCCGCTGCAGGAAAGCCAGGTGTGCCCCCATGTCAGAGCTGTCGCGCTGACTTGCCTTTCGTAGCTTCCGTTACCACAATCACACCGAATGGCCTGCCTCAGAGAATCCTGCCCTCGGCCTGACTGCACCTCTGTTCAGAACCCTGTCCCCCTGTCGATGGCGCGAAGGAAGAAATTAACACAGCCCCTGCCTGCGCCTTGCCATCCCAGCAGATGCTTGCAAGATTAGCGGTGCTTTCACTGTTTCCTCAGCTCCCCGCATCTCTGATCTATGAAAGATCCTGGCATCCAGGCCCCAGTAAGACGGTCATTTTGAGACATCAGTCTGCCGTCTCCCCAGTCGGCCGGCGCGTGTGCATCGCCTAAGGCCCTCATCTCTCAGGCTCGCCGACCCACTGGGTACGGGACAGACCAGCTGGGACTGGTGCACCAGGGCCTGCGGTTTCTGAGACGCCCCTCCCCTGGCTGTTCTCGCTGCTCCTGGAAACCAGGTCCTGCTCCCATCTCTGAGCCAAAGGCCCCCCTTCCAGGACGCTGGCTGTCAGGGCCCCACCAGGGGGTGGCCCAGCTCTGCGAAGGGCCCCCACCCAAGCAGGACACCCCCTGCTCTTCCTGTAACAGAGGTCACCAAACTAGGGCACAAGTTGGCTCACCATATGACCAGAAGCCCGTAGCCCCCACAGGACACGGGCCTTCTGACATGCACGCTTGGTGCCGATGCTCCTGAGGCCCCCCACGAGGGCAGAGAGTCCCCGGGATGCGTGGGTGGACGAGAGGGGTGGGTGGAGGGGAGGCCTCTCTGAGGGGGTGCCTGCCCCGGGCTGTCCAGGAGCCCCAGCGGTCAGCGAGGGCGCGGAGCTGCAGCCCAGGCGAAGCCAGCCTCGTGAACAGGGACATCTTGAGACAGTGCCCTCACGCCAGCCTGGACGCACAGACAGACGGCAATCCCCACTTGGGCAGTTAACGAGGGTTTCAGAGGATGACATCCCAGGGCCACGTGGGTGTGGGATAGCGTCTCGGGGACAATGCCCCACCAGAGGGCGGTGAGGGGCCAGGGAGGGGACAAGCCCCGGGAGGCTTGGTGTGGAGGGGCTTCTGACCAAGGGCGGCAGCCTGGCTGGTGCACCCACGGGGGTCAGAACTGGAGGACAGACACTGGGGGCTACGTGGGGGCACCCTGAGGGCACCACCGAGGGCGCTGGACCTGGGAGGCTGAGGCAGGAAGGAACCAAGGCTCGCCCTGGGAAGAGCAGACGAGAACTGGGCAAATGACCGACTCTGCCTGCACATTAGCCCGGCAGACGCGGGCGGCAGGAAGCGGCCCCTCGCCACCCCACCCCCAGTGTCCCGCCCCACTGGACTCGCTCCTGACGTGAGGAGGGCCTTCCACTGCTGGGCCCGGCTGTCGGGTCAGGGACCCAGGGCGCAGCCTACGTGGGGTGGGGCGGGGCTGCCCCAACGCCCACCGAGCGGCCCAGGAGCACGTGCCCCTGCGGTCAAGCCAGCTCAGGCGCCAGACGCCACCACGGGGCGAGGACGTGTAAATGGAGGATTCCTGCAGGATGTGAAGCTGAGCCCTGAGCCCCACCTCATCCCCGATCCCGACCCTCCCCGCCCTCCCCCACCACCGCCTCCAGCAGGAACCCACACACTGGCCTCCACACCCATCTCCCACCAAGTTCCCAGGCCTCGTCTCAGGCCCAGGTCGCCCCCATGCAGCCCCTGGGGGCAACTGGGAAGTAACTCCTTTGTTGGGGTGGGGCGGGGGCGGTGATCAGGGCACAGAGGGCAGCCTGTCCACCTTTCTGACCGTCCCATGTCCCCTGACGTGGGGCAGAAGCCCCCGCCCTCCAGGAGGGAGGGGTCACCAGACAGCGTCCACAGTACTGCCTCCCTCTCTCCACCCCTGAAAAGATGGGGGGACCACTCCTGGCAGGGCCCCTGTACGCAGCAGGAGCCATGGTCCGACTCTGATTTTGGCCAGAAAGCAGAGGGGCAGGCGGGCGCAGGGCCGGGGTGCGGCAGAGACTAAACGCGAGGCTGACCGCAGCCACGCCCGCCTCCCTCTCACGGTCTGCTTTCAGCCCAAACGCCCAACTTCGAAAACCCTGCAGACACTCGAGACACCTAACTGGCTATAAATTCAGAACGATGCAGGTGCCCCAACTCCCACCTGGGAGACCGCAGGGCAGCCCGGCCTCTCAGACACGCCCACCGGGGCACCCGGGGCAACCCGCCCACGAGCACTACCGCGCTAGGTCCGCGCTCAGCCCTGGGGGCGGCAAGGCGGGAAACAGTCAGGGCTGAAGCAGGGGCTGAAGCATTTCTCTAGACAACACGAGGGCGCCCCATTTGGGGCCTGCTGGGGTAAACGTCACTCTGGATTTCTTTCTTTGGCGAATTGGCATCTTAGAATAGAAATTCTTCAAAGGTAATTTTCATCAGATAAAGTTTCTTGTTTTTCAAAGCAATTTCTCATGGCTTACTGGGTGAGCCTTCCAAACGGTGTAATTACTCTAATGGTGTTCATTATAACCTAATTACCTAATACTGAAAAAGGTGGAATTATGAAGTGTAATTGCAACGTGCAGCAGTGAAGCTCCTCATGACGGAATATCATTTACCGGCTTCTTGGAAAAGGCATGAGGTGCCTTCCACGGCCTGCCTGCTCCCCTGCCCACCACACAGCACTGGCAGACACCGGCTGTGGCCTGTGCCCGGGGCCTGGGTGGTGCCAGCTCTGGGAGGGCTGGCCCGGGGCGGGCGTGTCCCACCCTGCTGGGCAGAGACGCAGTCGCTTCAGTGAGGGAGCCCCGGGGACACAGGATTCAGAAGAGGGAGACAGGAGCAGGTGAGAGAAGGCCTGGAGCAATCTTCCAGGATTCCAGAATCTTCCCGGTGCAGGGGGCAGGAGAGCCCCGCAGGCAGAGGCGCTTGTGTGCGGGCTGACGTGGCGGCCGCTCCCCACAGGACGGGCTGGGCTGGGAGCACGGCTGCCCAGGACCTGTTGGCCCCCTGAGCCCCCACCGAGGCACCGCTGAGCACCCACCGCGGGGCCCCCAGAGCAAGGGAGGAGGTAAGTCACAGGGTGAGCTGAGCGGACAGAGAACTTCCCTTCTGGCGGGAGAAAAATAAACATCAGAGCTTCTAATTCTCTGGGCTGGGCAGCAAAGGCTGTAGCTTGCAGACACAGCCGGAAGGCGCTGGGGGAGCGTCGGCAGCAAGCGCAGCCCCCGGGCGGGTGCACAGACCTGGGGACGCAGCCGGGACCCCGGGGCAGCCCTGACGCCCCTAACGGCACAGCAGACGCCTGCCTGCAGCCGCCTGCCACCTCCCCCAGCCACCAGGGCTCCCACACCGCGGGCCTGTTCTTTACCATCTGAGCGCCAGGGAGGCCGCTAGCGTGGAATTAATTCCACCCACCTGTGCGGTTCTGGCTTGCTCAGGTGGTGCTAGTGGTAAGGAACCCGCCTGCCAGTGCAGGAGACATGAGAGCCTCGGGTTCAGTCCCGGGGTCGGGCAGATCCCCTGGAGGAGGGCACGGCAACCCACTGCGGTGTCCATGCCTGGGGAATCCCACGGACAGGGGAGCCTGGCGGGCGGCAAGTCAGACGTGACTGAGCGACAGCACGGGCGCCCGGCTGGGGTAAGAGGGTTGCAATACCGGGAAGCGGCCACAAGATGGCCCCCAGAAGGGGCCTTCCCCGAATCCCAGGCAGGCCGCCTACCTGCTACCGGAGGCGCTGGGGGGCCTCGCGGGCCCGGGGGAGCCTGCCCGTCAGGGCCCTGCCTCCGGAGGCAGGAGCTGCTTCCCCGGGCTGCAGGGAGACGGGGATTCAGCTCCTCCCTCACGGCTTTCACAGGGTGAAGGCAGGGCCCGCGGACCACGCAGACCCCCTGGAGGAGGGCCCAGGAGAGGGCGGTTTCAAGCTACCCCGGCGGGTCCAGCGAGTCCAAGGTGGGCAAGGGGGTGGGTCACTCCCTCCCAAGCGGCTTTCATGCTCAGGCTGGCCCCAGCCTCCCTGCACCGCGACCAAGCTCCCAAGTTCTCAGGCCGAAGAGGAGGCTGGATTCGGATCCCGGACTGCTCTGGGACAGCTCAGGGCCACGGGACATAGAACCGAGGGCCCCTCTTCCAGTGTAGACACTGTTCCCCACTAAGGCTGCTGCTTCCACTTTCAGTATCAAATAACTTCTGAGCATTTTTACTAAAAAAAAAACAAAAAACAACAACAACAAAAAACAAGCAGCAGCTATTTGAAACAGGATAAAAGTATTGTGTGGGGGTAATGTGAGTGCATGTGTGCTAAGCTGCTTCACGCGCGTCCGACCCTTTGGGCCCCCGTGGAGGTGGGCAGCACAGCCTGCTCTGACGGGCCCTGGGCGCCCCCGCGGACCTGCGCTTGCAGCGCGGCCGGGGCAGCCGGGCGAAGGCGAGGGCCGCTGCCCAGGTCTCTCACGTCCTGGGACCCCGCCTGCCCTTCCAGGGAAACAGCTCCCGCTGCCCCGCCTCTGACGGGACGCAAGCAGGCCGGGGAGCTGGGGGCCGGGGGCCCCGCACCGAGCCCCTCACGTCCTAGCGGTTTGCTGGGCCTCCCAGGAGGAGGCTCCGGGAAGAGAAGGATGGATATCCCATGCTGGTCCCGGGCTGCCCGTGGGCCCAGTCCTCGCGCTAACGGGCCAGTCGCCGCCCCTCTGAGGCTCTGCTCGGGCTGCTCCCCGAGGCCTTGTGAGGTATTTGCAACCAAAAAGAAACAAGAAACAAACAGAATAAAAGCACAACCACAGAGTAAAAGCAGCTACTGGAATATATAGACACGCGCGCAAAGCAGACGGCACGAAGCGCCCCCGGAGACTCGCGGCAGCCTGTGCCATCCGGACCGGAGCGGCGCGTGCCCGCGAGCGTGACGCGGCTGCTCGCGGCGCGCGCGGGGCGGGGGAGCCGTCTCGTGCGCTGTCCACCGTGGAGCCCGCCTGCAGGGAAGCCGAGACACTTGGAAAGGAGAAGCTGGTCGCTGTGCACCAGGGCCTGGGGAAGCACCGCGCTGGGGACAGAGGCGCTGGGAAGGCGGCACAGCCTCAGTCCGCACGCGATCGGGGAACCGGGCGCGTGCAGGAACCCGAGTCCCGCGGCGGGGCGGTCATGATGACGGTGCCCACCTCGGGGCCATGACCGCAGGCTCAAGGCCTGGCTCCCGTTTTCTGTGCGGGGAGCCACATAGCTCAGTGCCGCCGCGCACGTCTGTTCAGCTGGGAGGGTGGCCCCCACAGTCAGAGGGCTCCGGGGCGCTCGGGAGCAGGCAGCGGTGCCGTGGGTCTGTGCCAACACAGCCCTGTCCTTCATGCAGGCGAGCGCATGCCAGACAGAACCCCGTCCCGGCGGGCACACACGTGACGCCACAGCACTGCTCCTCCTGACCGGCGTGCAGGGCTCAGCCCACGGCTGCGGGAGGGACGTGGACCCGCCCCCACTGCATGGGATCGATCCGTCTGCGCCCCTCCTAAGGCTGACGCCCTGGGCAGCCTTGCTGCTCCTCCCGGGAAAGGGAGGGGGTCTTGGCTGAGGATCTGCTATCGTCCCCACATGACCACCCATGCGTGGGTTCAGGGTGACCACACTGTCGTGCAGCCTCACCACCATCATCTCCAGAACTTCTTCACCTTCAGAAACTGAAATTATCCCCATTGAGCACTAAATGCCGCCCCCCCCCTCCCCCCCGCCCCCGGCCCAGACCCTGGCCCCCACCATCCTGCTTTCCATGTCTGAATGGGGGTCCTCCAGGGACCCCTCCGCGTCTGTCCTTTGGGACTGGTTTAGCTCACTGAGCACAGTGTCCTCAAGGTTCACCCGTGTTGCATCACATCATGGAATTTCCTTCCTTTTTAAGGTTGAGTAACAGGCCGCTGTATCGGTGCCCCCACAGTTAGCTATCGTAAGTCAGAGCTGCATGAACGTAGGGATGCAGAGAACTTCTGGGTCACTGGTAGCTCTACGTTAGCTTTTTGAGAACCTCAAGACTGTGCCCCACGATGGCAGCACAGTTTACGTCCCCACCACGAGTGCACCAGGGCCCCAGGCTCCTCACATCCTCACCAGCACTTGCTGTTTCCTGTTTTCTATAGCAGCTTTCGGCCTTGTGCCTTTTCATTCTCTCATCTCTTTGGGTCTCTGGATCTCAAGTGAGTCTCTTGATGACAGCACACAGTGGGACGGTGCACTTTTATCCATTCAGTCCACCTCTGTCTTTCGGAACATTTAGTCCGTTTACATTTAAAGGACAGACTTACTTCTATCTTTTTGCTCTTTGCTTTCTATGCACCCCACAGCTCTTGTCCCTCATTTCCTGCATCCCCGTCTTCTTCTGTGTTTAACTGATTTTTTGCAGTGAAATGTTGCAGTGTCTTCCTGATTTCCTTTTGTGTGCATTCATAGAGATTCTTTTGCGTTTACTATGTGGATTATATTTAGCATCCTACAGTTTTAACACTGTAATTTGAACGTATAGCAACGTAACTTGAACAACGTACAAAAACTCTGCTCCTTTACAGCTCCATCTCCACACCTTTCATTGTCGCAAAATTACATCTTTATATACTGTGTGCCCCCAAACACAAACTAATAATTACTTTAAATGCATCAATCCACTAAACTATGTAGGAAGTAGATTTAGATTTACAAACCAAAGTTACAGTAATACTGGCTTTGGCACTACCTTTTTTTCCCTTTAAATGCACTAGTCTCTTAAGTCATGGACAAAATGAAGAGTGCAGATACACCCCAGGTTACAGTAGCCTGCTTCTGTAACAGCCCGTGTCTCTGCCTCAGCTGAGACCCTCACTCTGCACCCGGCTTAGAGGTACCGCGGGTGCTGCTTGGCTCCCCTGCAGGGCTCTCCTCAGCATTTCTTGAAGAGCAGGTCTAGTGGTCATGAGATCCCTCAGCCTTTGTTTATCTGGGAATGTCTTGATGTATTCTTCACTTTTTAAGCACATTTTTGCAGATACAGAATTCTTGGTTAATACTTTTTCTTTGAGCACTTCTAATATGTCAGCTCCCTGCTTTCAGACCTCCAGAATTTCTGATGAGAAATCTGCTGATGATATTATTCAGACCATTATATGTGATGATTCACATCTCACTTGCTGCTTTTAGGTTTTAATCTTTGTCTTTGGCTTCTGAAAGCCTGATTATAGTGAGTCTGGATGTGGGACTCTTTGAGTTGACCTTATTGGAGTCCACTGAACTCCGTGGACACATGTCTTTCCATACACTGGGGACATTTTCAGCCACTGTTTCTTCACATATCCTCCCCAACCCCCTCTCTCTCCTCCTGGGAACCCCACACCATGCATCTTCCTCTAACAACTGACAGTATCCCCGGGACACAGGCTCTGTCCACTTCTTCTCAACTTTTCTTTTTGTTCCTCAGACCCAGTCTCCATTGTCCTTTCTCCAAATTCACTGATCCTCTTTTCTGCCCACTCAAATCTTCATTTGGATCCCTCTACTTATTTTTCACTTGAGTTACTGTACTTTTCAGCTCTGGAATTTATTTTTTAACTGAGGTAGCGGCAGTTTATAACATTATATAGGCTCCGTGGACAGCGTTGCATTTCTGCTTCTGCATGCTCACCCACACGTCTGACGCATACAGCTCGCCCCCTTTACAGTTCCCGTCCCGTCACCACCCCTTCCCCTCTGGTGCCCTCTACTCTGTCCTTTGGGTCCACACGTTCATTCCTGTTTGATCTGGTTTGTTCATTCACTTCTGCATTTTTTATCCCACTTATGGCTGAGAGCACGTGGTGCTAGTCCTTCTCCTTCTGACGCCTCACTTAGCAGAACACCCTTAAAGCCCTCATGCTGGTGCAAACAGCAAGTCATGTTCTTCCTAGAATTCCTTTTTGATTTCTTTTTAGGTTTCTATCTCTTTATCAATATTCCCATTTTGTTCATATATTATTTCCTTGACTTTCCCCACATCATTCCTTAGTTCGGTAACCATCTCTGAGACAGCTGTTTCACAGCCTTTGCTATTAGGTTTGCTTTCAGGAAAGATTCTGTGGGTCTGTCCCTCAACTAGGCCGTGTTTCCTGCTTCTCTGAATGCCCTGTGACTTGCTGGTGTCTAGTAACGTGCTACGTCTGGAAACCAGATTCTCCCCTTCCCAGGTTTGCGTTCCTGGGACTGGCAGGCTGGCTCTGCGCCGAGGGTCAGTCTGAGCTGTGACCTTAATGTCTCCTGCAGCCTTTCTTTGGGTGTACACAGTCACTTCCTAATTTTCCCATATATGTGGGTGTTTTTAATGCCCTAGTCTTCAACATCTAGCTCCCAAAGGGGGGAATGAAAAACGAATAAAAGGATGCTGACTCTTTAAATGCCCGGGAAGTCACTTCAGCCAGAGGGCACGGGCCGTGTGACAGCAGGGGAGGTGCACCCATGTGGGCACCTGTGCGGAGAGCAGAGCTCAGGCCCTGCACCTGGAGGATGGGCCCCCGTTTCCCTGCCACAGTCCATGCAGGCGGCTCCGGGAGCACACACAGGGAGCACCACGCGGCCGGGGGGTGGGTTGGCGTGGGGAGCAGGTAACTGCTACTGTGCCATTCATCCAGGGCTTCTCCCGGAGGTCGCCAGCCTTCCCGAGACTGCCGAGTCCCCAGACAGCGCCATCCGGGAGGTTCCGCCGGCTCAGCGTGGTCCAGTGAAGACAGACTCCGCTGCCTCCTGCTTCACCACTTCCTCGGAATCCTCCTGCTTTGTTTCTTGTTCTCAGTGAAACGTATCCCTCAGTTGCACTTGCAGCTCTGCACGGATCCTGGACCTGAGTTACTGCCCTAGACAGTCTGTATGTGATTAAGTAGCCTCCAGCTGGGTCTTCTGGGCAGAAACATCACATTAGCACCTCTCAGTCAGTCCTGTAATAACTCTAATCTATCTACTCTGACTGAACCACGGCTCCCTCGGCATGACCAATGGGCTCCCAGGAAATAACAACGTGCCTGAGCTTTCCTGAGCTTGTGCCTTTGCATCAACATTTTGCAAACAGGTCCACAAACATTATCAGAATTTTCACATCTCATAATTGCAGATATAACTAAAGCACAGGGTGCTTCCTGAGAGAGCAAGTAGTCGCCCTTCACAAAAGCCTGCTGCCATCAGCACCATTCCCTATAACACACCTTGGTCCCTGAGGCCAAAGTCAGGGTAGCTGGTAACCTGTGCAAAACAGAAGAGAAGCTTCCCTCCTGAAGCCTGTCCTGAGGCGCAGTCAGCTGATGGCCTCCACCCGACGCCTGGCCAGCATCCCGGAGGCTGTCTGTGTGGACGGGCGCTGAGTCCCTGTCTTCCTCCCTCCACTCCACGCACGGGAGCAGGTCTACACCTCCACATCCTTTCCCATCACAAGCAGGGACCAGGTCCTCCGCCACAGCCTGGTCACCGAGCCATGGCCTCCACCCCACTGGCCCTCCCGGGGGGTTATGTGACGGTGTCTGTTCATTTCAGTCCACCTCAGCCCTCCAAATGCCACGTGCATAGCTGGCACGAGGCACCGTCCAATGCAGAAAGACAGCTCCAGGGAACTTGGAACTCTGTCGCAACCGCCACCTGCACCCCAGGCCCCTGGACATGTGAAGCTAGAAGTGCTCTCTCATGAATTACGGTGGGCCACTGGCATCTCCTCTTAATGGCGGCACATCCTGGGCTAATTTCAGGGTTTGCAGCAATTGAGCAGAAGAGAGACTTGGGAATCTGCAGCAGGCAGGAAGCAGTCACAGGGAGGGAGCGCTTCCCAAGGCCCGGCCTTGCAGGGGTCGTCCTTGGCCTTCTCCCTGGCACCCGTAGTGGGGGCTTCAGTGCTTCACCGGACAGACCTGAGGGTGAGTGAGGACACAGGTGGTGGCCGCTCGTCCTGGCATCTCCTGAGATACAAGCCAGCCTTCCCCACCCCGCTTCTCGAGACCACGAGACCTCAGCCACAGAGAGTCCAGGGCCAGTCAGCTGGCTCATCTGCTGCATGCCTTCCTCCCAAAGCACGTGACTCTATCTGCATGTGTTTAAAAATACTCTGAGGTTGGACTGAAAACCAGCTCCCATCAAACCAGAATGGATATGGCAACCTTGTCAAGACATTATTTTTACTCCCAAGAAAAGTTCACAGGCTCTCCCTGTTCCTGTCACTCAAGAGAGGCTGAACTGACTTTCAGGAGAAAAAAAGAGGCTACTTTTGGGCAAAGACCAAATGAGCTTTTTTTTTCCATCTGGCGCACAAATGGGAAGTTGAGATTTTTGGTTTTAGGGGCAGGAAGGCTGAGAACTGAGTGAGAGGAAAAGATGCGCGTCCAGAGTCAGAGACGTGAAGGCCGCCGAGGCGGCTTATGCACCCTGGAGAAGCTAGATGACACCCCAGAACAGGACGGACCTGAGTCCCAGCTGAGGGGGCGGGGAGCGGCCGTAGCTGAGGCCAAAGACCAGGGGGCTCAGAGAGCAGAGTCGCACGTCCCAACTCCTGGAGACCGGCCCTCAGGGGCCTCTCCCCTTGGTCGTCTCTTCCCCGTGTGCTCAGATGGCCGGCCCTCCTCTCTCACACCCTGTCACACGGGAGGAGGGCCACTCCAACGACTCACCTCAACGCATCACACTTGCCACAAGCCTCCTTCCAAGTAGCAGTCACGTTCTGCAGGTCCCGGGGTTAGGGCATCA
This sequence comes from Muntiacus reevesi, assembly GCF_963930625.1. Classification (NCBI taxonomy): domain Eukaryota; kingdom Metazoa; phylum Chordata; class Mammalia; order Artiodactyla; family Cervidae; genus Muntiacus; species Muntiacus reevesi. Next base: position 112,681,270 of record NC_089254.1, read on the forward strand.
ACAGGGAACTCGGGGCACAGCTCAGCTGGGACGGGACGAGCAGCAGGTGCGTCTTCAATGTCTCCAGACCTCACGCGTCCCTCCAAGCTTGGGGGGCCTTGGAGACCTCCAGCCCTCTGTCCCCACACAGCCCACCTCACGGGATGGACGTGCTGCCTCTTCCTGGTAAGATGGCTCAGGAGTTTCGGTGAGATGCCCAGGAAGACGTCACGGTGCATTTCTCCATGTGCCCACAGGAGGCGAAGCATGTTCATTCAGCCACGTGATGGGACAGACCTGCCCCAGCAAAGGCTCAAATGGCAGAACTGGGGGTCACGGGGCTCCATTAACAGAAATCCACCAAAGGGCCTCTAAGCTAAAGAAGCCAATGACACCAAACCAGGGATTTCCTTTCTTGTATAATTAAAAAAAAAATAATCACGGGCTGTGACCTAGAGCAGTCCTCCTCCATCCTGACGGGATGTGGGAATCCACCAAGAATATCCGTAGGGGTGTGCAGGCTGGTTAGACCAGGCCCTGGGCGTTGAACCCAGGCTGCCAGCCGGTTCCCCAGGGCAGCAGGTTTGAGAACCAGGGGCCAATAGTAAAATCTGTGCACGTGAGGCCCCGACTCCAGAACGGGCATCCATGTGCCACCAAGAGTCCACTTATATGGACCAGCTGGGTGGGGGTGCCATGGCAGGCTGGGGTCAGGCTGGCCGCCACTGCTCAGAGGAGGCCCTCCCACCAGTCCTGAGATCCGACTCCATTGGATTCCCTGGAGTTCTGAAGCTCGTTATAGGATAACACACTTTGGAAAAATCAACAGCTGTGGAAAGGGAGGAAATGGATATTTGCTGTACCTCTTAGGTTAATGTAAAAGTTCACCCAATCAAGGTAATAAAATGTACAGTGGTCAGTGAAAGTGGCTCAGTCGTGTCCGACTCTTTGCGACCCCACAGACTATGCAGTCCATAGAATTATCCAGGCCAGAATATTGCAGCAGGTTGCCTTTCCCTTCTCCAGGGGATCTTCCCAACACAGGGATCAAGCCCAGGTCTCCCGCAATGCAGGCAGATTCTTTACCAACCGAGCTAGGAGGGAAGCCAATTTCCAGTGCAGATTAACAGACACAAATTACACGATGACCTCATCTCTAGGAACACTCAGGCACGTCCCACAGAGAAGACAGGACACACAGATGCAGGGACAGAACACTGCAGCGACCCAGACCTTCTTGTTGATCACTTGTGCCCTCCAAACTTTCTAGGCTAAAAGGCATCACCATGACAATAAGAAAAACTAACTCTATAAAAATTACTCAGAATGCACTGACACCCCCCAGTTTTAACGTCAGCTTTAGTGACTCCAAATGTGGTGCCCGATGCTTGGCAAGGAGGGCGGTGGGCATCAAGCGCTGGATGCCAGAGCCAAGGCTGCGTGTGGCCGTGGAGGTTTCGCAGGCTCTGGCTGTGAAGCACGGCTTGGTCCCAACTCTGAAGTCCTAATTAAAACCTGCGCAGAGCTGGCCTGTCCAGCACAGGGCTCTGGAGGAAACGCTTGCTCAGCACGTGCTCCACAGGGACACAACAGGAGCTGCAGGCAGCTGGCTGTGGGAATCGGCAGGTAACAAGCCGCACGCTGCAGGAGTCCCTAATGCACAGCTTGCCCTGCACAGCTCTCCCGGCCGCAGAACTCGACTTGCCCCAGTCTTCTCCTGGGCGTGCAGAGTTCACTTCTCTGAACTCCACCGAGTCTGTACTCTGTCCATGCTTGAAAAAGTGACCTCCTCTGTGGGGCCTCGCCATGGAGAGCCTGGAAACCTTTCCAATAGCAAAGCAGGGAGGCCGTGTCCCGCGGTCGAAGATGCCAAGGCTCCTGAGACGTTCGGCTGACGGAGATGGGAGGGCGGCCTCTGACGGGGGGAGGCTGGTACCCTGAGGGCTGGACCCCCCCCGTGGCCCCAGGGCAGCCCCCATGGAGGCTGGGCTGCCACCCCCGTCTGTACCCCTCAGTTGCCTGATGGCCTCCCGCGGGAGCCTGGACTCATCGCCCAGCTCCCGTCCTGCCCCAGCGTCACGAGCCCACTGTCTCACCCGCCGTCCTGCTGAACGAGCAGCCACCATCTTCCACACTCAGCCTCCGTGAAAACCTTCTGGACTCAAACGCCCCTGCCCTGGGGTGTCTTTGAAGTCTGCGCTTCAGCTAGTTTTGTTTCTCTCCCTGACATCAAACAGAGCCAAGGCTCCGAACCAGACAGACCAGTGCCTTCAGGCAAATCACTTCACTCCCTCAACTGTGGAACGTGGACAGAAAGTCATAAACGTGCAGTGGGCAGAGCACACCCCACACAGGGCCTGGCCCGTGGGACACACCTCCCACAGCGGAGCACCCTCTGGCTGTAAGCGAGGGCCCTGGAGCCATAACTCCTGGGGGGTCTGCCTCTGAGGAGGTCAGAGCTCAGACAAAGACCTCCAGACCCAGACGGAACCAGCTCTCGTGGCCTGGGAAGCCGTGCAGCTGAGACAGAGCAGCCCAACTGGAAACTCATCGGGGGCAACAGCAACACTTCACGACTCAAGCCGTCCTTGCGGGGCTGCAGGCAGGTTCCTCAAAGCCCCCCGATTTCAGGTCAGGGGAGACCCCTGACAGAAGCCCCAGGGCCGCCCTGAGACTCTGCCCGTTAAGTTACGCTGACAACTGACGGTGTCTCACTCTGTAACCTAAACGTGTCCATAATCAAAGCGCACCTTCACGCCTTCTCTGTGATTGAAAACAAGCACCACCAGAGGCAGCAGAAAATGTTCATAAAATAAAGAAGAAATTGTTAGGAACACATCCGTATATCATTTTTATTTGAATAAACCTGTTCCTGGGCCGCAGCTTAACAGCCTAACTGGAACGGCTCTGCGCTCAGTGGGACTTTTTAAACAGAATTAAACAAGAAGATGCGGAGGAGGAAATCTGTCCCGTGGGCGCCAGCCAGGAGGCCTGTCTCCTCTGGGAGAGCTGCGAACACAGACGCTGAACACCCAGGAGCATCTCACAGAAGTTCCTGACAGTCTTCTGTTGTAAAATTAGGAGAAAGTGAACATTCACCACTTATCTCTGCAAAGGTGACCTTGACTATCGCGTGTGTCAAGAGCAAACTAATAAAATGGGTAATGCAAAGGACCCAGGAAAGTCCCAATCATGGGAAGAGGTACTTTCATGGTATACGTGTTTCCCCTGAGTTTGTGGAAATGCATTCAAACAGTCACGCACCCTCTCAGTCTGACTGTGGTGGTGACTGTGAACCATGGAGAAGATGGGAGTTTGGATCAAAATTCCAACTTTGACCAAAGGCCAAGCGCGTCTCTGTAAAATACTGCTAACACAGACACCGGGCGCCCCGGTGGTGTCTGTCTGTCTGCTTGTCTGCACTGAAAATGTTACTTTAAAAGATACAAAGTTAATCCCCACACTTGCCACCCATTCTAGCAATCACTTTATCCTCTTTAATTAAAAAAAAAAAGCATCAAAGGCTGACCATCCATGCCGCCCTCACCAAGCCGGGTCTCATCTAATGTTCGTTGCACCCAGGAGTGACACCTTCTCATGAACGACTCCTGTCTCACAGATGAACCAGCGGCATCTCCAGGTGTGGACGGCACCCACCGCGGGCTTGCATTCCAGCCTGGGACATTCTCGGCTCCCAGATGTGGGGGGGTGGCTGGGGTCTGGCCCACGTGTCTCCCGCCCACACTCCAAATGCTCCTCCCCCCAGGCAACACCCACTCCCACAGGGAGGAGCCCCAGCGGGCCCTTCTCCCGCCCACCCGAACCCCTGGGTGCAGCCAGGCCCTGGATGTTTGCGCTGCGGCGGCTTCTGAAGAGACGAGCAGGCCACACGGTGAGAAGGGAAAGCCCGTGACCTGGACAGCCATGAGGTCTGAGGAGGGGCCCGGGCCTGCCCCTCGTGGGTGGTCAGGACACTGCTGTCGCAGGTCTGCAGCGGGGTCCTGCCTGCCCCCCCGCAAGTGGGGCTCTGCTTCTGAGCTGGCTCCACCAAGACTCAGCCGCAGGCGGGCAGCCACATCCCTCTGAGGAGGAGGGGCCGGTGGGGGGGGCCGGGGCGAGGCCGGTCAGCGCGTCCCCTCGGCCTCTGCACTGCAGCCGCCGCCGGCACGCTGACCGGACAGGGACCCCCTTCCTCGGGACCCAGGCTCGTCCGCCAGCGAGTGGACCACCATCACACGCGGGACACGCCCGGGGCGGACAGCGGCTCTGGCCCCGAGGAGGCTCGGGGAGCGAACCCTGAGCAGCTGACGATGGCAAGGGCGTCCCTGGAGGTCCCGAGGGCACGGAGCTGCTGGCTGGCTCCAGCCTCAGCCGCTGAGGCTGGGGAGGGCAGTTCTTGCAAAGGTGCCAACATTCTGGACACTTCCTGCAGGAGCTGAGGAGCCTTCCAGGACCAAGGTGCGGAGCTCAGACATGTGCGCGGACATCGCCCACGCAGAGACACAGCAGCAGAGAGCAAGCCGGTGCCTCCCGGAGCGGACACCCCATGCAGCTGCTTAAGAAACAGGCAGGCCACATCCACAGGGCCCACCTCCCGGCACACACCCATGTCCCAGCACACACCCACGTCCTGGCACACGCCCACTTCCGGCACACGCCCACGTCCCGGCACACGCCCACCTCCGGGCACAGACCCACGTCCCGGAACATGCCCACCTCTGGGCACACGCCCATCTCCGGGCACAGACCCACGTCCCAGCACACGCCCACTTCCGGCACACGCCCACCTCCGGCACACGCCCACCTCCGGGCACACGCTCACCTGAGCTGTTCTTTCTGCAGCCCCGCCCCCCCACAGAGCAGCAGCCTCATCAGGGGCACCGGGGACACGCGTGTCTCTCCCTGGGGCAGGCAGCTTGGGAGGAGAGCTGATGGCCAGGACGGCAGGGACCGCTGCTGTCCTGCCAGGCTACAGCTGACCCCAAACTTCTCCAGGAGGAAGGACATGAAGTGGGCACTCTCTGAGTTGACCTCCAGCTCCCACCAATGTCCTTCCTGCTAAAGCCAGTGACTCTGAGGCCCTCTGGGCACCAGACGGCAGAGGCTCCCAGGTGTCCCAAACCAGCTGAAGCCTTTGAGCAAGACCAGCCTCTCGGAGCATCCGTTTCCTGGGCCCGAAAGAGCAAAGATGTCCGTGGCTCTCCACCCCTTTGAGAATAGGGTCCTGCAAAGGGCTGAAGAGTCCTCACAAGATTCACGTCCACCTGGAATGCAACCATACTTGGAAATGGGGTCTCTGCAGGATTGAGGATCTCCAGATGAGGCCGTCCTAGTTTAGGCTGGGACGGGAACCCACTGACTGGGTCCTTCCAAAAGAAGTCACGGGGAGCATGGGGAGGCCAGGGTGGGGCATCTCCGGACACCGTCTCCCCCTCGGGGCGGGCTCCCCAAGACAAGAGAGTCCCCACCTGGGGCTCACCCTCCCACAAAGCAGGCACCTGGCGGGCGCACAGCAGGTCCCGGGGATCGATCCCCTGCGTCTGTGAGCATGCCCGGGGGCCTGGCCCTTCTCACCCCTCGGGTGGGTGTGCACAGCCCTGGGCCTCCGCCCCAAGGCACCGACTGCCTCTCCCTGAAGAGGCTCTTCCTTCCACCCGACTCATCCCACAGGGGTCCCTACACCCTCCCACACAGCGCACGGGGCCACAGGAAGTCCTGCGTCCCAGCAGCTGGTCCTGCCATCAGGGGGTCGGGGCAGACTTCACGCCACAGTCCTCAGCATCTGCAGAAACTAGCTCAGTTGGGGTCCCTCAGAGCCCCTCCAGGCTTGGGTTTGAAGGTCACATGTCCTCGGTCTCCCCAAGCGGGGAGGGACGCAGCTCAGCGACAGCCTTGAAGGAAGTGGCTCCCTGCCCCCTCGGCCTCGGCCTCAGCCTGCGCATCTGTCGGCACTTCCCGGCAGACCTGCCCCAGGAGGCGGGACAGTCCCGTCCCTGATCTCTGACCTGTGCCGAGCCTCAGGGAGGCGCCAGCAGGAGAGGTGCCCAGCCCGAAGCCTGCTCTGCGGCCGCACAGCACCTCTGAGATCAGGTCCAGCCTTCAGGCCGAGAGCTCGGCGCCCACCAGTGTCCACCCGTCAGCAAGGTCTCCTGTGCAGGCGGGAAGCTCACTGCTTTGCCGACTGCAGAGTCTGTTTCTCTCCCAGGCTGGTGGGCGGTGGGCGGAGGCAGCCCCACGTTGGCAGGGCTCAGCGCCTGGGAGCTTCCCACTGTCCCCGTCAGGCACCAGGAGCCCCCACCATCACCCCAGTCTGTCCCGGGATGCGCCCCTCTGGTCCCTGGGCGGCAAGCCCCCTGCACACGGCAGAGGCCGGCAGGACCACCGGCACTGAGGCCCCTCCCCACTCTATTCAAGGCATCTTCTGTTCGGCTGGGATGTGTGGCCACCAGTGGACCCACTGCAGTCCACGGGGCAGGGACTGCCCCACCCAGGCTCACGTTGCCCACTTGGGTTCTCAGCCAGGAGCCCCCCATGGAAGTCAGGGCTGCCCGGAGTTCCAGCCCCCAACCCGTAGTAGGCGGACGTCACCCGAGGTGAGACCCCCCACTGGAGGGCTGTGGACCCTGGGCAGCAGGGAGCTGCCCCCTCGGGCTCTGTCTGTGACCAGGGTGGACCCCATCCCCATCCCGTGAGCACGAGGAGGGGGGGCCCGGCTGGCCGACGCCCCACACGCCTCCCCTCCATGACCCCCCAGTTTCTCTCTCCACAGTGCAGACCTCAGCCTTTCAATTCCAACCTAACAGAGGTCAACTGGCTAAAGGCCCACGACGACAAAATCTGAACTCAGGTTCAGTTCAGGAGCAAAGTAATCCTCTGTATTGGATTTGTAACCAGCTGAAGGGAGTTATGAAAAAAACCAATTTCTAGCAAATGTGCAAATTTCCTGTACGGTTCACTTGGTGCCTGAACCCAAACGGAGGCCCAGATAGGACACCGTCAGACACTCCCTTTAGCAAGCACCATGCTGACCTCTGCCGTCGGCCGCCGCCGCCCCTCCCACCCACCTTCTCAACTGGAAGCTGGCAGGCAGCAGGGCCCGGCCCGGACACAGCACAGTGGGCGGCTCCCAGCTGCCCCGCAGTGATGGCCGTCTTCTCAGAGAAAGCACCCGGGAGACAGACCTCCGGTCAGGGACGGGTCACAGCCCAGGCACCGCCTGCAGTCCCTGAGCCTGAGTCTCAGCCCCCGTGAGCCCGGGGTCTTCCTGTGTGGCTGGCAGGCTCTGGGGGGGCACCCAGCACATGGGGACAGCCACTCCTGACCCGTCCAGCCTGAATGAGGTCGGGCCCGCCGGCGGGTCTAGTCAGGCAGGGGGGAGCCAGGGACCCACGAGTCCAGCAGACTGGACCAGAGAGCTCCCAGACGCCCGGGCCAGTGTGGAGTGAGCACCCCTCATCCCACCCCTGAGGACGGCGGGCTCCCAGCCCACCCAAGGAGGGTGCGCTGAAGCAGGGACTGAGACGGGGTGCTGTCCAGAGCGGCCGCCAGGCGGCTGAGGGCAGACTCAGGAGCTGGGGCACTGGGCCCCGAGGGCAGGCCGGGAGGGCAGCGGGTGTCAGCCACGGCTGAGAGGCTTCCCTCTGGAGGGAAGGCACCCCCCAGACCGAAGTTCACCACGTCCCCCCGAGGCGTGTCTCCCTGCAGCAGGTGCGTCTGTGAGAGTGGGGCACGGGGGAGTGGGCGTCTTGGGCTCAGGGGGGAGCAGGCATCTCGGGCTCAGGGGGGAGTGGGCGTCTCCTCTCGGGCTCAGGGGGAAGTGGGCATCTCGTCTGGGGCTCAGGGGGAAGCGGGCGTCTCAGGCTCAGGGGGGAGCGGGCGTCTCGGGCTCAGGGGGGAGCGGGCATCTCAGGCTCAGGGGGGAGCAGGCATCTCAGGCTCAAGGGGGAGCGGGCGTCTCGTCTCGGGCTCAGGGGGAAGTGGGCGTCTCAGGCTCAGGGGGGAGCAGGCGTCTCGTCTCGGGCTCAGGGGGGAGCAGGCATCTCAGGCTCAGGGGGAAGTGGGCGTCTCAGGCTCAGGGGGGAGCGGGTGTCCTGACTGACGGGGGGCCACAGGCTGCAGCTGCGGCTTCTCGCCTCCGGACTCGCTTCTCCTCTCCAGCCTCTGCTCTGAGATCGCTCGTCTGTGCGAAGCGGCCCCTCCACCAGCTGCTCGAGCCAGAGGCCGGCCCCTCCCGGCCCGCGGCCCCTGGGCCTGCCCGCTGCCCCACCAACCTCCGCGCCCAGGCGGCACCCAGCAGGCACCGGGGCCCTGGGGATTCAGGGCCTGGGTCCGGCTCTGCTGGGACTGGGGGGCGGGGGGCAGCCTCGCTGACTCCAGCACAGATGCCCCGGGGACTCTACAAGCCTTAGAACCGCGCGCTGAGTCCACAGCCACCAACCAGACTACGGCGCCCTCCTCAGAATGGGGTCTGCCGACTTCCTCCCTGCCCCCGGCCGCCCTCCTGCCGTGACTCATCACGCACACACGGAGACCATCAGCAGAGACCCCTTCAAGGCTCCTCGGCCAAGCCGCGTCAGCCTGTGTGATAAATGAGAAGCATCTTAAGGCAGAGTCGATGACTCGGTGACGCAGCCGAGTCTCAGTCACCAGCACGGCCTCCAGAGCCCTTCCTGAAGCCACGGCTGCCAGCATCTTCCGTGGGAGCACACCAGGGGCCTGCATGGTCCCCTCGGAAGCCCTGCAGCTGTGAGGCGGGGCCCCGGGGCTGCCCCAGGCCTCCCCTACACCCTGTCCCTGCCCCGTCTGTGAGGTCGCCCCGCGGCACCCCCAGAGCGCGCCTGGCCTGTGTCTGGCCACGCCTGGCTGCGGACAGCGACCCCATCTGCGAGCATCCCACCCGGCACTATGTCGGCGCTGCCCTGACAGCGTCTACACGCTGCACAGACTCTACACCTGGAGTCCATTGTCACTCAGGTCTCAGGTCCAGCCCTGCTGTCCGCGATGACGGTGGCGGCCCGGCCCCGCCTGCCCCAGGCAGGCAGCTAGGTTACACGGCGCTGCCCACACACATTTGCATCTGGTTTCCGTGACGATGACGGTGCCCGAAGGACAGAGTGCTGCCAGGTCCTCCACCCACAAATCACCGCGTCTGTAGCGGATCTCACGGTGCTGGGCACCACGAGCAGTTCCTCTCCAGGGCCCGCCAGAGAAGCGGGGTGTGTGCTGACACCCGGCTGCCCAGGACAAACCGCAGAACAGCTCCCAGAAGCGGGTCATCGGAACAGAGGCTAACCCCGCAGGACGGGAGCGCAGCACAGAGATGAACGGTGTTAAGGCCGCAGGGAAGCTTGAGTGGTGGAGCAGACTGCTGACCAGGGTAGCGTGCCCACGGCCGCCCTCCGAGACACTCTAGACACTCGGCCCCAGGAGGGCCGTGAGGATGACTCACCACGTCAACAAGGGACGCGGTTTCGAGGAAAAACTGAAGTAGAGGAGGTGATGTCAGCAGAAATACTCGCGCCGGGAACTCTGGACACGGATCGCGCAGAGGATAGCACGGTGGAAGCTGGCCAGAGGCAGAAAGGTGCAGGATGACGCCCCGAATCACAGGGAGGGGCTCCTCCTCGCAGGCTGTGACCCAAGGGGGTGGGCGTCGCTGGGGCTGGACTTTAGACGACTGGCCCTCAGGGCGTCTCATGCTTTAAGTTACAGGCACTAAATCAATATCGGGGTTTCTGTTTCCACTTGTACACACAGAACCAGCATTAAGAGACTTTTAATTTTTTTACAAACTGTTTTAAAGGCCCTGGGATTACCGCAATTTCCCCACGGATGGTTGAGGCTCACGGAGTCTCGGGGTGGCCGGGCCAGGCCTCAGGGTGAGGGCCTCAGGCACTGGCCCCGTGAAGGCCCTCCGTGCGCAGACGCCTTGTTTGGCACACAGCCGCGCGCCAAGCATTGGGGGAGACGTGCAGCCTGCAGGCCCGTGGCTGGCCGCACGAGCACCCCCACCTCCCCAGGATGCTCTGGGAGGGTGGCACGGGCCTGCTAGGCTGTTCTGAACAGGATGTCCTTTTGGCTCAGAAGGCCCCGCTTTAGGAAACGGCTGTTTTGCCAGACATTACACACAGTACAACAGGATCCCTTTGCTGCTTTAACTACTAATCACAGACTTAGGAAGTCTATGTCAAGTGCACTGGGGAGCCTTTGAGACTCGCGAAAATGCACAGCTTCACAAAAACACTGTTAAAGTGGAAAGTCAGACGAGCGTCAGCTCTTCGCATCCCAATCATGAGTCCTCCAGGGTTGATGCCAATCTGTGCAGACCCTCTTCCACTTCACGCCAGCAGGCCAGTCAGCAGTGTGCCGCCGGCTGGAACTAAAATGATGCATGCAGGTAAAGAGCCCAGTTAACAAGCCCAGGTTCCCTTCCCACGCCAGCACTCACCACCAAGAGATCTCCAAGCTGCTGAGAAGGATGCTTCAGTGTCTTCAGATCTCCAAGCTACTGAGAAGTATGCTTCAACGTCTTCAGATCTCCAAGCTGCTGGGAAGGAATTCTTCAATGTCTTCAGATCCCCAGGCTGCTGAGAAGTAATGCTTCAATGTCTTCAGATCTGTCAGCTGCTTAGAAGGAATGCTTCAGTGTCTTCAGATCTCCAAGCTGCTGAGAAGGAATGCTTCACCGTCTCAGGATGCTCAGCATTCCATCCTTCCCCACCTCTAAGTGCAGAGGCAAGTGGAGGTCTCTGTCCTGAAGGTGCGCCTGGGGGAGGCCACCAGCGCTGAGCCAGAAGCCGCCAGGCAGAGCCTGCCTGGTGGTGAGACGTCGCCCACCTCCGTCCTTCATTTGGGAAGCAGGGTCTGTCTGTGCACACGATTTCACCCATCCCGGCCAAGCCCAAGTTGGAACAAGCCACACAGCAGTGATTTCTGCCAGGTGGGGTCCTGCACTTGGTAAGAGAGCAGAGGACATGGAGAGCCACCTCTCTCCCAACAAGCTACTGTCCACCTTCCTTCCCAGAGCAGGCCCGCGGCGCACACCATAGCCATGGCCTGGCTGGGGCTCAGGCGCAGACACCAAAGGAGCCAAGGCTGACTGAGGCCTCCAGGAGGGTTTCGAGCAGGACCATGCCTCCCACGGCGCCCCGGACCTTCCCGCCTCCTTTCTGAGCACAGCCCTCAGGCCGCCCTCCCGAGGGTGCAGCCCAGGACCACCCCCAGCAGAGGGGCCCGCAACCCCTGCACGGCAAAGGAGAGCAGCACAGCTGCAAAGCGGCTTCTGCTCCCAACTCAGGAGGCGTTTCCGGGAAGTAGAGGCATCGTCAGTGGTACACAATCATCCACACGCGGAGGTGTTACTTCTGAGTTCTCCTTCCCCCAAAGATGGGGCTGTCACGGATGTAGATCAGGAAAGCAGTGTCTTCACTCTAAACCAAACAGCTTCCAGAAAAACCTATTCTGTCGCTTGTCCCGCTTCCTGTTCTAAAACCTGTCACACCGCATGGACGCTGTGGCCAAAGACTCGCGTCCTCCCCGTCCGTGTTAGCAAGTCACAGAGCGGGAAACCGCGGGGGCTGCAGCCGGGGAACAGAGAGCCCACCCTCACCCTCCTGCGGTTTCTGAAGCCGGTGCGCTTTTCAGAAAGCAGCCCTGGGCCCCGTTTCACCATGGTCGTGTGATGGCACGAATGAGTCTCACGCTAATTTCTGGAGAGATGACTCCCACACTTCCTGAAGCCCCTGGGACCCAGATCTTCATTTCAGGCTTCAGAATAAACATAGTCCAGTTCTACCTGCTTACTGGGTACATGACCAATTACAGATACATTAGCTTAGACGTTACACACTAACTCCCATGTAGCCTCAAGTCTTCAAATAGAAATTTCAACAGAACCACATTTAAAAGGAAGAACTGAACCTGTTGCACATTATTGAGACCCACCCCATTTTGAAACATAAATATAAGATTTGCTGGTTTTATTGAGACTTCAAATTTATTTTTAAGTTGAGGTAATAGCACTGAGGTTTTGAATCCTAACTAGACTATAGCTGAATTATTTATGCAAAAATGCATTGATAAAATGATACCTAAAGTTTCTGACATATTTTCCTTTTTGTAACTTTTCCAAGTGAGATATGTCGAGAAGCAGCTTTCCTGCGATGTGCCTCAAAAATAAATGCAGAGAAAGAAGCATACCAGATGGCTTGGATTAAATCTGAACAGCGACGAGTAATGACTTCTAGGACAGCTGGGTAATGTACTCTTTGCTCAACAACATGTTTGATCTGAAACACAGAAACAATCTATGGTTTCCATGAAAGTGAAAGAAAAATGAAGCTGAATGTGGAGCAAGGCGCTGCTTTTCTCTCCAATATGCTCCGTGCTGCTTTGAGAGCCATATGGTCTGTTTGATATAAATGGGCTATAGCTGAAATTTAAACCTTTTACATTTAGAAGTAGTGATCAAACATTTATGTCACATATTCAGCAGCGGCTGTGAGGGAATAAAGAATTACTATTGGGGATAAAAAATAAAGTTTGTCTTCACTCTAAACAGCTAGGTCTCTCCTTCACTGTGAGATCTGTGCAGTCTCTCCAGAGGGGCTGAGACGGAGGCCACACTGCTGCTAAAGCGGAGGTTTGTCATTAGCAGTCGAGCTTCATCACCGAGAAACTTCAGTAAAAAGCCACTGTTCAAAGAATACCTACAAAAACCTGTCATGAAAACGCAAATTTGCTGCAATCCCTACTTCACAAGTTACTGAATCTCACCTCCGAGATGGAAACCGTGTCAGAGCCGGCAGGGTTGAGGTTAAGGTTCCACGGAGACCCAGTCACGACACTGAAACATGAAGGGGCCCAGGGCCAGGCGGGCTCTGGGCTGCACAGACACCCCCGGCAGTGGAGATGGGCCCCGGGCTCAGGGAGACTCAGGGCACAGGCGGGCCCCCCCCCCCCCCCCGCCCCGATTCCTGAGACACAGATCTGGACGCGGGCTCAAGCAGGACCGCTCCCAGTGCCAGCAGGTCCCAAGTCACAGACACACACGTACTCTTGCACATCTCAAAGAGGATAAAACAGAGGTAGGATGGAAATAGGAAAAAAGAAGAAAAACAACTGCCCGCTGCACCCGGAGCAGCAGACACCCCATGAAAGGCCATGACCGATGGAGACTCCGGCTCCAGGTGACACTTTCGGGCTGGTCGCTGGGCTCCAGAGATCGGCGGGGCTGACCAGTCCCCCAACGCCCACTGCGCGGGGAAACAGAGACAGGACAGGTCCTGACGGTCCCCAAAGAAAACTGAGCGAGACGGGGAAGCACAGACCATCCCCCACCCCATGCGGGTGTGGTCGGATCCCGCCTGAATCTGAGGCCACAGGCTCCAGCTCTGCTCATCCACCCAAAGCAACAAGGAGCGGAGACAGGAGGCAAGGGCCCCTCGCCTGAAAACGTGTCTCAAAACCGTCCGTTTTCAAGGTAACAAAGGACAGGCTGGGCGGTGTCGGATGGATGGCATAAGCCTTTGGGGAAACACTCAGGTGAGAGGCCCAGGGCTGAGGGCAGGGGAGCCTCGGCCACCCTCCTCGTCTGGGCTTCAGGCTGGCAGGACCTCAGCAAAGCGCAGGTGGCCGGCATCAGGCAGCCCGGTCCTGGGGGCCTCCCTGCAGCCTCAAGGCCCGGCTGTCCAGCTGTGGCCCCACACAGCCTGTCTTCACTGAGACCAGGACTTCCCAGGGCTCCTATGACGGGCCTGACCGGTTCCTCCTATTCCAGATGCAGACAAAGGGAAGCAGAGAGCCGGCGGAAGAGCAGGGCCAACCGGACCTTCAGCAGACGGCAGCTGGGGGCATGGAGCCTGCGCCCTGTATCCGGCTAGCGTTGCGCAGCCCTCCCAGCCCACCGGTCCAGCATGTTCCCTGGGGAGGTGCGCACACACATGTGGTCCACGGCCGAGCGTGTTCCCGGGGGAGGCGTGCACACGCACGTGGCCCATGGCCAATTGTGTTTCCAGGGGAGGTGCACACACAACACGCACGTGGTCCACGACCGAGCGCGTTCCGGGGCCGGGGCGGGGCCGGAGGAGCACATCCGCAGGTGGCCCGCGGGGCCCAGCGCCCCACAGGGGCCCCCCGCACACAAGAAGCCTGCAGCCTGGGCAGCAGGGTGAGCAGCCCCGCACCCCTCCTCACGGGGGCCACTCTCTGCTCGGCTAGATGAAGCCGAAGGAACAGGGGTGAACCCCGCCGCACTAACCCCGCTCGGCTGTAAAGGCTGCGGTCCGGGGTGAGGGGGGCACCCCTGTCAGGAACCCCCCCGCAAAGCACGTGCTGCCCGAGTCTGTGATGAGAACTCGGCTCCGAGCGCCCGGGGACGCTCCCTTCACGGGAGCGGGGACGTGGTGACCCTCCCGGCTCCCTTCCGGACAGGCCTCTGGCCAAGTTTAAGCACATTCTGAGCACAGGGCAGATGCACGCGTCCTCCAGCGCGGCTGACGCCAGGGGCGCCCTCCAGCCGGAGCCGTCCTCGGAGCAGGCCGGGCGCCCGGCCTGTTCGTCGGGAAGGGCGGGGCGCCAGCGGGGCTCCATGCTGCCCTGTGGGTGGGCAGGCGGTTTCCCGGCTGTGACGGTGCCCTGTGGCGGGACTGCCAGCCGTCATCAGTGACTGCAGGTAAAGCGCGCGCCCTCCACGGGCTCGCCTCAGCCACTCACCCAAAGGCCAGAGGAGCAAAGACTGGGGCTCCCCTCGGAGGAGGAGCTCTGCCCAGGGCGGCAGCCGCATCTCCTGCCGGAGTTTGCAACCTCAGGCCGACAATATAGCAGGCGGGGAGGGGGGTGAGGAGGGAGAAAAACGTGTGAATCCGTCCTTACAACAGCATGTCATGAGACAGGCATTGACCTAGAGGTTTACACAAGCACGCAGGGTGCAGAGGAGACGCACCAGGCTTGGTCAGTGTGAACCTGGGGTCAGAGAGATGCTCGTGGGAGGTGGGCTGGACCGCCACCTGGAGAGGTAGCCACGTGCAGACAGCGGGGCGCGGGGGGTGCAGGCAGAGCCGGTGCCCCGGAGGGGGCCGGGGCGTGGTGGGGGCGTGCTGCCCTGCTGCTGGAGGCAGAGGGGAGAGCACTGTGGAGGGCAGCTGCCACCCGCGGAGCCTGCAGCCAAGAGCCGGGACTGATACGCCGGAGGCGCTGCCTGATTGGCTACCAGGAGCGAGGCTGATGCCTCATGTCTAATTCTGCCCAGACCCAAAATTCTGCTGAGTCTCCAAATTGAGTGGTTCTCTTAACCTATAACCAAGTGTTCAAAGAAGGTGTCACGAAACCCAACAAACCCATCTCCAACCTGGGCTGCACATGAAACTGACTCCTGCAAGAGGAACGCAGCACTGGGCACTTTGCTTCCGGCCAAAAGGAAAGAAACTCATCTTTCCAACAGGCAGCGTGCCTGGTGAGTGCATGTAAGATTCAGGGTGATTCAGAGAGCATCTGAAATCCCTGTGGCTCAGAAACAGGCGGGTGACGAGAGCCTTCAGGAAGACTTCTCTAAAAGTCCTGTCAAAGGCTGCCTTTTTAAAGAATTTTTGTTCACACACAGAAAACTGTACAGAAGGAAACCAAAAGCACTCACAACCCCGCCAATCTGAGGGACTGCTGTTAACATCTGGGACAGTTCCCTCCCTTTCCATTCAGGCTCCCTTCACATAGTGGAGGTGATGCTATTTGCACAACCGTGGTTTCCTTTTTCACTTAACGTTGTGCCTCAAGAAGCGTTTTTGTCCTTAGAAAACGTTCATTTTGTTTTTCATTGAATGGCAGTAGCAGCCATCACCTGCCACGCCGCTCTGCCGTGCTTCTCTTCTGCATGTGTGTGTGCTGTGGGTGCTCAGTCGCGTCCGACTCTGTGACCCTGTAGACCGTAGCCCACCAGGCTCCTCTGTCCGTGGGTTTCTCCAGGCAGGAATACTGGAGCAGGTGGCCATGCCCTCCTCCAGAGGGTCTTCCCGACCCAGGGACCTAACCTGCATCTCTTGGGTCTCCTGCAGTGGCAGGCGGGTTCTCACCACTAGTACCCTCTTCTGCATAGGAAGGTCATTTCCAATCAGCAAATGTCCTCTGAGTGGACTGCGGCAGATTCTCAGGGCTGAGCAACAAACAAAATCCAACGGGGAGGGAGTTACAATTTGATTACAGCTATCACCCCAGATTTTGCTCAGAAAGTTCCACCCATGTATTTATATTTTATTTAGTCACTTCTTCCAGAATTATTTCCAATAAAGACAGTCATTTTTTATAGCAATGGGAATTTACAGTAAAAAATAAACTATTATGGGAAACCATAATCAATTTGATAAATTAGGATTGATTAAACAAGTCAGTCCCAAAAGAAATCAGTCCTGAACATTCACTGGAAGGACTGATGCTGAAGCTGAAGCTCCAATACTTTGGCCACCAGATGGGAAGAGCTGACTCATTGGGAAAGACCCTGATGCTGGGAGGAATTGGGGGCAAAGGAGAAGGGGGCGACAGAGGATGAGAGGGCTGGATGGCATCACCAACTCGATGGACATGAGTCTGAGTGAGCTCAGGAGTTGGTGACGCACAGGGAGGCCTGCTGTGCTGCGGTCCGTGGGGTCACAATCCGACACGCCTGAGCGACTGAACAGATTACGGGAAAACAAGCTGGCCTGCTCTCATCGCCCCCTGGTGTCAGCACCCCCTCACTGCAGGCCGGGAGTGAGCGCGCGAACAAACCCTAGGCCTCCAGCTCCCTCCCGGCACTCAGGGCGTTGGCAACAAAGCCTGGGTCTGGCTCCCAGCGGCGGCCACTTCAGCTGCTAACTCACAGCAGTCTCCTCACTGCTCTGCTCCGGAGAACACCGTCTGTGGGTAATGGACGCCTGAGTGGCTGTCCCTGGTCCCAGGCACCCGGGACCGTGAGCCCCCAGAGCACCCAGATCTGGGTTTCACACTCCTCTCCACAGCAGGGCTCCTCGGAGTCGCCCAGGAGAGCACGTTTCCGTCAGAACCATGGCACCCTAGCCGATCCATGAAGACCAGAAACCCCAGGGGCGGCCGAGCAGCAGCGGGTGAACCCGGCACGGAGACCGAGGACGCCCCCAACCAGCCCTGGTGGGCGCACTCATTAAGACCACACGGGGCACAAGCCCTACTGTGCAGCCTGGGGTTTTCACAAACAACACTTTGTAAGGGCTCCGTCAGGGCAAGAGAATCCACCTGAATCGTACTTCCCCAGGAGCCAGCTCCTCAGCCTTGCTACGGCGCAGCGGGGCCCCCACGGCAGGAGGGGCAGTGTCTGGGCCTGCGCTCCTGGTGGGATGGCTGCAGCAAGCAGGCCCGCGGGGGCCACACTGTCCGCACACCGCTCCACACACCGAGACCCCCGCACTGGAGGGCCTGCGCCTCGAGCCTCAGCGGCGGGCACCGTGCAGGGGAAAGGGGCCTTGGGCCGGGGAAAACACAAGCTCAGATTCTGGTCTCTGCTGTGTTAGCAGAGGCGTTAGGCTCTTGAGAGTCCTGTGGACTGCAAGGAGATCCAACCAGTCCATCCTAAAGGAAATCAATCCCCAATATCCATTGGAAGGACTGGTGTTGAAGCTGAAAGTCCAGTACTTTGGCCACCTAATGCGAAGAGTTGACTCATTTGAAAAGACCCTGATGCTGGGAAAGATTGAGGGCAGGAGGAGAAGGGGACGACAGAGGATGAGATGGTTGGATGGCATCACCAACTCGATGGACATGAGTTTGTGCAAACTCCAGGAAATGGTGAAGGACAGGGAGGCCTGGCGTGCTGCAGTCCATGGGGTCACAGAGAGTCAGACATGACTGACAGACTCAACAACAACAATTTGTTAGCAAAACAAATTTTGAACAAATCAGAAGCAATGAAAACTTCCGTCTCTGTATCAATTAAGACACTTTCATTGTGAACCAGAGAAAATATAACTGAAACTGGTTAAAATCAGGGAATGTGTTGGTTCACGTGACTAACGCACCCAGAAGACAGTGCCGATCTTGGGGAGTGGCAGACCTGGTCGCTCTGTGCCCCTCTCTGATCGCCCCCCGGCTCAGGCTCACCTGCGGGTTCCCGCCTCTGGGTGAGGACGGCTGCACGCCCACACCTGCGGTCTGTCCCCCTGAGCACCCGCGGGGAGTCCTAGGGTTCACCCCGATTGGGTAGTGGGGTCACGCGGCCCCTCCTGCCCCATCACTGCGGCCAGGACCATGGAGAGCTCCCCAGACTCCCAGCCAGGTGAGACCCTCACAAAACGTGAGGGAGAGGAGAAAGGTACCGTGCCTGCAGCAATAAGGGGAGGGCCTGCCGGTGCAGGGTGCGGTGTGCACGCCGGTGACGCGGACTGGCGAGACGCAATAGGGGCAGGGCAGACAGCAGCCTGCGGAACGGGCTCCCCCGCCCCGCCTGGCAGAGGGCCTGGGTACCGAGGCCGGGGACGCCGTGCAGGGGGCCTGCAGCCAAGCTTCACACCAGCTCTGCCGGACGTGCTGGGCCTCTCCTGCCCCTCTAACCGACCGTCCCTTCCCTAGAGAGACCCAGGCTGTGGTTGCCCCCCGTCCACCCGAGCCGGCCCCGCTGGAGGTCTGACTGCTGCACGGGACCTCCTCTGAGCCTGACTGCGACCGCTTGACAGCCACACGCCCTGGACGGACGTCAGCATGCCTGCTGACCGCTGCCGCCTGCACCTCGGACAGAAAGCCGCCCCCAGCTTCCCCGGCCCTGGGAACGGGAGGCTGCCTCGATCATGAAGCAGGGACGCACATATAGAGCTGGTGGCCACCGACAGAGGCTGGCAGGGGCACCGCCCGTCGAGCAGGACTGAACCGAGGGGTTTCAGGTGGCGGCGGTGAAAGCACTGAGGGCTTAGACTTTTGCTCGCTCCGACCTGAGGTCACACACATCCCCGGCTCCATGGTAAAGGGGACCAGGATGGAGCTGAAAGCTTTGTCCCCTGCGTTCAGCAGCCTGAGGACTGCAGCTGGAGCATCTTAATGAAACTGTTAACAAGTCACGCTGTTTTCAGCAGTCATCTAACTGGTTGTGGCCTTTCACTCATTTCTGTAATCAAGTAACCCTTTCTGATTTTCCCAGTGAACAGAAATATCAATCCTAAACCTCTTTTTATTCCTAAAGTAGTTGCTTCTCACAATCACATTATACTTGGTATTAAAATGAAGCCAGCGGAGCCAGATCCAACCTCAAACCTCGCCTTAATAGACACAGGAAATTGGGCGCAGACACTGTGCTCACATGCACACCCCGCACCCTCGCTGCCCCTACAGACGCACAGACAGATGGACGCTCTCCCTGCGCCTCCACGGAGACCCGGGCCAGCGTCTGCACTTCCTCCTGCGCTCACTCACTGCAGGCCCATCCATCAGCTTCGTCCAAGCCACTCTGTACAAACTCAGCATTTGTTAGGCTAAATCGCTGCTCACACAGCAGGGAGGATCCGACCTGTCCTTACCCGGGAAAGAGCTCACCCGGTGGGCCTGCTGCTGGTCCGAGGGAGCGGCCCAACCCCCAGGACTGCAGTCTCCCCTCCCTGTCTCCCCCATCCAGCACTGGACCCGCACGTCTTGCTACAGGAAAGACACCGTGTGATGAAGTGATGCTGGCTGCCATGTCCTCTGGTCTTAAACACACTCACACGTCTAGGTGGAGGCAGGGAGGCGGCAGAAGGCACAGGGTGCCCCAGCCTGGGAGACATCCTCGGGTGGCTGTGCCCCGTGGAGAGTCCTGGAGCTGGGCTCTGGGGGGATTGTTCCTGGATGCACATCTGTCATGAGTCAGACTCGGGTGGGGGTGGAGGGGGTGCGCTGTCCACATAATCACCTGAAAAAAGGCAGTTCACACCTGAGCACGTTTTCTCTAGGGGGTTGAAGAGACAGTGGCACCAGGAAGCCAGCCTTGGGGTTCACTTGCAATAGACTTCAGGGGCGTGAGAGGAAAACTTGAGCCAATTCATTCACGTTGCACCTGCTTCCGGAGCACCTACCCTTCCTGGTCTTCTGTTGTTCTTGTTATTGCTATTCACTCTGTCCTGTCCAACTCTTGCGACCCCATGGACTGCAGCACACCAGGCTTCCCTGTCCTTCATCACCTCCCAGACTTTGCTCAAACTCATGTCCATCGAGTCAGTGATGCCATTCAACCATCTCATCCTCTGTCGTCCCCTTCTCCTCCTGCCCTCAATCTTTCCCAGCATCAGGGTCTTTTCTAATGAATTAGTGCTTCACATCAGGTGGCCAAAATATTGGAGTTTCAGCTTCAGCATCAGTCCTTCCAATGAATATTTAGGACTGATTTCCTTTAGGATGGACTGGTTGGATCTCCTTGCAGTCCAAGGGACTTTCAAGTCTTCTCTGGCAGCAGAGTTCAAAAGCATCAATTCTTTGATGCTCAGCTTTCTTTATAGTCCAACTCTCACATCTATACATGACTATTGAAAAAGCATAGTTTTGAATAGATGGGCCTTTGTCAGCAAAGTCATGTCTCTGCTTTTTAATATGTTGTCTAGGTTGGTCATAGCTTTTCTTCCAAGGAGCAAGTGTCTTTTAATTTCATGGCTTCAGTCACCATCTGCAGTGATTTTGGAGCCCAGGAAAATAAAGTCTGTTGCTGTTTCCATTGTTTCCCATCTATTTGCCATGAAGTGATGGGACCAGATACCATGATCTTAGTTTTCTGAATCTTGAGATTTAAGCCAACTTTTTCACTCTCCTCTTTCACTTTCATCAAGAGGCTCTTTAGTTCTTCTTCACTTTCTGCCATAAGGGTGGTGTCATCTGCATATCTGAGGTTATTGATATTTCTGCTGGCAATCTTGATTCCAGCTTGTGTTTCATCCAGCCCAGCATCTCGAATGATGAACTCTGCATATGAGTAAAATAAGCAGGGTGACAATATACAGCCTTGATGTACTCCTTTCCCAATTTGGAACCAGTCCATTGTTCCATGTCCGGTTCTAACTGTTGCTTCCTGACCTGCATACAGATTTCTCAGGAGGGAGGTCCGGTGGTCTGGTATTCCCATCTCTTTCAGAATTTTCCACAGTTCGTTCTGATCCACACAGTCAAAGGCTTTGGCGTAGTCAATCAAGCAGAAGTAGCTGTTTTTCTGGAACTCTCTTGCTTTCTCTTTCTATGATCCAACAGATGTTGGCAATTTGATCTCTGGTTCCTCCACCTTTTCTAAATCCAGCTTGAACATCTGAAAGTTCTCAGTTCATGGACTGTTGAAGCCTGGCTTGGAGAATTTTGAGCATTACTTTGCTAGTGTGTGAGATGAGTGCAATTGTGCGGTAGTTTGAGCATTCTTTGGCATTGCCTTTCTTAGGAATTGAAATGAAAACTGACCTTTTCCAGTCCTGTGGCCACTGCTGAGTTTTCCAAATTTGCTGGCATATTGAGTGCAGCACTTTCACAGCACCATCTTTAGGATTTGAAATAGCTCAACTGGAATTCCATCACCTCCACTAGTTTCGTTTGTAGTGATGCTTCCTAAGACCCTCTTGACTTCACACTCCAGGATGTCTGGCTCTAGGTGAGTGATCACACCATCGTGGTTATCTGGGTCAATAGATCTTTTTTGTATAGTTCTTCTGTGTATTCTTGCCACTTCTTAATATCTTCTGCTCCTCTAGGTCCAAACTGTTTCTCTCCTTTATTAAGCCCATCTTTGCATGAAGAGTTCCCTTGGTATCTCTAATGTTCTTGAAGAGATCTCTAGTCTCTCCCAGTCTGTTGTTTTCCTCTATTTCTTTGCATTGATCACTGAGGAAGGCTTTCTTAGCTCTCCTTGCTATTCTTTGGAACTCTGCATTCAGATGGGTACATCTTTCCTTTTCTCCTTTGTCTTTCACTTCTTTTCTCAGTTATTTGTAAGGCCTCCTAAGACAACCATTTTGCCTTTTTGCATTGCTTTTTCTTGGGGATGGTCTTGCTCACTGCCTCCTGTACAATGTCACAAACCTCCATCCATAGTTCTTCAGGCACTATATCAGATCTAATCCCTTGAATTTATTTGACACTTCCACTGTATAATTGTAAGGGATTTGATTTAGGTCATACCTGAAAGGTCGAGTGAATTTCCCTACTTTTTTCAATTTAAGTCTGAATTTGGCAATAAGGAATTCATGATCTGAGCCACAGTCCACTCCTGGTCTTGTTTTTACTGACTGTATAGAACTGCATTGGTTAAACTCAATAGGTTTTCATTCTTGCATTCTTTGAGTCTTCTTGTGAAAGGTAACGAACACAGAGAAGTGTGCACAAAACTTCATAGTATAACACACAATTATCAAGTATAACACACAATTATCAAGTATAACACACAACTGTGCATAGACTCACTCCCCCAGTCAAGAAATATCATGCAGCCGGAAGCCTCCAGGCCAAGCACACCTGTCGCGCAGGCCACCGCTGTGTCTAGTTCTCCAGCCTTCCCCTCGTAGGACTAGACGCATGTGGCCTGGACTCCCATGTGCCTCCTTTCCTTCACTCGGCTTTATACGTGATCCGAGTCACCATGGTTTGTTCAGTCTCACCACTGTGGAATGTTTTTACTGTGTGAATGTAAGGAATGCACAATATATTCAGTTTATACTCATAAACGTGAAGAACATTCATACAATATACAAAATGCATAAATTCCATCATATGAAATATTCATTTTGTGTCTCCTGCCCCTTAAGTGCATTTGGGGATTACCTGACTGGCAAGCTTAGGAACAAGGCTACTTGTGAGCGTCGTCTGGGGGTGTCCGTGGTGCGCGGGGCGCTGCAGCTGCCGTCCACAGGGCGCCTGGGTTCGGGCAGACTTTACTCCACCACCAGCCCACACTCCCCTGCTCTGCATTCTCAGCAGCACCCGGAACTGGCGGACTTGTAGTTTCCACCCATCCAGTGGGTGATCCGCCACGTGTCATGTGGCTTCCGTTTCACTTCCCTGATTCAACAACTAGGTTGAACACCATCTTATTCATTTCAGTCATTTGCACTTCCACCTCAGAAATTCCCGTGCCAGTGTTTAACCGATTTCTTCTTGGGTGTCTGTCTTTTCCTTAAAGATTTACGGGGAGTCTCTATGTCACTGACCATTAGGCCTTTCCTGGGTGCACATACTTCACCTTCTCCCACGACTGCCCCTTGTCTTAAGACTGTTTTTATTAAGAGACGTTCTTGATTTTAACATAGCTGAAATTCCCAGTCTTTTACTTCATGGACACGACTAAGCGACTGAACAGCAACTCCGTGATTAGTGTGTTTTTAGTCCTTTTTCACACATCTCTGTCTACTCTGAGGTCATGAAAATGTATGTTCTCATCTAAATTCTTTACAGTTTTCACTTAAGTATATAGGAGTTGGTCTATATAAAGAAATTAGGTCCAGTTTCATTTTTTTCCAATATGGATCCCAGATGTTCTACAGCTTCGTTTTTTCATTCAAAATATCTTGAGGTCTTTCTGTATCTGCACATACACAGTTCTATCTTGAGGATAAACCATAATTTGAAGAGTAATTAGGATATTCATGTGGTTTTCTATTCCAGTGTTTCAAAGACTCATTTTACATTTGATTCTTTACACACATATTTCAGCATATTCATCATGGATTTCTCAGGCGTAGGCCTGCAGAGTTAAAAGCAAAGGCATTTTACATTTTCTTAGATATTGGGTTTTCTGTCTTGCTTTAAAAAATTAATTCTGTCAAAATTATTAAAAATTCCACTAAGTTTTCTTCTAGTGTTTATGACGTCCCGTTATACTCTTCCCTTTGAGCCATCTGGATTTTATTTTGGGGGAAGAAGTTTGGGAGGGAGCCAGCTGTATATTTTCCACATGTCTGGCCAGTGGTCCCGAAATCATTATTGAATAATACATCTTTTCCCACTGATTTTAAATGTCATCACTATCATATACTAAATACTCACATGCACGGGGGCTATTTCGAGGCTTGCCATTCCCCCCCTTCAATCCGACTGTTTGCGATCGCCGCCACTCGGGTGTAAGGCCTCCATCGTCTCGGAGCACTGGGTGTGGGACAGCGGCCCCCACACGGCCCCCCTGCTTCACAACCTTCCCATTATGTCTCAGTGTGAACTTTAAAACTAGCTTGCTCGGCTTCAAAAGAAATTCTGTTAGTGTTTTGTCGTGCTCAGTGAAACACCAAGGTTAACTCAGAGAACACCGATATACTACAGCGTTGACGCCTCCCACCCGAAGCACTGTCTGCGGACATCTCGCTCCTTCGAAGTCTGAGAGCGCGTCCCGTCTCGCCGTGTGTGTGTGTGTGTGTGTCTGTGTGTCTGTGTGCGTGCGCATGTGTCTCTGTGTCTGCGTGTGTGTCTGTGTGTGTGTGCACTCAGATGTGTGTGTGTGAGTGTGTGTGTGTGTGCGTGCACGCCTTTCCGTTCTCTCCAGGCCCTTCTCCCATGGCTGCTGTCTGGGGTCACAGGCTTTCTGCCTGAAGACCTCCTGCTGGTTGTTCCTAGTCAGGGCAGCTAGCAATAAATTTTGTTTATTTGATGGCCTGAAAATGTCATAATTTCCCTCTCCCTTTAGAAAGATCCTTTCTCTGGGACAGACGTTCAGGTTGGTGGCTGTTTTCTTTCAGTTCTTTAAAAACATCACTCCATTATCTTCTAGCCACCCCCAACTCCACGGAAGCTGCTGTCAATGGCGTAAGAAACCACCCACAAAACCCATGGCTGAAAATAACAAGCAGTGCAATCCTGCATGAGTCTGCGAGTGAGCAGGGGCCAGCTCGGGGCTGTGCTCCTGTGACTCTCCTCCTGGGGGTCTGGGTGTAACAACGTCAGAGGAGCAGCATCAGGACCTCATCCTTCTGTCCTCATCTGATGGTCAAGGGAGTCACAGCTGAGGCCAGAATCAGGCAGCGGGGAGGAAGCTCCACCTGCGATCCAGGCTTGCCTGGCAGAGGGCATGCGTGCAGGAAGGGGGAAGACCTGGGGCTTACTGCCATCTTGCCCGTGGTCTTCTTAGAACCTTTGAAGTTAGACGTGTTTTCTCTGGCTGTGATGGCTTTTTAAAATTTGTATTTTCAACAATCTCACTATACTGCTCCCAGGGGGTGTGTGTGTGTGTGTGTGCGCGCGCACGCCTATTCTTGGGGTTCGTGGTACTTCTTGAGCTTTTGCTTGATGTCTCTCCCATGTTTTGGAAACCTGCTAGTCTTCATCTCCTCAAACGTTCTGCCCCTTCTCCATCTGCTCCCCTGTGGACTGTGATTCACAGTAAGCTCCCTCCTTGCTCATGGCTCTCTCCCTCTCTATATATTTTCCCTCCTTTTTTCTCTCTGGATATTGTCTTCTTTTTAAGATTTTTTTGATGTAATCCATTTTTTAAGCCTTTATTGAATTTGTTACAATATCGCTTCTGTTTTATGTTTTGGTTTTTTGGCCATGAGGCATGTGGGATCTGAGCTCCCTGACCAGGGACAAAACCTGCACGCTCTGCCCTGGAAAGCGAAGTCTTCACCACTGGACCACCAGGGAAGTCCCTGGATATGGTCTACTGACCTATGTCCCTCATCCCCACTGCCAAGGTCTCATCTGCTACTAGACCCATCGACTGCACTTCTAAATTCAGTACGTGCATTTTACAGGGCTATGTGGTTCTTCTCTACAGACTGTAGAAAATCTAACAATTCTCTGAAACTCTCCACTTATCAACCAGTGTTTCAAACAGCTGAACCATCAGTTCAGCATCAGAGGCTGATGACTTCAACACCTGCACCACTTTGCACCTGCCTCTACCATCCACCCGTCTCCTCTCACCCTGTCACCTGACACGCAAGGCGGTCCTGACCCAATGCCGACACAGCGTGTGACCCGTGGAACAGGACCTAGCCGGGATCCCAACCGCACACAGGGCTTCTGCTCAGCTCCCGGCAGCCAGAGGCGCAGGGCGATGGCCACGCACCCTTCCTCCTGCCGCACTCGCAGCCTTTCACGGTCCGACCGAAAGCCTAGCTAGTCCACCGGGGTCCTCACGCCTCGGCAGGCCCTGGCCCAGCGCACGCCCGCAGCAGCCCTGGGCCTGCCCTCTCTCAGCCTCCCTCCGAGGGCCTCATGACTGACCGGCCTGAACCCGCCCTCGCCCTGCGCTCCTGGCACCTCAGCTCCTGGCCGTCATCGGAGTTCCATGCGTCTTCTAGCGGAAGTTTTCTCTACTTTCTCCAGTTTTTCTATTTGCTTTGAGGTAAAATTTTTCTGCTGCAAACTGGCCATCACACCCAGAAGCAGAAATGTCCTCAGCAAAATTCAAGGGGGTTTTCATAAATGATCCACGCATTGTTCAGATTACTCCAGGATGGCTTATACTCCTTACATCCTATTTTCTTCCCGTGTCTTCTGTTGGTTGTTGGTATTTAGGAAAACCCTTCGTCTCTACATTAAGCATGTAACTAACACTGTCAGTAGTTCTTCAGTGGGTGCATTGAGGTTTTCCAAGTAAATAATCACATCATCTGAAAATGAAGATCATGCCTCTTCCCTTTGGTTTTATACCTCTTATGTTTTTCACATTTGTTTGATGAGCTGATACAGCAGTCTCACCCTGGAAATCCTGATTCTATTGACCTGGGGCAGCATGAAGTCCCCAGGTGACCCCGACGGAGGGCAAGGCTGCGGACCCCAGGCTGAGGCTCAAGGCTGTGCTCAGTGACAGGCTGTCAGTCATAAGAATACACGCCGGGAAGCTGGGCTTCGACACTCAGTCTATCCACCTATGTGTCTCATCATCTTAAGGAACAGAGTGTGAATTCCGTCTGTTTGGCGCTCTACAAATAAATGCGTGCACGTCCCGCTCTAACCGACCCCTGTGTGAGTCACATGACCGCCTCACGGTTGGGTCCCCCTCACTCTCCGGACAGGCTCCCTCAGCGTGCCACGGGAGTAAGCTGGTAATGCTGCACTTCAGGTTTGTCTCAGAATGTTGAGCGGCACAGTGCTACGACTCTGCTGACGGGGCGGCCTCCTTTTGGGCCACACGGGGTCTCCTCCCTGGTTGTGGAGGGGCTCCTCTCCAGACGCGGCGTGCAGGCTGCTCACGGCAGAGGCGTCTCTCCCCACGGAGCAGGGGCTCCAGAGCTTCCCGTCTCCACCGTGGCGGCGCCCGGGCTCAGCTGCCCGCCGCGCGTGGGCCCTTCCTGGAACAGGGCTGGCACCCGAGCCCCTGCCCTGGCTGCAGACCCTCAGCACTGGCCCCAGGGCCGTCCCGCAGGCCTCGCAGTTTCTGAATCAGCGCTGTGTCTGTGACAGAATCTGAAGGCTGTGTGTCGTGTCACCACTGGTTTACCAATTCTTTGGAAGCGGATAGAAAGACGGCATTTTAATGAACCCTGTCGCTGCAGCAACTTGCTCTCTGCAGTTCACTTCTTCTAAGACGGACTTAGGCACAGCACCCCCGCACACACACACAGGGCGGGTGGCCACAGCGCCCCACAGCCCTGCCGGCATTCAGGTCTACCCGGACAACAGCTGAGTCCGCTGAGAGCCGCCCGGCTCCCCTGCTGCGTCAGTGAGGGGGACCAGCGCAGTCCAAGGGGCCACACATGGACGCCCGCACAGGTCACCGGTCTCGGATGCCACAAAGCCTCCATCCCCCGGGGAGGAAAACGGATACAAGCAACCGTCACCAAAGGTCAGGGAGCATCCAGAGAAGCCTCGTGTAGACCAGCGGTGGACATTTAGTAACTCCTGCCCACAGCGCTTCTCTCTGTCCTCAAAGCTCCTCTTCCTTAAGCCCCTGGGCCTTGGCCACCCCCTCCCCACATGGGGTGGGGTTAGAGGCGCCACCCCTGGGTGGGGAGGGTTTCCCAATCATGGTTCAGCGCTCTGCCTCCCCACACGCCTATGCCTGGGTGGGGGTGCTAAACCCCAGCTCCAACCAGTGCCTGCCACTGACACTCAACCGGAAGTCTCCACAAAATGAGTGAATGAATGAAGAAAGGAACAAATGGATTTTCTAGGCAAGAAAGAGGGATCATGATTTTGACATTAATTTTATTATCTCAAACTATTACTCTTTTAAAGGTTATATTTAGGAAGAGAGTGAATTAGATGGGAAAATATGTATTTTATAAATTCAAAAGAAAATTATAATAATATCTGTTTATAGATGCATAAAACATGTCCAAATGCAAGAAGGACACAGAAAAAAAGAGATCGAAACAAAGTTGTCTCCGGTGACTGGACCATGGGCTAATCTTTTCCCTGCTCTCCTGCATGTCCTAACTTTTCTTTAATGATGAATACTGCTTTTAGAACGGAAAATAAATAAAGCCCCCATAAAACTCTGGGCTTTGGGCCACACCAGTCAGCACCTCTTGCTTAAAATAAGCACTGCCTATGGACCACTGGGGGCTTCCCGTGTGGCACTAGTGGTACCGCTTGCCAATACCGGAGACTCAGGGGACTCAGGGAGACCCCGGAGGAGGGCACGGCAGCCCACCCCAGGACTCCTGCCTGGAGGACCCCACGGACAGAGGAGCCTGGCAGGCCACTGGGACTCTGCACGCCTCCTGCCCAGCCTGCTCGGGCCCAGGGAGCAAGGCCGTTCACCCCACAGGACAGACTGACCACCTCTCCCCACGCCTGGAGAGGAGCCTGTCTCAGGAGAGAGGAAATAAGCAAGTAAACCAAAGTACACGTTTTAAAAACTTTGATCTTAAGGGAATCAGATAAAGTTGAGAACAGAATTGAATAGGAAAAAAGATCACTCTTGAATGACTTTTAATAACTATTAATCTGTGGTACGCATTTTTACCTACTTCTGCCCAAAGGAATATCTGTGGAGATTTTTAATAGTTTGATTGGATCTCATCTCCACTCAAGTACCCAGGCTTCTTCCAGGCTACCCTCTCTGTCGATGACAACGTTTGGGAGACAATGAGGAGCTATAAGGCGCTCAGACCTCGGATGACGCTGCACCCCCACTCAGGGTCCTCCGCGCCCAGATAAACCCGGAACTAGGTGCACTAGTGTGTGGGTGTCAGAGTGCTCAGCTGTATCTCCCCAGGACTCCTTGCAGTCTGGAGCAGGGACATCTCACGCCTGCTCAGCTCAGTGGGCAGGGAGGGTCACCCCGTCACTCTCGGGGCTCCCACAAGCGGTCCCCACAGCAGCTGGCCTTCTCCATGGGCTGCATGGAGGTTGGTGCTTGCCCCCTGCCCACCCCCGGAGGAGTCTCTGAGATCCAGCACTGGGGCAGGCCGAGGGTTTGGGGGACACTCTGCTGTCTGGAACTCGGGCAGCAGGCAAAGTGGGCGTGAGGCCCCTTGCCTGCCTCGGACCCTAAGAAACAGTTCGCAGACTGTCAGACCCCAAGCACTTCCCACCAGGGGCCGTGTACACACCAGGAGCAGAGCGAGGGGCCCACGTGTGTCCGGCCCGGCCTGGTGCTCTGGGCGCGGGAAGCCCCGAGGCAGGACTCTGCAGCGGGCACCGCACCACTGGAGACTCTCCCACACGGCCTGAGCTCCACAGAGCTGAGCCTAACATTGAGACGCCCCACCCACAGCCCCCTAGGAACCAGGAAGGAGTTAAAACAGGAGCCTCCCTCCTTCGAAGGGGGAGACACTTCTGCAGCTCACCCCCACCTAACCGGACCACCTGCAGCCGGTCTGCACCCCGCGCTCCCGAGAGCCCTCTCGCCACCCCAACCCCTCTGCTGGGAAACAGGCAGCTCTTGAAGGGCCCATGTCTTGAAATTGGTGGTGGTCTGACCAGCGTCATCTTGATTGTTTTAAGTACAGTCAGTCTCCAGTTGCAGGGCTGGTTTGTTCCTATTTCCTTGATGCCAGCTCTCCAAACTGTGCCAGCTTACGTCACGGCTGCAGTCTGCTCATCATGTAGCTAACTTCTGCCCTGTGGGGGTTTGGCATGTACAAATCAGCCCAAAGGACATGGCTCAGAATACTACCTACAGCCCTTGAGGAGGACTAAAGCTCCTTGACTCCTTAATGGCTAAACTATTACTATTTCAGCATTCAAAAAATTCAACATTCAAGAAACTAAGATCATGGTACCTGGTACCATCACTTCATGGCAAATAGATGGGGAAACAATGGAAACAGTGATAGACTTTATTTTCTTGGGCTCTAAAACCATCACAAACAGTGACTGCAACCAGGAAATTAAAAGACTCTTGCTCCTTGGAAGAAAAGCTATGACAAACCTAGACAACATATTAAAAACCAGACATCACTTTGCTGACAAAGGTCCATATAGTCAAAGGTATGGTTTTTCCAGTAGTCATGTATGGATGTGAGAGTTGGACCATAAAGAAGGTTGAGCATGGAAAAATGGATGCTTTCGAATTGTGGTGCTAGAAGAAACTCTTGAGAGTCTCTTGGACTGCAAGGAGATCAAATAGTCAATCCTAAAAGAAATCAGTCCTGAATATTCATTGGAAAAACTGATGCTGAAGCTGAAACTCCAATACTTTGGCCACCTGATGGAAAGAGCTGACTCATTGGAAAAGACCCTGATGCTGGGCAAGATTGAGGGCAGGAGGAGAAGGGGACGAGAGGATGAGATGGTTGGATGGCATCACCGACCCAATGGACATGAGTCTGAGCAAACTCCGGGAGACAGTGAAGGACAGGGAAGCCTGGCGTGCTACAGTCTATGGGGTTGCAAAAAGTCAGACATGACTGAGTGACTGAACAACATTATTATTTCATTTTCACTGTTTCCTTTTGTTTCTGCATTTTCTGACTTCTCTGAGTAAATTTATTCTTAAAAGTTTTTCTGCAGACAAAATGCAGAGGCCCGGGACAGGGGGTGCAGAGTCTGTTCTGGGAAGGCCCCACAGGGTCCTGCTCTGTTATATCAGGAGCAAGCAGAGGACCAGGGGACCCCGGCGGCCACGGGCGGAAGCGCACAACATGAATACACAGTGGTCACCAGGCCAACCGGACAGCCAGGTGGTGCTCGCGGGTGGGCGGCCTGGGCAGGCAGGCAGAGTGTTCTGATTTTATTCCAACCTCATGTCAACTGACTATTTAAAGCCACGCATATGCATCACTTTGATAAAGTTAACTGAGGAAAAGTTTAAAGCGCCACGTCCCATAAACAAGAAATAAACTGGCATCTGCTGTGAGCAGCTCTGCCACGGCACTGCTGTAGACGCCCAGAAAGATCAATTAGCCGGACAGTCAGGACCCTGCCCGTCGGCTCACACTCTAGGGGCAGACAGGCCGGGAGCCACACACACAGCGGGCCCAGACTGGTGACAGGCCCTGTGCAGACACCGCCCTGAGCCCCTGGTCTCCAGCGGGCGCCCGCTGAGGGCTGGCCCACGCGGCACCTGCCGCACGTGAGCACCGGGGGCTGGGCAGAGGGCCTCTGACCTCCTGAGGCTCCCGCACGGAGCTCCCAGCTCACACTGCAAGGCTGCCCGCTTGGGGACCTACTGTCAGACCCGGACGCGGGTCCCCTGCCCCCTCCCCAGGGGGCTCTCTGTTGGACGGGGCTTCAGACTTTGACCCAGGTCCCCTGCCCCCTCCCCAGGGGGCTCTCTGTTGGACGGGGCTTCAGACCTTGAACCCAGGTCCCCTGCCCCCTCCCCAGGGGGCTCTCTGTTGGACGGGGCTTCGTGCAGCGACAGGGAGGACGCACATACACTTAGCACGGCACTCCCTCCCTCCCTCACTTTCCACGGCACACGTTTAAGTCACGGGCCTCCAGAACTTAGGTAACTCTATTGCCAAAGACCCGCTAGCCCCGCACCAGGTCTGGCCTTGCCGGGGTGGGTCGGGTCATACTGAGCTGTGCCAACTGTTTACATCCCTGTTCTGCCAGGCACCCCAATCTGTCTCGACCTGCGCAAAGAGCCGGACCAGCAGCCAGTCTAGGGTGTGACTGGTATTGTGAGTCCCAAGTGAAATAAAGTGTATGAAATCTCCCATAAATTATAAAACACTGTGCAGGTATTAATAATATTTATAGCTATTTACAGTCTTCTGTGTTTTAGGCAAATATCCTAAATAACGACGTATAGAGTGCTGTCAACTACTTGGACTAGGGTTATTGACCTAAGATACTTTTGCGTTGAAATCTGCAGTTTCTTAAATCATCGTGTGCACTGATTTTCATGTCCACAGAGAACTATCTTCTATGCTAATGATGCTCTTGCTAACAAATCATATAAGTAATACTGAGGACACTGAACTCCCCCTCCATGCGTTTGGCTTTGTTGCTCAAAGCACAGCCGGCGTTTCAGTGTAGATGTCGAGGAATTTTCAGGGTTGGAAGGTTTTCTTAGGAATCATCTGGCCCAGTGGTTCTGAGTTATGGCTGTGCATTAGAACCACTTCAGGGAGCTTTAAAAGAGGAGAGGAAAGAGCTGATGCCAATCCCCTCTCCCTCACCCTGGCAATGCCTAGCCATCAGTTGTTTAAAAGCCTCAATGCACAGCCATGGTTGGCAACCCCTGATGGAGCTACACACTGTGACGTAGTCAAACACCTCATTTTACAGGTAAGAAAATGGGCCTCTTTTCAAGGAGGAGAAAGCTCCTTCCATGAAGAATTCACTTACATAGCAATGCAAGGAAAGGCTGGCGGCAGAGCTTAGATTGGCCCTAAGTGTGGACTTTCAGTCCATTCTGTCTCTGCCTCAGAAATCAGGACAGTGGTGTGTGCATGAAGGTGCATATGCACACACAGACCAGATGAATTAACTGCATTGGGCCTTCAGAGTGAGAAGACAAAAACATTAATCCACAGCGACCAGACCCAACACAGGCAGATCGGGGTCCAGAAGGATGTGTGCATGTCTGCGTATGGCTGAGTCCCTCCGCTGTTCAGCTGAATCGACAACCACGATGTTAATCGGGTTGCTAATCGGCGTGCGAGCTGCACGTGTGCGTGCTCAGTCGCTACACCCCAGCACAGTGTAAAAAGTGCTTTTAAAGTTTGGGTCTAGTTGCTTTGGTTGTGATTCCGTTCATAGAGCAGAGAAACCAAACGCAAGGTGCTGACGCATCTATGTCTGTGACAGGGAAGAGCCGGCCAGCCTGCGGACACGGGCCGTCGGCAGCCTGGGCCCCTGACCACAGCCACTGGGCAGACGGAGACACGTGATGTGGAGGCCGGTGGCCCGTCGGTCAGACCAGAGGTGCGGCTGACGCCCTGGGCTCGGGCGTGTGAACTGACACCTGCTGCCCTGTCCCCAGGACCCTCAGAGGTCTGGGTAACGCTTGAGCACATTTCTCTTCCCTGAAACAGATGAGAACAACTAAGTCCTGCGAGTCATCAGAGCTGCCTTCAGAGCATTTGTTCAGTGCACTAGGTAAGTGAGGGAGAGACCCTGGCTGGTGCAGAGCAAAAGGCATGGGGGTTTTCCTCCCACCCGAACAAGGTCTGACACTGGAAAATGGTAAAGTAGACGTGGAAGAATTCCATCTGGACACAGGTTATAATCAAGCAAGGTCACAGTGTTCTGTTCCAACAGCTGGGAACATAAAGTGCATTCTGCTTTGCTGAAGAGCTAAGACTGCCCAATATGCAAACCTGTGGCGGGTTTCCCAGCTGGGTGTTTCCCCAGCGGCCTGTGGGATAATCTGCCCTTTCTTTCCGACATTTCTGTGTCTTAGCAGAATCTCCAGTAACTTGACTCAAGGGACCTTCCCAGGTAGGCAGCCCCAGAGAAGCCCCGCCTTCTCCTCTAGGAGGTCAGCAAGCCCCCAAAGGCCCATGCGGGGTATCCGCAGGGGCCCTCCTACCACAGACAAACACTGAAAACCACCCAGAAACGGCCCACGCACCCACAGAACAGGGCTCAGCAAGACAGCAGGAGGCGCGGGCCGGGGACGGCCAGGGGACGGCCGGTGCCGATGACCAGGTGGGCAGGAAGCTCAGGACCACAGTCACCGCAGGAGGAAGCTCACGCAGTCACTGCAGGAGGAAGCCCGAGACCCCCGTCAGAACAGGGCTCAGCAACAGAGCAGGAGGCGCGGGCCGGGGACGGCCAGGGGACGGCCGGTGCCGATGACCAGGCGGGCAGGAAGCTCAGGACCTGGGGAGGGTCACATACAGACAGAACCCTGAGCGTGAGGCTCTGTGGATTTTTACCTCCGGTAGAATTGGGTGCCTGCTGCTGGGTGAGCAGAGAAGGTGTGGGGGTGGGAAGGGTTTGCTCCGTCCCAGGTGAGCCCACCCAGGCAGCCAGAGGCTCCCTGAAGACCGGGCAATACTGTGGGAAGGGGCCGGGACCCCCCAGGTGTCCAGACTGCCCTCATTCTGTTGGACTGGCTGCTCGAGGACATAAAACCCCGGTCATCAGTCTTGATAAAGCCAGTCCGTGTCTGGACCACAGCCTGGGTAATCGCTATTTTAATGCATCCATTAATCTTGTACTACTTCCACTCTCTTCACCGCGTCACAATGTTTAAAAGTCTGGACACTTGACCTTGGGCTGGCCTAACTTCCACGGACCCAGAGCAGGGTGGGGGGGCGGGGTCAGGGGAGCCTGGGGTCTGTGCAGACCGGCCCCAGCACCGAGAGGCCTTCAGGTCATCATGCTTTCCCCCTCTTTCTCTCCAAGTATTCTCAGGGGATCAGTTCTATTCTAAGCAAAATTCAGAGCTGTTATTTTTTTTTTCCAAAAATGAGGAAACAACAGGAAAGTAAACTGTCCCCTGTCAGACCTCACAGCGGGCAGCTGAGGAAGAGCCTCCTCCCTGGAAGATGACGGAGCCGGTGAGCCCTGTCGAGGAGGCCTGCACGGGGCCGGCCCTCCTGCCAAAGCCCCAGGCTGGCCGCAGGCTGTGTCCACAGGGCCTCCCCCACCCACAGGATCACCTGGCTTCCAGTCTCTGGGATTTCTTCCAATTCTGAAAACAAGTTTAAAACCCATTAACAAAACCGATTTCAAGCCAAATGAATAAAGGGGAGGCCCTTCCACAGGCGGCTTCCTCTGATTAATATTTATGAGGGCAAAAGCAGCCGAGACCCCGGGCAATGCGTGCCCCAGCCCAGGATCTCTCCGGGATTTGGGTGGGCATGAGGCTCTCGGCTCATTCCATCACCGGAATCTGCCTTCAGGGAGAAAGATGCCACCGGCTGGCAGCTCGCCCAGCTGGTGCTTCCAGCCAGGCCCTGAACCCTTGAGAAGCTGCTTGTAGCACGGTCATTCCTGCCTCACATCCACCTCCCACAGACGGCCATGTCCTCGCCGCAGCAGCATCTGCAGATTCACAAGTGGCAAACCCACAACACTGACCCCAACACCCCCCGCGCCGCCATGAGAAGCAAGCACAGCTCAGTTGGAGGGACGGTGGGTCGGCCCTGGTTCTAGATCCGATTCTGACCCGTTCACCCAAACTCAACATCAAAGAGATCAGGTCTGCCATCCTCAAAAAGATGACAAAATTATCTGAGGAGGAAAGAATCTCTCCGGGATGTTGCAATAATCCAAGGGGCTCTGTGTGTAAAACACTCAGGAAAGCACAGAGCCTCCTGCCAGCTCACCATTACCAGGTAAGGCTGTTTCAGTTGCAGAAACGATGTGAGGGGCGCAAATCCCCTCGGACTCCCTCACAGGCTCTGAGCCAGGGAGCCGACCAGCGCACATTCCAAAACAGCCCCACCGAGCTCGGCTGGGGGGGGTCACTCCTGAGTCGGGGGTGGCAGAGCCCCCTGCCATTACCCAGCTGCCAGCTGACCCTCTGCAGACGCGCCCTGTGACAGCCGTGCATCCCGTGTCCCAGGCGGGCGAGGCCCTGAGGGGGCGGCCCCGGCTCCTGCCGGTGTCTCCCCAGCTACCCCAGGGTGGAGCCGCGCTGACTGGAAATCAGCCCAGTGGCCAAGTTTAGGCCACAGAAAGTGACTGCAAATCAACACAGCTCGCCCAGAGCTAGCTGCTGACCACTGACCAACATAGCACTGGCCAAACCACTGAAGCCAGGCCCCACGCGGTTACCCACAGGCCAAAAAAAAAGCATTTTAAAAATACCAATATATAATCTCTAGGACTCCAGTTTAGTATAAACTTTTGCGTTAGCCATACAGACTTCTGTGCTTTTCACAGTGGCATGACTGTGGGCACATTCCAGCCTCTGGTCATGGCTAAAAACATCGATAGCTCATGACCCCCGTGCCAGTCCCGGTCTCCTCCAACTCCTCCGGCAAAACAAACCAAAACTGAACGAGGACTTAGCACATTTCTCTCAAGATCGCAGCAATTCTAGACTCAAAGTCCTACGGGCGGAGAAGGAGCAGCCATGAAAATATGTTAAAACTTTAACACCCTCCCTGCTGCAAACCCACAGCCCTCCTCAAGAGCGACAAGCAACTGTCTCCATGAGGAACTGCTTCAGGGTGTGAGTGTGGGCAGGGTGGGTAAGCAGCAGCCCACGCCTGGGACAGCTCCAAGGAGGCAGGCTGATGTCACACAGAGCTGGGAGGGCGCACGAGCCCATGTCCTCTGCGCTCGGCAGGGGAGAAGACACACCTGCAGCCTGGACCACGCCACAGTCCTGCACCCAACGTGACGTCTTATAATCACTGTGGCAACTGGGTGGGGCAGGGGCTGGGGTGAGGAAAGGATTCCCAACTCTGAGCAGTGGATGCTTCCTAAGGTGCAGAAACGCAGACACGGGGCTCCTGAGACAGACATGGCCGCAGCCTCAGAAAACCTAGATTCATTTGAAAAGAGCTAATTAAAACTCCAATCTTGGCTTTGAGAGACAGCTCAGATTATCCAACCATCTAACAGTTGACAATAACAAACTGAAGAAAAAAATGTCGTTTTAAATATTAATGCAGGAGAAAAAAAAAACAGGTTGCCATAAGTATCTTAAAAACCAAATTTTTAAGCATTTGAAAGGAAAAGAAAAAAACTGCAAAGCAGGTACCACTTCAATAAACAGCTCAAACAGGGCAGCGTCTTGGCCCTGACAAAGTCTGCTGGGCTTAACTTGCTCCACCCAGGCCCCCGACACACCTGCCCAGCATAACAGCTCTCTTCTGTACATCGGTGACGTTCTTATGCAGACACCAAGACCTAGTACTTATACGACCAAAAGCAAAACCAGACAGTCGGTGAGCAGAGACGCACCAGAAAGGAAGCCCTGGCGGGCGTGGGGGTGGGCCTCACGCCCTCACCCGGCTACACGGAGCTCCGCACCGTGGCCCACTGGACTGATCATCACCACAGCAAACCCTGACCCAAGGGAAAGAGCCACAGTGCCTCGGAACTCCACAGCCTGCATCCACCAAGAAGCAGCACACGCTGAGATCCCGGGCGGACCATGGACCCTGGGCCTTGTAGGAGACGCTTTCCGTAACTGGCACTTCAAGTTAACTTTCCCCACAGAACGCTGTAAACAGCCCTGGTTTGGACACAGTGGAAAACATGCAAGTAGGTTTCACCTACTAGACAATTCATTATCGTCTCCTATCTTTATAATTAAAGACTTTGAACAGTTAATTGGACTACCTGGTAAGTCAATCTAGAAACTGGTACAGAAGGAAGAAATAATATTTCAAGAGCATTTTAAGACACACACACACCCCAAGCAGGGTGCTCCCCTCAAAGTTGGCATCCAGCTGGGAAACAGCAACGCCGCCTCCCATCTTCGCATCTTGATCCTCCATGGGGAGGACCCCTGGGTGGGGGACATCCCCAGCAGGCGACAGCTGAGGATGGGTAGGCAGGCGGGCAGTGGGCGCTGGGAAAGGGTGGGCTGCTGGGCTGGGGAGTGTGTCCAGCCGGGGGCGTGTCCCGTGGAGGGCATGTCCCGACAAGAGAGTGTGCCTGCTGGAGGGCATGTACCTGGAGAGGCCTGGGCAGGGGAAGGCCCCAGAGGGACCATCTAACTGCCCCCTGCGACGAGCACTGATGGACAGCCAGGAGCGGCAGCAGCTGCCTGTGTGCCCTGGGAGCAGGGGACGCCGCAGGGACCTCGGACAGCACCCCAAATCACCAAGCACACAGATGCACTCAGCGGGGCCGACGGAGTCCAGCAGTGGCGGCGGCACAGGCTAGGCAAGGCTGATCGGCAGTTTGCCGGGGAGTCTGGGATCAGGGCACTCACAACCGCCCTATGCAGCGTGGACCCTCAGGGGCTTGCCTCCTTAGACCCCCGACCACACTTTTACGCACGGTATGTGCGTCCTCTCGCTGTTTCCTCAGGACAGTAAAACACCCCCGTCCCCTCCGGGACTGGTTACTGTGGTGACAAAAACACACCCGATCCGACACGAGGGTCACCCCGGACGCGCTGTGAACCGCCCCGTGAGACGCAGAGAAGCGAGTCCTCAACCTCGGACACAGGGACATCTCTAGTCCCCAGAAACGCCCGCCAGGAGCAGTAAGAGGCGGCCCAGTGGCTCCCTGGGAATTCAGGGCCCAGGCCGCTAAGGGGAGGGGAACGCAAGCCTGCCTCCTGCAAGGTGGCCCGGCAGCCACCCCAGAGGAGGAGACGGAGGACAGCAGGGCACTCCCAGGGGCAGCTTCCTGGCTCCTGAGCTGAGATGCCAGGGTAGCCAGGGAAGCAGGAGTGAGAAGCCGGTCTGCCCCGCCTGGCTCCCCTGCAGGAGCCGAGCCCGAGGGACAGCCGCAAAGGGCCCCTCAGAGCCCAGGGCGCCTGCGGGCACGCCTGCCGCGTGCGCGAGTGCGTGCGCGTGGCAACCGCTCAAATGGAGCTGCATCGATTGTAACTCATCTCCAGTCATTCATGTGAGGTTCAAAATTGCATTTTTTTTCCTGTTAACATGCCAAATTAAACTCTGTTTCACACCGTTTAACTCAGTAATTAATCCCCATTCATTTCCCCTGAGTTGTAATTAACTGGGATCTGGAAGGTGAAGGAGCCTCCCAGCCACACACCTCTGGGCAGCTGTAGCTGGAGCCAGGTCCTGCCCGCAGAGCCTCGGACCCACACCATCCCCGCAGGAGACAGGTGAGGCCATTCCGTGTGCTCCGTGCTAGATCTTCCTCATGGGGAAACGCCTGGCTGCGGTGACAACATTCCCACAGTGTGCCCCGAGCCAGCTCAGGCTCTCTGCAAACCTGCGGTGGGGGCCGCGCTCTCCCTCTGGGCCCGGGCGGCTGAGGCAAAAGCAGTCACATCCCTACTCAGGGCTCATATCCCCACGCCGCCAAGGAGGGGCGCTTGTCCACCTGACGCTCTCCTTGGCCAGGGCACAGCCTCTTCCCGGAGCCCCTCCTCTGCAGAAAGAGCAGGACACCATCGAGGACCCAGGACACAGCGAAGTGAGGAGATGAGACTGAAAGGCCGAGGACACGGCAGGAGAACGTGCTTCCTTAGAGGAATCGCTTCTCTGACGCAGGCAGATGGACTGGTGGAAACTCCCCCAGGTTACAAATGCCACCCCTCCATCTGGGCAAACTGCAGACAGAGGCACACAACTTCTCTCCCGTGATTCAGGAACTTCTCAAGGAAAACCCCTCTCAGAGGATGAGAGCAGCATGGATCAGAGACAGCAGCCGGGCTGCCCCAAACTGACAGACTTCCGAATATTCAGACCCTGCACTTCCTCCTGGTCCCTGGGGGCACGTGACTGGTCTCATCTGCCGCCTCCACCACAGTAAGCTCAGTCAGTGCTTCGTGGGGAGGTGGGCGGAGGAGGGGGCTGGCCTCCAGTCATCGTCTCCCAGCACAGGGGTCTCCTCAGATGCACCCTAGCATCTCACAAAGGCTGCTGCAGGAGCTGGACTCGCCTGAGCCGAGCGTGAGGATGGCCCACTGGTGAGGGTCAGACCCACAGGTTGGCCCCTACATCCTGCTGACAGAACAGTCCTTGAAAGGCCACATCCTCAACATCCCTAACCAAGCCTTGCAGCGCCATGAACTTGAGATGCATCCAGGCAAGTTATCATCAAACTCTACCTCCTTGGAGTCTAGAAGCCCAGTCAGGGTATTATCACCAAGTGAAAAACCTGTAAGCCAACCGTTTCTCAGCACTGCATTTATTACCTCAACAGCAAAAGCCAAAACGGGAGCGTGACCTTCCTGAAAGAAGGTGGGAATGGTTCTCACAAAGCAGATTTTGTGAACCCATTCCATGGGAATCCCATCAAGCTTCAAAGTCAGCCTTCAGAGCTGGTGGCTGGGGAACACCAGGCAACCCCTCCGCACGCTGCTCTGCCCAGAGCCGGCAGCCACCAGGGCCGAGTCCCGAGCCTCCGCCCGCAGCCTGGGGTGTCTGGACCACACGGCCTTGCCAGGCTCCTGGGTGGCCCATGATTCAGACCACATCGATTTTGTTGTTCCAACTTGATCTGTTTTTCAGACTGTCTGTACTTTTTCATAGTCTCCAAGTTGTCAAATTAAAGCTCCTTACTATTCTGGTTTTCTAGTGCAATAGAACAGAATAGCCCCGTTCATCACACTTGCTGAGACATGCTGGGTGCACAGCAGGTCACAGCAGCAGCTGACAAACTGCACCTGTAGTCACCAAACATTAACATGGAAAAAAGTGTTCTGAGAGCTTCCAACAAAGTTACTGATTTAGTCTGCTTCCTTTGAGAAAGCTTCAGCAGGAAACGAAGAAAGTGGGGATAGAGGGAGGAAGAATGATCCTTCACAGACCTGGGGGTCTGTGCCCTGAGGACCGGAGGCCGCATATCCAAGACCCTGGAAAGGCCGACTCGAGAAGAAGGCAGGTGGCCTGAGAGCTGCCCCAGGCTCCTCCCGGCTTGGAGGCCCTGCCAGCCGGGCCCATGAACAGCTGCCATGGGATGGACGCTGTTCCGTGAGCCGGGCGGCTGTCCCGGAGGCGCCTCCCAGTCCCGGCCTCTGCTGCTCCTCTCCTGGGCCCTGCAGCTCATAACCAGAGTTGGGGAGCTGTTCCCTGCCCAGGTTCTTGTCCCGTTACCACCCCAGTGCCAGCCCCAACTGAAGACAGTCTGTCCTCCTGCCCACCCACCTCACACACCCCGCACACTTCTGCCGAGAAGATCCTCCCTGCGGCCAGAACAGGATCTGTGGCTCCCTGAGGCCTGCCCTGACTGGGAGCTGGGGACTGGGCCTCTCAGAATCAGCTCAGCAGATGCTGCAACGTCTTTATTAGACGAGTCTTATTATAAAAGTAACACAGGACTGCTTTAATAAATGAAGGGATGCCAAGGGACTTCAATGTCCGTTGATGCCCCCCCACACACACCCCTGACCAGGCTGAGCCCCGCAGCCCCCGCCCCGGGGCCAGAGAGCCAGGCCAGCACCTTCCATCCTTGCTCGCTGCTGTCCCCTCGCTCGGCCAG
This sequence comes from Muntiacus reevesi, assembly GCF_963930625.1. Classification (NCBI taxonomy): domain Eukaryota; kingdom Metazoa; phylum Chordata; class Mammalia; order Artiodactyla; family Cervidae; genus Muntiacus; species Muntiacus reevesi. Next base: position 112,722,544 of record NC_089254.1, read on the forward strand.
GCCTCAGCGGGCCCTCAGCTGGACCAGAGGGATATCAAACACCGGCTGTCTCCACAAGTCAAGGCCTGCGTTTACACTTGAATTGCGTTCCGTTTCCACATAACTCAGCTATTCCGTTACATAACGTTAGTGTCCTTCACGCCAGGGAGGTGAGCGGAGGTTAGGGGGAAGGAAGGTGACAGCTGCAGGCCTGCTCCCCGCTGGGGACAGGGGGGAGCCACAGAGCTGCAGCTTTCATGCTGCCGGTCCACCCAAGCCTCCAATCAATCTAACACACACACCTGTTTCTTTTAGAATCCAACTTCACCAAGTCAGGGCAGATGACATGTTTTTTTAAAGAAATTATTTTTTGAAAAGCTGCCTCCAGATAAAAACTTCACGAGGTATAAGCACGAGGAGCCGCGCTGGGGCCCAGCGACAGGCCCGCCCGTGTGGCTGTGGTGAGGAGGCGCTCAGGTCGGCAAACGCGCGATGGCCCGACCCGGGAGACCTCCCATCACACAGCTGCCGCAGCACTTCCTCCAACGCAGGTCACCTCTCGCCACAGTCTGCACAGTTCAGTTCAGTCCCTCAGTCGTGTCTGACTCTCTGCGACCCCATGAATCTCAGCACACCAGGCCTCCCTGTCCACCACCAATGCCCAGAGTTTACTCAAACTCATGTCCACAGATTCGGTGATGTCATCCAGCCATCTCATCCTCTGTCATCCCCTTCTCCTCCTGCCTTCAATCTTTCCCAGCCTCAGGGTATTTTCAAATGAGTCAGCTCTTCGCATCAGGTGCCCAAAGTACTGGAGTTTCAACTTCAGCGTCAGTCCCTCCAATGAACATCCAGGACTTATCTCCTTCAGGATGGACTGGTTGGATCTCCTTGCAGTCCAAGGGACTCTCAAGAGTCTTCTCCAACACCACAGTTCAAAAGCATCAATTCTTTGGCACTCAGCTTTCTTTCTAGTCCAGCTCTCACATCCATACATGACCACTGGAAAAACTATAGCCTTGACTAGACAGACCTTTGTTGGCAAAGTAATGTCTCTGCTTTTTAATATGCTATCTAGGTTGGTCATAACTTTCCTTCCAAGGAGTAAGCATCTTTTAATTTCATGGCTGCAGTCACCATCTGCAGTGATTTTGGAGCCCAAAAAAATAAAGTCTGCCACTGTTTCCACTGTTTCCCCATCTGTTTGCCATGAAGTGATGGGACCGGATGCCATGATCTTAGTTTTCTGAATGCTGAGCTTTAAACCAACTTGTTCACTCTCCTCTTTCACTTTCACCAAGAGGCTCTTCAGTTCCTCTTCACTTTCTGCCATAAGGGTGGTGTCATCTGCATATCTGAGATTATTGATATTTCTGCTGGCAATCTTGATTCCAGCTTGTGCTTCCTCCAGCCCAGCATTTCTCATGACGTACTCTGCATATAAATTAAATAAGCAGGGTGACAATATACAGCCTTGACATACTCCTTTTCCTATTTGGAACCAGTCTGTTGCTCCATGTCCAGTTCTAACTGTTGCTTCCTGACCTGTATATGGGTTTCTCAAGAGGCAGGTCAGGTGGTCTGGTATTCCCATCTCTTTCAGAATTTTCCACAGTTTATTGTGATCCACACAGTCAAAGGCTTTGGCATAGTCAATCAAGCAGAAGTAGCTGTTTTTCTGGAACTCTCTTGCTTTCTTGATGATGACTGGTGATAGAAGCAAGGTCCGATGTTGTAAAGATTGCATAGGAACCTGGAGTGTTAGGTCCATGAATCAAGGCAAATTAGAAGTGGTCAAACAGGAGATGGCAAGAGTGAACATCGACATTCTAGGAATCAGCAAACTAAAATGGACTGGAATGGGTGAATTTAATTCAGATGACCATTATATCTACTACTGTGGGCAGGAATCCCTTAGAAGAAATGGAGTAGCCATCATGGTCAACAGAAGAGTCTGAAATGCAGTACTTGGATGCAATCTCAAAAATGACAGAATGATCTCTGTTCGTTTCCAAGGCAAACCATTCAAAATTACAGTAATCTAAGCCTATGCCCCAACCAGTAACGCTTAAGAAGCTGAAGTCGAATGGTTCTATGAAGACCTACAAGACCTTTTAGAACTAACACCCAAAAAAGATGTCCTTTTCATTACAGGGGACTGGAAGGCAAAAGTAGGAAGTCAAGAAACACCTGGTGTAACAGGCAAATTTGGCCTTGGAGTATGGAATGAAGCAGGGCAGAGGCTAATAGAGTTTTGCCAAGAGAACGCACTGGTCATAGCAAACACCCTCTTCCAACAACACAAGAGAAGACTCTACGCATGGACGTCACCAGATGGTCAACACCGAAATCAGACTGATTATACTGTTTGCAGCCAAAGATGGAGAAGCTCTATACAGTCAGCAAAAACAAGACCAGGAGTTGACTGTGGCTCACATCATGAACTCCTTATTGCCAAATTCAGACTTAAATTGAAGAAATTAGGGAAAACCACTAGACCATTCAGGTATGACCTAAATCTGCACAGAGTCCCCCCAAAAAAGAACGAACATAAAACAGAGCCATCCAGCACGTCGGCGTGGTCCCCAGGACACGTTCGCTGCGGGGACGCACACATAGCTGTCCCAGACCTGCATCCACAGGCTCCGAGCAGGACTTTCTCGCCAGGACGCTGGCCTAGCCGCCCCTGGACCTAGGCCTGCAGGCCCTCGACAGCGCGCTGGGGTGCCCAGGAGACACAAGCCAGCTCGGAGGCGGCAGGGCAGAGGCTGGACTGGACCAAAGGGTCCCGGGGGCACGTCCCACTCGTGGGCTCCGCCTGCAGGCCCCTGGTGGCACAGAGAGCTGGGTGGGGCCAGGACGCCCGCGCCAGATGGGGAGGACACGGCGGGAGGCAGGCAGGGACAGAGCCCACCCTGCAAACACTCACGGTGGGGGAGAGGCGACCCCCCTCACACCAGGTCTGGGGCCCCGCGTGCAGAGGGCTGGGCGGGTGCTCTGGCCTAAGCCCCGTCAGTGCCTGAGGTGCCGAGGCCAATGCACGCGCTCAGAAGAGTCAAACATGAGCCCACCCGGGACCCCGCTCCACATATAAAGCCAGCCTTGGGGTCACCGTGGGCTGGCACTTACCGTTCACACAGGTTTCAGCGGGTCTGCAGAGGCCATCCTCAAACAAGCAGCCTGGGAGGAAAAACAGAGGAGAAAGAGTCAGAGCCTCAGTGCGCCATGGGCCGCGCCCCTGCTGGCCCCGGAGTCCATGGGCCGCATGACGCTGGGGGCCTGCTTCAGTGAGAGGACGCTGGGCATTTGGAAGCCAGGCCACTCGCCCCTGGCTCGAGTCGGGGGGAGGGAATGAAGCAGGGCTGGCTCTCCCCGGGAGGACGACCAGTCATCCTGTCCCCCCCCCCCTGCTGGGAGGCAGCGGTGAGCCCGTCGGGGGCACCTCCACGGCAAGCTCCTCACGGGGCCAGGCCCACGGTGCTCTGCACGCAACATCACCCACGTAGCACCTCTGGGTCCTCTGTCAAACCCCCGTGCCTAACGCCCACGGCGTCACCGAGGCATCACCAGGGCAGACGGACCCCAGAGGTGGACAGAGGTAGGCCCGCGTGCTCCGTAAAGAGACGAGACGGGAGGCGAGGAAAGCGCTTACCCACAAGCGGGGCAGGGGAAGGGCACGGAGGGTGATGCCCTGCATCCAGGGACACCTGAAATGCACCCTCGGTGCCTGCTGTGGCCAGTCAGGAGGATGTGAACAATGGGAACAGCACTCAGAGCGGTCCCTAGGGTGCCCCAGGCATAGTCACACCTGCTCCAGCAGGAGACAACTGAAGCCAGATGGTTCCTGGGTGTACACATCCCTTCAGAAGCATAAGGCCTGTGCTCCCGTGTCTCCAGCTGACAAATCCTACTCAGCCACAAGACCCAAGTCCACAGTCGCCCAGGGAGACCCCCTTGACTAGGCCGGTCAGTTGTTCAGTCCAGGCGTCCACTGCAGGACCCTCCACATTGTGCTGTAATGTCAACCCAAGGGCAAAACGTCTCTGAACATGAGACTCAAGGTGAGGAACCGCAGAGATGTATCTTCTCATCCTCACCGTTGCCGGAGCAGCCAGCAAACAGCAGATGCTCGAGAGCTAACGGAAGGGTGACCGAGGAGGACGAGGAGAAGGCAGCTACTAGTTACAGGGAGACCCACGCCGGGGGCCTGTAAAGTCTGCGGGCATTATTTCCTCACAAGGGAATCGCTCTGAAATCCCACAGCTGGAGCACTCATTCCCCTGACAGATGTGGTCTGAGGAAGGCCCAGATCTGCAGAGGAGGCAAAGCGTGGTCCCAGGACCAAGGGCGCGAGCCTCACAGAGGGCGGAACTACCCACACTCACAAGAATAAAGGAGCCCCACCTCCCTGTGACAACTTTACACGCCCGCTCTTACAGGCCCTCTGCCGCAGAGGAGAAGCTTTCGGAGGGAGACCCTGGGCACAGACGCGCAGTGAGCCGGATGCTGCCCGGGGCCCCAGCTCCAAGCAGAGCTCCACCCTCCTGAAATACCAAACCTCATTAGAAACAGCATTTCCTTCTCAGTCCAGTCTCAGCACATGCCTTCACCGCCTCCCTCATCCATGCACAGACCCCCGCGCCCAGTCCCCTCTTCTCAGAGCTCCTCTCTCCCTGCAGAGCCCAGCCAAGCAGAGGAGAGGATACCCTGTGAGGAAGCCAGTGAACGCCTCCACCTGCCCAGAGGCAGCGGGCACGGGGAAGCGTAGGAGACTGACTCTGCTCTGCTTTCCCCCAAAGTAGTGACCCTGAGGAGGTCCCTCGGCTCCTCTGGTCTTGGCACTGTGAGCAGTGAAATCAGGCCAGGGTAGCTGACCTCCACCCCATGGCCAAGGACACCGGAGGAGCCACAAAGAGACCGCAGGAGGGGCACAATCACATTAAAAGTCAAATCCCACACCCGCCAGGTGGGCGACCCACAAACTGAAGACCAGTAATATCAAAGGAGTTCTCACACTGTTGCAAAGGTCCTACACCCCTCATCAGACTCCTCAAGCTGCGGATCCAGCCAGGGGACTGGGAAGACCCAGGGAATCTGACTTGGAAGAATAGTGGCATTTGATTACAGAACTTCCACAGGACTGGGGGAAACAGAGACTCTTGGAACAAACAAAACCAAATGCACACCAGGACCCAGGGGGAAAGAGCAGTGACCGCACAAGAGACTGCCGCGGGCCTGCCTGTGAGCGTGCGAGGTCCCCCGCAGAGGCACAGGCCGACGCTGGCCTGCCGCAGGGCAGGGGCACTGGCGGCCTCCGTCCTGGGAGGTGCGTGTTGACGCAAGTCCTTCAGGAGGCCGCCACTGAGCCCCACCACAGAGCTGTGGGCTCCAGGACTGGGCTGCCTCGAGCCAAACAACAGGGAGAGCCCCACCAATCAGCAGACACGTGGAATAAAGATTTACGGAGCGTGGCCCTGCCAATCAGAATAAGAGTTTTCCCCGCAGCCAGTCCCTCCCATCAGGAAACCTGCATAAGCCATTAATCCTCATCCATCAGACGGCAGACAGAAGAGGCAAGAACTGCAATCCCACAGCCTCCAGAATGAAAACCACCATCAGAAAGCTGAGCAGAATGATCACGCGGACACAGCTTTGTGCATCTCAATGAGGTTGTGAGCCATGCTGTGCGGGGACACCCAAGACACTCGGGTCACGGCGGAGTTTCCACTGGAGGAGGGGATGCAAACCACCCCCATATTCCTGCTTCAAGAACCCCAGAAATAGTATGAAAAGGCAAAGAGACAGGACATCAGAGGTGAGCCCCTCAGGTCAGTTGGTGTGCAACAGGCTGGTGGGGAGAGCAGAGAAATAGCTCTGGAAAGAATGAAGGGGCTGGCCCAAAGCAGAAACAATGCTCAGTTGTCTGGTGGTTAAAGTCCAATGTTATAAAGAGCAATATTGCACAGGAACCTGGAATGTTAGGATCATGAACCAAGATAAACTGGACATGGTCCAGCAGGGGATGACAAGAGTGAACATCAATATCTTAGGAATCAGTGAACTAAAATCGACGGGAATGAGCGATTTTAATTCAGATGACCATTATATCTACTACTGTCGGCAAGAATCCCTTGGAGTAGTCCTCATAGGCAACAAGAGAGTCCAAAATGCAGCATTTGGGCAGAATCTCAAAAACAACAGAATGATCTCTGTTCATTTCCAAGGCAAACCATTCAGCATCACAGTGATCCAACTCTATGCCCCAATCACTGATGTCAAAGAAGCTAAAGTTGACCAGTTTTATGAAGACCTACAACACTTTCTAGAACTAACAAAAAAGATGTCCTTTTCATCACAGGGGACTGGAAGGCAGAAGCAGGAAGTCAGAGAGAGCTGGAGTAACAGACAAGTCCTGCTGGCTCAGACGGCCAAGAGTCCGCCTGCAATGTGGGAGACCCGGGTTCAATCCCTGGGTCGGGAAGATCCCTTGCAGAAGGAAATAGCAACCCACTCCAGTATTCTTGCCTGGAAAATCCCATGGATGGAGGAGCCTGACAGGCTACAGTCCATGGGACTGCAAAGAGTTGGACAAAACTGAGTGACTTCACCTTGGCCTTGGAGTACAAAATGCAGCAGGGCCAAGGCTAACAGTTTTGCCAAGAGAACACACCGGTCATGGCACACACCCTCTCCCAACAACACAAGAGGCTACACGTGGACATCACCAGACGGTCAGCACCAAGATCAGACTGATCATGTTCTTTGCAGCCGAAGACACAGAAGCTCTATACAGTCAGCAAAAACAAGACCGGGAGCGGACTGTGGCTCAGATCAGCAGCTCCTTATTGCAAAATTCAGACCACAATGGAAGAAAGCAGGGAAAAGCACTAGGCCATTCAGGAATGACCTATCAAAACCCTTACCATTATATAGTGGAAATGAGAGTTAGATTTAAGGGATTATATCTGGTAGACAAGGTGCCTGAAGAACTATGGGCAGAGGTTCATAACACTACACATTCAGTTCAGCTCAGTCGCTCAGTCGTGTCTGACTCTTTGCGACCCCATGAACCGCAGCACGCCAGGCCCCCCTGTCCATCTCCCAACTACTGGAGTTTACTCAAACTCATGGCCATCAAGTTGGTGATGCCATCCAGCCATCTCACCCTCTGTCTCCTTCTCCTCCTGCCCCCCAACCCCTCCCAGCATCAGGGTCTTTTCCAATGAGTCAGCTCTTCACATCATGTGGCCAAAGTATTGAAGTTTCAGCTTCAGCATCAGTCCTTCCAATGAACACCCAGGACTGATCTCTTTTAGGATGGACTGGTTGGATCTCCTTGCAATCCAAGGGACTCTCAAGAGTCCTCCAACACCACAGTTCAAAAGCATCAATTCTTTGGCACTCAGCTTTCTTTATAGTCCAACTCTCACATCCATACATGACCACTGGAGAAACCATAGCCTGACTAGATGGACCTCTGTTGGCAAAGTAATGTCTCTGCTTTTCAATATGCTGTCTAGGTTGGTCATAACTTTCCTCCCAAGGAGTGAGCGTCTTTTAATTTCATGGCTGCAATCACCATCTGCAGTGATTTTGGAAGGGCAGTGACCAAAACCATCCCAAAAGGAAAAAAAATGCAAAAAGGCAAAG